>NC_136065.1:1770161576-1770761576 GCF_964261635.1 Lissotriton helveticus
TATCCTCTACATCCACTCTTTCATTCATCCGAAACCCCATACCAATGCTATAATCCCCAAAATAACCCTTTGTAGACTCTCCCCTACTCTACCCCTCCTTGAATCATCTGACACCTTTTACTATACCAACCCCCCAAAACAAGCCTTTTTAAACTCTTCCCTCTGACTCTTCCACTCCACATCCCTTTTGCTCATCCCAAGCCGCCTCCTACTGCTATGACCTCCCAAAAAAAGGCCAATTCTTCACATTTCTATCCCTCCACTATCATTTTGAATCAAAATAACAGACCAACATGTCCACTTCTCAAATTTCATATTTCACTATACTAATTCACCACTAATCCTTTATGGGTTCCAGAGTAGCCTGCTACTCGCTATATAAATGCAAACCTTTTTTCCCTCTTCTATCCCTCTATCCTCCTGTTTTCAAATAACTGACTAACCTATCCACCACTCAAATTACTTTCATATTTCACTTTACTAATTCAACGCTAATCCTTAATGGATTCCGGAGTAGCGTGCTACTCGCTGAAAAAGCGATTCATTGCCTTGTCAGTGGTATTAAGTGCTATGTAAATGCAAATACAATACATGAGTTACATCAAATAAGAGTAAACTTGAGAAATTGTCTAACCTGCAGGGCTATAGCATTCAAAAGTGGCTATCTCATATATATGATATCCAACTATGATAGTTCTAATATTGCGGGACTTAACTGCGGGATATGCTTCTGTTGACAAGTCAATTTAGCATGCATATTCTGATTGCATTTTCTCATAGAATTTTATTTAACCCTTGTTTGTATGTATTTGAAATTTACATTCTATACTTCTCTTCTCTTACATTACTATTTAGGATTACATCCTTCTTTAGCTGAGTTTTTTACTCTGGTGACCTAACTAATTTCTTCCGGTTTATTTTTCATCCACGTAGTGTTGGGGCTCTGATCCTGTTAGTGCACATGGCTGAACGGTGTTCCTTGAGACGGGCCGCCATAGTACGAACTCTCTCTCCATTATAGCCTAAGCCACACCGACATCAGAGTAGTTATTTTAAATTTTTTGTTTTACAGTTAGTCAAGGTTTTCAGATGAACTGTATGTTTATTTAATGTGACGCTGGCTATTTCCATTGCCATATCGCACGATTTACAAGCATTGCATTTGAAATTACCTCTAACTGGGTTCACACCCACAAATGAGGATTGCAATTCCATATCTTGATTGGATATCTGACAATGTACAGCCATATCTTTTGTGTTTATATTTTTCCTGTGTGCCTAGGTCTAGGATTTTTTTCATGCTATTCAGCCCCTTCATTCAAGATATGCCAATTTGTGCAAAAAATCTGTCAGATCTTCTCATTAAGGACCGAGTGTCGTTTAACATACCAATTCGTCACTTTTAGGTCTATCGGTGTTATACAGAAGATGGTCCCGGTCATAAAACCGTGCTCTCTAAAATGCTTCTTACTAGGCATCTTGGATATCACCTCACAATGTACTTTTCCTTATGTCATTAGCTCTGTGATCGTAATCTGATATATTTGTACAGTTCCTACGTACCCCTAGTAATTGTCCAAAGGGAGTGCTCTGCTTTTGTGTCCTTGGGTGTAAGCTACTGAAGTGGAGTAATCCGTTTATAGTGGTGGGCTTTACATCTAGATCCACCTCTAGTAGCTCATTCTTGTGACTTATTAGGATGTACAAAAACTCAACCTAATCATGACTTGTGCTGTGAAATTCATGTTAGAGTTGGATAGATTCAGCCAACACAAAAACTCTTCAAGAGTGTCCATAGTGCCAGTCCATATAAAAAAGATGTGTCTCAATAAATCTTACCCAATGGGCAATAGATTAATAGAATGGACCCATTTCATTATGAATGAACCTGTTTTCAAACTTTGCCCTATAGGCAGTTCATGTTGGAATACCTCCAGGCTGGGGTCAAACCCCAGGGATTAAGAATTCGGAACATACTGGGGTTATTCATAAAAATAAGACATTTTAGAAAGATGTTCAATGACAGCAAATTGATGATCAATAGATTTTATGAAGTTTATAGTTGAAACAGCAGTTTTTGTTAAGACAACATCGGCTTTCTTGACTCCCATGATCAGCGGATCTCTGGGGCATCACAAAATGTCATCATGTCCAAAAGTTAAATCTTTCAGGACGTTTCTGAAAATGGTTTCTTCTGATTTAACTGCATCCTGTGATCTTATTTTGGCAGCAAGAATTTCAGGAGTCACTCTTTTTGTTTGAGTGACAAAAACAAATTCCGTCATACATTCTCACCATTATTTCTCTGATCGGAGTGTGAACCCGTAGCCAGCACTCGAGTGGCTTCAAAACTTCATTTGGCTTTTTCAAAAAGTGCAAACTTAACTGAAGGCTGGTGGTTAGATTGCTGCTGGGAGCTCATTGTACATTCATATTTTTAAATGTTGGCACGCATGCAGTTCAGGTACCGCTTGGGTAGTTTCATCTCGCTGTTTAGTTCATCTTATCGGCTGAAAACCTCAGCTTGCAAGTAACTGTCTACAGATAAAAGCATCTTTGCCCTTTGAGACTCTCCTCCTCTGTACTTTTTCATCTATCCCTTTGGCTCTTGTTCTGGCTAAACCACAGATAATGCATTGAAGATCTTCTGCTTTCTGATCAGTTGGAGGTGGACAAGGGGTAGCCAACTATCTTCTAAGTGGATGGGCATTGGGTTTTGTTGTCATCGCTTTCTCAGACTGATTATTTTTGTGATTCACTGGTTTCTGCTATTTTGTGACAAATTGTTTCCAGGTTTTCTGCCATCGTTTACAACTAGTAGCACTTGTTACAATGAGAAAATATTTGATACTTTACACGTATCGCTTTCAATTTTTTGTGAACTTTGTCTTTCTGTAGCTACTTGAACTCTCTTCTATCTAGCCGCAATTAATTAGCTTTTCTTCTGGATTAGTTTGGCATATGACAAAGTTTTCTTTGAAGGAGTCCTCCGATTTTATAGTTGGCAACACTGTCAGGAGTTAAAGATCCCTTGCTACCACCTGCTTCCCTCATGTTTACAAATTAGAATCAATGAAAAACCTAAACTAAAACAATATTAAAATAAATTGTCAATATGATGGCTAAAACACATTATAGAGCTGGTATTTTGGAAAATGGCAGAAGGGTTTCCCTGAGGAGTTATTTTTAGTCTTATAAGACTGCTTGACCCTGAAACCTATCTTTGATGCCAAAATGAAGTATATAGGTCTAATGGTTCCTAAAATATGACATTATCACTGCAACACACCAACCATTTTTAATCATGTCGTCAAGAAAAATTCGGCCCGGATTAGTAATCCCTACCCAAGCTAAATTACTTCTCTAATGATAGAAAAACACAAATCAAAAAAGAAAATCTCTGGACAACAATTGTTTTACGGAGATATATCAAAGGGCTGGGACTTGGAAAGCATTTACCATCTTCTCTTTGAAAAAAGAATCTATTTAAAAAATACACAGAATTCCATATTAAGCTTGAAACTAAGTTTACACAAAAAGGAAATACACAATGTACATCACAGGACGCTATCTATCACATACTTGACCAGATACCAATTAAAACCCTGGGACAAAAGTCACTGTTATTGAATAATGCGCAAAAGTACAAAGAATAGAAATTACACACTTTTTCCAATTGTCAGCAAATCATAAAGCGCTTTGTGCTTGTCTAAGGAAATTAATACTATTTGTTTGCTAGTAATAGACAAGGGACGGATAATCAAAATGAAAAATAAGGTTAAAATACATGTGTAATTTGTATTCACAGCATTCCTTTGCTAACAGCCAAACATAAGTAATTCCTATTTAACCCGTTAACCGTGGCGCAAAATACGCCGTGGTGCGGGCGTTCTATTGCGCAGGCAGGGACGCGTCGGCCAACGGACGCGCACAGCACTACGGAGGTAATGCTCGTGGCAGCCATTGGCCAACGCGCGAACAGGTTGAAAATAATCGGTGACCACAAAAAGATGTTTGTTCATCAAAACAAATTGCAATAAACACAATACAGAAAATAAATATCAGTTCAAATTTATGGTTAACACAACGGCATCATTTGCAGACCATGTTTCTCAATCTTACTGCAGTGTAATGCTATCTGGTATTTATAAAGCGCGCGGCTACTCCCTAGAGTATCCCGGCGCTGAGAAAAAAAGGACCACACAACAATGGAAATTTGTAAATTATTATACATACAAATCCCGACTGCAGTAACTAAGTGTAATGGGGCAGATCTACATTTCCTTGTGTTAAGAGATCTTGATAGAGGACAAACAATTTCCTCAGAACTGTATAAAGCTTGCAAAACATGAGAAAATTTAACACCGAATAAGTGATTCTGAATCACAAGTAAACTGCAAAATCTGATTCTCCATAATCGTCTCTTGGATAAGAGAGCAAAAGATAGGCAGTATAAAACCAAAACCTAATCAAATGAAACCTGTGATGGGGATTACGTGTGAAATATAAATAAGGTTCCATAAATTTGTCTTTAAAAAGTTAACATCTAGTCACACTCTTACTGCATTCTAAATATTCTCTTTCCCATTAACGTGGATGAAAACTCTGATTTAACAACTGGTTTCACAGAGGAATACATTTCAGGATTGTTAAAGTTGAGACTACCCCAATATTGCTCCTTAATATGATATATTTATATGTAGATTTTTTTCTATATATACATAATGTAAATGTTGCTCCTTAATGTAGTGTAACCGAGGGATGTGCCTTTACATGTCGCAAGCAATTGGAGATCACAAGTCGATTGAGATTGGTTTCCCTCTTTGACCACAGACAGCCAAAGCATTAGTTGAGAACTTCCCATAGTCCTCAAGATATAGGACACAATTCAGAATTACATGGGTACGTAGATGAACTAGTTGGAACAGATCACCTTTTCAGAAAGTATCTTCTGCTAACCGGCGTAGAAGTCGCATCACATGTTTTACATGTGCTTGCACCATAGGTGGCCACAGAAATAAAATGCAATTTATAGATGCTTATTATCACTTCCAAGAATTTTGAACCTAATTTTGCAGAAAACCAGAAAATTGGTTGAATGGACTGATTAAACTGGGACTTTCTCCCTTTCCCTAAATGTGCATAAGCAACTTTATTTTCAAATGGTACCCGAAAGAATATAAAGGTCGGGACACAGGAAAGTTTGATCTCTTTAACCAAGTGGAGTTTCAGCTCATTATTCAACGACCACAGACCATAGTACATGATTTTAACACTTTAGTAAACAGGTCGAGTTCATAAAAAAAGTGAATATATCTCATTTCTGCAAGCCTCCCTCCGTTCTTTCCATTCGAAAACAATTATTGGCATATAACAATACTGGGAGTTGAATGGTTCCCGACTTCAGTTCAGTTCCAAAAACTTTATTCGATTAAAAAATAATCATAAAAGCACATAGAAATTTTTAAGACAAGTATAAAAAACAGGCGTTAAAGAAAATCAGTGCATATCATGTAGCAGCAAACAACCAATGTATGTTAAAAAACCATACTTTTCCTTGCAGCAATTGATTTCAGAATAACAGTCGCCGTAAAAAAGCATACATCTGTTATCTGAGAACAGCAAGCTCATAGCAGATTTTATAGTTGTTACTGCATTTTTTTAAACAGTGGTTTGAGATAAGTGATGCCATAATGCAGGTATAAATCACAAATAAATAAAAAGTGCATAGTGCTCTGTTTCGTGACGCCGTCGCAGGGGCATGGAGCAGAAGGGTATTTTTTTATACAGGGGAACGCCACCAAATGGTGTACGATTTCTAGTCTTAGCCTAGTGAGGACAAACCGATGGGATGGTCTAGTAACAGAGACAATTCCTTTTTTGCCACTTTTATTCTTTCCATCTATTTCTTCTTTTTCTTTTTCTCAAATTTTAACTAATTCTTTTAACCATATTGTGATTTAATGTATTGATGGTTTGACTAATTTGTATAGTTGGTTAACACTAGTTGAGAACCAACTTTTTAATGGGTTTTCTTATTTGTATTTTTACTGTGTTAATAAAATTAAGTCACTGATTCATTTATCTAGTAATTTTTTCTCCTTTGTCACTGTTCCATGAGTCTTAAGCAAGGAATTGCCTAGGTTGTTATTTTTCATAAATGGTCTAGTAACAACCGTTAGATATTTTTGATAGCCGGTAGTAACCACATTTGAGTAATAGTACTGGGGGATTGCTGACTGCATGTTGACATCTCTACGTGCTTGGGCTTTCTTCCCCAGATAAGTATACTTGATCTCTTTCTTGGGGATATTGATTACGCTATTTGGGTTAGCCATAATATTCACGTTAAACATATCCCTAAAGGTTGTTACCACATAATTGATCCATGGGATCAATGAGCTTTTATCCAGGCGAAGGCAGTCACTGATGATACTTCTAGTAAAACCGGTTTCTTCCTTCAACCATATCGCTCTCCATACCATCAGAGGTCTTAGCCCAATTAAATCTGTCAGATATTCCAACCCCACTTCATGGTGTGCTACCTCGTAGAGGCTGACATAGTTAAGCAAAGAAGTTTAAAAAAAAAAAAAAAATCTTCAACTTGCAACTCCCCATGGCGGCAATGCCCCCCAACACCAGATCCATAAAGTGCAATTGAGACGCATCTTTGACGATATATAGACAGCATGTCATGGATGCGGCGCCCCCCCAACTTATTAGCAAATTTAAAAACTCCAAAGGCACTTTTGGCCATCTTGGCTCTAACATTAGTTATCTCCTGCAACCACAAACCACTACTGCTAAAAGTTATACCTAAATAACTAAAATTTTCTACAACTTGTATTTTTGGGTCCTCAATGTAGAAGGGTCTCAACTTCCTCATTTTTTGGCCACATGACATAATAAATGTTTTAGTATTGTTAATCTTCAGATTCCTTCCCCTAATAAAACCTGAAAACCTATCCATTAATCTCTGCAAGCCAAGGGGAGTTCTTGATCAAAGCACCGCATCGTCTACGTAAAGCAGCACAGGGATAACTTGACCCTCAGCTTGCGGGACGTCAAAATTAACCAATTTAAGCTCTGCATCAATGGCATTGATAAAAAGGGAGAAAAGGAGGGGCGCAAGGACACAACCTTGCCTTATGCCTAGATTGACCTTGATTTTATCAGTGCATTCTCCTGCTTGACCATACCGTATATGGGCAGATAATTTAGTGTAGAGTCTGGCCAAAAAATAAATAATCGCCGCAGGGGCACCTTGTTCTAGTAACGTTGTCCATAATAGGGAATGATCGACTAAATCAAATGCGCTACTTAAATCTGCAAAGCAGAGGAAAAGCGAACCCTGCTTGGCGCTCGTGTATTTCTCTATTATGAGATCCAGGTTAATACACTGTTCGATGGTCCAAAGTCCCTTCCGGAACCCAAATTGTGACTGCGCAAGGATTCAGTTGTCCTCGACCCTCTCTTCTAGCCTAAACAGTAACACCCTACTCATGGTTTTCAGGGATGAGTCTAAAAGGGAAATAGGTCGATAGTTTTTTGCATCAGACCTATTTCCCTTTTTAAATATAGGGATGATTACAGACTCCCCCCAGGTAGGTGGTGCACTTTCCATTACTGCCGCGTTAAAAACTTTGGTCAGGAGAGGGCCCCAGAGTAACAGGTCGGCCTTATATAGATCAATTGGCACCCCGTCTGGGCCCGGGGCATTCCCTCCCTTACTACACCTAATGGCATGCTCTACCTCTAGGACTGTAATGTCGAGGGGAACAATTGGCCAATGAATGTCGTCCCGAAAGGACGAGGTGGCCACACCCGCCGGGTCGAAAATGCTAGAGAAGTGAGAGACCCAACTTTCCTCACTGACTTGGGCAGTTTAAACTGGGCCATCGTCAATCCTAAGAAAGGTACTGTTAACTGTATCCCAGAAGAGTTTACTATTTGATAATTCTACTGCCATTGTCAATTTACCCCAGGCTTCCTCCTGAAGCTTACGCTTCAGCTGCTCTTTATAAGCAGCTCTAAGAGTTAAGATAGTTGGCTTATCCCGAGGGCTACTTGATAGAGCCTTCTTTAACTTCCGAAAGGACTCTGTACAAGCCTTATCAAACCACCCTGTCTTTTCCTTCTTTCTACAATCCTTTGTCGTAGTCAGGATGTTATTAATTAAAACATTAATCTTATTCAAACTCGTTAAGATGCACAATGAATCTATATTCCCATCCAAGCAATTATGCAGCTCTGGTAAACAGGCCACCACCATTTTAATCATGAGCTTTTCCGAGTTGTCTCCTTTCCATTTGATCCTATGGCCATTTGGCCTACAAGGGACAATATCATTAACAACAGTTTGGATGGCCTGATCCTTAGAACCCCAGACAAATAATGCTAGTGTAATACAGTTGTGGTCGCTAACAGATAAATCCAGTACTACCGGGGTATCGCAATAGACACTAATATCCTCTGAGATCAGCAAGTGGTCAATAACTGTAGCAGCATTTCTGCCAGTAAAGATAGGAACAAAATTACCCTCCTTATCTTTGGCAGGCTGCAGTGCAAGCAGGTCAAATTTAACCATTACAGAGTTCAACAAGTCTCCATAGATGCTGTGAAGAAAGTGAATACAATCCTCCCCTCTGTCATCATTAAACCCACAAACCTTGGTTAGCGATAGGGGGCACATGGGAATATTAAAATCACCTCCTGAAATAAAAGCAAAATTAACATGGGTATCCAAACAGATCTTGTCGAGGGCGTTTTCTAATTCATTAGCTACAATAAAACGTGAAGTCGAACAAATTATTATAGTAGTTAATTAACAAAACGTTGCGGCCATTCTTATGTTGTAGCCAGAGCACTTGAGAGTGACAACCAACCCTTTCATATCTTATAACTTGCACTGGGAGTTTCACAGAAAGTAAAACCAAATGGAGTTTCACCTCATTATTCAACGACAACAGACCATAGTACATGATTTTAACACTTTAGTAAACAGTTCGAGTTCATAAAAAAAGTGAAATTATCTAATTTCTGCAAGCCTCTCTCCGTTCTTTCCATTAGAAAACCATTATTGGCATATAACAATACTGGCAGTTAAATGGTCCCCGACTTCAGTGGCCGCCTCTATTCTTACTAAAGATTGTTGGAGCTCATTAATATATAAGCTAAAGAGAAAAGGGTCCAACACACCCTTTCCTCACTCTCATTCCCCCTCCCCCCTCTTTCTCGGATCCTAATTGGAGAAGTGCACTCACCATTGGGCCCATGCCTAACACATGCTGTCATACCACAGTGAAGTTGACTTAGCAATGAGAGTTGAGGCCCTCTATAGGTCACTTTCTAACACCCTACCACCTAACTGTGTTCTACTCAGTCGAAGGCCTAGTTGAGGTCCAAGAAGGCTAAATGGAAATGGCAATTATTCTCCCTGGCGTATTTCTTAATTACAAGGTAAAGGTTTAGACACTTGTCTAAAGTACCCAGTCCCTCCTGAAACCCATACTGAGTTTAGGACAATATGGAGTTTTCCATGACCCATGCCTCCAGGCGATCTAACCAGGACTCTGCCCAACACCTTCATTGTAGAATTAATCAGGGATATTGGTTGAAAACATCCGGGCTACAACTTGCCCCCTTTTTAAAAATGGAAACACATGACCAGGATTTTGAGGCTCTCACGAATGTCACTCCTCAAAACATGAACTAATAGAGGTCAGTGGCGGCTCCTCCGCTAAGGCGAAGGAGTGTCACCCCACTGCTTTGAAGCAGTGAAAGAAAGGGAAATAAATTATAACGTAATGTTATTTTATTTGGTCCTACTGTGGCAGCTTTCCGTGACCGGGTGGGGCTTCTCTGCTCGCAGGGCAGGGGAGTAGTGGTAGCACCCTCCTAAGTGGGCAATGACTGTTTGGCCAGCACTCTTGGGCCGGCTGAATACTCATGCACATTTTGTATGTTCTCCAAGCGTGCTGTATTACAGCCTGCGTGTAGAACATGCCTAGGCTCCCAGTCCCTGGCTGAGCCGAACCACAGCGCTCCGGCCAAAAACTGCTCCAATGCAGTGTTGATTGGTCAGGGGAGCCTGGCTGCCTGCTTTGTTACACATCTGAGGAGAGACACGACGGAAAGACGAAGCGGTAAGGTAAGTTTTTTTATTTTTTATAATCTAACCCCTCCCCCCCCTCACACCGATCAATGCCAGCCTCTACTGTTAGTTACCCACAAATCAGTATTATTTTTTAAAAGATCTCAAAGAACCCCATCCTGTTGTCGGCTGTCGCCTTATTCCTTAGGCTACGTTCAGTGGCGCTGATTATATGCTCCATGATAGATGCCATCTATATTTCCCATATCTGTTTCATAGAGGGGGGGGGGACTCATCTCGATCAATATCTATTGTGGGGCAGTACATCTTAGTAAAATGATCTTCCCACAAAAGAATGGTGTATTTACTTTCTTCTAGAAAAGTGTCATTTCTGCTACTAGCCTAACCTAGCTTCACCTAGACTTCTTGCCTAATAGCGTTCTTCTTCGCCATGATCGCCTGCTTGCTTTTATGTTGCTCTGCATTGCTCAACTTCCTCCACCACCTGTGGAGATTTTTTGAGTATTCCTATTAGTTTCTGATTTGCGGAAGAATAAGCCTCAAACCATTTGTAATGATTGGTTTCCTTGATGATCGTGGAACTGTCATCAGCAAAGTCACTGATATACAAAATGCGTATTACTCACCTCCTTCCCCCAGACCAACCTTAAATATTGTGAAGACCCGGCTAAATGAAAAAAAGGCTGCGCCAAGAGGCAAAAGAATTGAGGAAAAGGCAGACTTTTAATTTTAACCGCATGCGTGCGGGCGGAATTCCGCCCGTACGCTGGGTTTTTAAAAATCGCATGTTACGTGACGAGCTGGGCTCGTCATGAGCGTGCGAGGAGGCTACGCCATGACGAGCCTAGCTCGTCATGAGCGTCGAAGGGGTTAATTCTATAGGAACTCTCCTTTGACATGCACTTTACCTGCACTTGAGATGAATACGAAATCACTGTTTCTTAAAAACCAGCTGTTGTGTCCAGTGCCCTTCCATTCTCATCCATATTTCTCTATCTTTTTACATAACTAATGATGCAAATAAATTAACTAAGGATGCAAAGCAAGTGCTCCACATTTACTAGCAACTACACATTAATTTGCAGTCTTTATCGGGCTGCCTATCGAATGCTCTACAAGATGTAAACGGGAATGCAGCAATATTGGCATTGAAACAGCTGCACAGCAAGTACCCCTAAAGTAGCAAGCAAATACATATGCTAGCATCGAAAGGTAAATGGGTGCTGCAAAGCAATAAAAAGGTACCTGCGTGTATGAATATCAATACAATAACCGGCTTCAAAGCAAATGTTCTACTGTTGAAAACTACTCTTTTTACTAACATGCTCTTGAAAAGTGGAACTGCACAAAAGAGAAAACTAACAAAAATGAGAAACCTGGGAAGCATTTTATGTAAACCAAATACAAAAGTTGATTTCATTCAAGGGTAACCATAAAACGTCAGTTAAATAACATTACTTGGAGCTTGGAGACTTGGTTGAGAGAAAGAAAAACAAAAAGCAAATGGGGGGGAGGGGGGAAGCAAGCGGGCGCTTTCCGCAGTTATGACAATCCTGCCAGTCTTCAGTAATCTGGGTCTTTTCGAATGTTCACAAAATACTATTTACTTACATGAATTGCAAAACATGCTTGCTTGCTTTCTTTCGCCTGTATATGAGTAGGCAGCATGCAGCTACATAGTTGAAAATTGCATGGCGGATATTTTCATATACATACAGCTTATCAAAAAATACTGTGTTTAAAGGTATTAAGCCTACACTTTGTGACTATTCTTTACTCTGTGAGGTTAGTGCACCTTGTGTGGTAATCTAACGGAGCACTTGAGAGCACCCAGTGCCCTCTGTGTAAACTGTTACAAGCGGAACAGTAAACTTGCACCAGTGACAGAACTCAAAATGATGCCTTACCCCATACAGAATTGGATGAGTGGCCCCCAGGTGTCCCGTATCTTATAGGCTTGATTTGAAAAAGCTTCATTTCAATCTCTAGGGTCATACAATCGACATACATAGTTCAAAACAAATGTCGTATATATAGAAATACTCACACTTGCATACGAACTTAAAATTATCCCCCCGCCCCCCTGGAATTTCTGGGACTTGCCCCACTGACAGCTCTTGTACAGTTAACATATTTTTGACCAGTAACTTGCAAGTGCCAATACGTATAGTTATCCCTATTTTAAAAAATATACAATGTTTTTACGAAGCCATTTTTGTGAAATATAAAATGCTAGCCCTAGCTATTTTAATTAAAATATTGCTTTCAACCACCACTTCTACAAAAGGTATTCATAGCACCTCTAAACAATACAGCTAATAAAATACATAACATTTTTTATTTATTTTTAAAGCGCCATAGATAAAGGGTGGTACTTAACCATTTACTTCTAAACATTTAGTGCGCCAGATCTAAACAGACCAAAGAAATTCTGAAACCGCGAACATTATAGCTCGCATTGTATTTGTGCTTAATATGCTAAAAGCCTCCAAGTGCCTTCTGGTTCCCAACGATCTACAGATGGGCAGTATCCATTTTGTTTCTTTGGATAGTGTAAGCTGGACAGAAGAAAAATATACAAGTTAATGACGGCAGCTCGTGAGCATGCAAGTGTTATGTTTACCTGCTGCATCTGACCACTTACTGCAGAAAACCTTAGTTGTTAAAGATTTATATCTAAACAATATACATTTTGCGTGCTCTCATCTGCTCCATTCCATCTATGGTAGACTCGTAGCATGGAAGACTTTTATGGCCCAAAAATTCCCCAGTAAGATTACCTTTACTTATGATTTTCCTTAAAACTGCCATGGTTTCCCAGTAAATGCTCTTTGAGTTGCCTTTGGAGACTAGAGTCAAATCTTCCGCACTCCAAGATCCAAAATAACTCTCTGCCCAACAGATTTTTCATGTATTTGAGCCAGGGGATTTTTATAGCCTTCCATGGGATCATTAGCTCTTAGGGCCACATAATAATATTCCTATGCTGGTGAAGTCCAGAACCTATGCCCGAAAGTCAGGGTTTTACACTCAGTTTTTCTTTATTTATTCTTTGACCGGTCAAGATACACTGGAACCAAACTTAATGGTAGGGTCAACAGAAATCTTAAGAGCTTGTGTTCAGCTGCTTCCAATACTTTAGTGTTTGCACAGCAACCGTATTATAGATTTGTTGGCCTTCGGCTAAATAGGGACCCCCAAATCTCCGCCCCCATGCCATTCATTGGAAACAAATAACTTCTCTTTTTATTAATATTGGTTGTTGAGTACATGGTCTGCTACAGTTGTTTCTCCAGTGTTTGGACAGCGTTGGACAGGAAGCGACGCTGTACTGAGCACATAGCTCACACATTGTGTGCTTAAATTTGGCAGTTTTCACTTTAACCTACCATTTCCTTTTACAGCAGCATGGCTTGTCAGTGTTGATTGCATCTATATTAAATATCCCATGACTCCTAGTGGTTTCAACTGCACCTACATTGCTTTATTGGGGTTTACATCATCCTGGCTTCAGATACGTCACAGTTGTTTAGTTGTAGAACTAGAATACTGTCTAAAGGCCACCTACAATACACATTCTCAACTTTTAGGCCCTGTATGGAGTCTGAGCTCCAACAGACCTCGAAATCAAAACGTATTCTGTGATTAACTACCTTGAGTAGACCTGGTTGTCTAAGTGAACGACCATAGTAGCTATAGTGTAAGCATTTGTCTGTTTTATTTATTTTAAATTATTAGCTCTTGCAGTGCTTGCTGCCTGGTAAAATGGCATGTTGCATTTGATCTTGAGGTTCTTTAGATAGCCATCCCATCGGACCAGGTGAAAGAGCCCTGTCCTCTTTGTGCTATTCTTATGACCATGGAAAAAGGGGTTACTATTTGCAGAAATCCTGTGCATCTAGAGCTGTAGACAATACTCCAGTACCCTCTTAAAGTATGGTAAGTTATTCAGCAAAAAGGCTATTCAGGGTGGGAGAAATGGCAGTCCTACCAAAACCACTCTCTTGTGCAATGGTCTCCAATCTTTTTTTTGTAGTAAGAGCTACTTATGTCCAATGGAGATTACCCCCGAGCTACTAATATTATTGCAGTTTTAATAGTGACTTCATCTCACAAGAATACTTTGCGACCAAATGCAAATTACAAGCTTTGATCATCTGAATGCATCAGACAGGGTTGCTATCAGTACTGTAAAAAATGCTTTGGCAGTGTGAAATTACTCTAAAGCGGAAATACGTAACAGCTATTGCTGCAATGCCCTGGCATCAAGTTAATATTAGTAATAAATCTCTCCAACACTGCATGACGTGTCACTCAAAATATCAGCTTTAAATATATTATGAAATTAAACTATTTTTGTTCAAACATCTTATTATTTCTGAAAAGACTCGTTTGTTCGAATACATACTTTAATATTTTTGTATACATATTTTAATGTAACAAAACAAAAACGTCGAATTTAGTAGCCTGGGATGTTCAAAGGAGAGCTACCTGTAGCTCGCGAGCTACTCATTGGTGAAGTCTGCTTTAGTGGTTGCAGGTTTTACCAGTGATGCCCTCTACGCTTTGAAAACTGGTAATTCTTCAATGGTGTGCCAGAGGAATCAAAAAGCCAGTCCTTCCTGCAATCCCTTTTGTTTTGCAGCAGTACTAGTACTGATCAGAAAATGGTCTCCTACCATGTTAAAAAAAAAAAACGGCAGAAAAAACATCTTGCCCTTCCAACAGTGCCACTAGACTTGGAGGCTAAGCATGTTTGCAACAGTCAGTCCTGTAGAGTAGGTTCGCTCACCTATGTCTTCTGGTAATCGGAAAAGAACTACAGAAGCTTTCTAGCCACCTTCGAAATAGACTGTGACTTGTGGATAATTTGGATGTCATACAGATTTAGCAAGCAACCTTTGAGGTTGCCATCTCCAATCCTTGATTTTAGCACATAGTTTCAGATATTTTTTTTTTTAGTAGTAGTAACATTTGTTGTATTAATCAAAACATTACAATAAAAAACTAAGTATCACAATCGGGCGAATATCAAGTGATGGTTAAAAAGTTCTGGATATGTATAAATTGGGATCTATGATAAAAAAAAATACTAATCTTAGACTGACACTTTATAAACTTATTCTGAAAATGTCATTTGCTTTCTAATTGCACTGTTATTTCTGATACTAAAATAATATCGAACAGCCTCAACAGTTGATCCTATTTTTACCTTGTTAGAAATCAGTTGTAATTACATTTTTCTTGAATACAAAAGTTTGCGGCAAACAAAATGTGCAAAAGGGCTTCAGCTGTTAGTTACATAGTCGACTAGCAGTTTTCCTTTAAGCACTGGATTCCATTGCCCCTCAAATTCATAAATGGGAATATAACCGTCTAAATCTTAGGAATTTCATTTTAACGTATCCAGGCACATTTGACCCCAGGTATTCTTGCCTCCGAGAGGCGTGTGTTTCTGAAACTAAGTCCATCTGTTTATATCGTTGTGGCTTTACCAAGTCGTTATCCCTTTGTTTGCTGGTTAGAATCCCTTGGAGTAGACTTTTTCAGACCGGTTGGTTTAACTTTACCAGCGACTCTAGATCGGGTAAAGTCTATGTTTCTGGAGTCTTATTTGAAGATCTAGCTTTCTTTTCCATATCCTTATATTAAGTTTTCTTTAGTTCCTGATGGATTAAGAATTTTTAAAGTTGACGGATCTGCCCTTGCACTGTCACAGTAGTTAACCCAAAACTGCTTCTGTAGTTAAGTGACGTCAAAGATTTTAAATGGAGATGCAAAACTTAATGTACATGCTGCATATACGTTTTATTGTGCGGGCTATAACCTTTTTATTTAACACAGGTGATGTATAAAGTAAGTATGGAATAAGTTTCAGGTCTAATGCTTCCAGTGAATGTTTTCTTGCTCTGTCACCAGCAGGGTGGAAAATCTATTCGATTTTGTGATCGTAGATGACTTGAGTTTTGTTGGTAGGGGGTTAGTCTATAACTTACTGTTGAATGTAGCTCTAAGATAGTCATATTGGTTGACTGTTACGATCGTATTATCTCCTAAGACACTTTACAAAGAATCATTTTGGTTTGTGACATATTGGCAATTAGTCAATTCTCCCAATTGAATTCATTTAGATGATGTAATAGGTATTGTTGGCCTTTTGGGGTTTGCAGTAATTTCACCAGATGGTCAGCGTAGGTCAAGTGTGATATTCTTGTGACTCCTAGCCGGGGTGGGATACAGAGGTCTGAATCAAATGTCATATGTTTTTGCTTCAGTAAAGATGAACTACAGCGCTTCATGAGGAATCCCACCCCAGAACCAAAGCTTTGGAAGAAGCCCCAGCTAGGCAGATTTTTGCAGGTAAATGCCTAGTTATTTAGTGTGCGATTCCAAGAAAAAAACATAGAATGTTACTACCTGAAGGCAGCATTTCGGGGAAAGGCGGCCTCCTTAGTGTTCTACTGTAGCAGATGCTTTCATGCTTATTTGGGGTGCATCAATAAGTTCACTGTCATTTTATAATATAGTGTGGCTTTGTACCACTTTTGATTTGTCTGAAGTATTGCATGCTTGAGTTTCCTTTTGTAGTTTTAAGAGGTGTTTCACAGACAGTGAGGGTAATAGAGGATTAATGGACAAAATAGTGTGCACTCAAATGATATGTCGAATATAATGTGGGAAAACATCTATGCTGATGTGCAGTAGATAAGGTACCTTCCCCGTTCTATTTTGATTGTTCTCCAAATAGGCGTTATTCAACAACTTGAGTTCAAGGAACCTTTAAAGGTTCAATTCAACTCCCTGCTAGAGTTTCGCAGGATCCTAAAAACCTGCCTCTAGCCCAATGCCTAAGTCCCTGTTCTTCTTTTTCTCTCTGCTGTGACCTGCTTCCACTCTGGTCATATCATACTAGTCAAGTGCCAGGATACCCGTAGGGTGACAGTATGAGCTATATAAGCTCACAAATCAATCAATTCATTTAACTTTACCTAGGTGAAAGAGCATATGAAAGGGCTAATGATTCCATCAGGGGTTGGTAAAGCGAGACTACTCACCCGAAAGGGTCTCAATGCGTGAAAGGAGGAGGGGGATGTGCATCCACAGATCCCGGGAGTTCAGTGTTCCGTCGTAGAGCCAGGTCTTTGGGTCCTTCAAGAACTTGGGGAGTGTTGGTGTCTGTCGTAGATGAAGGGAGTTCATACCGTGGCCGTGAGGCCTGAGAAGGAGCGTCCTCCTGTTCTGGTCTTCTTGATGTGTGGTACTGTTGCAAGGGAGAGCTGGGCTGAGTGGAGGGTTTTTGTTTTGTGTGAAACGAGAGGTAGTGGTTCATGTAGGCGGGTCTGGTGTTGTGGAGGGCCTTGTGGGGGTGGGTGAGAAGCTTGAAAGTGATTTTTTCTCTAGACTGGGAACCAGTGTAGTGTTTGTAGGTGATTGATGGAGTGAATAGGAGTGCACTGTAAGAAGTGGGTATTAAGGATTGAACGGACCCTTGTTGAGAGATGTTGTAAAGCACCGGTCATTTGAACAGAGCACCCTAGAGTGCGCATTTAAAATACATCTGTCCGAGCCACGATTAGTCTATAGTCAGTTGCTATGTAGCTGAAGGTAGTACTAAGCTTTTTGGCTAAGGTTTTGTAATATAGGTAACTTATCAAACTGCAGAGACTATGCCGAGTAGCTATTTTGTGTGAGGGTAAGAGAAAGGATTCTCTTCCATGGCAGTGCAAATCTTTGGGAAGAGTTGTGTTCCTGCTGTTGTGCAGGAGGGCAACAGGCTGGTGCTAAATGGGCGGGTGCTGGGCTGCCCTTCTGCCTGCAGCCCCTGTGCGTGGTTCTCTGCAATTTTATCTGATACATATTCACACCTGTAAACCTTCGGGCTGGTGTGTCCAGGCCCAGGATTACCACCCCAGAATGGATAATTCCGCAGGCAACTCCTAATGATGCCCAGATTGGGACCATTTCTCGGATTGTGTTGTAAAGAAGCCTAAATTTTAGCTTCTTCACTGGATGTTATCTCCAAAGCCAATGTGAACAATCGGCAAGAAGTTAGATGAGCGAAAATGCCATGCCTTGCACCATATTGCCAGTTGTCGTCCTGATTTCCCTTTAGACCCCTTTCTTGCTGTTTTCAAAACTGCTTTTTCATTTTCCATGCTAATAGCTAATTCTGAATGCTGAAAAAGCCTTCCCTTATTCCAAAGGACCCAGATAACGTTAGACCTACCTCAATACTTCACAGCGCAAAACTTTTTCAGGATTTAGACCAGGCAGGAACACTGAGCTGCTGATTTCTACAGTGTTGAACAATTTTAGCAGGGAATTTATGGATGATTCCCAGCGCAAAACATTTTTCAGGATTTAGGCCAGGCAGTAACACTGAGCTGCTGAATTTTTTATTTTTTTACAGTGTTGAACGATTTAAGCAGGGAATGTATTATGCTGCTTTAAAGATATTGATATTGCAGACACTTCTTGCAATGCTTCTCCCTAATTAAGAGGGCACGTTTTGATGTGCACGTTGATGCCACTGTTCTTTTTTTCACGCTAATATTCTGATTTGCAGATGCAGACTTTGACATTGAGCTGGGTTTCTCCGTCCTAACTTAATGCTTTTAATACAATCCGATAATGGATGTAAGAAAACTATAAAAGGTAAATCTGGCCAGCATGGACTCTACATTTTGGTCCATCACCACCCAGGCATCACCGACCACCTCCACTCCTTCCTAAGTGAACACTCTTAGTCGTCATCTGAAAGAAATCTGAACAATATCATACTTTAGATGTATAAGTAGCCATTGTGGCCAGCAAACGTTTTTATTTCTAATTTGTCATAACTAGAATCATGCTTACAAGTTAGTTCTGTAGTTGTAGAGTGTGCGCTCCTCCTCAAGGGTATCCTGGTGCTGAGCAGGTGTACACCTAGCTCTGCCTATGGTAGGTTGGTGAATTGGAAAGCCAGGTCTTCAGCGTCTTGCGCAATTCAAGAAGAGAAAAGGAGACTGATGTGGAGTGGGAGGTCGTTAACGCTTTATGGCGTTGTAATAGAATGACTGCTGTCCTGATCTGGTTCTTTGTATGCATGGGATGTGATTGAGTAGGAGTCCTGCAGAGTTGAGGTGTGTGGGTGGTTGGCGAAAGGAGATGCTACTGTTCAGGTAGGTGGGGCTTGAGTTATGTAGTGCCTTAAGTGTGTGTGTGTGTATGTATGTGTGTGTGTGTGTGTGTGTGTGTGTGTGTGTGAGGAGTTTGGATTGAGCACATGTGTTGTGGGAGTCAGTGTAGTTCCCGGAGGTGTGGTGCGAGTTCTGGTTGGGAGGTTGTGGATGAGTCTGGCTGCCGAGTTCTGGATGGCTTGTTGTCTTCTAGTGAGTTGCTTGGTGATCCAGCTGCAGAAGCTGTTCCCATGGTCCATCTTGCTGGTGTCTAGGGCATTAGTAACAGTTATTCTAGTGTTGCTTGAGAGCCATTTGAAGATCTTCCTCAGCATCTTCAGGGTGTGGAAGCAGGCCTTGTGTGGTCATGTCCAGTTTGCAGTCATTGATTAATCCGAGGTTCCTGGCGTGGGTTCTGGGTTTGAGGCAGAGTTCTGCCAGCCACCATTTGGAGTTCCATGATGAGGTGTTCTACCAGAAGATCACTAATTCTGTCTAGTCAGTGTTGAGCTTGAGGCAATTGCCTTTCATCCAGTAGCAATTTCAACCATGCAAGTGGTGAACTTGTTTCTTGTGTTTGGGGGCTGGGTCTTTTCTGAGATGCAGAGTACGAGATGCATGTCTGCATAGGAGAGGATGTGTGCATGGATGGTGTTGGCCAGAGTGGTGATGTATGCAATAAAGAGGGTTGAGTGACACATTCCCAGAGGGTCCCCAGGCAGCAGTTTTAAAAGCACTGAAAAGTTCCTTGTATAATCAGCAGTTTTAAAAGCAACAAGTGAGTGAGATGGGAGTTTTGTCTGTTAACAGCTTTGACTCCTCTAAGGAAGCACAGAGGTTTAATATGCATACTGCAAAGAACATGTACCATGCATTTAAAAAAAATATATTTTATGTGCTTAGCTCAGTGGGTTACGGCTTTTCTCACAGAGCTTCTGTTACTGTGCAGTTCAAACGTTATAATCGTAAACTAGCACCGTGAGCTATGAACTGCCATCAAAGAGCTGCATTCAAACTGCATGGTACAAGGTAGTAAGTTAGGTTTTCTTCTCGCAGTCTTGCATTATCCTGATGCTGCTAATAAAGCTTTATATGGGTAGAAATAAATTCTTATTAACATCAGTGCTTATGTTCTGAATCCAGAGTTTGTGCTTATCCAGACCAAGCACTCTTAAGTGTCTACAGGTATCACTGACATAAATCAGACACCTTGAAGTCCCCTTTGCCTTATGTAGCATTTTCTATACACTGATTTGCACATGTATGATTCATTGTCTCTGCCCTACACTGGTATGAGAGATGCTATAAAACAAATGCAATTCATGTGACAGAGGAGCTATGGAGAGATAAGAGGCACTGTTGGAGGGTGATAGTGAGGGAATCATTGAGGATCCCCAACAAAAGATGGCTGTATCATGCTACACAGTAAGGTCATCATTTACTATGCTTTAAAGCTAATACAATTCAATATATAATGACAAATGTATGTGAAATTCACAATTTGTTCTAAATTGTATTGGGGGAGGGGAGAACAGCCCCCAAAGCTCCGTTTGTAGTGGTCAGGCTCCCTCGATACACTTGGTGCGCAGTGCACACTGTTCTGACAACATTGCCAGTCTGCCTTGGGTTTCCAGTACGGCCCTGGCAGAAGCAGGAGCCTCCTACCGCAAAATAAAAGCAAACATTGAAAAGTTAGTTGCCGAGGAGCAGCACCAACCTTCCCATTAAAATATTGAGATTTGTGCAAATTTTTTCTATATAAAATAATCAAATCTTTAGCTATTAAAGTATTTGTTGGTATGCACTTGTTTGTGTATTTTTAATGTTTGAAATTTAAATAATACAAATTGCTTGGGGGTCCCCGGCTTCCAGTAGTGACTTACTGGGGGTCCTCAGGAGTCAAACGTTTGGGAACCACTGGGTTAGTCTATTGGCATTGTCCTTTACAAGGCTTTTTATGTTTTCATAATTAACACAAATAAATGGCATTGTTATTGACAATGTGAATAGCTCAAATGCTTGTGAATCCAAGACCTATTTCACTTCAAAGAATCATCTGCCATTGTCCCGGGCTGCTTGGAAAGTGAAAGCGTGCTGAATGTTGCAGGAAAGCATGTCGTGCCTGCAGTATGAGAAACTTGTTAAAGAAAATAGTGATAACAGACCTACCGTGTAACTGAAGTAAAATGGCCACAGTCCTCATGGGAGGTTACAAATGCAGACAAGGCAGTACTAGGGAGGGACTAACAAGCCAGAAGGCAGCCTTTACAAAGGACAGTGGCACAAGCCAATGCAAAATATGGGTGGAGAGCGGGCAGAGATTCAAGTCCATACCCGAATGCATCATGACTCTCAGAGCAGCGCATGCGCTGCCAAGGCTCGACCTAAAAACAGGGTTGTTTTTCAGTGGAAAAATGTAATGTATCCATCTTGCCTTTTAAAGCCTTTCCTGTTGCTGGCACTAGCCCTACCCACACCAGTGTGGAATAATTTGTATTAGTAGACTTAGTGGAATACTGGATGGTACAAAATGTGTGCCTCCTCACAGATTCTTAAGTTTTCCCCACAAAATGTGAGGAAACGTTTGGTTTTCGCCAAAGTTTGAGGTTTGGAAAGGTTTCAGGGTAAGATAACCTGGTGGGAGCCAAGCAAGTTGTCCCACCCTAGATTCCTCTGTCTAGTTTAAAAAAATGTTCAGGTTTTCTTAGTTTTCCTAGGTGTCTGCCGAGATGGGGCCCAAAATCCACAGCTTACCCTCACTGAAAAAGGATCAGTTTTCAGTAGAAAAAATGTGGTGTTCCTATGTTGTTTAGGGCCCTTTCTTGTCACAGGCATTAGACCAACCCACACAAGTGAGGTACCATTTTTATCAGGAGATATGTGGAAATACAGAATAGTAGAAAATGTATTTCTCTGAATGTGTGCCTTCCGACTGTAAGCCAATGTGTAGGATAGAAGACCTTTTGATAAATGCTCTCTGAATCGCATGTTAGTATGGGAACCCACAAGTTCAGAAATGTACAGATAACCACTGCTCATAAAGTCTGTATCTAGTTTCTATTTCAGAAATACATAGGTTTGTTTGATACCCATTTTCACTCTTTGTTTTACCATATGAATTGCTCTATACCCCATTCACAAAAAAAAATTGTAAGGATTGTTAGGTGCAATTTAGTTGTTTGCTCTGGGTACCTTGGATTCTTGGAGAACCTATAAACCCTATATACCCTGCTACCACAAGGCTCTAGCAGATGTAATGGTATAGCCATCTTGACAAGAAGATAAAAATGAAAACGTCCTTTTCAATATTTTTTTGTTAATACTTAATTTATTTGGAAAAACTTTGAGGAGTTTACACAAATGACTACTTGCTGAATTTAGAATTGTGCCCACTTTTCAGAAATCTATAGCTTTCCCTAATCACCCATGAGTTTCACCCTAATTACAATCTCAAGCGAAGCAGGTTAACATCAAAATATTTAAGGAAAGCTTTTGCTATATTTTGGCTATTTTCTTAGTCCCCTTCAGGTAATCCACAAACTGTGGATAGCATTGGAATCCATAGGCTGTTGGCAGAAGTGGATTCAAATTATACGTGGATGTATTATGTGAAAAAAAGGTTTGAGGCATGTGAGCTGTAGATCAAATGCTTTGCATACTCCTGCCATCTAGTGTTGGGTCCGAAGTTGTTTTTCTTAGAAGTCTTTCCAGTCACGAGTTAAGGTGACGTCTCCTTTCGGTGATGGTGTGCATGAACATCAACTCCATTGTTTATTTTTTCCGCCATCAGAATTGTATTGCTGCACTCCAGTTCGAAACCGTTCTTCGGGTTCCCTACTGTGCACAATCCACTCTACCTGCCAATAGGACTGCAACGTGTGCAGATAGTTTAGATTGAAGACGTTGTGAAATGCAAAGCCGGAACATTGAATACACGCTGGACATCTTCGGTGAAGGATCAGAGCAGGAACAATTCAATTGAAAGGGGGCCGAAGAGGAGCAGGAAGAACCTTATCTATTCTGGAATCGGACTCCGAGATGGAAGACGACGTACCGCAAGGTCAACACACTGCGAGTACCGAAATCCCTTGCCCAGAAATCCAAGTCAGACCAAGCAAAAAGCTTTGGTTCCACCTCCACTTTCAGGCCACGGTCTGCACCGAGAAGGTGTTTCTAACACTCCGCCTTGGCACCGAAACACAGCGTTAAGCCTTCTGGCGCAGGGTCAAGCCGGCCAAACTCAGCCACCGAGTCAAAACCGAAGTCTGTCTGTGCCAAAAACTTTGACGCCGAAAAGTCATTCCACCCCTTATCGAAGTCCTTGGTGCCGAAACCGAAAAATGCTCCTTCACAGCTGCCTGATCAAATTTTCGATGTCCCATAATTGGACCCAAAACAAAAGGAACGTTCCATTAATCCTGATACAGGACATCTTACTAAACTGCCTCAAAAGCGCAAACCTGAGTCAGAGGACCTACATTATACGATTCCTTTAAAGAGGAAGAATGTCGGTACTAACCCTTCTCCTCCTCCATGTTCCCCATCACAATCACCACCTTCTCCAGCATTAGAACAATTCTCCCACCACCACAGCCTGATGACGATGATGGAGATACTCATTTACCTGTAAAACCCTGGAAAGACTACAATACGGATGCACCTTCTGACAATGAACCAGCCTTCACCCTGCAAAGCCTTCCCCTCCTGACGACAGTGTAGGGTATTTATAATTATTTTCTAGAGATGCAAAATATCAAGAGGTACAACTACATAAAGAATCCACAGAAGACTATTTCTTCGAAACTCTCAGTAGCACACACAGATCCAGTCACTCTCCCTATGATCAAAGGCATGATGAGACATGTAGATGATATATTTAAGTACCCTCTTCGTGGTTGTAGTCTTACTCCCAGAATAGACCAAACATATAACCCTGCTCCTTCAGGTCCAGTCTTTATTAAGGGGCAATTGCCACTAGACTCGCAGGTTGTCTGTAATGCCCGTAAACGAGCCAATTCACAAACCTCTGTGGATCCCCCTCCCCGGACAAAGAGTCAAAATTGACCCTTCTGATGAGCCACCCAAGCAGCGAATCATTGGCGTATAGCCAACACCCAGGCCCTATTAGCCGGGTATGATAGAGCACACTGGGATGAAATGGCGCAATTGCTCAAATATGTCCCAGATGAGCATAAAGCTCAAGATTTAGTACAAGAAGGAAAGCTCAACACCAATTCCTCTATAAGAAGTGCTTTAGATGCTGCTGACACTGCAGCTAGTGAGATTAACACTAGTGTGTTACTTAGGAGGCATGCCTGGTTAAGGATTTCTGGGTTTAAACCTGAAGTCTAACAGTCCATTTTGAATACTCCATTTGATAAAAAGCATCTCTTCGGGCCCGAAGTAGATCAGGCATTGGAGAAAATGTAAAAAGACACTGAGTTAGCCAAGTCAATTGGAGCCCTACAGTCTCCTTCAAATAGTGGCTCCTTTAGTCGCTCCTTCTACCGTGGGGGTCCAAGACCATATCCTCATATAATACTGCTGCCTTGTACAAAGGCAACAATCAATCTTCATCCTCAAGAGGCTTCTTTAGCGGAGGTTACATAGGTACCAATGGCAAAGGTAGGGCAAGGTTTCTACACCACGTAATTCTCCTTCCCCTAACAAGCAGTGACTTGCCTACTCTTCCCCCCCGATCCTCTAACACCGCTTGGGGACGTCTTCTACAATTCCCCATTTGGCAATCCATAACTACAGGCAAATGGGTGATGGGAATTATTCAACATGGTTATTGCCTGAAGCTTACCACCAATCCTCCAAACATTCCACCTCGTTCTCACAAAATGTCACCAGAACATTTACACGTGCTCAAACAGGAAGCCCAGTCTCTCTTGCCAAACGGAGCCATAGAGCCTGTACTGTTAGAATATCATGGGTCAGGCGTGTACTCCCTGTATTTTCTAATTCCCACAAAGGATCGGCTACTTGAAATCTATTCTAGACCTTCGAGAACTAAACCAATACATACTGTCAGAACATTTCCACAAAGTGACACATCAACAAGTGCTCCCACTTCTACAGCGGGGCAACTTTGTCTACTCTAGACCTAAAGGACGCATATTTCCACATTCCAGTTCCTCCTGCTCATTGCAAACTTCAGATTTGTGATAGCGGCTTAACATTACCTATCCAAAGTGCTACCGTTTGGAGTCACCACCGGTCCCAGAGTATTTACCAAATGCCTGGCAGTAGTTTCAGCTCATCTGAGAAGACCGCATATCCACGTCTCCCATACCTGGATGACTGGCTCATCAAGGCCAGCACTTAACAGACATTTCTCCAACACACTCATGGCTCAATTCACTTACATTGACTATGGTTTACTGTGAATGCATTGAAGTCTGGTCTGCAGCCTTCCAACACACAAACCGATCTGGGAGCTATAATAGACACTCAAAGAGCTCTAGCCAATGCAAATGCAGCCACAATTCGCAGTATTCAGTCTCTTCTCACTCCGTTTCAGCCCAACCAATTATTACCAGCAAGAGTCTTCATGCAACTGCTAGGAATGATGGCGTGTTGTATCGAGATTGTTCCCCATGCAAGACTTCAAATGGGTCCCCTTCACGAATGCTTAGCAAGTCAGTGGAACCAGTTGCAGGGTCAATTAACAGATCTAGTGTTGGTAGATGGCTGCACCCATTTCTCTCTACAGCGGTGAAACCCACAAAACGTATCCAAAGGGCGGCCCTGCTTCGATCCTGTTCCACAGACCGCGCTAACAGCAGACGCATTGCTCACTGGTTGGGTTGCTCACTTGCACAATCACCCAACCCAAGGGTTGTGGAGTCTAAAGCACAAAAGTCTCCATAAAAATCACCTAGAGCTAATAGCCGTGTTTCTAGCACTCAGAGCCTTTCAAATCCACCTCCTGGGCAAAGTTATCCTAGTCCTCAAGGACAACATGACATCTATGTACTGTATTCAAAAGGAAGGGGTGACACACTCTCCAGTGGAGAAGCGTGGCTCAGTGGTTAGAGGCGGCAGACCCGGAAGCTGAGATCAGCCGTGGACCAGGGTTCGATTCCCCGCCTTGGCGGGTCTCGGGCACTAAAATTCCACGGACTCGACAATTCTCGCTCCGGTGCCTACTCGACTCACGGGGTCACACTCTGTGACTCTGGGCAATAGCTTGCTTAATCTCCACTACGGCCCCTCGCGGCGGGATGCCTGGCTTTCACCTTGTGAATACCCTGCCGGGGTATCTCACAGGGGAATACCAGGACGGGTTCCCTAAGCAAGCGCCTTGAGACCCCTGGGTGATTAGTGCGCTATATAAAATCGAAACACACAACTGTCACGGCTAGCACAAGCCATTTGGAAATGGGCTATACAACACAAGATACATCTCCTGGCAGAGCATCTTCCAGGAGTAAATAATCAGATTACAGACCTCAGCCAACCGAGGCAGCAAATCCATGAGTGTGAACTTCGTCCTCAAATTCTCCTCCCCTAATTTCAGGAATGGGAATTTCCTCACATAGCCCTGTTCGCCACAACACAAAATGCCCAAGCTTCGCCTCCAGGTTCCCTCACTCGCTCTCCAAAGGCAGTGCCCTAAGGATGAACTGGGCAGGGATATTTGCTTAAG
This sequence comes from Lissotriton helveticus, assembly GCF_964261635.1. Classification (NCBI taxonomy): domain Eukaryota; kingdom Metazoa; phylum Chordata; class Amphibia; order Caudata; family Salamandridae; genus Lissotriton; species Lissotriton helveticus. The sequence continues at coordinate 1,770,188,503 of NC_136065.1, forward strand.
TTTTTCCACCTATCCCACTCATTCCGCTGGTATTTTGGAAGCTCAGGCAAACCTCCCTCACACTGATTTTTATGGCTCCCACATGGGCACGTCAACCCTGGTTCATCACCCTGCTGGAGCTGTCAGTAGTTCCATACCATAGACTGTATCTCACCTCCAGTCTCCTCACTCAGAGCGATGGAGAAATCAGGTATCCAAATCCCAAAGAACTCAACCTAGCGATCTGGCTCCTGACGTCATAGTTTGGTTATTTACAATTGCCACCAGACTGTATGAATATCCTAAGTGGCTAGAAAGCCTACTACTAGTGAATGTTATGCAGCAAAATGGAAACAATGTGTTATCTATTGTAACAAGAACAATATCAATCCTTTTGATGCTTCTGTGCAGAAGATAATCTGTTACAAATTACAGAAATCTGGACTAGCCTACACATCCATTCGCTTACATCTAGCAGCGGTAGCTGCATACTTACAAAACAGATAACACATCTCTATTCAGAGTACCAGTGATTAAAGCCTTTAAGTGATATCACCCTCTGTAATCCTTCCATAGAGTCCCACCTGCACCGGTATGAACTTAAACAAAGTCCTTACAAGGTTAATGGGTCCACTATTTGAACCAATGCACACTTGTCAATTACAATTCCTCTCATGGAAGGTTCCCTTTCTCATTGCAGTCACTTCACTAAGGAGAGTTGGTGAACTCCAGGCATTAACTACACAAGAGCCTTTCTTTCAGCTTCACAAAGACAGAGTGGTTCTTCGAACCAATCCTTAATTTCTTCCTAAAGTAATTTCTGCTTTTCATATCAATCAGTTGAGTTGCTGTGTTCTTTCCTCAACCTGATTCTGTATCAGAACGAGCTCTGCACACACTTCATGTTAGAAGAGCTCTATTGTATTATGTGGAAAGAACAAAATAATTTCTCAAAAGGAAGTAGCTATTTGTTGCTTTTTCGCCACCACACAGTCAATCCCATATCTAAATCAGGAAGATGGATTGTGAACTTTGGTAAAACCCCCTTGAGCGCATTCCACTCGCAAGATAGGGGCTACTATGTCCTCCTTTGGGAATATTCCACGGGCTAACATATGTAAGGCAGCAATATGGTCAACACCGCACACATTCACCAAGCACTATTATATGGATGTGTTAGTGAGGCAACAAACTAATGTAGGCCAGGCAGTACTTAAAACACTGTCTCAATTGCAACAAATACAGGTTAGCCACTACTTTGGGAGTATACTGCTGTATAGTCTATGCAAAGCATGTGATCTACAGCTCACATGCCTCGAACAGATATTGTTACTTACCCAGTAAGTATCTGTTTTTGGCAAGTAGAGCTGTAGATTCACATGCGCCCACCCTCCTCCCCGGGGATTTGTAGTTGTTGCAGTTCTTACTTGACATACATACGCATGGACATCTCTATTCTACACTTACTAACTCCATTCTCACCCTCTGCTGGAAAACAATCTAACAATTGAGTTGATGCCCATGTGCACTATCACCTAAAGGAGGACAGACCTTACCCTGTGACTGAAAAGACTTCGAAGAGAAACAACTTGCAGACATCCGGACCCAACACTAGATGGCTGGAGTATGCAAAGCATGTGACTACAGCTCTACATGCCAAGAACAGATGCTTACTGGGTAAGTAATGTTTTCTTTAGGAAGGCCTAAGTGTGAGCTACCCCAAAAACCCTGAAAAAATAGCTTGGCATTCTAGGGGGCGTGGGGGAGGGGGGGAGGGGAGGCCAAGCAGCAAAAGGGTTAATTTGTGTTTTTATAGTGTAAATATATGCAGATTTTTGTGTTCGGACAAAAAAGCAACTTGTACTGTCTCTTTACCCTATATATTTGTGTAGGCTCCTCTTACTCTGCAACACTTGCCTTAGCAAGGAACTTGCAGCCCTAGTTCCTTCCGTGACATGAAACACCCATTCCCTTCCCCCAGTGGCCATATCGGACTGCCTGGGAAACTCACTATACCTGAGCAAATTTATTTTTCGCCCTCTTCCGATCCTTTAGGTTAAGAGTACTAATTACAGTTAGATTTACTCACTTTAACCCTACTCATTGTATCAATATTACCGAAAGGATGAAAGCCTTGCTTGCAATCAAAACGTAACTTTCTGAGACAGTGACGAGATTCTAACTCACTGAGCCTTTCTGCCAATATTTCCAATTTTTGTATCATAGCAACCCCAGATTACCCACACTCCCCAATCTTGGTTAAGATAGTTCTTTTTACACCTATCATTGAAGTTGGTCGGTGTGATTGTACATTAGTATTCCTCTAAATCAGTGGTTTTGACTTCTATGGACTCCTATGTATTAGAACATTGGAATTTTGGGAGCTCCATTGAAAATGGTGTGTTCAGGGCTTTGAGAAAGTGCCATCTTTCTTGCCTTGGTATGCCCCCACTTTTTTTTCTGAATTGCTGATGTGCTTTGACTGAGTGTGCCCTGGGTCCCTGCCAATTAGGTACCCAGGGCCTGTGTTCCTTCCCTAAAAACTATGCAGAAATGAAATACCCAATTGGCATCTCTGGCCACCTGTCAGCCCCTAGTAAATGGTACCCCAGGTACCCAGGGCATGGTGACCAGAGAAGACCCCTGAGGGCTGCAGCACTGATTGTGCCACCCTCAGTGGGCCTGTACCCTGGCACCCACACACTGCCTTGGCAGGCTGAGTGTCTAAGTACAGAACCAAAACAAGAGTCAACATGGCACACATTCCTGTGTGCCCTGCCCACAGAACCCACTGCCCTGGCATACCTCAGTCACCCTTCTAGCTGGGTGCCCTATACCAGAGGTGAGGGCACAGGTGCATGAGCCCTGTGCCCCTACAGTACCCAGGGCCATTCCTGGGCACTGTAAGTGCAGTGATGCCATTAAGAGTATATGGTGCTGGGAGGTTGTCATTACGAACTCCACCGCACCATAATGGCTACACTGAAGACTGACAAGTTTGGTATCACAATTCTCAGCACATTAAACCCGCACTGATGCCAGTGTGGGATTTAATGTAACATGCACGAGAGGGCATCTTAGAGATGACCTACCATCCACGTCTGGGCTGAGTGGCTGCAGAGGCTGCCCCACACAGCAGATATGTTGCTGGACCCCTGGGTGGAGAGCCCCCCGCTCTCCTGGGTCTGCAACAAAGCACATCCTGGGCGAGGTGCTATGTCTCCTCCCCCAGGATGGACAGGGGGAAGCTTCAAAGGCGCCTCTGAGAGCTTCTCCAGACCATTTACTGTACCCAGCAACCATCCCCCCACCAGTCCTACCCCCATTCTGGCGGGAAGACTGGCGAAAAAACTACATCAGGAAGGGGGGTGTGCCAACTCCACCCCTCAGGTGGAGGAGGCGAGGTGAAGCACGACCCCGTGCTCCGGCCATCTTGTAGATGAGACCCTCCTCGACGAACCAGCTGACGCCTGCAGACTCAGAACCAGGGGCCACCCCAACCGTGACCAGCCGAGGGTAAGCTTTTCTGACACCCAAAGACACCCCTGCCGTCGGCGCCCTACAGCCCCCTGTGCCTCCCTTTGGGGTACCTACCTGTGCTACAACATCCCAACTTACCTCTCGAAGTGCTGGTCACTCCTGGAGAGTCACCGTCCCCGAGCCTGTAGCCTTTGTTCCTTTTTCAAGATCCTCATTGGATAACATTGAGCGCCCGACGGCTCAAAAGCACCCTGCACCCAGGCGCCCGAGTGCCGCTGGCTGTGACCTCTTTGCCCTATCCTACTTCCCCCCCCTTGCCCAGAGCAAGTGACCAGGAGCCCAGCTCCCAGAGCCGCGTGGCCTGCTAGCCAGCCGCCACCAACCGAAGGCCCCCTTTCCCTCATTGGATAACATTGGGCCTACCTACCTCTGCCCGCCCCTGCGCCGCTGGGCCTGAACTAACTGTGGGGACCCCCGAGTCTATGCCCAGGACCCTAACTTCACCAAACAAGTACTCACCTGGAAACCAGTAATTCACTTACCTGCCATTGGATAACATTGACCCATTTTTTGACTCGAAAATATTTTAAGTGTGAAGTTTTGACAACTGAAAGTATTCCTATAAAATCAGCCAAAGTCCGAATTCGGAAATACTCACCTATGGGCAGGAGAGAAGCCAGTACTGTACCTTTCAACCCAGTACTGAACCACAACAGAAATCCCTAGCGGGTTTACTAATAACCTGTATTTTCTCCATAGGAACCCATTGTCTGCTTTTCTATGAAATTTCTTCTAAGTGTCTACTTTTGAAAACTGCAAATATTCTTTAAAAATCGGATGACATACTGAAACCCAATTACCTACCTGTTTTGAGCTAAGCCCCCAGTGCTGGCCCTAGGAGACTAGTGCTGGGATACAAAAGTAACGCGATCGTACTTTACCTGTAACCTGAAATTCCTCCCATTGAATACTATTGTGAGAATCACCTCAAAGTTTCTAAGTGTGAACTTTTAAAACAGCTTTATATTCAGGAAAAATCATCACTGTAACTAAAACGTTTTTGCTAATCTGGTTTCAGCTTAGACCCCAGGACTGAATCCAAGATCTAGTCCTGGAACTACCAAATTAATCCATAAAGTAATCAACTGTACTTTCCTATGAAAACCCATTGAGCTCAATGCTAGTGTGTTTTAGAACTGTATTGCTATTAGCTAACCTGTGATTGTATGTACAAACTTGTTGCTCCTCTGCAAATTATTTACCTGAGAATACTTGTAATATGAAAAGTATATTTTGATAACTGTTGGTTCTAAAAATAAAACAACTATATCTAAGGATATAATAATAATTGGCCTGGAGTTCAGTTCTTGAGTGTGTGAAACCTTTTGCTGACTGGGTGTGTACAACAAATGCTTTACACTGTCCTCTGGTACTGCGTTACTGCGCGACCAAGCTACCACTTTGGAGAGTAAGGTCAGTTCTGACTTTAACCTCTGTTAAACTGTTGGGGTTTGTGGACTCTATACACACTGTACTGCCTTAATGTCCAGTATATATAGAGCCACCTTCTCAAGGGCTTCTAATGGCTGCTAAAAGCCCGAATCTCCAACTTTCCAAAGTTGTTCACAGCCGTTTCTCTGAACAAAGGCCTCATGGATCCCGGGTGGATTTTAATCCCCTCTGGCTCCATGAGGCCTTGTTTTATTTGTTGGAACATTCTGCCCTCTAGTGCCGGAAAGTTCTTATAGCCTTCCTTAGCTGGGCTACACCAGCATTAAAGTCCTGCTCCATTGTTAAAGGCCCTAGCAGAGCATGTTTTAGTGTTTATTTCTACCATTTATCAGTGCATACTTTAAACTGAAATGTAAGCAGAGAGGAATGTGGTGATTATTTCCCCCCAGAATATACACACTGTTCTATTCCAATCTCATTTGAAGTAATCCTGCAAAATCCTACCTATGAATCTTCTGAAAAAAATGCCACTTAGAGATACTTTACAGTCATCTTGCTTTACCTTTCCTACCTTCACTCCAACACAGTTTCTTTTTTTTCTGGTCCAATGTCCCATGAAAATAAGTATGTGAACAGATCACACGCAATGCTCACGCGGTGCCACTCGGTGGTGGGTGCAGGCCCTGTGGGGGAATCAGTAGATTGTCGGGCAGGCTGGTTGATGCCTGTCAAAGGCCTACAGGGCTGCGGAAAGCCAGTCGTATGCTGAGTCTGTCACAGTGCTTCCTCTGCGCCTGTGCTCTGACCCTGCTGGCTGAATCGAAAAAAGAACAGAAGGGGCATACCGCTATAGTGAAAGCATGCCATGTTTGTAATGCTGTGTACGCATTAAGGCGGCCAGTAGCACGCTCTCACCTGGTGCAGTGTCTACACGGGCAGCTGTGTTCACGGCAGGGCTTGGCCATATTGTTGTTCCCTTCAGTGGTCCCTATGCCAGTCTTTTCTCTAGCACTGCACAAGCAGAAGGTGCGCAAAATGAAAATGCCGTGCCTGCTGTTTTATCAAATATATTTTAAAAGCATTGTTGAGGCGCACATACCACAATTAAAGCGCACTGCCGCTGCTTACATTTTTTTTTTAAACTGCTATCTTAACTCCTAATGCTAGCCCTTTCCTGGGGAGCGCGACACCCGATCCCGACACAGCCAAAAATGATGTGCATAACTTTCCTCTGGACGGGCACGGCCAGGGAGCCTGCGATGGGGATCGGGGACTGCGCTCCTAGGAAAGGGATGACTTTAAGGATGCATGCTTTCTCTTTAAAATGTAAACAGGCAGCAAGAGTATGCGGCTGCTAAAGAAACAAGCATTGGAAATGCAATAGGTCTCGCATTAGGAAAGTGTGAGCTATTGGTATTGTAAATGACACTTTTTTTTATTTGTGTTGGTTTTGAAAGTAGCAAAATTAATAGCTTTGTCAGTAACAATGTCAATAGTTTTAACTTTTGCAAATGTGACACCTATAGCATTTGTAATGCAATGTGTGTTGTATGTACGTGACTTATGTCTTGATATTACAAATAACAATGGCTTTTAATTTTGTAAATAATTAATACTTAAATAAAAGTTATTGTAATTTATAATGGCAATAGCTTAAATGTTTGTAAATAACTTTTGTGAAGATTATGTTCAGTGTATTTTATTGTGACGAAAATCCAAGAACATTGCATTTGCACCTAAACACACACAGAGCCACACACGTATAGATGTGGTGGATATGGTGGTGGTGGATGTGGTGGTGGTGGTGGTGGTGGTGATGGTGGATGTGGGGGTGGATGTGGTGGTGGATGTGGTCGATGTGGTGATGTGGTGGTGGATGTGGTGGGGTGAAAGTGGTGGTGGATGTGGTGGTGGTGGTTGTGGATGTGGTGAAAGTGGTGGTGGATGTGGTGGTGGATGTGGTGGTGGAAGTGATGGTGGTGGGTATGGTGGATGTGGTGGTGGTGGATGTGGTGGTGGTGGATGTGGTGGTGGTGGATGAGGTGGTGGATGAGGTGGTGGATGAGGTGGTGGATGTGGTGGTGGTGGATGCGGTTGAAGTGATGGATGCGGTGGAAGTGGTGTATGTGGATGCGGTGGTGATGTGGTGGTGGATGCGGTGGATGTGGTGGTGGTGGATGCGGTGGTGGTGGATGCGGTGGTGGATGTGGTGGTGGTGGATGTGGTGGTGGTGGATGTGGTGGTGGTGGATGTGGTGGTGGTGGATGTGGTGGTGGTGGATGTGGTGGTGGTGGATGTGGTGGTGGTGGATGTGGTGGTGGTGGTGGTGGATGTGGTGGTGGTGGATGTGGTGGTGGTGGATGCGGTGGTGGTGGATGCGGTGGTGGTGGAAGTGGTGGTGGTTGTGGAGGTGATGGTGGATGTGGTGGTGGATGTGATGGTGGTGATGGTGGATGTGGTGGTGGATGCGGTGGTGGTGGATGCGGTGGAGGTGGATGCGGTGGATGTGGTGGTGGATGCGGTGGTGGTGGTGGTGGATGTAGTGGTGGTGGATGTAGTGGTGGATGTGGTGGTTGATGTGGTGGATGTGGTGGTGGATGTAGTGGTGGATGTAGTGGTGGATGTGGTGGTGGATGGGGTGGTGGTGGTGGTGGATGTAGTGGTGGTGGTGGATGCGGTGGTGGTGGTGGATGCGGTGGTGGTGGTGGATGCGGTGGTGGTGGTGGATGCGGTAGTGGTGGAAGTGGTGGTGGATGTGGTGGTGGTGGATGTGTTGGTGGTGGATGTGGTGGTGGATGTGGAGGTGGATGTCATGGTGGAGGTGATGGTGGATGTGGTGGTGGTGGTGGTGGATGTGGTGGTGGTGGGTGTGGTTGTGGCATCCTGAAATGTATTGTGTGTTGGAATTCCTCTTCCTTGTCAGAAGTATCAACATAAGCCTGTATGAGAAGGCTCCTTCTGGTTGCAATATTACAAGCTGCCACAGTTTTATTAGCCACATATGGGGAATATTGGAGAGTGCCACTAATATTATGTAGGTAGCGAAATGTGACCTTTAGCAGTCCAAATGTGTATTCATTTATTACCCGGGTCATCTGTGAGTAACATTGTATCTTCGTGGTCTGTGAGTTACATCATTTAGGTATGGTGTCATGATCCAAGTACTGAGAGCCTATGCACTGTAACCAACACAAATGTAATGTTACAAGGTAAATCAGTACAAATATATATATTTAAAATAAAATCTACATTAATATAAATACGTTTTAGGAGGTACTCACCAACGTCTCATCTTGATAAGTCGGTTGTACAAGTGTAGGAATAATGTGCAGACCCAGGAAATTTAGCTGCAAAGTATGTTATTAAACAGACTACATTGAATACTATTTATATGTTTAAAAGTGCTGGCCTTGATGAGGGGGATCATACAACTTCTAAAAACTGCTAATTAGATATTCATTTAAGTGCAATAAATCATTAACATGAAATATTACGCCAGGTCTACTTTGATCGCCGAGCCCCCAGAGTACTGGACATTCCAGCGGAATGGTGGGGGGGGGGACACGGCCCAAGAAAGGATACAAATAAAGCGTTCCGTAAATGTATAGTTTACTAAACCATAGCCATCATATTTGATTGCAAGTTCAGATACCATAGGGGGCCAGTTGAAAAATCCCACTACCAGGATTACCTATCCAGTCACGTGCAAACAGGAAGTAAGGTAACCAATCACCAGGTAAGCAGTTTTATTTTTAGACGCACATGCTTTCAACCGCCATCTGAGCGTAAGTATACGGTTCGTGCAAAGCGCTCCCGCGGCTACGAATACGAACTAAAATAAAGGAACTCCGAAGTACATTTTCATTGTTTCAACAAAGTTAAAAAGCTGCTTTTTTTCTGCCTCCCATTTCCTGCTGGAGTCACAATCGCGAGGCACAAGAGTGTAGGCTGATGGAAAAAAAAAATCATCTCTGGAAGGAAGTGAAATGCTGAAGTCATGCTCCGGTTTCAGAAATTCCAATCTAAGCATGAGTAAAAGTAATAAAAAAAAAAAAGAAAGAAACACGGAATGGCGCAGTGGTAACAGCATAGCGACATTAGCCAGTTTAATTTTTATTCGCCGTTTAGAGGCATTTATCTATATAGTATTCCTACTGGTGGAGTGTAATTTTCCCCAAAGTTTACTCTGACAATGAAAGGCTGTTTGCGCAGCAATTCTGGCCAGCTGAGTGCGTGAAAGGCACATTACAAATAGAGATCCCAGCTCGAAAGTGTGTTTATCTAGAAGGATGGGTCTGCACATGCAACGGGCCTGTGATTCAGTACAAAGCTATGCAGCACGGCATTGCAAGCTGTAACTGGAGATCGTAAAGCCTTTTGTATGGATTATTTAAGCAACCGCCTTCTTTACTCTTAAAATCTCTGTGTAGCTTGTCCTAAAATTTTAATATAGGACGAATCACGTTTACCACCGAAAACTTTGGCATACTGGGTGTACAATGTTCTGTATACCAGTCCCTCAAAGCTGGTAGCCTAAAGCAGCAAATGTTTCTCTCCCTCCTCCAGGAAGTCTGTAAAATGCAGGCAGGGGAGGGGGCAGAGTGACGGAGGGCATTGCTGTGGGGAGGAGAAATGCGACACGGCGGGCAGGGGAGGGGGCGGATCGGGGAGAGGGTGTGAAAGCAGCCGGGGCCTTTGAAGTGAAGCTAAGCTTCACTTCAAAGGTGTGGGAGGAGTGCGGCTGAGGGAACAGACGGCGATTTGGTGATGTGCACGCGCATTTTAGGTCAATGCGCTTGCGCATTGACGTAAAAGCGCACGGGCACAGCACCAAATCGCCACAGTTAGTTAAACTTTGTTTAAAGCCCTATAGTCTCGCTTCTCTCAATGCGCGTGCGCATTGATAGGTCACGAGACCTAAAAAACGAAGGGACACCGCCGCTACAGTTAAAGCGCTAGCGTGCCACGCTTGCTGAAAAAAAATGCTGATGAAAAGGAGCAAGTTGCCAATAAAGGCGCGCAGCAGCTATAATTAAAGCATGCTCCGCTACCAAAATAATGTAAGTGAAACAGTGCAAGCAAAGCATGTGGTGCCTGCAGTAGGAGAAATGTATTAAAGAAAATAGTGCTCACAAACCGTAATTAAAACATAACATACATACAGTGTAACAACAGAAGTGGAAGGGCCAGTCCTCGTGGGAGGTTACAAATGAAGACTGGGCACTACTAAGGAGGGATTCAAAAGCAGATTACAGAATCAGAAGCCAGCATTTACAAAGGACTGACACACAACCAATGAAAAATATGGGCGGAGAGTGGGCGGAGTTTAAGTGCATACTCTAAATACTGCATGCCTCACACCTAAAAAAAAACAAAAAACACAAGTGCCTTCTCACCACAGCTATGTTGCGTCGGGTGGGACTCTGGAAATGGTGACGATATCTCTTCCAAACGGGCTCTGCGTTCCAAACAGAATTTATAGCCTTTCCTAAGAGTGGAGAATCCCTGCTGCTTTCCTTAATCCAACTTCCTTTCTCTGAACTTTCCCTCCCCTTTCCCTAAATGTGGTGGCACTTCGTCGGAGCAGTCTGGTTATGCAACGTTGTTAATTCTGCCCTCCTTGTTTACAGACAACGCGCCATCTGGTTTCAGCTTAAATTCGTCTGTTCCCATTGCACTCCGACATTGTAGAGCCCGGGTTTTAAAGCTCCACCTGGTGTGTGTGTCTGTGTGTCTGTGTGTCTGTGTGTGTGTGTGTGTGTGTGTGTCTCTCTCTGTGTGTGTGTCTGTCTGTCTGTCTGTGTGTGTGTGTGTGTGTGTGTGTGTGTGTGTGTGTGTGTCTGTCAGTCAGTCACTACATTGTGCAGACGGAGGCTGCCACACCTTGTGGCTTTTTGTTCTGTAATGCCGCCAGCCGAAATCCTGGCCTTGAAAAGACTCCACCCTCATCAAAGCTGTGAATGCGTTTTTTTTCTTTTTCTAAGAAACCTTACAAAATAAGTATTCTCAGCGTCTTTTGCAAATGTTTGCGCAGTTTACGTAGCCTGCGAGATTTAAGCTGGGTGAGCTTGTGGAGCCATTTAGTACACATTTGCGACTCATTTCTGTGAGCCATTTCTGTTTACCGATTACAGGTCTTTTTTCTCATTGCCATTTTTAGGTCTCGCCTGTCGATGCGCATGCGCATCGAGCTTGCGAGCCTATTGCGGCTTAAACAAGCTTTAACTAAGAAGCAAGGAATCGTGGCGATTCCTTGCAGTGCCCGTGACTTTTAAGCTCAATGCGCATGTGCATTGAGCTTAAAAGCGCGTGCACAGCCGCCCGCATTCCTCCGACACCTTTGAAGTGAAGCTTACCTTCACTTCAAAGGCCCGGCTTCTTCACACCCACATGCCGCTCTGCCCCGCTCCGCCCCCTCCCCTGAGTCATCCTGCCTGCCCAGACTTCTCCTCCCCCCTAATTACATCCCGCTTTCACTTGTTTTTTGTTCCGACTCGACGTGCACAGCTACCCTCCCCCCGCCCCCTCCCGCCACGCAATGCCGAGAGCTTGTTTGGAGCTGCAAACAATCTTGTCATCTGTTTTGTTTTGATGGGTCCCCGTCTAGGCTGGCGTTTCTAAAAGGCTGACTTGGTTTTTATTTTCCTTCGGTTAATAAACAAAATAAAAGTAGAACTACCTCCATGCTGCTTATGCTGCCTCTTAAATAAGGTCTAGCTGCTAGGGCTTCTGCTTTCAGCCTCTACCCTCTTCTAAATAGTGCCTCTTAGAGCGTGTCATACGGGCTCGCTCCCTCTGACAGCATTCCTTGCATCTCTTAAAGGGGCAGAGACAGCTAGCGTCTTGCAACCCGATTCGTTCCGCGGACGGGACTCCAGCGGAGCTAAATAACTCCCTAGTGCCAGTTCAATTCACAGTTGCGTCACATCATTCATCACATCATTCATAAAAAGACTTGTCTTGGAAAACAAATGCGTCATATCATTCACAGAAAGACATGTTTTGGAGAAAAAAATGAACCATTTCTAAAAGTTTACCAACTGCTTTGCTTGTGGCATGCCCAGTTAAGTTTCAACGGAAAAGAGAGCGCGTGCGTGTGAACTGAGCTTCCGAACGCGCGCTAGTGATCGTATTCTCGAGACATTTATTTATTTATTTTTGCGGCTTTATGAAGCGTGAGCATTGCCAAAAGGCGTTAACATGCTTTACAAAGAAGAGAAATAAATTATAATGAGTGATAATAGATGAGCGATAAGGAGGTGTCGAAAATGAATCTAAGGCAATAATCAGTTTTACATTTAAAAGTAGTTAAATATATGGGTGCAGATTTCATTGAAGCTTAAATGAACTGTTGGTTCTAATCGCAATTCACATATCAACAAAACAATAAATGGTAGATGGCGATAACAAGATGACAATTTGAGGGAAGTTAAGCATTTTAATGTAATCTCTTCAATCAAGCCACTTCGTCTAATTCATGACATTGCTGATTTAGGTCAATGACGACTTAACGTCAGTTTTTTTTTCTCCCCCAAAAGATATTTCACAAATCAGCAGCGAGTTGTTAGGGGTACAAAGGAAATCTTCACACTCTTTTTATACACTTCACTTTTGTGCTAGAAATGCCTGGATTTGACAGACACCTTCCATGGTTTCGTGTAGTGTTTGCTGTAGTGTTATATTATGTTGTTATATATTTATACAGCGGGATCACCAATTCCTTGGCGTCTTGGCGCTCTGTTCAAACCCCAGTCTGCAGCTGTGATTCATCCATCACAGTTTCTGCATTGCAGATTTTGTTGCACGGCCACATTGCTGTGGATAGGTGATTTGGCATAATAAAATCATGTTTTAAAATTATTATTTTATTCTGTGCCAATTGATTGTAGTTTGCACTCGCCACAGGCAGCACAGTCACACGCCCAACGCCACTCACACACGCAACGCCACTCACACACGCAACGCCACTCACACACGCAACGCCACTCACACACGCAACGCCACTCACACACGCAACGCCACTCACACACGCAACGCCACTCACACACGCAACGCCACTCACACACGCAACGCCACTCACACACGCAACGCCACTCACACACGCAACGCCACTCACACACGCAACTCATCCACGCAACCCCACTCACCCACGCAACGCCACTCACACACGCAACGCCACTCACACACGCAACGCCACTCACACACGCAACGCCACTCACACACGCAACGCCACTCACACACGCAACGCCACTCACACACGCAACGCCACTCACACACGCAACGCCACTCACACACGCAACGCCACTCACACACGCAACGCCACTCACACACGCAACGCCACTCACACACGCAACGCCACTCACACTCGCAACGCCACTCACACACGCAACGCCACTCACACACGCAACGCCACTCACACACGCAACGCCACTCACACGCAACGCCACTCACACACGCAACGCCACTCACACACGCAACGCCACTCACACACGCAACGCCACTCACACACGCAACGCCACTCACACACGCAACGCCACTCACCCACGCAACGCCACTCACCCACGCAACGCCACTCACCCACGCAACGCCACTCACCCACGCAACGCCACTCACACACGCAACGCCACTCACCCACGCAACGCCACTCACCCACGCAACGCCACTCACCCACGCAACGCCACTCACCCACGCAACGCCACTCACCCACGCAACGCCACTCACCCACGCAACGCCACTCACCCACGCAACGCCACTCATCCACGCAACGCCACTCACCCACGCAACGCCACTCATCCACGCAACGCCACTCATCCACGCAACGCCACTCACACGCGCAACGCCACTCACACGCGCAACGCCACTCACACGCGCAACGCCACTCACACGCGCAACGCCACTCACACGCGCAACGCCACTCACACGCGCAACGCCACTCACACGCGCAACGCCACTCACACGCGCAACGCCACTCACACGCGCAACGCCACTCACACGCGCAACGCCACTCACACGCGCAACGCCACTCACACGCGCAACGCCACTCACACGCGCAACGCCACTCACACGCGCAACGCCACTCACACGCGCAACGCCACTCACACGCGCAACGCCACTCACACGCGCAACGCCACTCACACGCGCAACGCCACTCACCCGCGCAACGCCACTCACCCGCGCAACGCCACTCACCCGCGCAACGCCACTCACCCGCGCAACGCCACTCACCCACGCAACGCCACTCACCCACGCAACGCCACTCACCCACGCAACGCCACTCACCCACGCAACGCCACTCACCCACGCAACGCCACTCACCCACGCAACGCCACTCACCCACGCAACGCCACTCACCCACGCAACGCCACTCACCCACGCAACGCCACTCACCCACGCAACGCCCCTCACCCACGCAACGCCCCTCACCCACCCAACGCCCCTCACCCACCCAACGCCCCTCACCCACCCAACGCCCCTCACCCACCCAACGCCCCTCACCCACCCAACGCCCCTCACCCACCCAACGCCCCTCACCCACCCAACGCCCCTCACCCACCCAACGCCCCTCACCCACCCAACGCCCCTCACCCACCCAACGCCCCTCACACACCCAACGCCCCTCACACACCCAACGCCCCTCACACACCCAACGCCCCTCACACACCCAACGCCCCTCACACACCCAACGCCCCTCACACACGCAACGCCCCTCACACACGCAACGCCCCTCACACACGCAACGCCCCTCACACACGCAACGCCCCTCACACACGCAACGCCCCTCACACACGCAACGCCCCTCACACACGCAACGCCCCTCACCCACGCAACGCCCCTCACCCACGCAACGCCCCTCACCCACGCAACGCCCCTCACCCACGCAACGCCCCTCACCCACGCAACGCCCCTCACCCACGCAACGCCCCTCACCCACGCAACGCCCCTCACCCACGCAACGCCCCTCACCCACGCAACGCCCCTCACCCACGCAACGCCCCTCACCCACGCAACGCCCCTCACCCACGCAACGCCACTCACCCACGCAACGCCACTCACCCACGCAACGCCACTCACCCACGCAACGCCACTCACCCACGCAACGCCACTCACCCACGCAACGCCACTCACCCACGCAACGCCACTCACCCACGCAACGCCACTCACCCACGCAACGCCACTCACCCACGCAACGCCACTCACCCACTTGCAAAACGAAAAAAGTTAAACTCTTCTATTGCGAGACCTATTGCATTTTCAATGCTTGTTTGGTTTGTGAGCAAACTTTCACGCTCCTCATTAACATTTTTTTTCATATTCGGTGTTTTAATAATACTTGCATGGCTGAAGCAGCTTAGGCGGGGTTTCGTTCAGGCCCTGGATATTAACTTGATTTATTTACACTTCTTAAGGACTCCTGCTAAATCAAACACATTTGAATTTGAAAATAATCTCACTTGTTCCAGGTAGCGATTTATGATATTTATTTAGCTGTTCTGTAAGACACTGGTTTTCATGCTATACATTCTTTGCACTTGTACAATCATCACAGTGCACCAAAATAAACAGTGAGTGATGGAGTTCAACAGCATAAAGAAAATAGCTGCCGTGCTTTTTTGGGTTATGATACTAGAGATAATGGATTTAGGCAAATGATGCAGCCCCCATCCCTGGTCCAGTTGTGGCCCAAAGTCCCCCATTCTTTGTGATCTAGCCATATTTGGAAAGGGGAGGTGGGTTCATGCTCTCCTTCCTGGGACGTTAATGGCCATGGGACCCCGCCCCCCCCCCCCCCCTTGGCTGGCTCTGGCTAGGCTCAGAGTATCCCACCCCTGGGACATAGCAGCGGTTTTCTGAAAACCTGTTTGCTCACGCTTGGCGGGAGCAATTTGAAATCCCCTGCCAGGTGGGAGCAAACACCAAGCAGGCCTCGAAAAATCATAAAAATGTTATTAGACCTGCAGGTCTAGTAACTTTAATAATCTACTCCACCTATTTGTTAAGCTCTTGACCAATAAACTGGTTTCAAATGATGTAATCCTGGGCAAATTTAATTAATTAAGCTGCCATTTTCTTCATTCACATGAGCACCTTCAAATGTGCGAGTTCAGCATGTCTGCTGTACAAAAAACTCTTTTGTTTGATTTAATAGACTATCTTTCCATATATGATACAAATCTAGCTACATATAGAATATACATGACCCCTGACGTGCCTCTTCGTTAATTAACAGCATTTTCATCAGGGTGGGGGCAGGAATGTTTCAGACATTTTTAAAAACTATAATTTTTAATAAATATATAACTAGAGCATAAAGTGGTAGCACACTGTTATTTTTAATCAACAGATTTTACATTGAAATGACCATGTCCATTTAAGCCTGATGGAAAAAAACAATAATGCGGAGAAAATTTTGTTTGAAAAGGAGCAGAGATGGGTACATAGATTAAAAACTGACACACAAGGACTCCATGATCATATTCCTTGGTTGAGTCTTAATAACTGACATTCTTTTCAAATAAACGACAATAAAGTGACCCCCATGAAATATAAATAGATTGGCCATAATCTTACCCAACTAGCCACATCCTAATGGACATGGTTAAAAACTGCCTTGAAAAAAGAAAATTCAGCATTCAATTATCATGATTGACTTTATTGAAACTTAAACTCCAGTCTAAAAATCGGCCTGACCGCTTATGCGAGTCTTTCCTCCAATTGACATTCATTTACCTTGTTAAAAAATGCTTTTCAGGCGAACTCATCTACTTATCAGATTTTTAATGAAGAATGCCGGAAACAACAATTGAAAATATGAGGCATTCTTTAATTTTAAGTCTTCTTTTATATTTAAGTCTGCCTTCCATCTCGCATAACCACACGATAAACTCGGCACCCGGATGAAGTACTAGACTTCCGGGTTCACAGTGGAGGAGTCAGCACAAGTCGTGCTTGAAGCGAGACCGCAGGTACAACGAGAATCAACACGCTGGCTACGAAACTGTAAAGTATTGGTTTTCTTTACTAAATATGTCATTCTTTCACAAACTTTAATTAGCGGGCCTCGCACACTCCCGGGGAGCCGACGAGGCATCTAATTTTATCAAAAAGGTATGTGGGGGGTTTGTTTAAAACTCCGGCGACAATAACGCGGTACCCGCATGAAAGAGTTATCCGGCACATTACACGCTCGCAACAATAGCCCCTTCTATAAGCTGCAATTTACCTGACATTGTACTGATATCAATACAACACTGTGAGGGTGAATAAGCGCACGTAATTATCCTTAAGATACAAGTAAAGAATGAGTGTAATGGAGTGGCTCGGATATTTATCGTATTTCCGCATTTAGTTAGCGCGCATACACACAAAAAACCACCACTAATACTGAATGAATGGCCGTAGTATCATTATCATCTGAGACTTCACGGTGAATGTGAGATTGATAAAGCATAAATCTTCACGTAATAACAAGCAAGTGAATGAAACTAAGGGTATGTTCTGGGCGTATCCCCACATAATGACAATGATGTTCAATGATTATCAGCCATGATCAGAGCCATATACCAATACTCTGTTGAGATTCTAAGGCATTGATAGTTCTATAAGGAGAAAAGGAACAAGTAGAGATATTTTGCCCTTATGACGTCTATTGACAAAAATCATTATAATGAAGAGAGAGTGACTCTTTGCCATGTGATGACAGCGTGGTCTCACAAAGTATTGCCATTTTCTAGTTGCTGTAACTGAAATGAAAAAAGTTTTTGTGTCCACTAAACCCCTTCCCGCCTACCCTACCCCTCTGTTTCTTGTGTATTACAGGTACTTATAAAGACCTTACCAATATTAAGATTAATATATCTTAACTTTTCACATTGTTTCCTGAAAAGACAAGATTCTTTTTAGGAGCACATTTTTTAAGACACTCACGATTCTTTTTTTCACTGCACACTGGTCCTGAAGAAAGCCCACCTGACACACCGGTGCAAACAAGGGCTGAAACATGTTGACCATTTTTAGCACACCAGTTCATTACAGTGCGTGAGAGTCCTAATCACTCTTAAAACGCAGAAAAAAATTATTTTTAACTAACTCGAATCCAGACCTATTAAAATCCAATTCTGGCTGTACGAGTATTTTATAGATATTACCCTTTCAAATATATCACTGATCACTACTGTTTGTAACCAGGGGTATTCCTCCGGGTGGAGGCTGCACAATAACTAACCCGATGATGATGCAGACAACGTGTTCAATAGGCGGAGAACCAATATATACCGCCCCTTCCATCCAATAGACACGTGTTTGAGGGTTTTTAATTGGGACACGTCAGAATATTGCATACCCAGGTTATGCAGGACAAGTGATCCTCCCCATTTGATATTTTGTATTTACATCCAATACCATCAACAGCAGGTTATTTTCCCAAATTGTATTGATAAACAGTAAGAAGTCGCCTGTATCTCTTACATAGGACCGAAGCAGTTGCACAAAGGGTCTCTAAAAGTAGTCAATATATTTAGAAGTATTTTCATATAGGCTAACAATGCACAAGACTATTGGTCTCCCCGGAGAATTATCCTTATGGATTTTATGCAACATATATTGCTGATAGTTTCGGGAAATCACAGCTTAAGAATTTATACTCATCCATTGTTAATAAACAATCATCTTTACATTTCGTTAGATTGGCTCTGTATCTCTCATTGCTTCTTTCATAGCTCACTAAGTCCGTTTTTTCATAATTGTTCACATCAAATTCTCTTGCCCTCCCTCAAATACGTTTCTAAGGGCCAGACAACTACATTCCCTCCCTTGTCAATTTTTAATTACTACTGATTTGTTATGTAGTTCCTTAATTTCCTTCTGCTGTTCTAAAGTTAGGTTATTGCATTTAACGTTTTAACTTTTGTCCAGTTTTTTAAATTAATTTTTTTACACCTCTTTCAAACACTTCTACTGCATCATTTTGTATTTGAGGTAAAAAAAAAATGGATTTAGGTCTGAAACAACTTATACAGGCTCAATCTATTTAAAGATTTTCTCTTGCTAGACTCAACATAGGGTTATCAATCCATCCCTCACGGCCTTCAAATTCCCTCATTGGATGTATAATTTATATTTCGCCTATTGTAAGATTGGATGCATCACTGCTTGTTAACCGTGCACCCTCTTTTTAGGTCTCTGCTAGCTCAGGCTGCGCACATGCGCAGTCTCGCTGACGAGATTTTATGTTTTTGAGTACCTTTCGCTAGCGGGGTTTAAGCCCGCCCCTCTTTTCCATTTGCTGCCGTCACCGTTCATGCTAAACTGTGGCCAGCCATTGGAAAAGAGGTTACAGTGACGTACTCCTTTTTTTTTTTTTTGAGAGCCGTCCCACTTGGACTGGCTGCCCCAACTTACTGCTGGCGTAAAAGGCTTCTTATCTTCTTTATGGGGCGAAACAGATGGTCCCATAAAGAAGATAATAAACCTTTTGCGCCAGCAGGAAGTGCGGCCGAACCCGTCCAAGTGGGACAGCAGAAAGAAATCTCAGCGTCATGGCGGAGTGCTTGTTTAAATAGGTGACCGTGCTGTTGCTTAGTCCTGCCTGCTTTCCCCGTGCGGATGCTTAAAGTGCATTCTGGAGATTGCTGTAGGTTTCATTGAACGAGCTTTGCGGAGCCCACACTCGGCGCACCACGCCAGGCATGTTCCCTTAAAGTGGGGATTATTTGTATTCATGCAAACATAGTTTGCGGCGTTTGCTATGCTGCCGTTGAATATCTACTTTTGACAGTATTCGTATTTCAAGCTCCCGCCGCCAGTGAAGGGCTGACGTCACGTCATCAGGCTCGACACAGGCTAGTCCTTCGTCAATGGCTATGGTGTGGCATCTGCGCGAGTGCCGCTGATGGTGGCGGGCATGTGCCTGGATTCGGGGAGCTGGTAGGTGCTTCCATGCTTTGTGACCATGGGCTGCTGAGCGAGGTCCAGTGAATTACATGGGTGGTCACGAGGCAAGGGTTAGTAACGGATGCAGGCTGCCATCCCCGGGCTGCAGTCTATACACTAAAGTAACATGGCTTCCGACGCCATCTTGCGTTACACGCACTGCACCAACACCTCATTTGATCTGCCCGGTAACACAGGCCTTGAACCGTAAACACACACACTGATCTCCTTTTGGCTGCTGCGCTGGGCGGCAGCTCTTGTTAATGCATTCCCGGGGGAAGGTGCCAGAGAGCCGTAGCCTCAGCTCCCTTCCCGGCTCACGTGCTGATGTGACAGTGGAGGATGACGAGACCACGGCCGAGCAGGAATACTAAAGAGTTGAGCCTGTGACGACCGGCCTTTCAGGTGAGCAGATGCTCTGGTGTGACAAGCAAAGTGGTTCACCTACCCTACAGGTATAGGCATCCTCCTCCAGGGAAGTGGACAAAAAGTAGAGGCAAAGGATACAACAACTTGCACAAGATGGGGTGCAGTCAACGTGTATGTTGGAAGTGCAGGACAAATGGCACTAGAACGTCACAAGAGTTTGGGGCAATTGATGTATCTAAGAATACAGTGCAGTCCAGTTTAGCTGGGTGTGCAGCCTAAATGATGTGTATAATGCAGAAGGGGATGCATGGGGCCAGGACAACTTCCGATGTGATAGGGGGACAACCATCTGAGGCTAGAGAGTGCATGCAATCTGGCAGTAATAACTTGTTTAAGGGGTGGGCATAGTGTCTGAAGGGCATGGCGGTGGTCGGAAGATGTACAGCTGACTATAGAAGGATGAGTGCCGTTCTGAGCCCAGATGAGGTACGTGCAGGACTTTTAAGTGGGATGAAAAAACTGGGAGGTCTCTTAAAGTGGCGTGGTCAATGCAGGGCGTGGGAGTTTGGGACGAACAGTTAACTTAACCCCTTTTCATGGTGCCCCACTGAGAACAAATGCTCTTTTTATCTCTCAGATAAGCGGGGTGTGGACTCAGCGCGCAGCCCTGGTGATAAGGCGTGAGTGGATCGCACAAGCTCTTTCTGTGCAAGTATGGTTTTGTTTTGTTAGTGTGCTGACGAACGTATTAGCAGAACAATCATAGCAAGACCTTAAAATACATTTTAGTATATCGTTTTGTGGCCTACGTTGTGGGCTGGTTGCAGCAGGCAATCCTGTGCTTAAAATAAACGTGAAGGTAACTTTGTGGCATGTCTGTTATACAAACGTGGTGCCAGTTGGCAAATCGAGTACATCCTCAAACATGGAGCTGCTCTCTGTATTTTTTTCTGCCTGTAACGTTTGTTTCTTCAGAGGAGCAGTGCAGGTTCAAGCATTAAAGCAAATGGCTTTAACTTAATCAAAGGCGAGACCTATTGCATTTTCAATGCTTGTTTTATTTACATACCATTTTTTCAATTTTCTAGCGAATTGCAATAAATCAATCCTACTGTCAGTGTAGTTAAATCTACTTGTTGGACAAAACGATAAACACAAAGATAGAACATCAATCTGACAATCGAAGTGTAATGTCAGATAAAGTTACCCGAATAAGTGTATCTTTCATTTTGTTGCGGAGTGGCCTCTTGTGGTCATTCCCACGTAGCCATCTAAATTTCCTTGCTTTTTTTGCGCCTTGCTTGTTTCCTCCTCTGGCACCTCGTCACCTTTGTGTTCCTGTGGTCCCTGATTACCCAGTCCACCTTGCCTTCCCTTTGCCATTAGTAGAGTTCTTTAAAAAGTTTGGGTTTACTCCAGATTGTTCTAATTCCAGAGAGGTATCACTGTCACTTGCTTTGCTTTCCATGTGTTTTCTTTGATCTTTGCTTTCCTCATTTCCAGCATCAGATCAACCGGTGGTCTCCTTGTTTGTGTCCACGTGTTGAGTCCCTTGAGATTTTTCTTGGCTTGCTTCTCTTAAATGATCACATTTTCTTTCCAAACGTGAAAATCTGTCACCTTTCATAGTCCATTTGATCTCTTGAAGTTTTCGTTGTTTCTTTATTTTAATTTCATCCTCTGCTTTGTCTAATCTGGCATTTAATTCATCTCCAAGTCTAATTCATTATCCGTGCATTTTTCTATCCATGTTTATTTTTTCAATCTCCAATGATCGTCTGTGTCCTTTAGTGCATATTTTATCAATAATTTCAACAAAACAGTGGAACAGTTGTTATTGGTAGCCCATTCATCAATTAAATCAGGATTATAAAAGGTTGGTGTGATGAAGACCCTTCAACTCCTCGGGACTCTCACAGTCCACACACTTTTATAAAGCTGTTTCTTCCCACCACTACGCCTGTTCTGATTTGGCTCCTTTCCACAGTTTATCCTATGATTGTTTTTTTTGTTTGGGAAGGTTCTGGGTGTTGGAAGTGAGTTCCAATCAGGTCAGTGGAGGGTACCCATGGATCCCCCCCTTACCAGCCATGCACAGTGTGGCAGGCACCAGGGGGTGCCCGCCACAAGGTGCCTGCTTTTCCCCAGCCGCCCCTTTCTTCAGTGGCAGCCTATGCATTCGGTTGGAACAAAGGCTTCCATTGAAGGTAATAGGAGTCCAACCAAATCGTATCTGGAAGCATCCCGATGCATCGTACTCGGTCAGTTGGACTCTCCAGATCCGATTAGAAACCATTCCCAAACCCATTTAGTTGGGAAGCTTTCCAAACCGCATCAGAATCACCCATTGTGTTTGAGGTATTTTATTTACCCCAAGGTTGACGAATGTTCCAAGCATGGATTAATTAATGCTTATCTCAAAAGTTCTTATCTAGTTGTCTGTACCGCTTAGTTTTAGTAATAACTGAAGGTAAAGTCAGATATCTCTCTAGTCTTCTTGACTGCGGAAGGTCTGTCTTCCAGGATTCTTAGAGACTTGCTTGTGCGCTAGTGCACTGATTTAAACAGTGAACAGTAAAGTGGCTTAGTGCTTTGTTAGCTTGATGGGTGTATGAGCAGGATGAGTGAGTCTTGGAAGCTGTTCATCTAGACAGCTAGTTTAGTGAGCACTGCCTGACAGGATGGTGTTTGTACCCCTTGCTGTACGAGGATTTGGACTTTGCTCTACAATAGGATTTTTCCCTTTGTTTTCTTCTTTGAAGCACTGTCTTTTGGAGTAGTGCAGCACATATATATGCCTTTGGTAGTTAAGGTAACTCGACAACTATCTTTAGAACGCTTGTCTTTTCTAGTTACAACCTGCATAGTCTTCTTTTGTTTAGAAGGTTCATGGAAAGTGCTTTGATCCGGTAGGTTCAAGAAGTCTTCTTTTAAACATTGGCGGAAGACTGAGGACACGGTTTGAGTTCGAAAGAGCCACCTTGCACTAAATTTTTAGTAGTTAGACTGAATAACACATCGGCTGTCTTGAATTCTGGTGACACTTTAACTGGTTTACTGATATGTAAGTATCCTATGTCACAATCTGTGTCTCCTCAAAAGGATGGCAACTGAATATTGTCCATCTATACACCTCATGCATGCTTGTGGATCAAAACATGTTGCTCCACACTGTCTGGAGCCACTGTAGTCACCTGGAAAATGTGTGGATGTAAACAAATTGGCACAGAGCTTTACGGACTAGCATCCTCTTATGGCCTACTGCCAAATCCTCCAGAAGACTGCAGTGACTATTTGAATGATGTGCCTTAATGATATTGGAGCCAGTCAGTGGTGCTTTACCGCTCCGTAGAGCATGTGTGATGTCTGCATGCTTTCCTCAATTTCTTTTTAGCCACTTAGATAAGTTCATATAACGCCTTCAAACATGTAACATACAAACGTATTAATGGTGTTTTTTCCTGGTCTGTGAATAAACTTGTGGATGTTATTTAGAACTGCCCTTTATAGTGGGCGTACATGCAATACTTGAATCTCACACGACTACTTTGGCTTCAGCAAGCTGTCTTATGCTACATTTCGATATCACTTGCTCCCATTATTTTCAATTTCGTGAAGGCCTTGTTTAGACTGCTGAAGGTTTTTGAATTCTTTACATACAACTTAATCGTGTTTTGTTTTCTTTGTATATGTATCTTATTGAATAAGCAAAGTGCATCTTGCAAAGTTTAGTCTGAGGTTGCCTATTCGCCGAACTTATACATCATTTCTTTAAACCAGGACTCGTCGGCCAGACTGGCAGTGGGCAGTGGATCGCGCTGCTATTGTGAGCCGCTGGAACTGGCTCCAAGCGCACGTTTCAGACCTGGAATATCGGATCCGACAGCAGACTGATATTTACAAGCAGATTCGTGCAAACAAGGTAAGCACAATACTTTATCCTAATTTGCATGTATGAAGCCACAGGCTCTGAAGTGTGAACCTACGTGGGTTGATGGGTTTAATATCTTTCTGACTTTTGGTTTTGAGGTTTTAAGTTACTTGCTTATTTGCGGTCTCCACGACTCGAAGGAGGCTGTGTTGTTCAAGGTCTCAACTCCCAGTATGTCCGTGCAATCATTAACAATTTCTGGCATGCTGGCTCGGAAACATGGCGGCGGCTGGTTGAGCCGCGGCAGTGCTCTGACTGTGGGCTCCCGCGTTGTTGTCATTCGGGACGCAATTTTACCGTGTCTTCAGTGAAAGCTCTGCATCTTTTCGTGGCGTGGTGTGGTGCTTCGTGGCCCCGCAATTCTGCGGATTCCGCTTGGTGGGGGGGCTGACAGTGGCGGAGCGGATTAGCGGTTTTCCTTGCGGCGTCTCTCCACACACCCGCTCCCATATGTCTGGGGGAGGAGCTTGCAAAGTCTGTAGCGGCGGCGGTGGTGGACGAGTGTTCGCAGGAGTCTGTGTTCTCTCGGCCAGTTACCCTTCAGGTGCAGAGTCCCCTGCCTTTCCCAGCGAGGGAGTGGATCTGGTCGCTGGCCGCCCTGGAGCTCAGGAGGGGTCACCGCATCCGAGAGGCTCTGCTTAAGCGGCGCTGTTTGGCTGCTGTCACCGAGGAGCAGTGTGAGGAGGGGCAGTCTTTGGAGGAGGTGCAGCCTCGAGTCTCACAGCAACACCAGCACCAGATTGAGAGGGACGAGAACAGTACCTGCGGTAACGGGGGTGATGATAACAGCTTTGGAGGGGGAAGTCTGAAAGGCCCGGTGATACCTGCGATATCTGTTGGCAAACTAGTAACCAGTGAGGTCCCCCGGAGGGGTAGAGGAAGGGGGAGAGGGGAGAGGGAGCACGAAAGGAAAAGGCAAATGTATGGATGTAGCTGTTGGTAAAAACATTGAAGACATTGTAACTTTAGTAGGCTCTGCATCCCAGAACTCCTTTTTTAAACCCTCCAATTCTAACGCTGATATAATCACAAGCGAGGGGAAAGATTTAGCTTCTACCGGTCCCAATAGCGAAGAGGGGGATTTGGCCTCAAAGTCACCTGCCAACACTAGTGTTGATAATAAAAATAAAAAGTTGTCAACATATTTAACAGGTCAAGTTAAAGCCAAGCGGGCGCATACCCCTAAGCTAGCAAAAAAAATTAAAGCGAAAAATTCCGCCTCTGTATCAAAAATAACTCCCTCACTGCGATCCTATTTTAAGGCAGTGCCTCAACTGGTACTACTGGGCGATAACATTCCCCTCATTCCGCAGGGTCAGACGGTGAACCTATGCCGGAAGCACAGAGGGCCACTAACGAAGCTGACAAGTCAGCCTTGGAGAACATGGAGAGCCCGGGTGATCCCATACTTAATCCCACACTAGAAGGTGTGGAGGCACCTAAGGGCAATAGCACCTATGCCGTTGTCGGGAGTAATAATGCTAGCAATAATGCCAGCAACAATGCCAATAATGACAGCAATGACAAGAATGACTCCAATAATGATACCATCGACAGCAACACGAATAACTTGGATCAAGAGACCCACTCTGGGTCTGGAGAGACTGGCCAAGCTGACTTACCGGATTGTCATATCTCGAGTGAGCTGACGTCTGTACCTTTTTCCTTGGTTCTGGCTCCCCCACTGGCTCCCCCTCTCTCTTCAGTCTCTCCTATTGTTGCGCCTGGGTTCAGTTTGCAGTCAGTTATACAAGATGCAGGTTCAACGACAGGTTTAGGGGGCGTGGAGGGTACTGGCATTTCCCATGATGTATCTCATGTTTCGAGCACAGACTTGGCTACCACACTTCAGGCTTCCTTTCAGGCAATGTTTTCAACTTTGGCTGCAGACATTAAAAAGGGCTTCGAGACCTCTGCATCAAACCAAGCCGATATTCGCTGCTTTTGTCAATCTTTGGACTGTAAGCTTGGAGCCATTACTACTAGGACAGAAGTCCTTGAAGATAGGGTTACTGAAGTGACCATCAATATGGACGCTACAAAGGCAGAAATAGTGAGCCTTAGACAAGAGAATCAGAGCTTGTCCGACAGGATGGAGACATTAGAAAATAATGCTCGGAGGAACAACTTGCGCATTTTGAGCGTTCCAGAGGAGAAAGAGGGATCAGATATTAAACAATTTGTGGTTTCTCTGCTAAAGGAGGCATTGCGATTAGATTTGACTGAACAGGAGATAGCCTCAGATATCCAGCGTATCCATAGAGAGCCTTTTCGGAGGAATCCGCAGAGGGTAAAACCTAGAAAGGTTTTGGTTAATTTCCTCACCTATTCTGTCAGAGACCATTCTGAATATTGCGTTGAAACAGAAGGTAGTAAACGCTAAAGGTTTTAACTTCCAGATTAGATCGGATTTATCCAGAACCACGCTCGATAAGCAATGGGAGTTTGGCAAGAGGTTGGAGGCCTTTAGAAGTTACGGGGCTGTTGCCCAGTTGGTATTTCCGGCAGCACTAAGAGTCATGCACAAGAACACCATGCATAATATAAGATCGGTGCAGGCTGCGGATGAGTTGCTGCTGACCATGACTAGAGGGTCGGGCCTGTTAAGTAGATATGGTCTTTTCGATATTCTATCTTGCTGGGTCTTTTGTGGTTTTTCTTCCCTCTCTCTCTCCAAGTAGGTTTTGTCAAATGCACTAACAATTGCACTTACATGCAAATCATGGTATGTTGAAGAGTATAGACCTCTATTGGCTCTGGATATAATGAAATAGGAAAAAAAAGAGGCCTACTATTAAAATAAAAATGGTTGTGGGTAAAAGGGAAAAAAGGGAGAAAAAGGAAGAAAGGGAGGGAAAAAAAAGAAAGAAGGAATAGAGATTAAAAAAAAAGGAGAAAAAAAAGACTATATACAATGTTAAAAAAAATGTTTAAAAAAAAGTGGGAGGGAAGGGGGGAGACAAGAAGAAAAAAGAAACAAAATAAGAAAAGGCTTATCGCCTAGTTAATCTCACCTAGCATAGAGAGCTATGCATGAGGGCTCTTGACTCTATTTCCTTTTTTTTCTTTCTCTTGTCTTGTTGATCCCTTCTTTTGATTTTTGTCCCCGGAGGTTTCTCGTTGGTTTTTTGCGGGAGTCCATAGCAGGGTGCTATCTCTGTTTTTTTCCAGATAGATAGAGTGGGGGTTTCCCGAGGGGAGGTTGGGAGTGGGAGGGGGGTTAGGGGGGGTGGAAAAATTAAAAATTGTCCTCTAAAACGTCCTTTAATACATCTTCGAGAGGTGAAAAACAGGTGTAAGCTATTACATAACTTATGTACGGGAGTATGGCAAGATTGGTCCTTGATTCTTGGGACTTTTTTGCTCGAGTGGGAACTTCACTACAATGAATAAACTCCAAATTCTGTCCTGGAACACTAATGGTCTTCGAACTTGCCCAAGAAGAAATAATATAATGCAATACCTACGAGACTCGGCAGCGCAAATAATAGTGCTCCAGGAGACGCATTTGGCAGAAGCTGAAATACTAAATTTGTTGGGTAAGAATAGGTGGATAGACTTCGGGGTTGTCACATCACAATCATCACATATTAGGGGAGTGGCCATTCTTTTTAAAAAATCTATCAGGGCAATGTTGGTTTCTAAGCAGGTGGACCCATACGGCCGTTGGGCCATAGCCTCAGTTATTATCTCAGGTTCGCCATTTACTATAGTAGGACACTATGGCCCGAATAAGGATGATCCATCAGTTCTGGTTACACTTTTTTCACAACTATACCTATTTCCAGAGCCGGTCATCTTGGCAGGTGATTATAACGTGGTTCTTGACCCTCTGTTGGAATCGCCTTCCAATAGGGACAAAACTTTATCTAAAACTAGGACCTTTTTGTTAGATACTATGAAAACACTAAACTATAAGGATATATGGAGGACACTTCATGGATCTCAAAAGGGGGTCACTTTCAGGAATTATAAATTTCACCACCAGTCTCGTATTGATTTTATTTTGATTAGTCACATTTTGGTTAAACAGGTTAAATCAGTGTGTCATTTACCTTTCCATCTTTCTGATCATACAGCCATTCTTCTTGAGTTAGAGGTTACGTCCAGGGCCTCTGTAAGAAACTGGTCCTTCGATAGAACAATCCTTGCCTCATCTGATATTATAGAGGCATTAAATCAGGAAGTTAACTTTTTTGGGGAGATTAATCAGGGATCTGCCCCTCCTGGCATCACTTGGGACGCGTTTAAATCCACATTAAGGGGGTATTTAACCAACAAAACCGCATATAAAAACGAGATGTATAGGGAATCAGTAACTTCGCTCGAATTGGAGATTGAGGGAGTTCCAACACAAATCGACAGGTTCCAAGTAGCATCAGGGGCCATACTAGAGGACTTGCAGAATAAGCTAACAGTCTTAAAAGGAGATCTTTCCTCAGTTTTGAATGCGCGGGTCCTAGAGAGATGGGAGTCCAGCAAATTAGCCCACTTTGAATACGGGGAAGGCGCGGGAAAGCTCCTGGCCTGGAAGGCAAAGACAGACAGAGTCCGAAATAACATCAGTTCCATTAGTAAGGATGGAGTAACACATTCTACTGATGAGGGAATTAGTGGGGCTTCTAGGAGCTTTTTTAGCAAAATATATCGTGAGGACAAGAATGTACAACCAAATCAAGCAATGGAATGGTTGTCTGGGATTTCCCTTCCAGCTCTATCATTAGAACAAAGAAATGCTCTGGAGTGCCCTTTTTCATTGGAGGAAGTACGTTCGGCCGTTCTTAATAGCAAAAAAGGTAGGGCTTCAGGGCCGGACGGGTTACCATCTGAAATCTATAAAGTAATCTGTTCAGCAATTCTTCCCTTTCTAACGGACTTGTTTAATAATATCCTGCTGGACGGAGCGTTGCCCCCCACTTCTTGGGATAGGGCCTCTATAACTTTGATTCTAAAGCCAGGCAAACCAGGAACTAACTGTGGGTCATATAGACCGATTTCAATCCTTAACACAGATTACAAAATTTTTGCTTTGGTGTTAGCAAATAGATTGGGAGCGGTGGCAAATAACATTCTCCACCTGGATCAGAAGGGATTTGTAAAAGATCGACAGCTATACGAGTTGACATACGACCTCATCGGCGCAATAGACATGGCCACGTTTGCACCTCTTCCCCTGGCAGTTCTTACTCTGGATGCCACAAAGGCTTTCGATAGGGTAAACTGGGTATACCTATCGGAAGTCCTGGAAAAATTTAATATAGGTGATAACTTCAGGCGGGCTGTAAAACTTTTATACAAAGATCCCTCTGCCTCACTATTGTTTAATGGGGAACTGACAGAGCCATTTAGTATTACGCGTGGAACCCGCCAAGGGTGTCCCCTTTCCCCTCTTTTGTTTGATTTATATATAGAACCTTTTGCCCAACTAATTCGTGATAACCCTAATATTAAACCTTTTATTTTTGAAGGGTGGGAGCCGAAAGTCGCTTTATATGCGGATGATGTTCTCATTTTCTCATCCGATTTGAGTTCTGCGTTTCCAACAGTGATATCCATTGCAGAAGAGTTTGGGGCCGTATCTGGCTATGAAGTCAACGCTTCTAAAACAGATATCATGGTTTGGAATCATCCGGTGCCGGTGGCAGGGGCACAGCCTAGCTCTATTCTGAGATATTTGGGCTTGAACATCTATGAAGATATCAATAAGATCGTCCCTCTAAATTTCGCTCTCGTGGCTAAGGAGTGTCGTAGGTTGATGAGAACATGGACAACTCTTCCTATCTCTCTGATAGGGAGGTCCAACTTGGTTAAAATGACTATTTTACCCAAGATTACGTTTCTGTTTGCACTATACCTCTTTTTTCGATCCATCCATGATTGCAAAACTTCAAGCCGAAATAAACGCATTTATATGGAACCACCATACACCGAGATTGGCATGGAAGAAGATAAGACGTCGCCGAGAAAAAGGGGGCCTTGCAGCACCAGATTTGCAGTATTATGGATGGGCCTTTCAACTTTCTCATGTTAGGATGCTTTTAAAAACCCCTAATTCCTCTGGTTGTGGGAAACTATTTTCAGCACTTCTTAAAGGGGAAAAAGTTAGGCCTGTGAACTTTTTGTTAAAGTTCGGTGACCCCAAGTACTTCAAGAAAGTCAAGCTAAAGGTATTAAGGGATCTAGCTAGAACATGGGGCAATTTTAGATGTGCACTTAAACTTGATTACTATCACAGCAGGGCCCCACTTTGGGATTCACCGGGTTCTCCCTCTTGGCTCTTAGATAGCCTAGCTCTACCTATTAGAGAGGCAGGTCTTACATCATGGGGAGACCTGTTTGTCGAAGGCACTCTATTTTCTTGGGAGGCTTTGAGCGTAAAAATAGGCACGCGTTTCTCAAGATTCAAATACTTTCAAATTCAGTGCTGGGCTCATGCTCAGAGTCAGGGTAGGGGCAGATTTAAAATAGGTGCTGAGAATAATCTATTATCCCACCTGATAGATAAACCACCTTTTAAAAAAGAGATCACACTGTGGTATAACCTCATGATAGACGAGACTGATGGTGAATTTTTGCTCCCCCGTTCGCTCTGGGAAACATATATCACTAACATAGATGTGGAGAGTTTATGGCTAGAATCGTTTAAAATCTTGGGAACATTGTGAAAACCTCATGGTTTCGTCGTAACCATCTGTTCACATTGCACAGGGCGTATTATTCTCCATTACGCCTATCAAAATTTCCCAATAATGCTTCGGTTGCTTGTCCTAGATGCGGTTTGGTAGCTGCATCAGATCTTCATATGTTTTTTGTGTGCCCATCCCTAACATTATTTTGGAATGAGATCTGTGTGTCCCTATTCCCTGGCGGTAGGGTCTCAAGTCAGTCCTTGCCCTGTGTTAGTTTTTTTGGCATCCTACCAGAGCTTTGTGGTATGGGAAAGAAATTGGTCTTCTATGGGTGTTTGCTGGCTAGGAGAGAAATTTGTAAACGATGGAAAGAAAAGGCACCTCCACTTATTACAGATTGGCGTGCGTCTATGCTACAGACATCAAAATTAGATATGACCAGAGCTGGGAACCCAAATAAGAGAACATTTCGGCTGCTACTGAATTGGTAATCATGGAATATAATAAAATGCTCCAACATAATTTCTTCCCCCATTCTAATCCTTAAGGTATCCCGATACCTAGTGATGGGACTTGGAATTTCTCCTATAGCTATTCAGTACAGCTTTGCACACACTGTTGGCACACACTTGGGTATACGGCGCCAGGATTTTCCAACCAGTAGCTCGTGAGATACTGGTAACTTTCCAGCTATCTCTAAGTAGCTCTCATGTGTGCTGCCCAGCCTACTAAATGAGAAACATTTTCACAGCTAATTTCACACATTTATCCAAAACCTGAAGCTGCATTGGAGATTAAAATGTGCATTTTCAGACCTCAAGCTGATGTTTAAAGAAAATGGCTGGATTTCTAAAATGTATTTAAAGGTCATTTTTAGTGATAAATCGTGAGGTGCTGAGGAAACTTGCTACTAATAACTCCTCTGTGCTAGGGGCATTGGAGCAAGAATGGTCATAAATTAGCCATGTACATGTGGTGTTCCAAATTGATAGTCTTCACATTATGGCTGGCCGTCCTGCCTAGTGTACTGAAGTGATCACTTCGGGTAATTTTGCATCGGGTGACTAATGTAGTTTTGTCTGATGTGGTCACTATTAGCATACTAATATAAGAAGCTCGGTGTGATTCATTGAACATAGATACCTTTTATTACAGAAAAGTTTGTAAACCCTTTACGCTTTGGTCGGGGATTCTTCCTTTTCCTTTCATCGACTTGGATTGTTTCATTATTTTTCTGCCCATCTTTGTAGATTGGCACCAGATTCTTCTGTGCTCAGCAATTTGTGTGGAGTTTAGCTCATTTTTATATACATTTGTTTTTACTGTTTTCTTACTGTCCTTTCAGCTCGAAGAGCTTATGCTGCAGTGCACCATTTTGAAGACATGCAGATCATATCACTGCTGTCTGCAGTGGTGGACACAGGCTGCAGCTTCTCCGGTCTACGGAATAGTCTTCTAGTGAACCTTTGTGCGTTGTGTAGTAGATTGTGCTTCAGAGATCAATAACAAGCTTGCTCATCTAGCAGGTCCAGTCTCTCCACCAGATTCCTTTAGTGACATTGGACTCCGGAATTGAACAGATTATTTTTCTTGGTGTGTTGCCACAGACTTGACCAACGAGGATGAAAAAGTCTCCCTCATTGTTAGTGATGGGATCCAGTTGAACTGCTCTATTATCTCTAGGAACATTCTCAAGAAAATAAATGGAGCCTAATAACTGTGGGTGTTGAGGTCCCAATCTTTGTGAAGTGGTATGGCAAAAAGATATGCCAGTCTGAGGTTGGAGGATGGTCAGTTGGATGTACAGAGACTCATTCTTATAGATTGCCAATACCATCATAGATAGAAAAGTAAATCACCCTCTTGTTTTATGGGAAGAAACTGTTGGAACTCTCCACTTTCTGGACCTTCAGCAGCATAAAGAGTGCATGGACATATTAACAAATGACATCCAGGCAACACCAGCCAGATCTACAATTTCTTGCCTGCTGACAAATTCTTATCAGTGTCCAAGCCATAACCTCTTTTCACTGCAAAGCTCTGTCAGCTGCCTCCTTGCTTGGGGTCAGCCCTTGCCTAAATAGAGGAGCTTCAACGAAAAGACCAAACCTGCTCTTTTCCCACGTTCTCCACAGCGACTAAGAAGCCACAGTGGTTCCATGTTCTCTTTTGTGGCTTATAGCAGGAGTTTAATTCCTGTGACAGATAAACAAAAGTAGACTGTGGGTATTAGCTTCCACTTTGTTGCATTGTGGGCTTGTCAAGAATTTCGGCTGCTTTAACATGGCTTATTTTTCCCTTCAAGTTTATAGGCCTATAAAACCACTCTTTCATGTTTGTGTTAAAAGGGCGAGCATGAAAGTAGTCTTTTCTGGAGTACTTTCCCATTTATTGTAAATGTTTACATGTATTAAAGTTTTCATTAAGTAATTGCTACTGAGATAGTCTTCTGGTATGCAGTACATTGATTGAGATAGTCAGTTTGTGCACTTGATATTCTAGACTGGTAACTTTGGCTGTAACGTTTTTGCAACATGCATCTTCCTGGTGTCACTGCTGTACATTATTCTGCCATCTAGTGGTTAGGTCCGAAATGGTCTCTATTGTTGCTTAAAAAAACCCATTTATTTGAAGTTGACCATTTGGTGATCTCTCCCTCTTCTGACGTCAGGCGTGCGCCCCGCAAGCTCCTTTGTGTGATTGCCATCTTCAAATAATTTTTTTGCCATTGGGTTTGGGATAGAGTAGAGACTAAACAAAACACTAATAAAACGTTTCAACAATGATGAAAAGCTCCTAACGCACACGAACATAGAGAATCGTCGGAAACTTGTGGATTGATAAGCCTGCATCAACAGTCACCTCAAGAGACGCTGAATATACACCCCGCGATGCCCACTCTGCTGAACAATTTCTCTGTACAACACAGTTGTAAAATGTGCCGCAGACACCTTCGGTGTCAAATTGAATAAGTAACCAGGGGAATCCTGACTCTAGTCCAATACCTGTCTGAGCAATATCTGAAGAGGGGAAAGGCATTGGTTCAGGAGTAAAACCCAATAAGCAAAACCTACCTAAAGTTGGCCTTGGACGCTGCAGTCCCCTCAAGCAGACAGCTGTGCACACGGACCACTCTCCGGAGCCGCTCCTGCAAAGAAGCTCTAGTGGGATGGAACATACTTGCACAAGTTTGCAAACCAACATTCATTCTCCACCTACCCAACCTCCCAAAGGACAGGGGAACAATGCTTCATAATCTGTCCACAGCACAGGAATCTTTCTGCAAAATGGTTTTGCAGAGGTTTTTTTTCTTTCTGTATTTACATGCTATGCTTTATTCCACCATCTAGTGGTTGCGTCTCCTTTTGTAGTCTTGCTCTTTTTTTTTTTTCGTTGGGAGTGAATTGTTGCCAACATTACGTTCCTAGTCTTATCTCCTGATGTCAGATGCTGACTCAGGAAGCCCATGTGGCTACACAATCTTCTTTCTTTTCCACCGTTGGGTCTGGAAGCACTGCTGAAGATTCCCATAACACCGAGAAGGACGGCGAAGGTTATGCCCAAATAAATTTGAAGTTTTCACTCAAACACCACCATACCAGAGTAGGAGATTCGCTGAGGGATCCACCAATATCCACAGAGAAACACCCAAATAAGTGGGGCATATAGGGGGCCGACAGGAGGTGGTCTAAGAATGCGTAGCTAACTGGCACAGTGCTGAGGGAGATGGAGAAACACACCCTTTAGGCTCTGCCCAGAGTGCCACCACAAGTTTGCACAGAAGGATAGCCACCAGGTGTGAAAACTTTCTTTTTTAAGAGACCACAACATTGAGTGCTGCAAGGCGTGCACAGAGTTCAAGTCTAAGACGCTGAGAGCCATGGACAATCTGAGGCAGGCACACTATGCCATGGAGGCACAGAAGGAAAATCCTTCATAAAGAGATCTTTCCTTGTCGAGCAAGGAAGAGGATAACATCTCCAACAGAGAAGACCATCGACATGGAGCTAGAGCACAAAGGCAAGTCACCAAAAACTCCATAGGCACTGAAAGACCCGCCGACTGAATACAAGTCGAGGTTTCAATAACCAGAACAATGCGGGAAGCAGATACCTGAAAGGGCACCGGCTTTGAAGGCCGAACGCATTCGAGAGAGGCTAAAGAAAATGCCAGCCTGAATACCAACACCAGTAACGAGGCCTCTGAACTGACTTATCAAAGAGCGGGCGATCGCATTAAAGAGGTGGCTTGAGGTTGGGATGGCGGCAGTCTTCTAAAGTAAAAAGGATTTCAATGCTTTCCTCAGGGAATTCTGTATCCCTAAAAAGCCGCTGACTGAAAAGACCCCGGGGGAGGGAGGGGGAGAGAGACAGTGGACTTGAAACCACTCTAACTCCAGAGCCCCAAGAAGACAAAGTGAAGTGAAGAGAATGGCCCAGGATCTGTTCCACAAACCCGAAGATGTGAAAGAACAATTGCAAGATCTCAACGCTGAATCCCTGGACGAGCGAGTAGACACTTATACGCCTAGGCATTCGCCCCCCAGGTGACATCGCCATGTAGAACATGATCGTGAAGAGAGCAGCAGACCAATATGGAGTCCAGACATGCCTCCTGTTTGAAATGCTCCTCCCGTCAAAGCAAATGGCAGTATTTGCCAATGCCTCCTGTTTGAACCAGGGGAGAGAGGTCTCAAAGACCAAGCGACCTGCAAGTCTAACTCCCAGCACAGAAACAGGCAGACATTCCTCAAGGCCAAAAAACAACCAAGATGCCAGTACTGATACAGATTTCAAACAATTAAATGAATGGTGCAAGGATAACCAAACCAAGCAACCATAAGCTCATTAATAGCCTTTATTTTCAAAAATTACCAATTTTTTTTCAGGGGAGAAATACATACATGGAACAAACATAGTCATACATATAATACAAAACACCAAGTGATAAATACCTTCACAAAATATTATTTTCAATCACTATTGCAAACACACCATCACATTCATTCTGTCTCCAATCTAACACTCAATACACTCATCACACACCACAAAGTCCTTGTGAGGCCAATATGACTTATTCAACTGAAATCAAGGCCATTGCACCCACCAAACAACGCAAAAATAAGTTCTGGTTTGACTACATACCATATAATTTCTATGTTTCTAAAGATCTATACTTTATCTTCAATAAGCACCCGACTCTAATCACAAAATAATAAAGACAATTGTTTGGTGGTGTACGCCCAGTAGATCATGTAGAATGCTGCGTTTTTCAGAAACTCCCCTGTGTGCCAAAACGTATAAGCACCTTTTTGCATCCAGAGCCTCCGCCTGGAGTCGCATTAAATCGTACTCTCCCTCGCCGTGATTATTTTCACAAGCTGTCGGTCGCGGAGTCTAAACGTAGCTGTCATCTCATTCGGCCATCAATCCAGGCAGTTGTTTACTGGTGACATTGCTCAAGGAACACTGCAAATAGAGGCAAGGCAATGGCAGGTCTTTTCCTTTGTGGCGCAGCCACAATGAAGTCTAAC
This sequence comes from Lissotriton helveticus, assembly GCF_964261635.1. NCBI lineage: Eukaryota > Metazoa > Chordata > Amphibia > Caudata > Salamandridae > Lissotriton > Lissotriton helveticus. The sequence goes on from NC_136065.1 coordinate 1,770,224,804, forward strand.
GTGCCACTTTCATCAGTGCCACCCCATGATGAGGAAAGTAACAGAACGGAATTGGTGGGGTGCAAATTCGAAAGGGGAGCCACTATGTAGTGGTTCATCACAAACTACTCAACAGATATGCCCGCCAGCACTTGGGAGAGGTGGGAGAACTGCTCAAGAACCTCCCAAAGCCGTATCAGATGAGGGCAAATTCTCTTAAAGGAGGCAAGAATATAGTCAACATATTCTTAAAATTGACATACTCTGCTGACACAGCAAGTAGACAGCTGGTGTCTGGGACAACATTGAGGAGACACACCTGGTTGTGTCAGTGTTCAAAAATTAAGCCGCGGCTAACATCAATATTCTGTTTAGCGAAGAACAACTCTTTGGTAGTGCAATGGATGACACACCACAACAGCTGAAAAAAGACAAGAATGCAAAGAACATGGGGGCCTTACAATTTCCAACAGAGGAGGGGAGAGCAGCCCCTCAAAAAGAATAACAGGAAGGTGGCGTTTACAACTTAGTGTCCCACACCAACCCTTCTGTCAGACAAGCCGAGCGCAGGGACCAGCCTTACAGTGGTAGTATCAGGTACCACAGAGATCAGCCTTCCAGAGGAACTGGCCCCGCAAACAAGTGATTCATAAAAGCAGATTTCCCCACCACACACCTGTGGAAGGGAAGAAACAATCCTTCCTCCAGCAGTGGAGGTATGTCTAATCGGACAAATTGGTACTCCACACCATCCAACATTGCTATTTCAAAGAACTAATAAAACATCTGCCAAGGTGGGGACCAAAAGAAAGAACATACCTGGAAGAGGAAAGTCATATATACAACAGGAGGTGTTGCAGAAACAGTCATTAGAAAGATTACCCTCAAAGGAAGTTGACCAAGGAACCTGCTCCACATACTTTCTGGATCCTAAACCGAAAATGTCACTGCTACCACTATTAGACCTCCGCTTCTTAAATCAGTTTATAATGACGCAAAAGTCAAGATGACAATGTTGCAAGAAGTCATTCCACAAGTCCGGGAAGCAGACTACTTGACTACTATAGATCTGGAGGACACCTAGTTACACATTCCAATAAACTGCAGGCACAAGTTTCTACGCTACATAATAGACAAACCACATATCAAATCTGGATACTACCATTCGGAATAAAATAAGCATTCACAAAATGCTTAGCAGCTGTAGGAGTACACTTACGAACAAAGGGAATACACATGCATCCCTAACTAGACAACTGGCTGGTGAAGGCAAACTCCTTTTCCGATTGCGCAGACAGCATAAAACAGTATAGAGAAATCCAGTTTGTACAGTGCTTCCATCAAATATGGAAAAATCATCACCTAACCAGAGAGGGTAAAGGTCTTCCTGGGAGCAAGAATTAATACAACCCATGCAAGAGCTCTCCCTACGACAAGAGTCCACTAGCAGTAACACAAGAAGCTTGTAATTACCGCAAAGGTCAGTCTCTGACGTTATGGAAAATGCTGGGCATGATGGCTTCCTGCATCCAATTTATGCCATATGCGAGTCTTCTCGTGGGACCGATCCAAGAAAGTGTGATGTTAGGAGCAGAAGTTCAGACTATAGCTGCTATTTTGTGAAACAAGTGACATTGATGGTGACTGTTCATAGGTAAGGAGCCATTGAAATGCCATGCTGTCCCCAGATATTCAGCAACTTTTCTTGCGTTCTGTTAAGCCAATTAGCAACTTGATTCCGTTAATATTGAAATCAGTAGCCTCCTGATAGTTAATTGGACTAAGGAAGTCTATTATTTTGAATGTGACATTTTCGCTACTTATCTTGGACGTTTGAGCAGTTTCGAACCAAGAAATGTTAGAGTATGGACACCTATGATGTCATGACTTTGCTGATTACGAGAGAAAAATGTTGAATTAGGCTTTTAGCACATTGCTACCACTTGCACGCAAACGAATTTCAAAGCAGTGCAACTCCACAGTTCAAGCTAACTGAGTTGGATTGGACTGAAATTATTTTAAAGCTTTGTCCGTTAACAATTCCATATCTAGAGAAAGGGTATTGATTGTGTGAGAAATAGTTATTACTGAATGCCATAATTATTGTGTTGGAGCAAATATGGTGGCATGTTCTGACCTTTTGGATTGAAAATCCCTAGTTCTTGAAAGATTGCAGCTTTAAAATTCAGCTAATTTACGATCAATAGTTTGAGATCTAGTTTGCAATGTTTTCAAGCCGGATTGAAGTGTATTTGTGACATAATTAAAACACCACTTTGGCAGTGTAATTTATTAAAGCAATCATGTTTGTCACCGTAAAGTGCTGCTTTATCAAAACCGAAAATTGCGAAGTGAAAGCTTTACCTGCAAAGTTAACATACTTTGCAGTTTGTAAACAGTTGCTTGTTGGTGTTTGTTCATGAAAATAAGTTAGTGCTGGAAGACTTTCTTCAGAATCGTTTGCAAAGATGGCTTTTGCTAAACGTTACAGCCCATATTCTCTGCCTAGTTTATCAGCAGACTACTACTGTATAGACGTATTTCAACCAGATGGGTCAAAGTTTAGTCCTACATCATGCAGAGGCAACTATGGGTCAGCAGGACTCCACCAGTGCCAGCCTAGTTACTACATGGACTGAAAAGATGTTGACCATAATCTGCACAACAGACCCTGTAGCCAAGCGCAATCTCCGGCCTGTCAGACATCTGAAAATATTGTGCTCTGCATTAGCACCTCCGCTGTAGGAACTGAATTTGCTCTTTAGGCCGTAATTATCTTCCATAGCTTGAATTTTTGGAGAATCCATAATATGAAAAGCATGAATTGCAGAGAGCAGCCATTGGGTAACTTAAACTGTGGCTCATGGTCTTCACCAGAAAGTCTGTGAAGATTGGAGAAAGAACATGAATCTATAAAGTTGAGGAGAGAGACTTTTTCAAGACGACATTTAACATACTGTTGATGTTCTCAAGGATGTGCACGTATTGCAACAGCAGTGCTGCTGACCATGTTGCCTGCAGGACTATGACACAGAGGGAACAACATACTAACTAGTATTGTACCTCTGAAAGATCAGATTGCAGATGTTTGTAGTAATGGCCACTGTTGGTGAAGGTTTCCCCCTTTAATGTATTGCCCTGTGACATGGGGGTGGGGTGTGGAGGGGTGATGGTGAGACCAAAATGGGGTTTTATAAAGGGTCAACCTACTCGACTGGGCCACTTTGTTGTCTCGCTCTCACTTGTCAGGAGCGTCAAGCAAAAAGTAAGAATAGGGTGGCAGCCCACTTTAAGTGAAAAAGTTGTAAAAAACGGAGGGACCCAACAGAGCACATGCTTGATCAACTCACTGCTGATACCTGGCTCTCCTGTTATCTAACCAAATCTGTGTAATCACTAAACTTGCTACATAATTATATACGAAAGAGTCGCTGCTATTGTTTGTGGTATACATGGTATAAATTTAAGCTCATAATTCTCAAAATCTTCTAAGGACTAGGGGGCTAGTAATGCATATACTCCAAGAAACGGGGTTAAATACTGAGATTTGGGGATAAAGAGTGGTTTAGCTGTAACCTGAGGAAGTTCTTCAAAGAATGGTTCATCAGAGGTGTTGGATGGAAATAATCTTAGTTTCAGGGTAAAGACCTGCCTGAGGACAAAGTACAACCTGTGGAATTGCAGCAGGCAACCGGATGGGCCGTGGCAAGTAAAACTAGTTAAAATGCAACACAATTTACAGCTTGGTTCATTATCGTAATTCCTACATGCTTTTGTGTAGCCCTATGAAACATGGATGATTTTTTTGACTTGCTCATTCATGTAGGACATCGCCAGTTCTTATTTGAGGATTGCTGCTAGACTATTGAGTTTTCAGATTGCATTTAACACTGCTTTCTTGTGTTTTTTCAGAGGGAATTTTGTATTCTTTATTCTGGCTATTATGAGATTTGAAAACGTTGCATTTTTCACTTAATTTTCGTTTTAATGTTCGGTGTTGTCCGACTTAACTGCAAATTGTGTTGTGCCTTTCCTATTTCACTATTCTGAATGTTAACATGAGTATAGCTTTTTTCTTATTTATTCTTCTTTTTTATTTCTATAACAAATGGAGACCAAGGTTAATTCCTTGTATCTGCTTTGATTCTGACTTGTGTATGAAGCACACTAAGTTCCTTCATGACGAAACTTGCCTGTAGTAAAACTTAATGTACTTTTTAGGTATATAAATGCAAGTGTTCTGTTGAAAAGACGTGAATTCAGCTGTGGACGTAGTAATAGGTAAAGTTGGCCAGCAACTATCTGTGTACAACAGTGCTACAGGTCCTGGGTTACGCTTCTCAGCATCTCTCCCCATCCCTGACCCATTCTCTCCCCCCCACCCCCCCACCCCCCAACAAACACACACCTTGTTTATCTTTGGCTGCTGAGATATGCTGCTGCAGCAACCGCTTTCCTCAATGAAAGCATTTCCTGCTGTCTTGCATTCACCTGCCTTCCCCAGCCTTACATTCTAGACCCCTGTCCTTCTAAATCATCTCAGTTTGTGTGTCCCTTCCACTTATTTTGTTACTAGGAATAGATTCTCTAGGCCTTCATTGTGTGCGATTTGCATTTGTACTACTTGATGCTTCTGTTTGTGAATGACTCTACGTAGCGAGTTAACCTGGTTTTACGTGAGAACTTCAACCGTTTTGTCAGCACTGACCACCGACTTAAATTCTTACTTCGTTCAACCTCTGTTTCAAACTTGAGAATCAGTACAGTTTCTTGTCAATTCACCTGAGCTCTGTTTGCTGAAAATATCTTGAAAGCACATGCTGAATGTAAAATGATACGTAAAGATGCTTTCTTGGGTATTTTGTCACATCTGGTATACTTTGTGTATTTGCAGTTGCCTTGTCGGCTTGTCTGTGCGTAGATAACCACTGCAAGCTTTGTGGTAGCTACTAGTTGACCCAACAATCGCACACAGTGATGGGAGGAATTCTAGCTAACAGTTTAACCACTTGCAATCGCTCATGACGCCAATCCAGCCCAGTGTTTTTCATCCACTGTGCCACTCTAGATAGAGGCTTGTCTTGCGTAAATAAGTACTGACTGACTCCTCACGGGAACAGGCCATCCCAAACAGAAGGGAACCCTAGCAACCACAGACTTGTTTCAGCCTTGTTGGGAAGGGATTGCATGGATTTTATGGCACAGCGAGCGAGGAAACCTAGTCTTGGCATACCCTTGGACACTTATTGCATTACATTAATCACATGCAACATGGTGAGAGGACTTTTTTCAAATAGCCTAAACATTGGCAGTGGCGCTCAAGGGTTGCTTGTGTTTTAGTCTGGAGCGGGCCTTGGCTGGCAGTTCTAAATTGTTCCCATAAGGAGTATGGTCCATACTGATTTGCATAAGGTGGGTGTTGGACCCGGTCCTTTGGGCAGGTTCACCCCGTGACTTTTTGCTTTTTCCTAGCCTGTTTTTGGAACCTGGATTGGTGATTTTAGGCCTCTGCGCACTTTTTCACTGTGGTACAGTGTAAAGTGCGTGTGCTCTCTGTGTATGGATGGTGAGTGACCTGCCCTCCCATAGGAATGAATGGGGAATATGTATGCCCATGGTAGATTCCTGACGCATGGGGAGTGCAGGGTCGAGTTTGATATGTGTAAACTCGTGAGAATGAATGCTGCAGAATGGTATATGCGGCATAGCTGTGTCTAGTCTAGAAGCGCTACTTTTAGAAGTTGGCATAATTGTGTAGTGAGTCTGCTGGCGCGTGATTGGCTGATGGGCCTGCTGGTAGATGGACTGTCCGGTGAGTAGGACGGGGTCTGCAGGGCCCCGGAGCAGGGGGTCTGAGTCAGCCGTAGATGAAAGGCCCCCATCTGCTGTCACGGATGGGAGGGAAGAGCTCTGGGGGTGCCAGGCTGTGAGCCCACCCTGCTGCCTCTCCCTCCGGATGGCCCCTGTCACCTCTGACCTGAGGCTGACAGGAGAGGGAAACCAGATACACCCAGGGCTTAGGGCTCGCTTACACAAAGACTTGAAAAGACTTCAAAGCCTTTTCTGTGTATAAGAAGGGGTTGTGTTCCCTTCCAATTTGTTCTTGTTTTCTGACTTGAATCTGCCAGGGGCGTGCTGCTGCTTGGGCTCAGGGAATCCCTGAGTCCTGCCCAGCCCCTGGAATCCTGATGGACTTTCCTGGACTCCTGGGGGACCCCTCTGCCTGCCTGGGCTGATGGGGGGACCTGGCTTTGCCCCCCCTGGGAAGCTCTGGGGCTTTGGCAGCATGGAGGAGCTGCACTGTCCTGTGCAGAGCGCTGGAGCTGTATTCCTAGCGCCTGGAGGCGCTGTGCTTCCCCCTGAGCGCCTGGGAGCGCTCTGCCTGTTGTCCAGCGCTTGGGAGCGCTTCATTTTCCCCAAGCGCTTGAGAGCGCTTTATCTGGACTTTTCCTAGCGTTTAGGAGCGCTTTATGTCCGCTTATAGCGCTGGACGCGCTGAGGTACGAGAGCCCACCTCGCTTTATCATTTACTTTGATCGCCGCCCGCCTGCCTGTCTGGATCGGCGACCCGGAAGTGCTTGACCGGCCGGCCAATCCTGTCGCGGCCGGCCGGAAGTCCCCACCCCGCAATCGGCGGGAGGGGAGAAAGGAAGGCGCGGGAGATGGCGGCGGTGGACGGGGCTCCTCTCGGCTGAGGGAGCCCCAGGGAGACGAGGCGGCCGGTTGGCAGGGCTCCCGTGTGCCGAGGGAGCCCTGCAAAGGGGAGAAGACTCGTGGTCGGCTGCTCGGGGCTCCCGGGTGCGGAGGGAGCCCCGGCGAGGAAGAGAGAAGGCCGGCGCGAGGCTCCCCGCATGGAGGGAGAGCCTCGAGGGAGCAGAGACCGGCTGTCGCCCCGCCCGCGATGGGCTGCCGGTAAGTCTGGGCCGAGTGGGGCAGAAGAGGGGAGGGGCGCCGGGGCACGGTGACGGTGTCCGCCCCCCCCCAGTGGCGCGAGCTCGCGCCTGTTGCCAGTGTGAAGCCACGAGGGCTTCAAGGGCGGCCCCAGTTGGCAGTGGGTCGCCCCAGCGTTTTGCGAGCCCAGAGAGGCTCAAGGGGCCTCATCTTGTTGGGCGAGCCCCGAGGCTCGTAGGGGCCTAATGGACTTTGGTGCATCTAGGGCGGCCCCAGTTGGCAGTGGGTCGCCCCAACGTGCGTGAGCCCTGAGAAGCTCAGAGGGGCCATGTTCTGGTTAAGAGCCTGTTTGGCTCCAACGACCCCCACAGTTGTCCTAAGAGCCTGCTAGGCTCAGGGGGCGCATATTTGTTCAGAGCCTGTGTGGCTCCAACCTTTTGCTTAGTGTTGTTCTAGGGCCATGAGGGCCCCGGCGCAGTTTTGAATCTCCAGCTGCCCAGCAATTAGTGGGCAGCTGCACCGTTTAGGCGCAAGATGGAGAGTGAGTGCCTGAGAGGGATAGAGATGGCACAGAGGTGCCCGGCCTTCCCAGCTGCGCAGCACTTAGTGCCAGCTGCAACGTTTAGGCCCTTGTGAGTGTTCCCAGGGGCCCAGCAAGTAGTGGGCCCCTGCATCGTTTAGGCCCCTGACATTGAGACTCAGGGCGTGCTAGCCCCAACAAGGCCAGTTGGCCTAGGGACTGCCACAGGTGGTGGCTTATGTAGGTTTTGCGCAATTGTATGGTTCTTGCACCTCTGAATGTGATTTCTTGCATCATGTCTTATTCCTGCACCTCTGAATGTTTTTAGACATCATGTGACTATTGCGCTACTGTATTCTTCTGGTACCTCTGAATGTAATTTTATTGCATCATGTGCTTTATTCTTAACACCGCTGAAGGTGTAGGTTTATGCATTATGTGTTTTTCTTGACTACTCCTCTGAATGTATATTTATGCATCATGGGTAATGTGTCCTTTCTTAGACCCCTAAAACGCTGTGTGCTACTTAGGTGGTTTTCCTTTACTACTCCTCTGAATGTGTGTCATACATCATGGGTAATGTGTTCTTTCTTAGACCCCTAAATGCTGTGTGATACTTAGGAGGTTGTTCTTTTTAGTACAGGTGGTCCTAGTGAGGTCCTGGTCCCCTGCGTGACAGTCTCCAAAGGGGTTTAGGGTTGCGTAGGTGGTACTTACCTGTTCCCAGTAGTTACTGGATGTGATCTATAACTGTTACTTTGTGTTACAGTGAAGTTTATATACTTTTATTCTAATTACTGACAAGTATTTCTATATCTGCAAAGTGTTGATTCAGACAGTGGCCCATGTGGCCCTGTCTTGTAAATAATCCCTTGTGAATATTGCCGTGCCAGTTGGCACAATGTACATGTGTAATTTCTATCTGATATGTTTTGACAATACAAAAGTTATTTTTAATAATAACCTTGTGTGGAGTCTCTTTTGTGGTGTACCTAGTATGTTGTTGCTGTTGTGCGCTGACGCGAATGCTTTACACATTGCCTCCGAGTTTAGCCTAGACTGCTCGTGCCAAGCTACCTAGAGGGTGAGCAGGGGTTATCTTGGCGTGTGACTTCCTTGCCCTGACTGGAATGGTGGTTTCGGCCTGGCTTTGGCGTCAGCCTTAGCCTACCCGAAATAGCCGGGTTCTAACAGTGGGCCTTTGTCTGGAGTGGCACAGTGGGCAAAAAACAATGGGTAGAAATGGTTCCCTGATACAAGCATTCCTTCCATCACCAAGTGTGACTGTTGTACATTCCGGTCCACGCTGCCACCTCCGTCTTCACTTCTTGCTCTTGAAGGAGCAATAATAAATGATTGAGATTCCTTTTCAAATGCCCCTAAAGAAGCTCTTACGGGTAATACACATTTTTAGGTTTCGTAAGAAGGCTTCCCTTAACTTTTAAGGCTACTTTGGCTGGTCAAGTACTGAAAGAAAGAAGGGACTGCCACTCACTGTGAATGTGACTAAGTGCCAAACATAAAGCTAGAAAATAGGCGACAGTCACGTGTGATTGCAAGCATTGCCCAAGTATAATCTCATATAATGAATGATTAAAGGGGAGCTTGCCAGCAGGAGGGAACAGTGAGAGCCTTGCCGACACCGCCGAGAGTCATACTGCCACAGGAAGTGCTGCGGGGGGGGCCTACCATATCGCCACCACCGCCAGCAGTCACCGGACGCCACCACCAGCGCCGCCGCCCCGGGACTACAATCCCCGGCAGCCTCAGCGGCGGCACGCTCAATCGACGTGGCAGCAGCGCCAGGAGGCGCTTTTAGCCACCGCAGCCCTCGGTGGAGCGGGGGAGCTTGCCAGCAGGAGGGAACAGTGAGAGCCTTGCCGACACCGCCGAGAGTCATACTGCCACAGGAAGTGCTGCGGGGGGGGCCTACCTTATCGCCACCACCGCCAGGAGTCAACTGACGCCACCACCAGCATCGCCGCCCCGGGACTACAATCCCCGGCAGCCTCAGCGGCGGCACGCTCAATCGACGCGGCAGCAGCGCCAGGAGGCGCATTTAGCCACCGCAGCCCTCCTCATCGCGGGACGAGCCGGGCGAAGCCCGGGTCAAGGGCGGGCCCGTCTGAACCCGTCCGAGCACGAATGAGGACGGGACGGGACCCTCTTCATTGACCCTCGCCGTAGATCTGCACAGTAAGGTCAGTGTGTTGCTTTGTAGCATAAAGTTCTGTTACCATCGAATTCTTCCTGACCAACTGAGCGCTGAGATATTCTATACTGAACAAACGTGACCATGGCCACGAAGGGGAGAAAGCCAACCACAGGAAGTGTTGTAGGGACAATTGACCAGTTTTTAACTAGGGCAACGTCCATGCTACAACGGGAAATTGAACTAACAGAAAGAAGGCTATCTATGGACCAAATTTTTGGTAAACGGTCTTCATTGGGCCAACTAGCCAAGGCCCCATCTCCGACACTTGAATCTTCACTTACGATGCCATTGTCTGTAATACAAGCAGTAGCCGATACTGCACCTACTAGATCGGCGGGAGAGAGCAATAATCTGACAGATGTGGCAGTCATGTTGCATAGCCCTCCAGCTAATGTGGCACTAATAGTATCTGAATCCGCAACGCCCCCTCAAAGCCCAGGAACTACTAGATCGGGACAGTCAATCCGGTTGGCCTTGGATACTAACTTAGGGGCCATGAGCAAAGTGCCAGACCAAGTAGCAAAAAGAAAGCGTAGGGGAACTGCCCTAGCAAATAAGAAATCGGAAAAGCAAAAACGGGCCAATATGGAAAATGAATCTCCTGTGGTTGTTCTTGATGGGTCGCAGTCTGAAGTGGATAAGTCGCCGCCCATAGAAGTTAATGAAGACTTGTCGCCGTCAGAGAGAGGAGGGGACTTTTGGGCTAAATGGAACGGATATTTATAGAGTCCTTTCTCCCGATTCATGAAAGACTGAACTCTATTGAAAAAAGACTGTCTTGTCTTGAATCACTGTGTTTACCTAAATTGAGAGGGAAGGGTAGAGGGGGTGTGGAACCTGCCAGTAATGGTATATGTCCAACTGACCCCAGCCAGGCAGGCACTCAGAGTTTAATTCCGGTAGTTACAAATACAGAAAGGGCTTTATCAGTCCAAACTGGCACGACTTACCCTCACCCAACCACTCAGTGTTAATCGTACCTAGTACCCCGGCTAATACAAAGAATGGGGGGGGTGGGGGGGATATGGGGGCTAGTAGCTCTGGTCAAGGCCCAACACAGGTAACAAATTTGGGACAAAGGATGAGATCGCTGGATCCTAGCAGGCCCCTGTTGTCTCGCCTAGCTTTGCCCCCGGAGTCAATACCTTTTGTGGTGGTTCTTGCGGGGGTTCCTTCCCTGAGCCCGGGCAAGGTCGAGGATTACAGAGACCTAAAAAATAAATGCATCCACTGGTTGAACCACAATAGACCCCTTCCAAATGGGGGAACCAGCGAAATCCTATTCGCTAGACGAGTAGATTGGGTGGGGCCCAGAGGGAAAAACATGGAAGGGGACTGTATTGTGATCAACTTTAGGAACAGGTGGACAGTTAAGTATATTTGCAATTCGGAGTCAGGTAGCCCAGATACGCTAATAAAATCCCTGCCACTAACTTATTTCTATCCGGGTACCCACAGTAATGCCCACCTAGCACAAAAGTGGGAGGGGACAAATTGGGCGGGCGCGGAAACTCAGGGAGGCAACCCCATTTTTGGAAACGTCAACTGGAATGGGCCTTTAAATAGCCCCATGTCGCTTGACATGTTCCATCATAATAGCTATAGCAACCTGGAATCTGTAGACTGACTGTCGGAAACTAAGAATCCCCCTTCTTCTGCAGTAGAAAGTAAGAACTTGCTTGAACTAAGTCAATTTCAGTGAGATGAAGCGCCTCATTACTCTGGTAGGATTCATGGGAGAAGAAGGTATATTCTGGGATGAAATAGACCAAAACAGGAGGGAACCAAGTAGTTGGATAGGAGGTAACCTGGACAATGAAGGTGTCAGGGTAGGAGAGTCAGGGAGCGGGGGGGGGGGGGTTTGGGAGAGACAGCTGTGTTAGTGGGAGGAAGGGAACTACACAGATGGCTGACTGTGTATAGACTAACCAACAGTGGCCAAAGCATAAGCCCAACACACTGTGAGGCAAATGGGAGTATCAACATACTCTCCTGGAATGTGGCGGGACTGAAAAACAAATTAACATCTGACGACTAGGGCTTGTTCATGGATAAACCTGACATCTGCCTTATGCAGGAGACGTGGGCCCTGGACAACTTCCAGCAAAGCGGGTTTGCCACATTCAACATCCCTGCAATAAAAGGAGGCAGAGGAAGACCGTCAGGAGGGCTAAGCACCTGGGTAGCCACTCACCTGGGAGCAACAGCTAAGCAGGTGACAGTTGATTCCCCAGATATCCAATGTGTGTTGTTAACCCTCCCGGGGAATAAGAATTTAGCCATAATCATCTATTCTAGGCCAACCCAGAGTGGGCAAGAGTCTATGGTCATCGAACAACTGATGGAATTCGCACACTCTTGATCCCGAGGTTGGTATAATCATTGGGGGGGATTTCAACTGCCAGTTTGAACCCCTTAGCAAATTAGGCTTGGAAGACCCTGACAAGGAGAACCTGTACTGGAACATCCCGGAAACCATAATTCCCCCAGTTAAAGCGTGGACCCAGTTTGTTCTACAAATTACCTCCCTTACATTGTCTCTATCTGTAAGGCCTTGTAACGGTCAGCTAAAATCGGATAGACCTGGAAACGTGACTTTTAATAGAGTAGGTCAATCATCGATCATTGATTACATCCTGATTGAATCTAGATCATGGGACAAGGTCCAGGATTTTAAGATTCACCAACGGACGGACAGCGATCACAACGCCCTGGTTTTGTCTTTAAAGCCAGGGAGTTGGAGATTGACCAATAATCTGATTGAGCCGAATCTTGTTCGACAGCCCCACCTCCTCCACAATAATAGACGGTGAATAAAATGGCCCCACATAATGTGTTGTCCAAACAGGCAGTCGCAAATATATCTTCAGGTTCTACCCCTTCTTAATGACATGGCAGAGGTAGGGTCACTGGGTTCTGTAGAAGGGAGGGATAATAGGCCTGTTGAAATTCATAACCAGCTAGCCTCAATAATGCTAGGTCTTTTTCCCACTCCAGACCTACAGGGAAAACTGTCACGACCCACCCATGGTACACTGCTGATTGCCGTAAACTGAAAGGGGACTTGATTAAAGCAATCAAGGCCAAAGACAGATCCCGGATTAGGTCACTAGGGGTGCAGTTACGTGCAAGCTATAGAGAGGGAAAGAAAGTCCTGGGAGGCAGAAAATTGGGATGACCTGAGGTCGGCACTACAGTGCAGAGATCTCAAAACATTCTGGGCAATTGTTGGCAACGACGGTAGGGGCGGGAAGAACGCAGTAAGCCTTAACATAGCCCCAGCAGTATTGGAAGAATATTTTGGTAGTCTTTACGCTCGACCGTCCAATGGTGATTCCGAGTTGGTGTCTCTGAGCCTCCTCCACGAGCATCGACTGGGAGGGGCTCAGGAGATATCGATTCTGGAAGTGGAATCTGCCATTGCGAAGTTACTACCCAACAAAGCCCCGGGGCTTGACAAAATCCCTGGGGACTTGTTTCGGTCTGAACCGAAAAAATGGGCTCCTTTTCTCTGCGTCCTGTTCAACACAATCCTAATGGGGATAGACCCGCTAGAGAGTTCCTATCTTTAGAAAAAAGGCTGCCCTCTGCAACCCTCAAACTACAGGCCTATTAGCCTGATGGACATCCCACAGAAGGTATTTGGGGGGATACTTCTGGAAAGAATCCGGATATGGGAAGAGGACAGTGAGAGTCTGAGTCCATTACAAGCAGGCTTTAGAACAGGCACATCCACAATTGACCAGATCTTCCGACTACAGGTCCTTTATTGGAAATCAGGGAGTGTGGAGGGTGGCAGCCTCTACCTCATTTTTGTGGACCTGCGGGCTGCGTTTGATCTGGGTCTGTCACCCTACCTCCTGGGAGTGCTGATGAGACTTCATTCAGGTAACTTTGCACAGGTTCGATGTGGAAAAGTGGGAGAATTGTCAGCACGATTTGAGGTGCAAAGGGGGGTGCGCCAGGGATGTGTGATGTCTCCCACTCTTTTCTGCCTTTATATCAATTGGCTTATTAAATACCTTCTAGGCATAAAGTATACAGATGCCCTGAGACTAGCTACAGGAAGAGTGCCTGCATTAATGTTTGCGGACGACACTCTACTGTTGTCTCGAACAGCTACTGGTATTCAACGTACCCTTGATGGTTTTGCAGATTTTTGTGAGCTAAGTGGTTTGGAGATCAACCTGGCCAAAACAAAGTTCATTATTTTCAATCCCCCGAGGCAGACGCGGCCAAACTTGACCCTGAACGGTACACCCCTCGAGAGAGTAAAGACCTTTGAATATTTAGGTATCACTCTCGAGGAACATCTGGGGTGGAATGTACAGATAGTCAAGTCTGCACTGAAACTGACTCAGACCGTGGGTGGGATATCTAAAATGTATAGTACATCTGCCTTTAAGCCGGCTGCCCCCATTGTAGAAATATACAAGGTACAAGCAAGAGCAGCCGCATTATATGGGGCGGAACTTTGGGGACACTATCGGACAAAAAGTTTGGCAAGGGTCGAACATTCATTTATTAGAAATGTTTGCCTTGCCTGTCAGTGTCCCTCTGTCCTATTAAGGCTTGACCTGGGGCTACTTCCTGTGGAAGAGGAGGTGGCCCTGAGGCCACTCACTTACTGGCAAAGACTCTGGTCTGTCCCAGAGCTTGCCCCGTACTGTGCAGTTTCAGGAGGTTTGGTTTGCTTCTAGATCAAAGAAAATCCCATGGTTATCCCATATTAAGGATCTTGAGCTATGAGAATTTCCGGAGTTCGCCTGCCCGGCCTATGCCAGGGCTGACCTGGTAAAAAGGTACAGGTCCCATAATTTGATGATCCTTCATGCCAGCACGACAGTTGGCAGATTGACAACTCAATTCCTCGATATAAAAGCAGAGTACAAGAAAGAGGAATTCCTTGATATGATTTACCCTGCCCAAGCGTGAAAGCTGTATCTGCAATTAATAATTGGCAGTCTACCATTAAGCTCATTGACCAGTAAATGGGATGCAAACAAAAGTACTGAGTGCCCGGCGTGTGGACACCCGCTGGAAAACGTATACTTTTTCTGTCCGGCATATGGGCTGTCACGCACTCGATGGGTAAAACCTATTTGTAGGAATCTGGGATTTCGCAATTGCGAATATGCGCTCAGAGTACTAAAGTATGATACACACCCCCCTGTTGTATTTGCCGTTTCCCCATTTCTTATATGGGATTTGGATTAAACGCAGAGCCTTTATAATAATCTGAACCAGACTAAAAGTTTCCACAGAAGTTTTGAATCGCTTTGATAACTTTTTGGATGGTTTAATTCTATTTTTTACTCATGTATATATATGAAATGTGTTTTTTATCCTATTTTATGTATTCAAAAGTGGATTTTAATGTTTTCTTGTTTGTTTTAACATGTACTTTTATGGCCCACAGGGGTCGAAATAAGGTTATCAATGATGAATGATTAAAGACCTATTAAAATGGGCTAAGTTGCACAAGTGTCAGCGTAGCTTGAGTGGATGAGGCAGGCCTAAAAGAACCCCCCCACCTCCTCCCCCAGGCAATAGGGACATGGTTCCTTCTTGATTTTCGTGTAAATAGTTTTGGAGATGTAGGTGTAAGTTTATATTCTTGGTCTATAGAGGAAGGCCTGTAATGTTTCCTCATCACTTCTTCTGAGTTTCTCGTATCTTAGGCCTTTGTAAAGAAGTCCTATAGGTTGTGCAAAAGCAGGAGTGGTGCATGTGTACAATGCAGCCTGCTTTTTATTTTTGTAGTGTTGGATCATGTATTCTTAATACCATTCCTATATAGTGGTATAAAACTGTTTTGCACTTTGGAAATGACGACTGTTACTATCACCCAATTCAGTTGGCACTTGATTCACCCGTCTTTATAATGATGCAAGGCTTATCTGGCTTTGCTGTGTTTCAAACCTGTGACTTGGAAGCTCTCATAGGATGTCATTTGCGTCCTGCATAATACTGTTTCCAACTGTTTAGAAATTAGAAAAGGCTCCTTAAAAAGATGTCCACTTCAAACATTTTGAAAATGGGACCTGCACAAATAACACCTTTTTTTGTGCCAGAGCCCACGACATACCTTTGCTACACAAATCGACCCAGTCTGTTTACTGTCCAGCTTCAAAATGGTGGAGATGGCTGTCAACTTTTTAGGTCTAGCCTGGCGTTAGCAGCGGGCAGAAGTCATTTCTCAGCTCCGCTTGCAATTTTCATTGGCGTGCGTCGTTTGTCAGTAATTATTCCGAACAGAGTTTGATTGTACTGGAGGGTTTTTAGTCCCCCCTGGTTGCCACCCTGTCCTCTTTAGGCCATTGGATGTTTTACTGGCGGCGTGAGACTGTGGGTTTAATATTTACTTTCAGCACTTTTTTCTTTCTTTTCTCTTGCGTTTGGGATGCATTTACGCTATTGGGTGATTAAGTTAGTGTTTTTTTATATCGATTGTTATTTGAAATCTTGTTACTATGCGCTTCAGGCACAGTGTCTTGTGTGTGTGATGCATCTTGTTCATTGTACGCTATCTATACGCTATCTTGTTACTATACGCTTGAGGTGGGCTGGAACAACTATTTTGTTCCAGCCGTTAACAGGACTCACAATTGGGCTGAGGCCAGCAGTGCGAACACAGGACACACTGCCAATACATTAACACTAATGCTGGCAGGACTGGCTTTTTAAAATATTTGCTTGCAGCTTGTGGAATGCCCTGCACCCAGCACTCTTAAACCTGCCATCAATATTCCATTCCAGGCGCCCTGTAGATGTCTTTGTTGCTTTCCCAGGAATGGAAGGCGCGTCTTATGTGAGTATTAACCGTGCCATTGCCAGTAAGCTAACATCTCAGAGCTCTCTCCAACACTCAGTCTTCATCAGTGCAGTCCTCCATATACTGAGCCTGTGGTGAATGCGATAGTGGTGCATGCCAGGTGAAGTGGTGAAAGTAGCCTTTTTTCACAGAGGCTGCTGCTTATAATCTGAAAACTAACCTGTTTGTTCTAAATTCTTGCAGGACCCATTAGTAGCCACCTCCTCTACTTCCACTGTGAAGTCCGGTGCAGTTAATTCCCGCTGTACCTGCCAAACTACCGTGAGACCCACAGAACTTCCAGCCAACGTATTCCAGCTTGGTACTATTCAGCAGGGTTCCTCTGTACCACCACCTGCTGTATTCGGGTGCTGCCCAGCATCCAATTTATATATTGGAACTACACAGCTCCCTCAGGCCTCCAGCACTAGCAATTAACCTATCTTGCCAGCCCCAGCTTCTTACTCGTGCGGCCTCCATGTGCAGGCCCAGCAACACAGAACACAGGCGCTCAGTGGCACCTGTAGACACCCGCAAGCCACCCAAGCCTATTCTCAGGCCTTCCTCCAAATCACAGGCACGTCTCTGATGAGGCACCCCCAGCCGTGCCCAGCTTGTGCATTGTCACCCTAGGCCCGCTTCTGGCTTACCGGTCGTTCCTTGAGGCCTCACCATGGCGGCCTGCATGATCACGGATGTGCAGTCCTGTGCCTGCTGCCACCACATCGATCCAGTTGCCTACAACTGGGTGGTGGGCGCCATGGTTACTTGCTCCTCAGCTTGTTCGGGTGCATACTGCTCTCGGACGATCAGTAGTCCTGATCAACGGCTGCCATTTTCTCCCCGTCTTGGCACAGTATAGCTCTTCTGTGGGATTTCCATCACCCCCGCACTTCGCAGTTGAAAGGGGATCGTGCATGCTGTATATTTGCGACAGTGGTGTCCCTATGACCGGATTCGGGGCAGATCTTTGGCCCTGACCAGAAGAGCTGCACTAGGGTGCAGCCATCTTCCTGCTGGCCTACTAGCTTCCCCCTGCCTGGTCTCTCTTGATGGGGTTGTCCACTTCCATTCCCAAAAGACCTTACACATAGGCATTAACAGAGTTTCCTAGTATTCTCTTTAGCATGTCAATAATCTACCCTCCCGTCCTCCAGAACTGGTTCTTTAAATATTTTCTTTTTGTCCTGGAGAAAACACAAGAGTGTGATTTAAGTTGTTGGTTGTCCAATTACTCATCTATTAATTTGGCAAGAAATTAACTTTTCCCCCTCATGTCAGTCCATCCTTAATTTCGTCTTTCAACTAATTTCTCTGAAACCGTGTTTTCCGTATATGCCTTAATTTTTCCTTAACTTTTAGTAATGGCTTGTGAGTGGCGTGAGGGAACCCAGTCTTTTTGGTTGTTGCCATGAACTCTGCTGGTACCGGCCATAAGCTGTTGTTTTTTTTTTTGCCACCCCATGCTTTAATTGATCTTTTATTAAAATGTATTTTATTTTTTGTTTCCCGTCCTGATGACAGATCACTAGACTCAGTTCTTGGCATTTCACCGCGCTTGGCGGGTCCCTGGTTCCTCCGGTCTCCTCGAAGTTTGGGCGCCATATTGGGGGTAGTTTCCTGGACGCCTGGCGGCGCCAGTTCTGCTCGCAGACCAGCTGTCGCAAGGACACGCTGGCCTGCATATAAAGTGTCTCCTCCCACGTGCAGCGTTTTCGCGTAGCGTTTTCGCCGCTGTGACGCCGGAGTCATTCCAGAGTCCAGCCCGTCTGCGCCCGTCAGCGTCCCGGAGGTGACTGGGGCGACGGGCTGGACAGATCACTGCCGGTCTCTTCAACCTCTTTCCTCATTATGCTCCAATACTCGGCGGAGGAGCTCCGGTCTCTACAAAAGGTGGGGGGTTCTTGCCGTAAGGTATTTCCGGCCCGCTATAAGGGTAAGAGTCGATGCCCTGATTGTGGATGGTTGCCACACAAAATTCGGACTACTCTATTAGACAGAGAGGTAGATAGCGTGAAGCATCTTTGTCTGCTATTAAATACCAGATCACTTAGCCGACATGCTATGGATATCTATGATCTTCTGGTAACAGAAAAGCCTCTGTGCTTGATGTTGACTGAGACGTGGCTAGGGGAGCTTTCTATCAAAAACACACGAGGGTCCCTGAAATGAGATACTAGGGGAGGAGGCAGGGAAAGAACTGTAATCACAAAGGAACCCCCCCCCCTAAATCTAAATATATATTGGAGGCACAAGCTCTAATCCATATAAAATGTCGTAGTCCCACACAGAGAAATTATTTGGAAAACATATCTATTTATTATTATTTTTTGAAGTTTTCATTTATAGATTCAACAATCATAAAGACATAAATGTATGTACAAAATCTATTTACATATCAAGCTATATGCGACACAACCCTCTCATACCCTCATAGCAACCACCAATCACACCCATCCAAACCATCATCAGTCATACCAATCCACGATATATACAAACAATTAATAAAACAAATATATATACACCATAGAAAACAAATAAAGCAGGAACAAAGCAAAACAAAGGCGCCGAAGTGCGTTTCGGAACAGGACCGATATTCACCAATCCTTCGTCAGGGCGCAAATAATTATAAATAATCTCTTCTGTAACTAATCAGAACATAATAATCAGTACAATGAATGTAGACAGTTAGATTCAGGGCTGCCGCTTCACATCATAGTGGTCAGTCTGAAGACAATATCTGCGGGGACAGTAAGACACACCATAAATATGGCCATTTATTATGATAAAAATTGCTGGAATAAAAGGACCCAAGATAGAAAGAAATGAAAGACCGTGAAAAAGGTTTAAGAGAATAGAATTTATAAGAAGCACCATATTAGGACGGCGTGCAGGAAGTGATTTCCTAAGATACAAGAACCGTGTGCAGAATGAGAAGGAGGAGAGAGCAGGGGAACCATCAAGTGTCCAGAAGTGACCCCAAACGAAAAGAAATTCAAACCCTTTATACAGAAACCAGTGCTACGAAGGAGATGCAGCTGGCTGACACCATGAAATCAGAGACATGATAGAAACTCAGTAAGCTCATAAATCCAAATTCCATGAAGAGAACTGAAAATAAAGAGTACTGTCACATACCCCTATCGACAGAGAAGGTAGAGCGTGGATGAAAGGCTCAGGGGCAGGGAGTAACCCCTACGACTTGAAGGAACTCTAGAAAACAAAAGAATTAGTTAAGAGCAAATGTCCTATTAAAGAAATGAAGACAAAGGTACTCCTATGTGCTTCAAAGGTCACGAGTTATACCATCGGAGGAGTAATCAGCCTAAGCCACAGTATCTAAATCCAAATAGTTAACCTGGCCTGTATCGAAATTCTGGCTCCTATGTAGGAGTAATGAAGTAAAAAATTCCATCTATTACCTCCACCTAGGGCACAAAGAGGGCCAACCACGTTATAGTAACTACACATTTAACCGGTGTTGCACTCGCCGAAATAAACATGAAAGTGAATTTGGACGAGGTGTAGGTCAGGGATAAAGGTATCGCCTAACAGAAATTCGTGTCCACGTATAAGCTCTTCCAAGCAATCACGGATAGATACACCTCCCGGTCTAGAGGGGGCAGAGCGAGAAAAAATGTATAAATGTGTAGGAAGGCCACCGCTGTTGCAATTAAACTAGATAACAAAATAAAAGCACGGGGATCACTACCTACCGTGCGGGGTACGAGCCCCGAGCGGGCTTCTTGGCACCGATGCACGTGATTTTTGATGAGTAGGTGGGGATTAGAAAGCGTAAGTACATCCAAAGATGGGCTAAAGAACTAAAGGACGCATTGTTGGCTCCCAGGTGTCCACAATCTATTCTGAGCGGGCTTACGGCATATTTAAATCCCCTCCTTTCGTCCGACATCTCGCATGATCTGGCCCGTTTGTTGGATACTGACGACTTGACGTATGAGGGACGCACTAACTTTAGCCGGTAAGGATTAGTAATCAGGACTCCGTTTATAGGAATTGTGCTGCTGAGTTTTCGCTTTGCTTTATTTCTGAATCTACCTTGGTTTTATGTTTCCTTTAATTCTTTAGCCCATCTTTGGATGTACTTACGCTTTCTAATCCCTACCTACTCATCAAAAATCACGTGCATCGGTGCCAAGAAGCCCGCTCGGGGCTCGTACCCCGCACGGTAGGTAGTGAATCCCCGTGCTTTTATTTTGTTATCGAGTTTAATTGCAACAGCGGTGGCCTTCCTACACATTTATACATTTTTTCTCGCTCTGCCCCCTCTAGACCGGGAGGTGTATCTATCCGTGATTGCTTGGAAGAGCTTATATGTGGACACGAATTTCTGTTAGGCGATACCTTTATCCCTGACCTACACCTCGTCCAAATTCACTTTCATGTTTATTTCGGTGAGTCAACACCGGTTAAATGTGTAGTTACTATAATGTGGTTGGCCCTCTTTGTGCCCTAGGTGGAGGTAATAGATGGAATTTTTTACTTCATTACTCCTACATAGGAGCCAGAATTTCGATACAGGCCAGGTTAACTATTTAGATTTAGATACTGTGGCTTAGGCTGATTACTCCTCCGATGGTATAACTCGTGACCTTTGAAGCACATAGGAGTACCTTTGTCTTCATTTCTTTAATAGGACATTTGCTCTATTAACTAATTCTTTTGTTTTCTAGAGTTCCTTCAAGTCGTAGGGGTTACTCCCTGCCCCTGAGCCTTTCATCCACGCTCTACCTTGTCTGTCGATAGGGGTATGTGACAGTACTCTTTATTTTCAGTTCTCTTCATGGAATTTGGATTTATGAGCTTACTGAGTTTCTATCATGTCTCTGATTTCATGGTGTCAGCCAGCTGCATCTCCTTCTTCGTAGCACTGGTTTCTGTATAAAGGGTTTGAATTTCTTTTCGTTTGGGGTCACTTCTGGACACTTGATGGTTCCCCTGCTCTCTCCTCCTTCTCATTCTGCACACGGTTCTTGTATCTTAGGAAATCACTTCCTGCACGCGGTCCTAATATGGTGCTTCTTATAAATTCTATTCTCTTAAACCTTTTTCACGGTCTTTCATTTCTTTCTATCTTGGGTCCTTTTATTCCAGCAATTTTTATCATAATAAATGGCCATATTTATGGTGTCTTACTGTCCCCGCAGATATTGTCTTCAGACTGAACACTATGATGTGAAGCGGCAGCCCTGAATCTAACTGTCTACATTCATTGTACTGATTATTATGTTCTGATTAGTTACAGAAGAGATTATTTATAATTATTTGCGCCCTGACGAAGGATTGGTGAATATCGGTCCTGTTCCGAAACGCGCGTCGGCGCCTTTGTTTTGCTTTGTTCCTGCTTTATTTGTGGTGTTTGTTTTCTATGGTGTATATATATTTGTTTTATTAATTGTATATATCGTGGATTTGTATGACTGATGATGGTTTGGATGGGTGTGATTGGTGGTTGCTATGAGGGTATGAGAGGGTTGTCGCATATAGCTTGATATGTAAATAGATTTTGTACATACATTTATGTCTTTATGATTGTTGAATCTATAAATGAAAACTTCAAAAAATAATAATAAATAGATACGTTTTCCAAATAATTTCTCTGTGTGGGACTACAACATTTTATATGGATTAGAGCTTGTGCCTCCAATATATATTTAGATTTAGGGGGGGTTTTCCTTTGTTTGTGATTAGGGGAGCTTTCTAACCCCGATATTGTTACAGCTATTCCCCCTGATTACAATATTTTTAGGCAAGATAGACTGAAAGGGCAAGGGGGGGGTGTGGCACTTGTGGTAAACAAACGAGCCACGTGCACCACTGTTCCTATGGATGTTATCATGGGATGTGAATCCTTTGCCTTTTCTATAGTATTATTGCCGCACCAATCTTTTAAAGGACTTCTAGTCTATAGGCCCCCGGACCGACAGGCACCTTCTTTGAAGAGCTACAGCCGATAATCTCGACACTGGTGCTGAGATCTGAGCACTGCATATTGGCAGGCGACTTTAATATCCACATGGATGATGGAACGGATGTAGATACGATCAAAATGATGGATGTTACGGCCCCTCTAGGCCTCTCTCCATATCATCTTGGACCGACGCATGAAAAGGGCCATACCCTGGATCTGGTCTTTTCGACCATCTCTATAGAGATGCTGGTGCCTTTGCAGGTGCTATGGTCGGATCACAGGCTGGTCAAATACTATGTGTCTGAGGCAAAAAAAAACTTCTTGTGCTCCTCCCCGGCAGCCCTGCCAAGGGTCGAGGGCGTACCATCGGGGGACTCCAGAATTGTTGGCACAGGCTTGCCTGGCTCACCCATGCCTAATGACAGGGACCTAGAAAGGGATTTAGAACTGCTACAATCATGGCTCACGGATAGGCTGGATGATCTTGCCCCGGTGAGGCCTCCTCGTAACACAGCCAAACGGGCTTCTGCCCCCTGGTTTACCGAAGCTCTGGTGGCCCTACGGCGGCAGTGCAAGGTAGCAGAGAGAGCTTGGCGGTCGCAATATGATCCCGCGGCAAAGCTTGCTACAGAGCCTCTGTTAAAGCCTACCATCGCGACATCCTCTCTGAAAAAAAGAGGCTATTTTTCAAGGAGAATTGAGACTGCCGCCAATTCATGCAAGGAGATATTCGCCATCGTGAGGGAATTTATGGCCCCTCGTGCTCCTTCGACTCAGGTACCCCCTACTGAGACGTGGGTGAGTGCCCTTGCCAATTTCTTCACCTCCAAGATCAAACTGATTCAGGACTCTTTTCCCTTGAAGGGGTTTGAAGTATCTCACTATTCTGAGGGTGTCTTCGACTTAACAGCCAGTGCAGATCCGGCTCTGGCAGTTTTTCCGCCACTTTCAGTTTCTTCTTCCCTGGATCTGATGACCTGCCTTAAATCGGGGTCACCTCTTGACGTATGCCCTGCCAAATTTTTGGCAAAGATGGCCGAAGTCATTAATCCCATCGTGAATCCTATTCTGAATCGCTCTTTGAGTGAGGGTGTGGTTCCTCAGGCCTGGAAGCAGGCGATGATTATCCCTCTGCTTAAAAAACCCGGCCTGGACCCGGAGGTGTTGGCTAATTACAGGCCCATTTCGCTTCTGTCCGCCTTTGCTAAGATCTTGGAGAAGCACGTGCATACGGTGCTCTCCGACTATCTGGAATCCCATGATCTGCTGCACTCCACCCAATCCGGCTTCCGCGCCAACTTGAGCACTGAAACAGCGCTCTTGGAAGTTTCAGAGGCAGTTAAGGAGGTGCTGGACTCAGGTGGCAAAGCGATGCTTGTGATGCTCGATCTGTCGGCGGCCTTTGACACCGAACCCCAAGAGGGTCTCCTCGCCAGACTTTATGAGATCGGTCTGAGGGGGACGGTGTTCAGCTGGTTTCGATCTTTCTTGGCTGGCCGTCGACAAACGGTCTGGGCCTCTTCCAGTTCCGCCGAGATGCCATCACTGGGTGTCGGAGTCCCACAGGGCTCAGTGTTGAGCCCGACTCTCTTTAACATCTTTATGACCCCTCTGGCGGCACTGGCGGAATCTTTCGGGGCCCAGATCGTTTCCTATGCCGATGATACCCAGCTCCTCTTTACCTGCGGGAAAGGAGCAGATTTTGACGGAGAGTATCCGGGGTTGCCTTGGGGCTGTTTTTAACTGGTTCCAGCTTAACAGCCTCAAGTGCAACTCTGATAAATCGGAGGTACTCTTCTTCGGTTGCAGATCGGACCCAGATTGGCAGGAATGGTGGCCTGCTAACATGTTTCCCCCTGCAGGCTCTTCCCAGCTAGCCAAGAACCTGGGGATTAAGATTGATAATGGGCTGATGCTGAGATGCCAGATTCTTGGTCTCACCGGTACCTGCTTCGGCCTCCTCCGGATGCTTCGCAAGTTTCTTCCTATGCTCCCGGAGGATCACAGGAAGATAACGGTTCAGGCTATAATCGGCTCGAGAATGGATTATTCGAATATTCTTTATCTCGGCCTGCCGGAGTATTTGCTGCAACGACTGCAGGTGGTCCAGAACTCGGCAGCATGGGCCATCTTCGGATTACCCGGCCGAGCTAGAACCTCGGGCCTCCTGCAGTCACTCCACTGGCTGCCCATCCGGAAGTGGATAATCTTTAAGGCCTTGACCTTGGCCCATAAAGCTCTACATGCTTCAGGAGCAAAATATCTCCAAAAAAGGCTAGCTTTTTACCATCCTGCAAGGTCCTTGAGATCGGAGTCTTTGTTCCTCGCATAAAAAGGGCACGTATAGGAGGTAGATCTTTCAGACTGCTGGCTCCGCAGCTTTGGAACACTTTACCAGTGACACTGCGCAGTACTTCCAATCTGTTGGCATTTAGGAAGGGCCTAAAAACTTGGCTTTTTACTCTTTAGATATCGCCTGATTGGTAGTTTAGGGACTTATCATTTTTCTGCTTTCTTTTCCGTTATGTTGTGGTACAGGTTTGCAATAAAGCGCCGGGACACTCTTTGAGTAGCCGTGCGCTATACAAGACAGATATAACATAACATAACTGTAAGAAAAGTGCAGGTTGGTGTGCCTAGTATGTTGCCTCTCGGGTGGTCTCTTCAGTTTAAGGCTGTACTGTGATTCAGATGGTTAACTGATTCACTAATCTGGTTCAAATTTGATTACTCATCTGGGAACAAAGTTTCTGTACCTTCTATTTTGCAGTATAATCATTTTCTGGGCTCTCAAACATTCCGCCATGTAGTGGTTGGGCCTGGAATTCTTGGTGTCCTTTTGGGGGGGTGGGGGGAGGAAGCGTTGTTGACCACCATTTGGTGTTCGGTCTATCCCTTGGGAGACGTCCGATGTTGCCCCTGAAGTTCCTGTGCGTGGTAGCCATCTTTAAAGTATTTTTTCTGCTGTTGGGCCTGGAAGCAAAGGGAGACACTGAAGTTTTGGACAAAATACCTGAAAAAAAATCAAGGGATTTAAGAGAAGAAACAGTTGTTCATTGATTGATAAGACACCGGAGAGCAAGAGACACCTGTGGACACTTTTCCTTGTTGGGGGATCCCAACGGAGCACCCCCCCAGATGTATCGAAATAAGGCACAGTAGTGGCAATGGAAAATGCCCCTTTCAAATTTTGCCCAAATTGCCACCACAAGTTTGTATAATGCGATCCACACTACGGGCCATATGCATGAACACATTTTCTCATAGACACAGAATGGGCAAAACCCTTTGATGCATCTGGCCCTAAGTTTTTAACCTCTGCTTCCTGAGGGATCACAAGGATAAGGAGTGAAAGGCCTGCGCATCTATCGTGTTGAAGACTCAACGTCTCTTGAAAGCATAGGGAAGAGCATTACGCAGCAATGCTCCAAAGTCCTAAACAGACCTCTGAGGGACTATCAAGCGACAAGACTACCATGGCGTAGCTGCAAAATCGACACACGGAGGGTCGGACTTTGAGATTCTCTTAATGGAATGCTGACAAGCGGCATACCGTGAAAGATGGCAAAGGATGTAGAGAAGAAACCCGACAAAGGAAAAAAAAATTTAAAACTCGTCGGATACCAAGGACCTCGAAAAGAAGGTGCAAAAGGCAATCCAGGCATCGAAGAAAATGATATGGGTCAGCAGCTACTGAAAGAAACCCACAGATCCTACCCCAGGGTTACCGACTAGGGAAAATCGTCATAATCAACAGACAGGTGCCAAGCAAGAGGCAGCAAAAGGGAAAACGCTACCTTTTGGAGGCAGAATCCTCCACACCTGTGGACAGGATCTCCTAGTCTTCAGACGCTGAAAGGACCCTCGAGGCAGAGAAAAAGAAAAGAAGCCTCGAGGCAGAAATGGCAGCACTCTTTCAACAAAAAAAGGGCGTTCGACGAGGTGCTGAAATAATTCAGAATCCCAGTGAAACCCTCTGCTACCGCAAGCGCCGACAGAAGAGGATACCCTTGAAGCGCTGGCACAACCCGAACCTCACAAAGAGGATGTCAAAGAGGATCTTGTCGTTCCAGGAGAGGAGGAAGCCTCTGGAACTTTCGAGTAAGAATGGAATGACCTCCACACAAACAGCCCAGAAGTCTGTAGCTATCCCTCAAAGGCTTTGCCACCAGACAACAGTCTTCTACAACAGCCTCATCAAGAGAGCAGCTGATACCTTAGGGGTCCCCTTAGAGGAGGACAAAGGAGACTCTTGCTTCCTCCTATAGTATTGTGTCCAACAAGGGTACAGAAATATCTTCTAATGCTGCCAAGCATTCTGGACCAGGGCAAGGAGGCT
This sequence comes from Lissotriton helveticus, assembly GCF_964261635.1. Lineage (NCBI taxonomy): Eukaryota > Metazoa > Chordata > Amphibia > Caudata > Salamandridae > Lissotriton > Lissotriton helveticus. The sequence goes on from NC_136065.1 coordinate 1,770,251,494, forward strand.
TTCAAGGAGCTTTCCTCCGCGAAGGGAGTAACTCCAAGGCTTAATGAAGAATGCAAACCCTCCAAAAAGAACTTTGAATACATTCCGGGGACTACCGTGGCGGACGCCATCATTATCACCACAGCATGGAGAAGGAGCAACTCACTCCTCCACTGGCCCAGCTCCAGCTAAAGAAAGTAAAAGAATGGACATGGTGGGTGAAAGATGGAGAAAGAGGCAGAAACGTGATGGCGCATTGCAAACTCTAATGCCCTCCTCAATAGGTATGGCCACCAACAATTTGACGACATAGAACAAGCTCCCAGAAGAGGATAAGAAAACAGCAAAATCCATCATACAGAAGCGCAGTAACCTAGCTAACATCTGCTTGAAATCTGCTGAATCAGTCAGCTGACAAATGTGCATAGCACAACGTTGAGAAGGTACACCTGGCTCGGAATTCCAGGCTTCAAGCAAGAAGTACAAACCTCCATAATTAATAACCGTTCACAGGAGGCATCCATTTTGGAAGGGAGGTAGATCAGTCCCTACAACAAATAAAGGACAATGAGACGCCTAGGGCTATGGGAGCCCTGCAACACAGGGGCATCTTCTAAAGAGGAGGATTTAACCTCAGAAGTTCCACAGGAAGGGGTGTCTTCTCGACAGGTCAGCAATATCAAAGACCGGTCAGCGGACACCAATAAAACCAACAGTCCGAATATCAAGCCTGGTAGCAGCCACCAAATCCACCAAGGAAGAAGAGGTTACAAAGAACAGAACTCTTACAATTTAGACCGGAAATAAAGGAACTCCTACAAAAACAAGCAAGAAAGTGTACCCAAGAGGGACACAACAAAGGAAACTTATCACCTCTTGGTACCAAAGCAAGATCTCACGCTAAGACCTATCTTAGATCTCAGATTCATAAGCAATGTCATTTGCACGCAGCATTTCAAGATGGCAGCACTGCAGGAAGTAATCCTGCAACTAAAAAAATGGGATTTCATGGCAACAATAGATCTAAATGAGGCTAATCTGCAAATCCCCTGGAACTGAGCACACGAGATGCTTCGGGTTCCTCCATGAAGACACTCACTATAAATTTAAGGTCTTGCCCTTCGGAATAAAATCTGCACCAAGAGTCTTCACGAAGGGCCTAGCAATAGTAGCAGCAGAGGAATCCACGTGTATCCCTATGTTGATCGACAGGCTGGTGAAGGCAAATTAAAAGCAAAGATGTTACACACATGTTCATCAGATGATCACAAGACTACAAGAATTGGGGTTTTCAATAAACCACAGAAATTCCTCAACAAAACCGGAACAAGAATGAAAAATTTTCTTAGGAGCAAGATTAAATGCCAAGATTTCATGGCATACCCGACCCAAAGGAGAATACAAGCTATCAAACAGCAAACACTCCTCTAACAGAAGGGTCGGTATCTGACAGTAAGGACCGCCATTAAACTCATGGGCATGCATTCCCCTCATCACCAATGCACGTCTCCACGTGCAACAATTGATCACAAACCACAGGGATTTCGGAGGATCTGGTGGTTGTAACAGAAAAGGTTTGACCGGTGATACAATGGTGGGCATCCAAGCACATAACACTATGCAGAACTTTCAAATCACCAACTTCCTCAGTGACGATCGCAACAGATGCGGGCCACAAGGGTTGGGGAGCACATTCAGGAAACCTAAGGGCACGGGAGTCAATGGAACAATGTAGAATCCATAAAGAACATCAACTTTTTAGAGCTGAAGATGGTATTCTTGGCACTAAAGGCATTCCATGCCCACATTGGCGGGAAGACAGTTTTGATCCAGACAGACAATAGCACAACTGTTGGGGCTCAAACCGAGAGGAACAAAATCATTTACCGTAAACAAACTAGCTCAGGAATTTTTTAAATGGCCAATTCAAGGAGAATCTCCCTAAAGACAATTCACCTGCCAGGAAAGGACAACACAGAAGCGGATAAACTGAGCAGACAGAACAGCAGCTCACAAAAATGGATGATCAAGCAAAGGAGCCTGCAACAGGTCTTCAACCTTGGGGGACACCAGAAATAGACCTATTTGCAACAGTGTAGAACAAGAAATGCCAAATCTTCGCCTCCAGGTTTCACACCACTTATCAAAAGGGAATACCCTATTGCTAAACTGGTCAGGGATATTTGCATACGCTTTTCCTCCGATTCTTCTGCTACAAAGAGTATTAGAACAAGCATTGGCATTGCCAATAGGTCTCGCTTGTGGGACCTTATAAGCACATCTTCCACCTCATTATTTTGCAACCTAGGCACATGTTCCAATGCCGCCCAGCGAGTGGCACGGTTTCCTCAAATGAGGTAAAGAAGGAAGATAAATGCACGGCCGTGAAAGTGGCTCTCGGGGGGGCGCATTCCTTTGAAGTGTCGGGTCTGATGCAATTATGCGAGGCAGGCTGGTTAGGAAGCAAATGGCAAGGGAGGGAGGCTGAGGCTTTAATGTGGGGAGTCACAAGTGAAGTGAATAATTAGGGGAGGAGAACTGGCAGGCTGATAGGCAGAAGGCTCAGGCAAGCTCGTGCACGAAGGAGCTTGCTTTCACGTGAACTTAAAGAAAACTGCAGCGCAAGAAGCCCTTGGTTTCACAAGGATTTTGGCTACTTGAATTCTCGCTCCGCTCGATGCGCTTGCGCGCATCGATAGGTCGCGAGACCTAAAAAGCCAGACAACCAGGAACTAATCTAATTTTCATAGCCCCTCAAGGCAAACCTGGTACTCAAGCCTACTCGAACTGTCCAGGGACAAGATAATCCATTTCAAGGCAGAGAAGGACCATCTCACAATGTAAAGGGGATACATCTTTCACCCGGAACCAGCAACACTCCACTGAGAAAACGAGCGCCTGAACACACAGTTCAGACATTTAAACTTACCCCAAGGAACAATGGAGATACTAAGAGGCAAGAAAACAAGCCGCAATACAATGCAACACAAAAAAGTAGAAACGGTACACTGTATGGTGTACAGAAAACAATACCCTAAATTCAATATCTATACAGGAAACAGTGCTCCTATTTTTACACACTTGCTTGATAGAAACATCAACTACTCAAGCCTTCCTGCACCTGGCAGCAATTGCAGCCTACCGCAGGAGAGATTCATGTAAAAGTTTCTTTACAGCACCAGTTATCAAAAGATTCCTGGAAAGGTCCAAAAGGATTGCACCCCCAAGGAAGGCTCCATCCCCAATGTGGATCTTAAACACCATTCTAACACAACTAATGATAGAACCATTCAAGCACATGCCCAAAGCAGAACTTGGAAACATCACTATAAAGACTGCCTTCTTAATAGCTATAATTTATTTATTCTGTGTTTTATATAGCGTGGACATGACCCGAATAGGGTATCAGAGCGCTTCACATTTACGTTGCCTTAATCTTGCATCTTAACACACATCTTCACCAAACATTACTTTGTGAATTTACAGATGACTAAGGAAGCTCAAGGGGGACACAAGGTACTTCAGCACCTGTTCGCAAAGTCTTACCACAACTACCCCAAGGAGGGAGAAACTGCTACATAATCTAATGCACAGCATGTAAATCCAGAAAACTCTTCAAGCTGCAAAAGTACTCCTACTGGTAAGTAACCATTTCGTTCTCCTGCCTGTTGTAGCTTCAGATTTTATAGCGAGGATCTTTAGCGTATTAACTTGCTGTGCACTATTCTGTGATTGAGTGCCTGGTCCAGAAAAGTGCTTATTTTTCTATCAGCCCTTCTTCTTTTGGGCATTGATGAGTATGTTCGTAGTGCCATCCCGTTATGTAAGACTTATGCCCCCAGTCAAAGGTCTCCATCTTCAGATTTTTTTTCTGCCTTTTCCACAGATGCTTGAAGATCACTGAAGATACAGGGCAGTACGCAAAAACGTTTTAGGCAGAGAGAGGTTTTAAGCAGAGAAGTTCAGAAGACCTCCTGCTGAATGTCGAGTCAAAGAAAAAGGAGAGTAACTAAGTATACTAGAAAACAAGCTAATACACTCCTACACACAGAGCTGAATGAGATACCAAAATAGCAAAGCCTTGTAGGGTAGTCTGTATACGTCCTCATCTTAAAACATTACTTGATGTTTAGGCCTTATAAGACCTCAGGTTATTGAACAGTTTCATTAAGAAAAAGGTCACGATGATCAAACTGCTTGAAGCCCTTCCACTGCTTAAAGAAGGAGAGGACATAGCAACCGTAGACTTCAAGAATGTCTAATTCTATATCCTGATAAATGAGCACAATGCTTCAAGTTGGAGTCACGGGGTACCATTCTAAAGCAGTATGTAATGGTATCATAGGCTATAATGACAATGCAAAGTCACTTTAATGTCCTTTTTAAAAATGGACCAAACTTGAACTATAACCAATCGGGCGATAGCACCCTGTAGAACACTCTAGACAGAGGCTAAGCCCCTCAGATTTTCTACCACACGTTGTGTGAAAGGAGACTCCCTGAGCTCTGCTCACTTTTTCCCTCTAACTCATCTTTTCTACACCTACAATGTCTGATTCTTAACAAAAAAAGGCACATGAATGATTCACATAAAGACTCTCTACCGCATTTACCCTCAACATCAAGTAAAGGAGTGCAAGATCTGTCCCACTTTTTCTTCTAAAACATTAAGGGACAAGGAGGGAAGACTACTTTTGTGGCTTCAGAAGTTTAAATCCCTGAAAGTCAGCTTTTCTGAGGACCGTGTTTTGTGTCAAGATCCTCTGACCAAGGGGCTTCTGAGGGAAGTAGAAAGGCCTCGAAGACACTCCATAAGGAACACCTGCAAAAGGAGAATCTTTTTTTTTTCTTTATAAATCTTTTTTCTTTAACCAAAATCGGCATACTAGCGTACAACAATGAGCATAGTAGTAGTATATGCATGACAATTGGAGGCAACATTGTTATATATTACACTTACAGTAAGGACCATTCAAGGGGGGGAAAAATCATCATGTTCAATACTTAGTGGGGGAGCGCAAATGTCTCCACGATAGGAGTTCCACGAGACAACATGCGGGACCATTTATTGGGACAGCCTCGAGCAGTGTACACCATCTTTTCTCTAAACATACACCAGTCCACACTAGACTCTCATGCTTCCAGAGTGGGGGGGAGTAGCTGCTTCCCATGCCTGAGCAATGTTTCGCTTGGCAAGCATAAAGCCCAGAGTGGCCCATTGCGTTTGATAGGTAATGAGGTCGGTCGGTTCCCATATATTTAATAAGCATCTGAGTGCTTCAGGGTAAATGTCAACGGCAAGGACAGCCCTCATCACTGCATGTATTTCTCTCCAATACGTTTGAATGAGTGTGCATTCCCATATAGTGTGCAAAAAGGTACCAATCTGGCCATAGCGTCTACGACAGTCACCTGATTCAGTTTTCCCCATCTGTGCTTGCCTAGGGCCGGTTATATATTGAACTAGCCTTAAACGAGCTGGAATGACCACAGCCGTGGAGATATCATCGCATCCTGCCACTCCTCATCATCCATTTCTATGCCATCTGCCACCCACTTTTGTCACAATGCTGAAAGGGCACCTTCCATATTATGTATTAATTTATTATAAATCAATGAAATGGTTTTATCTGGAATGTGGCCATCAGGAAATCTATCTTCTAGCAGAGACGATTCGGAAGGGAAAGTGCCCCTTGGGACAAGGCTCATGTTGGCTCTGGAGGGTAGCAAAGGGTCTCACCTCTCCTTTATCCCCGATATCTTTAATTTTCGAGATGCCAATCAAGTCCCATTTATCAAATCCGTTTGATGTCCACAGGTCACCCAATCGTGCCGAGTCCCATACGCGAGTAGCAAGTGTCAGCGTATCCTTCCATCTGAGGGATCTATTTGCGGCGTGCCACACTTTGACCGAGTGCCCAGTGGGGCTTGTCAGTCTGAATCGGTTAGGTTTGGAAAAAAGTTATCGATTATAATTTCCTCCTTGAAGTAACCATTTATCCATATGGTAGCCCTGGTTGTCAAGGCCAACATATGTACCATGATTAATAGCAGCTAGATGCACAGCCCAATAATATTTCCTTATGTCCAGTAGGCTGATGCCCCCATCATACCACTTTAACGCGAGTTTGCTGAGGGCTATGCGGGATGATCCGATCCACAGTAGGTCTCTCTGTAGGAGTTCAATTTCTTTTAAATATTTCAATGAGACAGGATCGAGCGAACTTTGCAGGGCGTAAAGGAAACTGGGAAGGGACATCATTTTAAAGAGCTGCCTTGCCCAGTAGGGAAAGGGGAAGAGACTTCCAGCTGGCTATATCTCGCCTTAAGCGAAGCATCGGTGAAAGGAGATTTTTTTTCATTGCGAAGGGCAGGATCCAAGGACAGAAATATTCCTAAATATTTAAATCCCGCTACACTGACCTGAATTGGACAGTTGCGGGGCAAGGCGGGTCAGTCACCCTGAAGAACATATAGGTGGGATTTGGTGCAATTAATCCTAAAACCAGAGTATTGACCAAACACCGCCAATATATCCAAGACCGCAATTAAGGACTTTTTGAGATCTGTTAAATAAAATAAAATGTCATCCGCATAAAGCGAAATGCGGTCCTCCCATTCGGGTGACCACTACATACCTCGAATAACTGGATCACAACGGATCCAAGCCGCCAAGGGTTCCAACGCTAAAGCGAACAGGAGGGGGGAGAGCGGACACCCCTGGCGGGTGCCCCGGCTCAAAACAAAAGTGTCTGATTTGTTATTATTTACCACGACTTGTGCCATTGGTTTCGAATCCATGGACTCAACGTAAGTTTAGTGCCGTGTTCCGGTGTGGTATAGAGCCGGATTGATCTGGGTGTACCAGGTCTGAGATGTCTTTGATTAGACTGTTAGCTAGGACCTTAGCAAGGATTTTTTTGAGATAGGCCTGTACAAGGCTCAATCCGTTTTGGGTTTACCTTCTTTGTGTATGGTTACTATGTTAGCTGTGCGCTGGTCCATTGGCAGTTCACTTTTCTCTCTGCTTTCTTCAATCATATCTTTAAGATGATGAGACCATTTTTCGGGTCTAAGTTTATAAAGTTCAATGGGGATGGCGTTAGGGCCAAGAGCTTTACCCGAATTCAGCGATCTGATAGTGCTATTTCGTCTGCCGTCAGGGGACTATCTAATAGCGACTTGTCCTCTAAGGAAAGAAAGGAGTGTAATGTCCTTTAACAATTCAGCAGGTTCGTCTTCTGTGTAGGATGCCACCGCAGTATACACTAGGTCAAACTGTCTGGCAAAGTGATTCACTATTTCTTGGGGTTCAGTTATGGTAACATTATGGTAGTCATGGAGAACTGTAACTAGTCTGCTTGCCCACTCACGTCTATCTAGCCAAGCTATCAATTTCCCAGCCTTGTCCCCCAGGTCATAGATCCTACTAAGTTTCTCTCTACCCAGCTTTTTAGCCTTCTCTGTCACTAGTGCCCTGTATTCTTCCTGCTTATGGCGTAACAGGCGGATCGAGGCAGGGGTGCGGGCATCATTTCAACCACTCTCTCTCTAGTTGGTAGATCTCATCCTCTATAGCAGACACCTCCTTTCGTTTTTCCTTTTTGTGTCCCGATATAAGGGACAGAGCTTCCTCCCCTAGTCACTGTTTGGAATGCTTCCCAGAGTGTCTGGGAGGAGTCCACCGTGCCCTTGTTCTCGTCGAAATAAGTGTCCATTGTTTTAGTGAAGTCTTAAAGAATTTTGGGATTACGGAGATACCAGGGATTAATTGGGACCACACTACCCACTCTAACCTGATCAAGGAGTATATGTACCCATACCGGCGAATGATCTGCACTACCCCTAGCTAGGTGCCTTATTTCATGAATGTGTGAGATCTGGGGGCTAGGAACCAGAATATAATCCAGTCTGGAGAGGCTGCGGTGAGCCCCCGAATGGAAAGTGTGTTGTATACTCTCGGGTTTGTATGTGCGCCAGTCGTCCATTAAGCCCATGGCATCAAGAAAGTCCGGCAGCCACCTATGAGAAGGTCCTAGCACACGCGGTGGGTGGCAATCTAATGTGCCCAAACCCACCAAATTAAAATCACCCCCCAATATCAACATTCCTTCAGGTAATGAAAGGAGAGTGGTGCGTAGGTCCTAGAATGTGGTAGTTTGGAGGCCAGGTCGGACATAGACAGACACTAATGTGATAGTAAGCCCCTCCCAGGACCCAGTGATGCCCACATTGCGACCCCTGTCTTCTATCCTAGTAGAGTCCACAGAAAGGGGGGGTGGCATTTTTCAGCATTATACCCACTCCTCTTGAGCTTGTAGTGAACCCAGCATGTGGCACTAGCTTCTATCCCAACCGGCACATAGCTTTACATTAACTGCCAATCAAATGTGTCTCCTGAAGCAGAACAATGTCTGGGGCTTGTTTTTTTAATAAATTGAAGGACTATACTACGTTTGATCCTATCCCCAAGCCCGTTAACATTGCAGCTCAAGATTCTGGCACTTTTATCCCACTGCGTATGCATTAACCCCGATGGATAAATCTATTGCCTCAGTCATGCTACTCACAGTATTGGCCGATGTAACAAAACGCAAATAAAACACCCCACCCCAAAAACCCCCTTCCCTGCTGCCCTGCACTCTGGGCCTAAAACTGCCCATCAAAAACCTTGCAGAGTGCCTGTCGCCCTCGTAAAAAACAAAGTAGAAGAAATGGGGGGGAAGAGAAAAGATGCTCCCCAACCCCAACTCAAAACAAGTTAAATGTACATCTGCCGTGGGGGGGGCGCTAGAGTGCGCGCACACAGAATGGCCGCCTAACCCTGGAGCACACATCCTTCAATTATCCTACTTTGCTGGAGTTCGATCGGTTCCACAGACTGTTCTTCCTGCACCGGACCCGTTCCTCTTGCCTTGGTCCAAGTTTGGTGCGACACCGGGCAGCGCCGCCTGCACACGGAGCCCTGTTTGTCACCCCCCGGGGCTGCTGCCGGTTCAGCTGTGCGACGAGGGACGGACTGCTGCGGTCAGGAGAGGCCGGGGATTGCCACAAGGCTGTAGGCCTTGGTAGCGGGCCCCTATCAGAAGCGCTTTCCAATCTTATCTTTCCGGATGCGGTGGGGCCGCGTGAGCCCCCTCCTCCTGCTGCGGGCTGCTCTCCGTGCCCTCTGTGCTCCCGGTGCGGTAGTGGAGTCCGAACTGCCATCCCCGGCGCCTGCCGGGTACTGCTGAGGCTCCTGAAGCGACTGCAGCCCCTTGCATTGGGAGAGCGGGCCGGCGCCCCGAGTACAACCTGCCGGTAAGTCCCGCAGGATCCTGTAAGCACCGCGGTGGGAGGCGCCCATTGCGGGGCCCGGTATCTGCATCGCCTGGCTTCCCCCCGGCATGGTGACACGGCGCTACGCTCTGCGGAGGTGGCCAGCCCTGATTGGATTTCCCGCGCGGCGCCATAAGGAGCTCCTGCCGCTCTCTTCACGCGTGGGACATTTACCAACCTCGGGACCCTGTGTCCTCATTGAGTGTGGCTGACCGTGAGGTGTAGTGGAGCAGGATTCCTCACGGGGTCGTGGTCTAAGCGCCCAACACACAACTGGGATGCACTGCGGGGAGTAACAAGCTTCACCCTGCTATATTCACATTCCGCCAAATAACGGAGTTGCAGAGGGGCTATTCATTACACCTCGTTGTGCGATCTGGCACTATTGGTGGTACAGAGTGGCGCTTTGCTTGGGAGGTCACAACTGCCTTGAGTAAAGACTTCGAGTCTTGGGCGTGTCTTGCAGCGTGCCCATTGCTAGAGACATATTCTGCGAGCTGCTATGATGATATATCTCCTGTGGCTGCTCTGCTGAGGGGTCGTACTGTCTGCAGCTCCCCCTGGCCAGCGTGTTGAAGTGCTCCCTTGTGAAATTCTGGTGGATCATACAAGTCTGCAGCGCCAACGGCGCCGGGGACTGCTTGTGGGCCACGGTGTGCTGCAGTGGGACCGGTCCTCCCCCGCGGAACGTTGGTAGGACCAGAGTGAGTGCATCGGGCAGGAGAGTGCCCGCTGGACGCCGTGCGGGGTCGCGATGGTGAAGCAGGACAACCGCCAACCGAAACTCTCCTTTGAGGCTGCGAAGAAAGGGCAGAAAACGGCGGTGGAGAGACCCAGCATGAGTGGCGCGGGCCCCCCCCCCCCCCTGCGGGACAGGATTTGCAGCAACTCCTACAGGAGATGAGGCAGGGATTTGCCACGGTGGTGGACAAAGTGGAAAGGATGTCATCAAGGATGGATGCACTAGTACACAATGTTGACCAGCATGAAGAGCGGATTGCGGCCACCAAACAGCGCATCTCCGACAGCGATGACGCTACGGCATCCCATACTACCCAACTTGCCCGGATGGACAATCTGCTGCGGGTCATCGCGGCGAAGAATGAGGATTTAAAGGCCCGCAGCAGACGCAACAATATTCGCGTCACGGGCATACCAGAATCCACAGACACGGGTAGGATGGAACTCTATGTGGAAAAGTTACTCCAGACAGCCATCGGGGAGGATGCCTTCTCGCCGCAATTCATTGTCGAGCGGGCGCACAGATCCCTAGGCCGGATGCCCAAGCCGGGGACGCCGCCGAGGCCCATAATAGCTCGACTGCTGAACTTTCGCGACCGTGACACGGCATTGAGTGCGGCGCGCACCAAGCAGAATCTATCCTACAACGGCATAAACTTTTCTATCTATCTCGACTTCACACCAATGGTCCAGGAGGAAAGACGCAAGTTCGAGGTTAAGAAAAAATTGTGTGCTGCGCAAATAGACTATGCTCTATTATATCCTGTGAAACTCCGGGTCACACATCAAGGGAAGCAACGCTTTTTCACGAACCCACAAAAAGTGAAAGACTACTTAAAGGCAGTTAAGAGAGCGCAGAAAGGAGCGCAGGGCCGTGGTGCGGCGCACAGTGACAATCAGCCAGATACTGATGTGGATGCTTGATCTACCTTCATCACAGCATCTACTGGATAATGTATGGCAGCCAGGAACTGCGGAGACTGTTTCCTGAACATTGCAGACTAGTATCGTCATTTGAACTTGGAGCTGTGACCTACTTACAGCGGTAATGTACTCCAGGGTCCACTACCCCTCCTCAGCCACACCCAAGGGAGGTACGCGATGAGAGGCTTGAGGAGGGAGTCGTGGTTGTGCGTTCTTCTATGCTGGTCCCCCTACGGGTATACCCCTATCATGGGTTTTGTCTATCGGGGATCGTTTGTTTGTAAGGGAGGGAAGGTGGGTGGGGACGTGGGATACCTCTTTGGCAAGTTGGGGCTGCTGCAGAGGGTGGGAGGGGGGGACGGGGAGGGAACGGGTGACTGCTGGCATGATTGGGATGCAGTAGTGGGAGGGTACAAGGGTAATGTTGTGGGGGATTTTTGCTTTCTAGGGGGGGGTGGGACAGTTGTACGGATCGTATGGTGCTATGCTACACCTGAGAAGAGAAGGTACTGCAGATAGTCGTGGCATGTCGCAACTTTACAATGCTTTTTAGGCTATGGCGGGGATAGGAACTGACGCACAATTGAGATGTATGTCATGGAATATCAGGGGCCTTAATGATCCATGGAAATGTCGAAATGTGATTGCATACTTAGACCGTCACCAAGTCCAGGTCGCCATGCTGCAGGAGACGCACATATCGCCACAGACACGCACCACTTTTGCCAGCAAGTGGGCCACTGTCCGCACCTTCTCGTCCTATTCCACATATGCAAGGGGGGTTGCAATACTGATCAGGCGCAATGTGCCATTTCAAGTGCTTGTTAAATCATCTGATGCTGAGGGTCGCTTTGCTATGGTGTAGGGTCGTCTGGGCCGTGACGCTATTACACTAGTGAACTGTTATGCCCCCAATGTGGACATGCCGACATTCTTCACGACACTGTGGGGCAAGGTCTTGGACGTGGGATCCCAACATATGATCTGGGGAGGAGACTTCAATGTGGCTCTGGTACCTTCCCAAGATAGGGCGGATGGGGTGGCGCATTACAAGCCTAGATCCAGGGAGGCTCTGATGGGTGTGATTGAGGAGGGCGACTTGGTAGATAGCTGGCGACATCTACACCCTCTCCAGAAAGAAGGCACTCACTTTACATCCCTGACAGGCACATGGGCTCGATTGGATTATTTCTTATTGTCTAGAGGGATGGGCGCTGGTGTGACTAAGGTGGCACACTTACCCAGGACATACTCTGATCATAGCCCTGTCCTGATTCACCTACAGGTTCCTGTGTGGGATAACCCACAACCACATTGGAGGTTGCAACCTGCGGCCCTGTTAGATACGGTGTTCCGCACTGAACTCGGTGAGGAGATAGCTGCTTTCTTCCCTCGAAACAAGGGATCTGTGGACTCGGTTGAAACTATCTGGGAGGTATTTAAAGTTGCGGTCAGGGGGTATTGCATATCGAAAAGCTTTGGAGTGCTACGCGATATACAGCGCACACTACATACACTAGACCGAGACCTGAAGGGACTGGAGACTCAGATGGTGACGGGAGGCAGCACTGAGGAGCATGCGGAGTTTAGGGAAAAATTGACGCGATATGAGGAGGAGGCGGCCAGGGAAGCCAAGTTTAGGGGGAAATATTGGACGGCGAGGAAATACTGTGAGGGTGACAGACCCGGCAAGGCTCTAGCAGTGTTAACACGTACTCCTCACAATTCTCGAGATCGCAGATGAACGGGGCCAAGCCGTCAGGGATACAGATGGCATATTGAATGTTTTTCTGTCCCATTACTGTACTTTGTATACCTCAGCCACGACCAGTGATGTACTATACGATGACTTCCTTGGTGAAGTGGCTCTATGCTGGCTCAGTGATGTGCACAGGACTTTCCTTTCCGCTCCCTTCGAACTGGACGAGATTAGTGACGCCATTATGTCACTCAAAAATGGTAAAACCCCTGGCTTAGATGGGCTACCTGCTGAATTTCATAAGGCCTACATAGACATAATGGCTCCGGTCCTCCGGGAGATCTTCGAAGAATCTTTAGCTGATGGGGTCCTCCCTCGCTCAATGCGAGAAGTCATGATTACGTCCCTCCGTAAGCCTGGTAAGAACCCCAGTGCCTGTGACTTACCGCCCACTATCGTTATTGAATTGTGATGTGAAAATACTGGCCAAGGTGCTGGCCACCAGGCTGTCCCTCCTGATGACCAAAATTATATTGCTTAACCAGTCGGGGTTTGTCCCCGGTCGATCCACTTCCCACAACCTACGCACGTTATTCTCCCTGATTCGCACGGTGCATCCTGATCTCCCAGTTGCGGCGGTCTTTTTGGATGCCACTGAGGCTTTCCACTCGGTCGAATGGCAGTACTTATTCTCCGTCCTGACCCGCATGGGATTCCCTAAATTATTCATTTCTTGGATCCAGTTGCTGTATACGCAGCCATCTGCGAAAGTGCTTATTAACGGACGCCTTTCTCCCTCGATTGCCATTACGAGAGGCACCAGGCAGGGGTGCCCGCTATCCCCTCTCCTTTTTGCGATAGCTGTTAAGCCACTGGCCTGCAGACTGCGCCAGCTGCACAGAGAAGGAGCATTTTGTTGCATCCAGCGTCCGATCGTTGTCGCTCTATGCGGATGACATGAAGCTCTTTGTCACTGATCCGTTGCAGAACTTGAATTCTCTGCTGAGAGTTTGTGGTCTTTGGCAGACTCTCAAGGGTGCAAATAAACTGGGCTAAGTCGCAATTCTATCCCCTCACGGATGCAGTTGCAGACTTTCCACTCGACTTCCCCTTGGAGTGGTGTCCTTGGTATTCAAATCACTCGTGACAAGGATGAGACTCTGCGGCTCAACTATGGCGTTGCGATCACAAAACTCACCACATCGGTTGATCACTGGCTTTCCCTCCCCCTATCCATGGCAGGCAGGGCGTCGCTTATAAAAATGGTGGTATTACCTCGTTTTCTATACCTATTTCTTAATATTCCTTATTACCCGGGGGCGTTTTTTTTAAGACATTGAAGACTGAACTGTGTCGACTATTCTGGGGGGGCAAACACCCACGACTACGGTGGTCGATCCTGACTCAGCCATATGATAAGGGAGGTTTCGATATTCCTGACTTTGAAGCTTACTATGTCTGTGCGCAGGCGCATTACGCTTACCATTGGATGATCCCCACACCCTTTATGCCACAACTGGCAGTTGAGGACAGGATCGCAAATCCTCTTCCTCTGAACGGGCTCATACATTGCCCTGTGTCGTCCATAGGAACGCCGTTCACCACTGTTACGTGTACTTAGACGCCTGGCGTCGTATAGCTAGGATGCTGGGCTGTGCCCTGCCATATTCTACTCGTATGCCTCTGTCATACCACCCTAAATTGGAACTACTGCAGGAGAAAGGTTTCCAGGTGCTCTGTCGGCGCCTGCAGGTCATTTGTTGGGGTGATCTCTTCACCGACGGGCAATTCAATTCTGTAGACCTGTTCTTTAAATCTCATAACCCCACTCCGCTTGATGCTTTCTACTATATGCGACTGCGCCAGGGGATGAAGGAGATTCTGCCTGATTTTCCCAGAGAACCTGAGGTTCTGCCTCCCTTACACTTCATGCTATGCTCTTAGGACGGCTCACATTTGGTGTCGGGCATGTATCGCCACGTCAGGGCGTCCAGATTGGGACTAGAAAATTCTGCCCGATCACATTGGGCTGCCGATCTGGCGTCAGATCACTGATGAGCAGTGGCTTTATTGCTGCGATCTTACGGCTAGGATATCAGCCAGCTGTAGGCTCAAGATGATTCACTAAGTTCCTACAAAGGTTGTATTACACACCGGTCAAAAAATATAAATTCCGTTTATCCAATGATGACAGATGTGAACGCTGTCATGCGGAGCAGGCTGGATTCCTCCATTTATCCTGGGAATGCCCCTTGGTCCATGATTACTGGCAACAGGTACATGGTGCCCTTGAATCCATGATCGGAGAGCCAATAAGCCCTGACCCCTTACTGATGCTTTTGGGGTACACACTTCACATCCCTAAAACTTGCAGGAAACTCCTAGATGTTGCTCTGCTACTCTCAAAACGTCGAGTGGCATGTCGCTGGGGCCGCGGTAGATCTCCGAAGTTTAAGTATTGGCTTACAGATGTGACCCATTGTCGGGAACAATCTGCGATTTTTGCTGAGACACTACTGATATCCAGTAGACCTAGGGACATCTGGGGTCCGCTGACCACATACCTGCTTACCCAGGGAGTGGGGACGATGATCAATCTGGGCGTGAGATGCTGACTGATAGGGTCGGGAATGTGGGAACCTAATCAGCTCTCCTTATACCACTTACTGGACGTTGGCTTTATGTTGGGAAACTGGCTATACGTGTGGATATATGGACAGATGCCTAGCACTTTCTATTATTGACTGCTCTTAGTCTGACCGGAGGTCCTACTACCAACCACTGTACGCCTTTGAAATAGTTGAAATGTGATAACTGTATAGTATGATGTTACCTTTTGATACTATCCCTGATTGTCATTTTTCATGTCTGACCTATTGCCTATATTCCTCTGTGATAGTGCTGTAATGCCATGTACTGCTTGCTCTTTGTGAAATAGGTGTTATTACTGCGATCCATGCTGTCCACCTTTTTGTATTGCTAAAAATTTTAAAAAAGTTTATAAAAATAAATGTACGTCTGCCGTGATCCGGGTGCATCACGTCTGAGTTTCCCAACTACGAAGACCGGAAACAAGAAATACAGTTGCCGAGATTGCAACGAGGAGGGAGGCACAAGTTTCCCCAAACCAGTGTCCCGCTCTCTGCGCTGGTATCAGTGCATGGTCTTGGACCTCTATTGTTTGCCAGCGGGGGGAAGGGGGGCTCCTACCTGTACGATGTATCAATAAGGTCCTCCCTGGACCGCACCCTTTGTAGGCCGGGGCGCCGGTGATGCAGTTGCTACATTCTCTGTGCCCCTCCCAGGAAGACAGGGCACATTCCATAGTCAGATTACAAAGCTGAGAATACAACAATCCCAGCCAAAGTGCAGCACCATACGCGAGTGTGGGCAGAATGTCAAGCTCCAAATCACCGCTGAGCTGCTTTGCCGCACGCTGGTGAAGAGCGCGCAGCGGGAAGACGGCACCGTTATTGGCAGCCCCTCCCCGATGGGAGTTCTTCCCCGGGTCCTAAGGCAGGTCGCAGTGTGGACCCGGTCCAAATAGTGCGGTCGGCAGGCTGTTTCCGGTGGAGTTGCATCCTGGACCTCTGTCGTCGCGAGAGGTCCGAGTGTTGTTGCGTTACTCCCCAGCCGAATTCAGCACTGTGGGTCCCGATCTCCGATTCGGAGGAAGGCCCTACTGCGACGGTCCTCGCATCGGTGTCGCCAGACTCCGGGCGCGGGCCGAGATAGGCGGGATTAGCTCTGCAGATGTTCGGATGCATGGAACCACCGTCAGATGATCGGATGGTGCAGCCGGATAGACGTTTGAAGGAAGTTAGGCGGAGTTCTGCTCTACGCAGCCATCCTGAATCGCCGCTTGGCCACGCCCCCGAAAGGAGAATCTTAAGCTCATCTCCACACAGTCTGCTTCCTCCCGACCTACTACTGCATCTTAAAAAAGGCAGAGAGAAAACATTCTTCCTCCTCAGACCTGTCAACACCAAGGACCTCTCAGAAAGCAGTCGACACTAGTCGACACTAGTATCTGCAACAGTCACCACAACAAAGACAGTCAACAGTAGCACCGCCGACAGTGTCAGTTGACTATAAACCGCATGCAGCACCAAACTCAGCACAGTCGATGACTATACTGTAGACACTGCCACAGTCAGTAGCATATTCAACGACTTCCATCGATGCCCCAGTTCACTTTTACATAACAATTTTCATTGACAGCCCAGTAGATTAAGATCACCAAGACTACTTTAAGACCTGAAGTTACCTCTCCTAGTAAGGTCTCCCCTTTACTTCCTAGCCATTTACTGGATATGGAAAACGACTGGCCCTTTGGTTCTGCGCACAGTCCTTTGGAGCTCCTGGTCAAATACCAGGAGGAAGATTCTGAGGATGAGGATAAAGAGCAATACTACCACTCATTCTGCCCCTCCTAGGTGGCATTATTAACCTTATGAATATAACCTGCATCCCCAGCCTAGACATGGTGAAATGCACATGGCCAGTGTTCTAGTGCAAGATCTGCAAGCCATGCTACAGGATTACAAGAGGAGATTTATATATCCCCCACAAAGAGCAGCAACTAATGCTACCATATCCAGCTTCTCCTACCACGGCAATAAATATCCCTCCAGTAATACCCAGGATAACACCTGCTTCCAATATCGTACTGCCTCCTGGGGAAGACTAATCATCCTCAGATGAACAGAGAGAAGAGACCCCTGATCCACAGCAACCTCCAGATGAATGGAATGATACCTGGTCCCTACTCCATCGCTTGTGCCACTGAGGTTTAGACTGGTGGCGCTACTCACTGATTAACACCTGAAAAGATCTGAAGCAGGAAAATAGGGGTTGTTTAGGATCTGATCACTAGATGGCAGAATAATTCCCAGCACATGAATTCAGAAAAAAATATTTAACTACAGCTCTATTGTTATTGAGGCGTAATCTTTCATGTCTCTTTGGACAAAGTTGAAAAATTTCATGTTGCAAGGTCCTCATTGATTGGATGGCCCTTGTTCTAGATGAGTTTTCAACCTTTCCTGTAGCTCACAATAGCGACACAATTACAAAAGTCATTACCATTAATAACCAGCGCAGTCATGGTTACCAATAGTACTGTGCTAAAAGCGTTGTGTGAATTGTATCCATGTGAGAAGCGAAATAATTGCCATAGAAGTATGTTATCTGGAGCTTTGGAAATATCTGCAGTGTTTTCCAGACTACACATTACTTTTCAGAAAATATATTTTAAATATATTTAAGGTGTGAAATAGTATCTCCAAACATCTTATCAGTTTCTGAAACTTTCTGTCAAGCAAGATTTTTTTTGGGTTGAATTAACCTATTTTCAATTATAAAACAAAAGTTAAAGGGAGGTCCTCAAACTGCTTGTTTTAATTAAGTCTCGTGGACATATTCTACCTCACATGTCCATGTGCTGCCATCACATGTTGAAGGCTACAAAAACACAAGAGATGGCTACCATAATGCCAAGGATACTCTGAGTATGTTGGGTGGCCACAGTTAGATTAAGGATGTGCAGAAGGAATGCCAGTGGTGGCCCATGTCTGTACCGAGGCCCAAAATGTCAAGATGGATCACACTGTTCTGCTAAGTCCATGATTATGCCAGGAGTGGATGCAGCTGTGCCAGAAATGCACACCGTTGTGCCCTAATTAGTTTCTGTTTGTATGCCAGTGAGAGGTAGTTCAGAGGATTCTGGTTGTCCCAGTTATCAGGTAATTGGCATGGTTTGCCAGTGGGCAGGCAGTACACCTGGTGGGAACACAACACACATAAACATGCACCCACAAAAGTGCACAGCCTACGGTCATCCCCAGTCGTGAGTGTGACACTTCTATATTTGTGGTGGCTTTTACAGTAGGGACCTGCTTCCAATCATGTCCACCCTGATTGCATAATAGTTTTCCGATTCGATTTTGTTCGTGTTTTGTCTATATATAGTTATTTTCTGTGTTTTGGGTGGGTGACAGTGGAGGGTTGTATGAAACTGCTCCCATATTTCTGCAGTTGGTAAAGGTACTCATTTGCTTGGAAAATGTGTATTTAATGAAGTTATGATAGTGCTGTTCGATGCTTTTGTAGCACGTTCATTGTATATTCAGCCTATGTTGGGTGTATGTTCAGAGTTGGGTCTTAATTTATATTGTTGTACGGAGGTATTTGATGTGTCTTGCAGGCGGTGCCCTTGTGAGGATATAGTTGCCCACCTCTGTCTTTACTTTGTTGTGTTTGATACATCGGCAATGTTCTAATGGATGTTGGTTGTTTTGCATGCGACAGCTGAAGTGATATTAGTTTTAACCAATAAACGTAATCTTGTCGTGATTAACAGTGTCTGTTAGCAGCGGTGCCCAGATATACATTTCTCTGGCTGCGATAGGCTCAAAATTTCCAATTCATGAAGTGTCTATGCTGTCTGGTATCCTCCGTGATCAATGAAGTTAACTTAATTTAGGAGTACTGATGTTTTACCTCCTTAGAGATCATTGAACCGATTTAGGTTTTTCTTTGGTGCTCTTAGAATAACTTTAGCATGGTACTTTCAAATGTAGATTAAAGGGAAGGAAAAGTAATAATGGAAGTCTAAATAACAGCATTTTATGTGGTGATCCTTTGAAAAGCTTCATACATTTCAGCTTGCTTTTTGGGATAATACTAGGGGCCCAGACAGACATAACCTATTATGGGCTCGACACACTTACGTTGAGTGTTTCCAGTATGTGGCAGAGCCACATCCTCTTAGTTGCTGCACTTAATTATGCTGAATTTGAAAAGTTTAATACCTAATTGGACAGAAGTGATATTTGCAGTCAAGTTCGATAGACGATCCAGCATGTCACTATCCATATTTGGTTATTCATGCAGGCATTCCGCTTAGATACATTCTGAATAAGTAGGATCTTAACACTGGCTTGCACTGCTTTGATGGTGCTTGAATTCACCCTTACTAAGACCTCTTCTACAGTAGCCAATAGCACATATTTTTAGGACAAGGAGTGCTTTTGTTAGATTATTCTCGGTTCAGTCACCTTTACAGTTGTTCTTCTGTTTACTCTGCACCCAGGTTCCACACGTTTTGTAGTGGACTGTTTTAAGGTCTACTTGGGAGACCTATTTAGATTTGGAATTTTCTTGGAAGTCCTCTTTTGTCAGTTGTTCAATATCCAGGCAGATCTGGTAAGTGGGAATTTTCTTTTTCTTCTAAATATTATTCTGGCCTTGCGATCAAAGGCCAAGCTCTCCTGTGAATTTAGAATTCACTAGAGGGCTTGGTCAGACTGCAGTTTACATTGTCTGTATGGCATGAAGCATAGATGCAGAGTCCATCTCACTTACCCAGAGTAAAGGCATTTTCATTAGCACTCAAGAAGAAAGCCCACTCTCTGGGTTTGTGGGACATCTGATATTTAGTATTTCAGGTCGTTTGTAATTATTTCTCTTAATTTGTGTGCAGACTCATGCAGCCAATTTCCAAGCATTTTTAAGTCTGGCAGTGGAGTAAACAGAAAACAAGAAGGTGCTTGCATGTAGTAATTCTATTAATGTTTTCCTCTATAGTGTGTAGGTCCAGCGGATAAACTAGTTTTGATGGGACAATGCAGTGTAGAGAGTCTCTGTATACAGTCTTGTACCATTAACAGTCACAAACAAAAAAATATGAAAAATCCTCGTGCAAAACCAACAGATACAAAGTCTGTGCAAGTGGTCAACAGTGCTGATCATTGAATGGAATTAAATGTCATTTATGCACTCCGCTATGAAGGGGCTGAGTAAAATAAAATTGAGCGGGTGTTGCGGAATGGACCATTACGCTTTTAAGGCCTTAGATTGTTCTAGAAGTAGTTATGCCTCTCCTCTCTCACTTTGTTTAGGGCTTGATTGTTCTTGGAGAGGCACCTCCGCAGGATACGCTAGCAGATCGGAGACACCTCCTTGGAGCAGAGGGTAAAGTTGAGAGCGCTCTGACATTGCCTGTTGGTGCAGACAGACTGGTAAGTTTAGAAGGGATAGAGGGACTTATGTAAACAGTGTGTTGAAGGTAAGGGGAGATTGGATCATGTCCATCTCCCATTATGTGGCACTTGGAGTAACAACAACCTACATTGCTTAGGTCTAATTTTATAGAGGTGGTGGTAGGACACATCTTTCTTTTGTTCCAGGGAGCCTCTCCTTTGGAGTGCAGTGAGTATAGTATTGTGTAACTCAGTTAATCAGAAATAGTGGCGAGTCACAGAAAAAGAGCTTCTCTGCCAACAAAGGCTTTCTTAACTGCATTATCCCACCCCCCGAAATGATGACAACCACACAAAAACGACTCTAAGCGCTGCGGTCATTTCCATTTTTCCTGCAGCTTCTGATGCAGATCTGGATTTAGTTCTCACAAACGCATGACTGTGACGGATTTCTACCTTTGACTAAAGTCAAGCCAGAAGTGCGCCCTGATGAATCCAAAGGTGATCAAAGACTACAAAGCTAAGTGTCAGTGGAAATCAGGAAAAGGCCGCTCCTGCTCAAAGCAGAGGATTCAGACCCGTTTTCGGGGCTACACTTCAAGTTTCGTGTAAGTTCAAAATGAAGAAAAACACATAAACCATAAGCGGGCCTCTTCCGAGGCTCGCCACTCTCCCGAGAAGTTGCCAGGACTTCAAGCTCCCCCATGGTCTTTTTCCCGGTCCCCTGTCGAACAGATTATGCAGCTTGTTCAGATGCACCCTGATTTTCTGGGCCAGACTTCGCTTCTGCAGCAACTTGAAGAATTTAAGGATGCCATGCTTTACACCTTCGTGCCCATGGATCTGTGGTGGCTCCCAGATGGATTACTGCTGGCAGGCCCAGAATCCACATCCAGCTATGCCTTTAAAACATACTTGGTGTCCAGCTCGGACTCTGATATTATGCCTGGTGCCACGATCAACCCCGGTTTCTGACATCGAGACAATAGTTGTCAGACTCTGATCTGAATCCTGCCTGAGCTTATACAGAGCTGTGCACATGTTCACCTTCTACAATCCCAGTCTACTTTCCTTCTGACTTGGAGTAGGCAATGCCTTTTGCCTACAGGCTGCCCTCCAGTACTCCAGCAACTAGACTGAGGCCTTTTTCCTATTTTAGATCTTTGCCCTCACACTTTCTTCAGAACAGGACATATTCTGAGTGCTCACATTGGCCCATGTTCTAGCTGCCCTAGATCTAGAAGACTCTATTGTACACTGACTCTGCTGGACACCTATTTTCACATTCCTGCCCTGCATTCCCATAAGTGTTACCTATGGTTCAATGTGGGCCAGGAGCATTGCCAGTTCTACGTGCTCCCTTTTCGCCTTACCAGTGCCTCTCAGGTGTTCACAAAAGTGATGCCGGTTGCAGCATATCTTGAGAGGTTGGAGCAACCAGTCTTCCCCTAACTTGACTGGCTGTTGAAGGCGCGCTCGGCACACAGTCTGTTGTAAACCACTTTCAGACGACTTTGAACCTCCAAATATCTTAAGATCTCGATCAATGTGACGGTCACATCTGACTACTTTGCAGAAACTAGTGTTCATCAGAGCTGTTCTGGATATTGCGATTTCAAGCTTTCCTTCCGGGTCAACGAGTCCAGATCATTCGTGCTATACGCCTGATGTTTCACACTTCTTGCCATTTCGCTTCCTGCTAGTGGACCACACCAGGTGGCACATGCTAGCTCTGCTTTGGAATGAGTTCTCAGTAGGTTCAGCACCAAGGGAACCTGTGTGCTTGAGGAGACTGCAAATGACTTGCAGTGGTTGCTTCTCGACCACGATTGGACAGACAGAAGACCCCTCTTGCTACAGTGACAGTAAGTTGCTATTGGGTTGCAGAGTTTATCTGGGAGAGTTAGAGATCAGAGGACTCTGATTTCTGGTGGAAACCTGTCTCCACATCAACCTGTTAGAGCTGTATCATTCATCTGGCGCTAAAGGCCTTCCTACTGTCCAAGGGGAGGCTTGTTCAGGTTCTCATGGACAACACCCTTACTGTGTGGAACTGCAACACACAGTGTGGGCTGGGGACCTGAGCGCCCTATGCCAGAAGGAGCTTCACCTCTTGAGCTGATTGGAGTAACACTGCATTTCCGTTGTCATGAACCTCTTGACATAATCCTTGAACTTAACACAATAACCCAGTTGGTAGCACCCGGTAGATCACAAATGGCAGTTACCCTCCGTGGCACAGGATATCTTCCATCAATGGGAAGAAACAGATTTAGATATTTTTGCCATGACAAAAAATGCAATGTCAGCAATTTTGTGAGGTGGCATTTCCAAGAAGGCTCTCAGACTTATTCCGGATAGTATGGAGCACTAGATTTCTGGACACCCTTCCACCGCTATCTCTCCCACACCAAGTTTTGAAGATGATCTGAAACAACCAGGCCCTAGTCTCCCTAGTGTATTTGGCAATGAAATTGTGGTATGCAGAACTTCTGGACGTTCGCATCTCTCCTCGAATCAGGCTTTGCTTTCGGGAAGATGTGGGCATCAGTGCACACGTTCCCAAAGCACGGCTCCCTCCATAGCCAGGTCCACCTTGAAGGGCATTATACTGTTATTTTCTGATTTGAGCTATTTTGCAGACTCACCACCTTAGAAGGAACTGCTTTTGCATCTATTCTGAAGATGAGGAATCTGAATTTAGAGCCATATCCATCAGAAGAAAGTTACTGACCTTTAGTAACCTTCTGTCTGGTGGATATTCTAACTGGATAATCCTTGCCTCCCTCCCGCCACCCCATTCTGTGAACTAATCTCCTTTTCAATCTGAAACAATCCCACTCTAGGAATCTGCATACTGGTATCCACTGTATGTTGGGCTCCACGTCAGAGGTCACAGATCTAGTCAAGAAAGAAACTGATGTCAACACTTAGGGGTGGTGCTTATATGCAGCTCTTGTTACTTCTGGGATGGAATGAAGTAGATGAAGGTAGTCCAGTCTGGCATCTGGGATATTCTAAAGTTGCAGAATCTTCAGTTCGGATATCCACCAGAAAGCGCATTGCCAAAGTTATGTAAAGTTTGTTTGTGCTTCAGCAAGCCTATCACTTAATTTCAAAACTGTTACAGGAAGAGAACTATAGAACTAAAATGTATAGTTGCTGATACCAGTTTGTACAAGACATTTATGTTAGATTAGGGATTGAAAAGAACCAAAATAAAGCTCTTGTATCAGGTTGAATTATCTGCTTATACCTTTTCCAAATGCCATGGCATGTCTTATCCAAATGCAAGGTTTTTCTATTTGCAAAGAATCTTCATGTATCTTTACCTTGATTGACTGCTCAAGTGAAACAGTGATTAATCTTTTGAGTATTCAGTCAGAACTTGTAGGTGAGTGCCCTCCCATGATGCCTGTAAAGTGGATGCTATAGGAGTGGTTATTTGTTAATTTTCTTGTCGCACCTGGCCTATATCTTCTGCCACAGGCAAAAATCTGAAACGCAAAGACCTTAGAAGTCATTGCCGCGATCCAAGATGACTGCTTTCTTGATAAACTGTTGAAAGAAGTTTCTTCATTCTATTGCTCCCGGGAATGGTCAACACATTCATAGAGTAGAAGACCAAATGTTTCTCATTCCTTCAGATTTGCTATGCCAGTGCTTCTATTTAGGTTTTCGTCAGTCTGTCTGCCCTGGAGGCTTCAATTCAGACAACATCTTCGCCCTAGAATGTCTTGCAAATTTCTCACCCTTACTATGGGCCACCTGAATGCTTATGGTACACACATCTGAGCCTACAGCTGCCTAACCACGCAGAAGTCTTGTCCAATATTGCATGTTACCAAAAGATTTTAATCTACTCCTATAATTGTTTCGTCCAAGGCGTGATCCAATAAGGGAGATGCAGATGCTTGCTTTACCGAGGGGTATACCGATTCCAGGCATTTGCAGTTTCTAGATCAGTTTATGTTTGCAAACCACTATTGCATTGATACGAACTCTAGAAGGGAGGGGTAACTATCTCGCTGGACACGCCCCTTTCACCACCTGTATCATAGTTTTCTATGTTAATTGTCCTAAGCCCCGTTGTGGGGGTAAGCTTGCTACTCTCAAATTGTTAATGAATTTAAAAACGAATCTCATGGTGGAAAAACTACTCTATTATGCTTGTTCCTCGTCGTGCCTTTGCTCTCAAAGTTCATAAACTTCTAGGCTAGAAATAGGACCAAATATGGAATCGGGATCTCCACAGATTCTCTGTCGGACCTCCAGAAAGGAGCTGTCCTATAGAATATGCTGCTGATGATGAGAGAACTAGGAGGACAAGGGCCAGCTTTTAGTCTGGTTTGTCTCCAGCCTTTTTTTCCCCCGTTGGTTGCAGTTTTCATTTTTGAGTGATTTTTCTAATTAGTATGATTACAAAAATAAAGTTACTCTTAATTGTTTTCAATTTAGTAACTTCTGTATTTTAAAAATGTGTTGAGGCCCCCACCTCTACGGAGCTATTCGGTTTGTGTGATCTCAGAGGGAACCAGTATTTCAAGCAAGTTATTTTTTTCTCGTTAGCTTGAAAGAATTGCCTATGACGTCTAGGGGCACCTATAATTTTTCATTTTCATTGGTATTTAATGGAACAGTATGAAGACGTTCAGCACCTATGGTGTGGCATACATCTTTGTGATATCATGAGCTTTACTAAGTATAAACATTGAACAATTACTAAACATTATTAACCGACAATTGCCATTTAACTTGGATAAGCACAATGGGTATCTTAATCCAGCACTTTATAGATTAGTTGTTTGTTGCTTTCTATTACTTAGTGTGCTCTGGCAAAATGAGTTACAAATGGCGCTTTCCATCAATAGTTAAAGCAATAAGAAAATTATCTTGGACATTTGTGGCATTGAAGTTGGTTTTAATATACAACTGTATTTCTAAAGAACCTTGGATTTCTATTGTCATCTTGTTTATGATGGACAATGTTGGAACCTGGGATGACAGGTCACCTAGGGTAGCCTGGCCTAGGGTAAGACATGCAATTCTAGAGGCACAAGTGTGAAGGTTGCAAACCACCCAGCAGTAAATCCACGCAATAACAGTTACAAAGGACACTACACCAATTTGTTAGGAAAATATGTACTGGTTTATAAAAATAATATTCTCTTTGTTTTAGTTCTCAGTATTCACAATTGGAAATTACACCTTTAATCAGGAGAAGTTAATAACACTTTTCTGTCCGTGGGGAAAAAGAAATTACAGTCTAAACATTCAGATGTCATGAATTCAGAAATGCTTACTTTTAGTAATGTGAACTCATCTCAGTAGGATTACTTTCAGCAGTATTACCTTGCATTAATGATCAACAACAACAATTCATCTCATTACATTAACCTGCCAAATCCACAGGCTTTGTCTTTACTACAGTGTTAAACTCTTTTCCTCCCGTATCTGCACCTTTATATACAAAGTGAATGCACACCCAGTGAAATGTAGGGAACTCACAAGTTCTCAGTAAGCATCAGCTACCTCTATAAGTGTCTGAAGGGGGGTCCTCAGTTGATAGGAACTGTCAGCGCTCTTCTGACTATAGATTCAGCCCCCCTGGTTTCTGGCTTGGTAGATGTCTTTCTCAGACCTGTCTCAAGGAAGCTGGAGTTATGTAACTATTTCCCCCACCTACTAGGGCACAGCTCAGGAGTAAAGACGATCAGAATGTCGGGGCACCTTTCTAGGCACTAGGATTCGTGATATGAATATCCCCAGAGAGGGCTCAGCACTTTCCCTCCTCACCCCCACTCTCCTTACTGTCTGTGTGTCTGTCCTGCCCCAGTCCCTAGGAGTGGGGGCTGACACACGACTCCGCTGTAAATGCCACCGGCAGCGGTAACGGCCGCCTATCCCCGCCCAGCCAGCCTCTCAACCTTGGTGCTGGTGTGGTAAGGATTGATGACGGCGGCCCTTCGTTCCCTCACTCGCTGTCTGAGGGCAGGCGCCAGACGAGCTGCCTCTGGTCCGGCTATGGCCCAAGTTCCCCGCTTCTCTGGGGATGTAGGCTGCACCTTCGCCCCTGTCCTCACCGGAATCGGAAACGCTGAGGAGACCGGAGACGCGTTGCCGCTTGGGAGCCCCTCGCTCCTTCCAGACGTAGGCCTCAGCCGCGCAGGCGCGGGGGAAATCAGTGACACGGCCGGCGCCGCCTCCTTCACCCGGGAAGTACACGCCTCTGCCCTTGCGCGGAGGAGCAGTGTCTCGCTGCTGTTCTGCCCGCCTCACGTTCAATTTCACCGCGGGGCTTTGACAGCTGGCAGCGCCACTCTCCGCGGACTGTACACCTCAACGCCCCCTCACGCCTCCCAGTAGAGACGCCTCAGCAGCACGAGATGCCAGAACACACCAGGCACAGTTCTTCCAGTCCGGGTAGGCTGGAACTTCAGAATGAAGGCGGGGAGCCAATTACTAAACCAATGGGGGGTTTGAAGGTGGATGTAGGACACTGCCCAAAACGGGAAAGTGTCCAAAGTTCTTGATTGCTTGACTGACCCAGATTAATGTCAGACCAATGAAAGGGTTTGGTCAGGAGCACAAGGGGGAACGTCTTCTGAAAGATGTTGTCAATCCAGTAGACCAACTAACTTCTTCTAGCGCGTCCTCCTCCTCACACTGCTGCCTCTCTCCTCTCACACTCTGGACTACACAAAATGGCTCCCTGACCCCTGCCCTTTTATAGATAACCCACACAGAGTCCAGTAGGGTCCAGAAAGTTCTGGAAGGCCCAAGGTTATCCTATGGGGCAGTCTAAGATGTGGCAGTTGGAAACAGTTAGGGCCCTCCATTTTGTGAACTACTGCATTTTCCTGACAGAACAGGCCTCTAGGCCTGAGGTGAAAAACTATGAGGGAGAAAAGAACACCTATCCCCTTGACCAACACCTAGAAAAAGTTAGTGGACAAAAATTATTAAAGGTATGAGGGCAAAAGGGAGACAAAATAAATAATAAATTGGAAGGACTACGCAAGAAGCCAGACAGGTCTAACAGACAATAATTAATTTTAATGTGTATTTCATATCCACTCAGCATATTAAAACATGTTATATTCGTCATTTAACCAACCGAATATAGGTGTCATTTCAAAATAAAAGTTGCTAATCTTAGGAAAAGACTACTAAGATCGGTTTCCAAAATGGGTGTTCTTTCATTAACGTGCATTTTTCACACATTCATGTTTTTTGAGTATGGTCTACTGAAATAATGTTCTAAAAAATGTATTCAAATTGGGGAACCAAAGTAGCAGAAAAGGACTGTATTGTTGAGTGCAGTCATCTGTCACCCAACACAAACAAATTAGTGGAGTCTTAAACTAATCGCTAGAGATAGGAGCCTCTACTTTTTGATGCCTCAGTCAGTGGCTCATTGTATCTGAAATCTTTTAATACTTGAGCCCTCATGTACACACTATTGCTTCTATTGTTTTGTATAAATATTGATAAAGCAGGAGCACTTTACATGCTGTCCTTTGTTAATGTTTTTTCTGTGCAGGTTGCTACCAATTCCAGTTTAGCTGCCTGTCCCAAATCTGAGTCTGCCTCCTCCAAACCCTGCAGTGCACCAAGACCGGTCAATGGTGTAATCAATGCGTAAGTTGTGATCTAAGAGCTTATAATGTGTTTAAAATCCAAAAGCAAGAAACATGCTTCCAAGGAGAGGTCACTTGCTTGTCATGTTAAGCATGTGGTTATTACTTGGGGAATGAGTACTGGTTTGAAGCAGTCGTTTAATCCACAGGTTACATACATGCTATTGCGTTACCTGTACATCGCTAGAAGCGTGCAAAATATATCTACCACTGACAGCCAATCCTCAAAACAATTATAATGTAATAACATTATAATTGTTTTAAGACAAAAACCACGAGGGCAGAGATTCATTTTCTGTTGTGAAATGCTTTTCAATTAAAGGGTCCTTTTCAAATTGCCAAACATCACCAACCCCAATAAGGAAAAGATAAAATGTTATTATACCTTCATGCCAAAATCTTCTTTCCCAAGAACCCCCATATTCAAACCATTGCAAAGAAAATCAATAATTTTTTATGCGGGGTCGGTGGCCCATGAACCAGATTTCAAATGAGGTAAGGTGGTAATTCCCCTCATTTAATGTTCTAGTAGAAAAGGAGCAGTTATAACAAGCATAATGAGAAAACAATATTTGGTAATTGTTCCAATTTTGTATATCTTGCTCTTTTCTACATGAAGCAGGTGAAGTCTTGTAAAATCTGGACTTTGGCCCAAGCTCTGCCATGTATATGAACATTGAAGTCCCACATGTCAAAGGAACTTGGACTTTTTGTTCATCTAGATAGGTTGTAGTAACTGGCCCTAAATATTGGATTGCCTTACATACCCCATTTCTACCTCCGTTTTGAAGTTGTTGTTCAGACCTGACTAAATATGTAGCACAAATGCTAAATTCTCTGAATTCTTTTTTATTTTCATACTCCTTTCTAGTCTTCAATCTGGGCTAGCATCAAGGACTGCTGGGGATAGCTGTGAAGCCGATGAGTTTGCTCAGAAAAAACAGCGTTTAAACCTAGTCCAGTCTCCCCCTGATAGCAGTTGTGTGGCAGCTCGTACTCGGCCTGTCCTGAGCTGCAAGAAAAGGCGGCTGGTGCGACCAAGCACTGTCGTAGCACTCTCTAAAAAGGTGAGTGTTTTCTCTCAAGACGTACTTTGCACTCAACTTTCCAGTATAATCAAAAGCTTGCAGCAGTTTCAAATTCCATGTCTGTTAGAAAGCTTATTTCAGCATTTAAATAATGTTTTAGCACTGCATTTATAAGATTTTTCAGACCCCAACAAGCTAGGAATTTACTTGACCATAGAACATGACTGCATATGTTTGGCCAATGATTATCATGAATGCTATCTTCAGTAGAAAATAAACTTCGATACCTTACCCCGATTGCTTTGCATATTTATAGTTGGCAATAAGGAGCTGTCCCTAACAATGGAATAATGGTCAGTATACCATAGGTTGTAACATGATTTTTTACCTTTAGGAGTAGTTTTGCAGCTTTTTGAATGTGTTTGGTTCACGTGATCTACAGGTGCATTATTCTGCCCTCTAGTGGGTGGGTCCAGGAAATGCTTCATTGTAGGACCTTTTTAGGTCTCGGCCTGGCGAAAAGCAGCGCATGCGCTGCTTTGCCATGCAGAGGACCTTTTGGAATTGATACGATTCCAGCGTGCACGCGGTGAGACAAATGAGACCAAAGATGTGCACTCGGGGACTTTTCCCCTTTTCTCGCGGCGTGATACACTAGGGACTTTTTTTTTCTTGCCGCCAGTAAAGGCATCTTCTTTCCTTCCCATGATGAGCCGCGCTTGATTTACGAGATATCAACTTACAATAATTGACTAAGCCCATACAAGTAAATTAAATCTGCCCTTTAAATGAAACATTCAATTAGTGCCTTGGCACCCTCTGGTGGCGAAAGTGGTTAATTATAAAGACTGTTAATATGAAAACGGATAACCAAGCAATGCTGTGCATGCCTTTGAAATCTCTCTTCAAAGCGGCGCGACCTTGTAGGAAGCTGTTCGCAGTTACTTCATCCACAGACTGTTGAAGCCTAAACAGGCTGGGACAGAAATTGTGCAACAAACGCAGCAAGAAGAGGGGTTGGAGATGGTGACCGCGTATATGGCACGTTTGCCAGGAGGAAGCTTGATGTGCTCGGCTGCTATATTCTAATCTTCCATTTAAAATCCTTTTGATTCTTAACATTTTACTGCTGACTATGGGCAAAAATTAACGGGTAACAAGACGTTTGCAGCGCAGAGTGTACAAGTAATAGGAATGTCAACTACATTGATCGGTGTTTGGTGAATAGGATTTCTCAATCTACACAAAGTCATGACAGACATGAACAGAGAGGGCCCTTTCCGCATACAGAGTGGGGACCACGTGTGCATTAGAAAGGACTGCTTCACTTGTTTCTACAGGGCACCTCAGCTGTGGAGGCTGTGCTGGCAGACAGAAAACAGTTGCATACAACTCGACAGAACCGCCAGCAGGGGTGAAACCTTCCCGCTCCCAACAGGCGTAGCTTGTGCCTCACATTTCCTTGCCATACACAACAGTTCAAAATGCAAACCCTGAGACTGGCTGCCTGCCCCGACTGACTGAAGGCTAGGTGTTGCAGGAGAGGTCTCGCCTGGAGGTAACAGCACTGAATAAATCTCTAAACCCCCGAGAAACTGCCTTTTGGCTGGGGGAGGCTGGGTGGTGCAGGACAAGTGCCTCTCCTAGAGAAAACTGCACTGAGTACATCTCTCTGCCCACGAGAAACTGCCTCCCGGCTGGGGTGAAGCTAGGCGGTGCAGGACAGGCCTCTCCTGGTGGAAACTGCACCTAATACATCTCTGCCCATGAGACACTGCCTCCCAGCTGGGGGAGGCTGGACGGTGCAGGAGAGGGCTCCTCTCCCGGAGGAAACTGCCCCAAATACATCTCTCTGCCCACGACAAAAAACTGCCTCCCAGCTGGGGTGAGGCTGAGTGGTGCAGGAGAGCCTCTGCTGGAGATAACTGCACCAAATAAATCTCTCTGCCCACCAGCAACTTCCTCCTGGCAGGGCGAGGCTGGGTGGTGCAGAACAGGCCTCTGCTGGAGGTAGCTGCATCAAATACATCTCTCTGCCCACGAGAAACTGTCTCCCAGCTGAGGAGGCTGGCGGTGCAGTAGAGGGCTCTCACAGAGGAAACTGCCCTGAATACATCTCTCTGCCCAACAGAAACTGCCTCCCGACTCTGGTGAGGCTGGATGGTGCAGGACAGACCTCTGTTGGAGGTAACTGCACCGAATAAATCTCTGCCCACTAGAAACTTCCTCCCAGCTGGGGAGGCAGGGTGGTGCAGGAGAGGCCTATCCTGGAGGTGACTGCACTGAATATATCTCTGCCCACAAGAACCTAAAGAACCAATAATGCAGGCCCGCTATATACAACCAGTATAACATACCAAAAAAGAAAATATATGCCTGCTTTTTTAACCCATTTTGTTGTGACAACTAGGATCATAATGTTAGGCAAGGGTCTAAATAGTTCAGACTCAAAGATGGCATGAGTAAAAAAACAAATATTTGGTCAAATAGTTCTGTTTTACCCAACATATATTGCTGTATTTCACTGTAATAAATTGACAAAGTGCCTGTGTCTCATATGCAATTAACCCATTAATATCAATGTCCTCCGATGTAATTTTCCACCAGGCTGCATCAGTAACTGGTTACTGAGGGAGAATGGGCACCCAGTGCCTGTCAGCTACTAAACATAAACACCCCTAATACCTTTACTTAAGTAGCTGCAAAGTAGTTTTAAAGACCAGACCAGCTTATGGCTGGCAGGGAGTACACTAACCCTGACACTTCTAAATTTAAATAAAAAATTACAAGTAGAAACACTTTATTTTATGAAATATAATCTGACCAAAAGTGTTTTCTTTAACATACTGAGGCTACCATGCCTACTGACAAAATCAGAGAGATTTTGAAAGGGCTGAATCAGATTGAAAACTTATTTCTCTAATGGTAACCCAACACGGGAACAAAAGTAAGTAAACGTGTTATATGGAAATACCATTCTAGCTTGGACAGAAAACGCGAACAAATTCTAATATCATACATTTGGCAGCCTACATACAGTACGAGATATTTCCAGTTGTTAAAAGTGAATTAACTATATTCGGAAATAGTAACAGCATAAGACAGTGTCAAATGTGTCTGCTCTGCAAAATGACATCAGAAAAAACAAGCATTGAAAATGCAATAGGTCTCCCCTTTAAGTTAAAGCCATTTGCTTTGCTAATGGTATTGTATAGCAAAGCAAATGGCTTCAACTTAATGAAAGGCGAGACCTATTGCATTTTTAATGCTGGTTTATTTTCCCCCCTTTGGCATTGCTGACCATTTGGTGACATCTCCTTCCTCCTATTAAATCATACGTAGGCCTTGGAATCATGTGCATAGTTGCAATATTCAGGTTCTTTTTAAGTTCTTGCTTAAGACCATACATGTCCTGACTGTTAGCTTACAGTGTACTTATGGCTCAGCCAATGCTTACCACTGACTGGCTTAGTCGCTTTTATTTGTTTACTAATTAGTTGGCTTACATGGGCTGTCTTTCCTGTCCATTAGACCCATCACTTGTGTCCTTACACTGCTCACTTTTCAGGCACTATTTTTAGGTTAAAGTCTACCAGACAGTACAGCTGTTTGGTTTGCTAAATAAATCTTGGGGACATTTGAAAGACTTCCCTTGGAATGTGTTCTGCCCATTGCTTACCATTAGCTTTGTGTTTTGGGACTCACGTTTGCTAGCTGGCTATCTTCTTGGTTGTAGTTTCAGGCTGTCCACCTTGAGTTAATCCTGCATGTGCAGCATACCCTGTTTACTATATTCTTCCACCAAGTGCTCGTTTTCTGTAAACAATCCTTTAAATCTTGTTCTTATCTTGTCACATTTTCTGTGCATTCAAAGACCGAGGTCTTTCTTTCTCTTCTAAGTGAGATCATTTGTGACAATCTTGCTGTGACAAAAGCTTTTTTTCTAACACACAAAATGTAAATGTATGTATGTTTGGAAAGAAAGAACAAATTAACATTTTTTTTTATAATTCTGAAGTGTGGCAGAAACAAATATTTTAATAGGATCAAAACATATCAATACACTGACATTTCCACACGTTATCGCTTGTGAACTATATACTTTTATCAGTATGTCTGCAAATGTAATAATTAAGAATGAAAACACTCCATATCACTGCACCCTTCTCTACTCTGTACCACGCCACTTCATTCTATGCCTCTGTACTGTGTACCACCCTACTTTATGCCATTGCACTGTACGCTACAATACACCACTGCAGCTTTGCCACTGCACTCTACACCACTCCACATTTTACCCCGATGCACTCTACTTCACTTCACTCTACCCTGCCCCTTTCCACTCTACCCTCTACAACTTTATGCCACTCACTTTCTCCTCGATGCTACTGCACTCCAAGATGCTCTCTCCTGTGCCCTTCGCGGCACTCTCTTGGGCCCTTCGCGCTGCCCTATCCTGGTCCTTGTTCTCCTGTGCCCTGTTCCATTCCACGACCTTCTCTATGCCACAAACATTTAACGAAGCTGAACAGCAGCCACACTGATGTACAACATGGCTAAAACACATTGACAAAGCCTATAGTTCTTGCATACGTTAGACCTGTTGGCTTTGTCAATGCTTTTTCTTTTTGGTTAGTGCGTGTGTTTTCTTGATGTCTCCCTTGTATACTTTGCATTCCTTTTTCTTGCCAGCAT
This sequence comes from Lissotriton helveticus, assembly GCF_964261635.1. Lineage (NCBI taxonomy): Eukaryota > Metazoa > Chordata > Amphibia > Caudata > Salamandridae > Lissotriton > Lissotriton helveticus. The sequence continues at coordinate 1,770,285,500 of NC_136065.1, forward strand.
GTTCCACACCCTCCCTCAGTTTTTTTGCTTCCTGCCTACCCAGCTTCCATTGCCATTCTTGCTTCCCCACTCCCTCTGCTCATGTTTTCCCATCCCCACAAGCCATCTGCTGTCTGTCTGCTTCCACCATCCGCACACTTTTGTCCGTGGCTTCCCCATTCTTGTCATGCTTATGCTTCTCTCACTCCGTGTAGCCTCCTCTCCCACCCTTTCCCCACCGCCAACCCATTCCCGGTCTCTAACTCGGGCCGTAGGCGACGGGTGCAGTTGAGGGTCCAGGCGTCTGGTTTCTTTGTCCTCAGCAGGCTCAGGTTTGTCTTGGGAGTTTCTTTTGAACAGAGCTGCTGTTCACAGGAGGTCCGGTCTTTGATGAAGGAAGTCAATCCTCCCAGGGTTCTGGAGGTCGCTGGCTGCAGGACAAGGTGACTTTTGGTTCAAGATCTCTGGAAACACCAGACGGACCTGTAGGGCTGGGGCAAATTCAGTTCTTCTATTCAGTCTCTTCTGCTGGGCGTCTTCTTACGTCCTGCTTCATAGGTTGCGAGAATCTGTCTTCTTGGTTCAGGGCGGCACCCTAAATACTGTATTTGGGGGGCGTTTTAGGGTCTCGGGTGAGTAGCCAATGGGCTACTGGCCTTAGAGTGACTACACCCTTGGTTTGCTCACCCCATGTAGGAGAGTGTGGCACATTTCTTAATCCTGATTGGAGAGTGTCTGCCATCTGCAAGATGGCGGGCACTGAAGTGGGCTTAGCCTCCCCCTACCTGAGGGGTGGCGATGGCAGAAGTGGGCACACCTTCTGGTTTGCTTTTAATTTTTTCCTGCCTGTCTTCCCACCGAAAAGGTATGGAGATGGGAAGGGGGCCTGCTTCTGCTAGCACTAGAGGCTGGGGGTCGCGTAACCAAAGCGTTAAGGCCTTTGAAGCTCCCCTGCCACAGATGGTTGTTCCTGACCTGGGTGAGGTGTGACCATATCTGCCCAGGAAAGGCTTTGCTTCTGGTCTCATGGAGCAATGGCTCCAGAAACATGTCTCGTGGTGGCAGGCTGGTGTTTACCAGTCAGGGAACACACCAGAGGCTGGTTGTTTTTCAAGGGATATCTCTAAGATGCCCTCTTAGTTAATTTTTCATTAAATCCCACACTGGCATCAGTGTGGGTTTAATGTGCTGGGAAGTTTGACACCAAACTTCCCAGTTTCAGTGAAGCCATTATGGTGCTGTGGAGTTTTTAATGGCAAACTCCCAGCACAATATACTCTTAATGGCATTACTGCACTTACAATGTCTACGAATTAGTCTAGACACTGTAGGGGTACAGGGCTCATGCACCTGTACCCTCGCCACTGATATAGTGCACCATGCTAGGGGGGTGGCTGACCAAGTCACACCTATACTCAAGAAACCTACAGCAGATCCGTCTGACTTAAACAATTACCGGCCCATCACCAATATCCCCACCCTGGCCAAACTGCTGGAGAAATGTGTCCAACTCCAACTAACAAAACACATTGACCATTTTGACCTCCTCAACCCTCATCAATCAGGCTTCCGAGCGAAACATAGCACGGAAACAGCTATGACACACAATTGATGACGCCCTCCAAATTCTTGATCGCAATGAGTCCTGCCTCCTCATCCTTCTCGACCTCTCGTCAGCATTTGACACGGTCAAACATGAGAACTTACTGGAGCTGCTAAGCACTAGAATGGGTCTATCGGGAACTGTTCTCAAGTGGTTCTCGTCCTTCCTCCACAACCGGTCTCAGAAGTTCAAGATCGACAATGTGCTATCTACACCTGTGCCTGCAGACCTAGGTGTTCCACAAGGATCCTGCCTCTCCCCCACACTGTTCAACCTCGTCATGGAACCGCTCGCCACCTTGCTCCAAGCTTCCAATGTCCAATTCCATATGTACGCTGACGACACACAACTTTACCTAAAGCTACAATCCCCGGAAGATATCAAACATCTGAATTCCACACTTATTAACACTCAATCTTGGTTGGCCGATAATCACCTCAAACTAAATGCTCTGAAAACTGAGTTCCTACTCATCTCACCCCCGGCGAAAATCTCCACCACCCAAACCTGGCTCAATAAACTAACAGCATTCAATGTCCAACCGACCATCGTGGACTTGGCGAAATCCCTAGGCATTACACTCGACGCCAAGCTCAACATGCAGCAGCACGTTAGCAAAGCCACAAAAGGAGCTAATTTCCAAATCAACACACTGAGGAAAATTAAACCCTTCCTCCCGGCCGAAGACTTCCAAACTGCCGTACAAGCTTTAATCATCCCTAGAATAGACTACGGAATTGTGGCCCTCAGCGGACTCCCGCTATCCACAACAGCACCCTTAAGAGCCTCCCTGAACGCTGCCGCGAGACTCATTACTGGCTCAAGAAAACATTCGCATATAACCCCAGACTTAAAGTCTCTGAAATGGCTGCCTTCAGAAGCCAGAATACAACTAAAAATTGCAGTTATGACACACGCGGCCGTGCACCACAATGCACCCAACTACCTCGCTCAAAAGTTATCTATATCAGGAGGTTCTAGAGCCAATAGAAGTACAAAAAATCTACTCCTGAAACCTTCTAGATTGCGGAAAGAGAAAACATACAAGCGCTCCTTCTCAGGAATGGCTCCCAGGATCTGGAATGCGCTCCCTCCTGAAACTAGGCTTATCTCCTCCACTGCACTCTTCAAGAAAGAGGTGAAAACCATCCTTCTGGCCAAGATCTCCTGAACCTAATAGGTGCTGGATCAGAGACTCTGCACTGCTTTGTATCACTGTTCACCTGTCCTTTGGCACTATACTTCTACCTGATGGGGACACTCCCACCCTACTCTCTTACTACAGACCAATATATGATACACTTTGTTTTACTGATTCGCTCTCCTGATACTACTTGTTTACCTGATTGTATATTGATATGTCCTATGTATGTTATTATTATTACTGTTTACCTGATTGTATATTGATATGTTCTATGTATGTTATTATTATCCTACCATGTTAGCGACTATTATACTGCTCCCATTCTCTGTTATTTCCTATTGCCCCTACCCTGTCTTTGTAAAGCGCTCTGATATCTGTAAGGATCTTGTTCGCGCTATATAAAACTTTGAATAAATAAAATAAATAAATGCCAAGGCAGTTGGTTGTAGGCATAACACACAGGGATGTGTGCCATGTATACTCTTCACTTCGTCTGCACCAAAACATGCAGCCTGCAACAGCTGTGTGTGTGTGTGTGTGTGTGTGTGTGTGTGTGTGTGTGTGTGTGTGTGTGTGTGTGTGTGTGTGTAAAGGTACGGGGTGTAGGAAGGTGGATATCTGACTATGGTTACCCCCAAATATTTTGCCTGGTGTTTAGCTGGTTTTTGACATAGTTGGCCTGGGATCCTGCTATTCAGGGCCCCAGGCTAATTGCTCTCTCCTTAAAATGGACTCCATGTACTTTAGGTGCATAACGAAATTGGAACTGGTTCACCTTATTGGCCCCTGTAACAGTGTACCCAGGGCATAGGTGCTTCCAAGGCCTACCAGGGGCTGCAGCATGTATTGTGCCACCCCTGGCCTGGCCTCCATATTTGACACAACTGGCTGATCACTCAGCTGGGGTAAGTCGGTGTAACCGGTACCCAGGGCATAGGTGCTTCCAAGGCCTACCAGGGGCTGCAGCATGTATTGTGCCACCCCTGGCCTGGCCTCCATATTTGACACAACTGGCTGATCACTCAGCTGGGGTAAGTCGGTGTAACCACCCCTTACTTAGGTGTAGTATGCCTATACCTAACCTAAAATGGACACAGATGTTCCTATCAGTCACTCCTATGGAAGGCCTCATCAATCCTGGAGGCAGAGTGCTTGGAAATATGTGAGATGGTGCTCTGGCAGGAGCTGAGCCTTTCTGCAGCTTTCGGAACCATGTCCTTTAGCTGTTCCATGATATTGCCATACCATATACTCTTAAGTGCATTATAATCCTCGCGGTTAAATGCTATCTTAGGTTTGGCTTTATCAAAACATGTCGAGTAAGGTGTCATACGAATTGGAATACTACCCCCTCGCCAGTTCTGGCGACGGGGGTAGCATTCCACCCTTCTAGAGGGACACGACATGAACCTAGCCTGAACCCCGGTTAAAGTTAAACAGAGCCTTAGCATCACAAAATGGATGCTGCCACCACAGACACAAGTCTGACCTCCTGCTGCTGGGAGTCCTTCCAGCGAGGGCAGCTTGGACAAAGGGTTTCCTGCCTGGGGAGGTGCTAGCACCACCCCAGACAGGATTTTGTGTATTGGGTAGGACAGGGCTGAATAGAATCAGACATGCCTGGGGCACACAAGGTGTCCCTGTGCATAGGCCAGTTCAAACCGGTGCTGGGGCTTTCCAGCCCCAGTCCTGGCGCGAAACTGGACAAAGGAAAGGGGGTGTAACCACCCCCCTTCCTGGTTCCACCCAGAGGAGGGACCTAGTAGGTGATCCGGCCCCCCAGATTCGAATAAGAGTGGGAGCTGTGTCCTGAGACTTCAGATCATCCTGAATCAACTTGAAATACAGAAGAAGACTGGACTTCGACATTCTGCTACACAGAAGACGGAAGAGAATCTCCCTTGTGGCCAAGGAGTGACCACCCTGTGAACACAGGCACCAACCAGCAACTCGACGTCTGCTTTGCCGCCGCCTCCCGCCGGAGCCCGAGCCTGACAAGACCCAGACTCCCAGACTTCTCACCGCCCGATCCACAGTCCCTGCAAAGAAGGGACCCGTGGAGGCACCGAGAGACGTGGGACCGGACCTCTTGGAAGACCCCCGAAACGCTGACTGCGCAGCATCAGAGGCACCCTCGACGCTGTGCTTTGGGGTTTGAGAAGCCCCAACCTCGAGCAGCCCTTGCACCGAAGATCAGCCCCCCAGCATCTCCACGATCTGCGTGGGGCCCTTTTGCATCGTGCCACTCGACGCGCCTAACCGTCCACTTGCCACGCGGCTAGTGGCCATCTTGGCGACAACCTACAACTTTCACTGCGGGTCTGGTTGCTCCAGACTTGCCCTTGCTCCTGTAAAAATTAGCCCCTGCTCTGACCTTGCTGGTCCGAGTAACACGCCTTTTTCGATTCCTGCGTGGCTTGCATTAGCCAAGGCCTGTTTGCTTCAATCAAGTTGCCGACACCGCCAACAGCGAGAAGCCTGCGTGGGACAGCTCGTGACCGACTCCTGGACGTCTTCGACACCTCGTGTCCACGTGGCTGCAGAGAGAAGCTACACCTCGACGCCTGTTTGCACCCGACATCGCCTGGTTCCACTCTGGTTCCACGGTAGTCACTGGCTAGTGACTTTGAACATTGTCCCCTCTGCTTTCAGGTCTTCACCTCTTCAGATCCACCCTTGGATCCACCGGAACTCTTCACATCGAGCCGCCTGCAGCATCTTCAGCTCCAAGCACCATCGACCTGCGTGACGAAACCCGACACTACTTCGACCCTATGCACCCGCTTCCTGTGGGTGAGGTAACTCAGCTCCGCCGGTGTTCCCACACTGGTACACACCTCTAGTGTCTGTCTGAAGTTTCATCCTTCTAGGTCACTCGGAAGGTTCCTTTCTAACTAACTTTGTACTTTTTACGCACCATAGACTTTGCATTGGTGAGTGCGTGCACTTCAAACACTGCACCCGAGTCCCGCGGGCCTTTCCCGACTTCTTCACTGTTAGTCCCGAACAGCTCCAGCGATTCCCCAGGCCCTAGGCCTCTTCACTTTCCCCATAGTGGTTCTTATACCACTATTTTAGTATATGGTTAGGTGGCCCCTAGGGCTCATCCATATTGTGCAACTTTTGTGTATTTTAACTGTGTTTTGTTTTAACGCATTTGCTTCTGTGCTCATAAAGAGTATCAGGGATATTTGTAGTAATAAATCCATATATATTTTCAATATATATCTGTGTGGTGTCCTTTCATTTGGTATTCAAGGGATTGTGTATGGTAAAACAGCTTGCTTCACATGCCTTTACAGAGTTTAGCCTAAGACTGCTTAGTCCATGCTACCCCTAGGATAGCTGGTCTATAAGGTTGACTTTACAACCTGCACCATAAGGGTTGCTTGGCATGGTACAAGGTGATCACTAGAACTAGTGAGCATCATATACCAGGCCAACTTCTCACACGGGGCATCTAAGGGTGGCACAATACGTGCTGCAGCCCTTAGAGGCCTTCCCTGGCCACAGGTCCCTTGGTACCCATGATACTTGACTGGGTATCCAGGGCACATCCAGTTAAAGTTTATCAGTAGTCTGGCAAAAAGTGGGGGGTTACTGAAGTAGAAACCTAACAGCTGTAATAAGGGGAAAAGAGAACTCTGTTAGGTATTACTTGTAAAGAATCTGTTACAGCAAACTGTTGATTGATAAGTTATTTTAGCAGCCTCGCAACTTCTTCACACTCTAAATTTTCACAATCTCATCCCTTTTTCCCATTTTGTAGGTGCAGCGTGCTGGTACGACGAGGAGTAGCTGTGATGTAAACCCAGCATGTGCGCTTTGTGGTTGTCGAAGTTCTGTGTCGCCAGAAATCATTTACGAGGCTCCACTTTCTGAACGTCTCGCCCAGCTTGATTCCTGCGTTCACCCTGTTTTATCATTCCCAGATGGTAAGAAACTTTCTCAAACATTCATGAACCTTGCGACAGAATATCTTGACCAGTTAAGTTGTATTGTTATGAAGATGTTTTCTAGCAAATAGGAAAGAATGATTACATGCATAGGGTACAATCTCTGATGTCTATTTTAAAAACAATGTAAGGATCAGTTAGTTATGAGTTTGATGAAACAGGGTGAGTTAAAGGGGCCTGTAGTTGTGTACATTTATACGTAGAACGTCACTAGTAAAATGTGATGGAGAAGTGAAAAGAATGGTAGAGTATGTCTAAACCCGACCCATTCGCAGATCACGCGGCCGAAATGGAGAAAAAGAAAAAACGGCTCGAGGCCGAGATGGAAAACATCCTGCAGCGGAAAAAAGATTTCAACGCCAGGATGAAGGAATACACAATCCCGACGAAACCTAGGCTACAGGTGGTCGAGGAAACAGAGGAGGAGGACTACGACGTCGAAGGACAGTCGATGGTCGAGACCTTCGACGACCAAGACGAGGAGGAGGCCTCCTACGACGAGGAAGGAGACGACGACTGCAGGACACTCCTAGGGTCTGCATCCTCGGAAGCTCAGGATACAGATTGGCAGGACGTCGACACCGAGAGTCCAGAGGAAGTATCCCTCGAGGCCCTCGCCGCCGGATGACATCGGAGTCTAAAACACAGTCATCAGGAATGCAGCTGCAGTTTTCAAGATGAAACTCGACGAAGAGAAGCAGAAAGCAGACTTCCTTCTAGAGACACTGCTCTCTACACAAACAAGGAGCCAGTTCCTGCCCATGCTCGACCGTGTCATGGCACAGGGAAAAGAGGCTTTCAGAGAACCAGCCACATGCAAAGCTGTCACTCCCAGGACGGAGAAAATGTATAAACATTCCTCCAAAGACCCACCCTACATTCAGGGATTGGTCTCAGCAGACTCCATCATCGCAGCCACGGCAAGAAAGAGGGCCAATGTGCCTACAACTTCTGGGCCACCTCCAGACAAAGCAAGGGGATGGACCCGGTGGGAAGTAGAATTGAACGGAATGCCGCAATGCACTGACGCATGGCGAATTCCAATGCACTGCTCAACAGACACCAATACCAGATCTTGGAAGAGCTGGGTCAGTTAATAAAGAACATGCCATAGGAATTCAAGCAAAGAGCGGAGAACTTTGTCGAAGAGGGGAAGAATGTAGCAAATTCTTGCCTCAAGAATGCCCTGGACGGAGCAGACCCCTCCAGCAGGCTCATGATGATGGGCATCACGGAAAGAAGACAAGCCTGGCTCAGAATTTCGGGCTTCAAGCCAGAGGTGCAGCACAGCATCCTCAACACACCAGTTCAACGGAGAAAAGCTGTTCGGGGCTCCAGTTGACGAGAAGCTCAGTCAACTGAAGAAGGATAATGAAACTGCAAGATCCATGGGAGCACTGCAGTTCAGAGGTACTAAAAGGGGCACCCCCTCACGAAGACCTAACGGGAGGGGAGGAAACCAGCCAGGAACATCACACCAGGCGTTCCAACAAACCCACCAAGCAGACACCCAGACACAGCAGGGGCAGCAAAAGCAGTCCTGGCTGTACAAACCTAGAGGCCAGTCCTTTCGCGGGAGAGGGAATGGACGTGGACGGAATAAGGGAGGGGGACAGCAACCCGCCTCTAAGTGACTCAATAAAACTCCATGTGCCCACCCGAGCAAAAGCTCCCAGGGTGAAGCACAAACACATCAGACAGGAGTTACACGAACTAGACACCTCCGTACATATAAGACCAGTGGGAGGAAGACTGAAACACCACTTCAGGGAGTGGAAGAGTATAACATCAGACAAATGGGTACTCAACATCATACAGTACGGGTACTGCATAGAGTTGGAAGGAAAGCCAACGGACAGCAAACCAAAAAGAAGGCCACTAGCAAGAAAAGACCTAGAGCTCCTTCGGGAGGAAGCAAAGGAGCTCCTGCAAAAACAAGCCATAGAACCAGTGCCTTACAGGGAAAGGAACGAGGGCGTATACTCCACATACTTCCTGGTACCAAAGGCGGACGAAACTGAGACCCATCCTGGACCTAAGATTCTTAAACAAGTTCGTAAGAACGCAAAAGTTCAAGATGACCGCCCTACAAGAGGTACTTCCTCAATGGCAAGGCGGGGACTTCATGGTCACCATAGACCTAAAGGATGCCTACCTGCACATCCCAATGAACAGGGGCCACAAGCACCTCCTCAGATTCATCATAGGAGAAGACCACTACCAGTTCACAACCCTGGCGTTCGGACTCAAATCGGCAACAAGGATTTTCACAAAGTGCCTCGCAACAGTCGCAGCACACTTATGAAGGGAAGGGATACACGTGTACCCTTACCTGGACGACTGGCTGATCAAAGCAAGCTCATACAAAACGTGCAAGCAGCACGCACAGAGAGTGACCAACACACTGATGAATCTAGGATTCTCCATCCATTGGGGAAAATCCTCCCTGGAACCAGAACAAATAAAAATCTTCCTTGGTGCACAGATCGACACCTTACAGAGCAAGGTGTTCCCCAGCGAGAAGAGAACGATTGCGCTCTTGAGGGAGACTCAGCTCTACCAGAAGGGGCAAGCTCGGACAGTGAGGACAGCGAGCAAAATCATGGGCATGATGGCATCATGCATACACCTAATGCCAAACGTACGGCTCCACATGAGACCTTTACAGGAATGGCTACAGGATCAATGGTCACAAGCTACAAGTCGTTGGGAGGATCTAGTGGTTGTAACGCACGCAGTGCAGCAAGAGATGACATGGTGGAACATGGGGAACATAACAAGGGGAAAGCCTCTGACGCCACCAACGCCAACAGTGACCATTACCACAGACGCGTCCCAGAAGGGATGGGGCGCTCACATGGAGGAACTCGAAGTAATAGGGCTGTGGACACCAGCAGATGCGGTCAGACACATCAATTACCTGGAGTTGAAGACAGTTTTCCTAGCCTTAAAGACCTTCCAAACAAAACTGTACAACCAGAGTGTTGATCCAGACAGACAACACAACAGCGATTTACATCAACAAGCAGGGGGGGGACACAGCCCCGCTCTCAAAACTTGCGCAGGAGATATGGAGATGGGCCATAGCACTCAAAATAGACCTGCTAGCCATACATCTGCCAGGGAAGGACAATATAGAAGCAGAGTGGCTCAGCAGACAGACATCGGCATCCCACGAGTGGGAACTCAATGCACAAGAGACAAGGAGGCTCTTCAGCAGGTGGAGGACACAGTCTGTAGACCTATTTGCGACACGCCAGAATGCAAAATGCCAAAACTTTGCATCCAGGCAGCCCGGGGAGGGCTCCCTGGGGAATACCCTATGGATAGACTGGTCCAGGACATTTGCTTACGCTTTTCCCCCAATACCGCTGATACACAAGCAAGTGCAGAGTGAGCAACATGAGCCTGATACTGGTCGCACCGCAGTGGGCCAGGCAGACATGGTACTCGCAGATCATGGAGATGAGACCGAGCGCACCCCACAGATTCGGGAGGAGAAAAGACCTACTCTCCATGCAAAACGGAGAAGTGCTGCACCCGGAGCCAGAGAGCCTGAGCCTCGTAGCGTGGCTCCTGAGGACATAGAGTTTGCGCATTTGAAACTGCCAGAAAGCACCCTAAGGTTACTTCGGGACGCACGAAGACCCAGCACACTGAAGTGCTACGTAGCAAAATGGAAGAGATTTACACTGTGGTGCAGGAGGGAAAAGCTACACAATAAGATGAAAAAGGACTCGACCGTTCTAAAGTACCTCACGCATCTGCTCGACAAAAATCTGAGCTCATCCTCTCTGAGGGTTCACTTGGCAGCGATTGTTGCTTACACGAGAGGAGAAACGTGCAAGAGTTTCTTCACATCACAGGTAGTTAAGAGATTCCTGGAGGGAGCAAAGAGGATTGCACCGCCAAAGAGGGTGCCACCACCTGCATGGAACCTTAACCTAGTCCTAACGGAACTCATGAAGGAACCTTTCGAACCAATTCACAAGGCCTCCCTAGAAATGCTGACCATGAAAACCGCTTTCCTGGTAGCAATCACTTCACTGCGCAGTGAGAGCGAACTGCAGGCACTAACGCTACAGGAACCCTACATACAGATACACAACGATAGGGTGGTAATGAGAACGGACCCATACTTCATGCCAAAGGTGGTGTCATGGTTCCACTTACACCAGACTATACAAATACCGAGTTTCTTTCAAAACCCAGCAACAAGAGCTGAAAGGGCACTGCACACCCTGGACGCCAGAAGGGCAGTCATGCACTACATTGAGAGAACGAAGGAACACAGGAAAACAAAGCAGTTCTTTGTGTCCTTCGTTAAGTTTCATGGGGAAACCAGTAACTAAAGGAACAATTGCGCGATGGATTGCCCAAACGATACAGTTCTGCCACAAGCGGGCAGGGCAGGACCTAGCAGAGGGGACACGTGCCCACTCTACCAGGAAAAAAGGAGCTACAATAGCCTTTCTAGCTAACACACCAATTCAGGACATATGCCTAGCGGCAACATGGGCTTCAGTGCACACGTTCACGAAGCACTACAGTGTGGATATACAGATGAACAAGGAAGCACAAGTCGGACAAAGGGTGCTTCAACACATATTCAATAACCAACGCTCATCTTCCACCCAACCGCCACAAACATGAGAAACCGCTACAAAGTCTATGCACAGCATAGTGAATCCAGAAAGATTCACGCTGCAAAACGAATAGTTTCTTACCTGTTGGTGTAGTTTTGCAGCTTGATTAGCTTTCTGGATTCACTAGCGAACCCACCCACCTCCGCCAGAAAGATGAGGCTGGAGAGAAAAGGTGGTTGAAACAAAGACAATACTTGGAAAAAGAAACCTTAAAGGTTAAAGCGGTGAAAATACTTTAGTTGAACATTGCCATAACTTCGGTAACAACGAACACGAGAAAAAATAATCCGAAGATGGCGCCCAAGGGTGGGAGCTTCCGCAGGAAGCGTGCCGACGTCACCGGAAATACACCAAAAGGTGGGACGTCGGCGCCCACCTGGGCTACAAAAAAAAAGAAAGAAAGAAAAGACTACGAATCCGGACCCAACCACAAGACCGTGGAATAATGCACAGCATAGTGAATCCAGAAAGATCATCTGGCTGCAAAAATACACCGACAGGTAAGAAACTATTCGTTACGGCTCTTGGCCAAGGGAGCCTTTGAGCACGTGCCTGTCCCAGAAGTTGGTACTCCCACTACTTTCTGGTTCCCAAGAAGGACAAGGGCCTGCGTCCTTGGATCTCATGAACGTCAATTGCTTCCTCCGGAAAAAGTTGAAGATGTTGACGCTTGCTCAGGCCTTGTCTACCCTGGAGACTGGATGGTAGCGTTGTACTTGCAGGACGCTTATTTTCACATCCCTGTTCTGCCGGCCCACTGGCCTTACCTATGGTTCATGGTAGGCCACGAGCACTTTGTTTACCATGCTCCCCTTTGGCCTGACTAGCACCCCTCGGGCGTCCACAAAAGTGATGGCGTTGGTCGCAGCTCATCTCTGCAGATCATGGGTTTCAGGCTTTCCCTATCTCGACGACTGGCTGTTGAAGGCTGGCTCGCCCCAGGCAGTCGTCTCCCACCTCCAGACTACGCCGACCTCCTGCATTTGCGGGGGTTTTACATCAATGTGCCGAAGTCGCACCTGATTCCCTCTTGAAACCTCCTCTTCAGCATCCGGGGAATCTGGCCGATTGCGTCCAGAACTCAGAGGGCACTGCTCAACAATTGCAGTGGTGGCTCACGAACCAGGATTGGGTCAATGGTATCTCCCTCTCCCTTCCCCAACCAGACCACATTGTGGTGACGGATGCATCCCTTCTGGGATGGAGCGGCCACATGGGAGAGGCGGAGATCAGAGGCCTCTGGCGGAGTCTGGACTTCACATCAACCTTCTGGAGCTCCGGGCAATTTGTCTTGCACTGAAGGCATTCCTTCCCTCTGTCCGGGGAAGAGTGGTGCAGGCCACCGCCATGTGGTACTGCAACAAACAGGGCAGGGTGGGGTCGTGGACCCTATGTCAGGAGGCCCTCCGCCTCTGGACATGGCTGGAAAATCAGGGCATTTCCTTGGTGGTTCAACACCTGGCAGGTTCACTTAACGCTAGGGCGAACAAACTCAGCCGCAGGTGCATGATGGGTCACGAATGGCGTCTGAACTCGGACGTGGTGCAAGGTCTCTTTCAACAGTGGGGAGAGCCTTGGTTAGATCTATTCGCCACCGAAGAGAACGCGCAATGTCAGCAATTCTGCGCGTTGAAATTCCCAAGGGGGCACTTGCTCGCCGACTCTTTTCGTTGCGAGTGGAGTTGCTGTCTGTTGTAAGCCTTCCTGCCTATACTACTTCTGCCCAGAGTGCTGAAGATCAGGCGCGACCGGGCCCAAGTCATTCTTGTGGCTCCGGATTGGGCACGGAGAGTCTGGTATCCTGAGCTGCTCAACATGGCCATCGATCCTCCGATCAGACTGCTTCTTCTGGAGGACCTTCTGTCGCAGCAGCAGGGGACGGTTCTCCACCCGAACCTGTCCAATCTCCACCTCCTTGTGTGTTTATTGAGCGGCGGCAGTTGGTGTCTTTGGACTGCCTCCCGAAGTCTGTGACATAATCTTGGCAGCCAGGTGTCCCTCCACAGAGATGGTTTATACATGCAGGTGGAACAAATGTGTGGCATGGCGCACAGTAAAGACTGTGGATCCCCTTTCTGCCCCTCTTTCTGAAGTACTCTAGTTCTGTCTTTAGCCCAGCATGGCTTTGCTCTGGGCACGATCAAGGGCTATCTTTCAGCCAGCTCTGACTTTCTTCGGTTGCCAGATCAGCCTTCTCTTTTCAAGTCCCATGTTGTTAACCGTTTCCTAAAAGGCTTAATGCATCTTTTTCCTCCAATCCCATTTGTTATGCCTCAGTGGAACTTGAATCTTGTGCGGACATATTTAATGTGTGCTCTTTTTGAGCCGCTGCATAACTGTCCTTTATGTCTTTTGACTCTTAAAACTGCTTTCCATCATTTCTGCTAGAGGGGTGAGTGAGCTCCAGGATCTTTCTTCTAAGCCTCCTTTCCTGTCTGTTCATCCGGACATGGTTGTTCTCTGGACTCGTCCATCCTTCCTTCCTAAGGTGGTCACTGCCTTCCACATCGGGCAGACCATTACTCTGCCCACCTTCTTTCCGCCTCCACATTCTTCAAAGGAGGAAGATAGGTTTCACTGTCCGGACCCAAAACGCGCGTTCTCCTTCTACCTGGATTACACAAAACTGTTCCGGGTGGATGATCAACTTTTTGTTGGTTACGTGGGCGCAAAGAAGGGTCGGGCTGTACACAAACGCACCAGTTCTCGATGGGTCGTGTTGTGTATTAAGGCTTGTTACTCTCTGGCTAAAATAAAGCCTTCAGTCAGTCAGAACGTCGGGCAAGCTCCTGAGATGGCTGCAACGCATCCAGAACGCCTCGGCACGTTTGATCCTCGACATCCCTCGCCGCAGCCCCATCACACCTCACCTGAGACCTGCACTGGCTCCCTGTCAACAAGAGGATAACCTTCAAGCTCCACAACACCAGACAAGCATACCTCAACAGACGATTCCGCTTCAACACCCCCAACCGCCAGCCCCTCTCCCCCCCTCCCACCCCGCTACGCCGACCTCGCTACAGTCTCCCGCATCTGAAGAGCGACCTTCCGCGGCAGGTTGTTCTCCCACCTCGGCATCAAGACCTGGAACACCCTCCCCACCGACGTACGGCAGACCCAAGACCTATTGGCCTTCAGAAGACTCCTCAATAAATGGCTCTTCGATCAGTAGCAGCACCACCCCTCCCCCAGCGCCTTGAGACCCTCGTGGGTATCTAGTGTGCTTTACAAGTGTCATGATTGACTCCACCAGGGTGACGGCAGCCCCTATTGCCTTGGGAAGGGGAGTGCCTCTGAATGACATCTGTCAGGCAGCCACGTGGGCATCACTGCGCAGTCCAGTCCAGAGAGATGGCTACTTTGGCTGTTCTGTTATCCAGGATTTTCTGATGTGATCTTAGTTGGGGTTGGTATTGCTGGGTTACCTATTCTAAGGTGAGCAATCTATAACTAATGTGTTTCTTTCAGATGCACAAGTAACTTACCTTCGGTAACGATATATCTGTAAGAAGCATTGGTTAGTTATTCCTTATCGCCCCGCCCATCCTCCCCATTCTGCGAACTGATTTCTAGGGTTAAGGACATCCTTTCAGGGCCCTAGTTTTGTGCACCAATGGTCAGTGTCTTGCATGGCTCTGCGTTTCTGGCGCCGAAAGTCGTGTACAGAACTGACCTCAGTGCGCAAGGGTTGCGTCTAAGCTGCTGCGTGTCATCCCAGAGACGACTGACGCGGAGCCAACCAACGCCATCTTCCGACGCGCAGAGGTCATGCTGACGAAACAACTTTCTGATCCAGTCTGACACCTGGGGGTAATTCTAAGGTGAGTAATCTATAACTAACTAATGTTTCTTACAGATATATCGTTACCGAAGGTAAGTAACTTGTGCGTCTTTAATAACTGATACGTTTTGGCAAACAGTCCCTAGAATGTATTTCTAATTTGTACTCTTGAACCTTTTCATTTACATTCCCTCCTGTTGGTGTCCAGTTATGGACTATGAACATTTCCATATTCAGGGGCACAGAAATTGCACATTTGTAGTAGCAATAATGTCCATTGGGCTCTTTGCAACCCAATAATAAGAGACCCCGATGGCAGTTTTATCTCTGAAGAGTTTGTTAAATATGTAATGGGAGGGCTCGAGGTGTTTCATATTATGAGGAGGAGGCACAGCAATGTGTTTGATTGTGAATGGAGTCCAAGTGCCGTGAAATTTTATATTCCTGCTGCTGTTTCTAGGTGTTATAGCTCTGTTGTGCATTTTCTGCTAGCAACTCTTTTCCCCTTTATATTTTCTTTCACAGATATCCCATCAAGTTTGCATTTCCAAGGATCTCTTAAATCACAGTGGCAGAACCGGCCATTTGAGAAGCTCAAATCTCCCAAAAAACCTTCACAGAAACATAAAGCACCAACACCACCATGCAATCTGCCAGATCCCAACCGCAAAGACCGTCACAAACTGGTCAACTCCTTCCTCACATCAGCCAGTAGGTTTACTTTTTTTTTTATTATAAGTGGGTGTCACATAAAGTATGCCAATTTTAGTGCATTTTTACATCGAATTAAGGACAATTTGGTGAAGTGTAGTTATTTTGCTGTAGATGGTGGATTCTATATAAACTTTATTTTTTTTAACTTTTCCGAAGTTGATTGTGATTTAAGGCCATGATTAACTTCAGTCGTGTAAAATGAGGTAGTGGTCTCTCTCCGTTTTCCAGGGGAAAGGTCGTCAAATCCCAGATACAGATCATGTCCGTACTAAATGTCACTGCTGTTGGTAGCAAACATCAGCCAACGCACGCATTTTTTAAAGCTTTTAACATTTCTAAAATAAAAGTGAATTTGTAGATCAATATTTCAAGACAATTCAGAACTTGTGACTAATAATGAAGATTCACTGGAGGATACATTGTTCTGGGGTTTCCACATGGGGTTTACCACATTCATTTACATTACAAATCATTTTATAAAAACAGCTAAAGATGAGAACATCACATCGTATTGCATCAAATATGAGCAGGTATAAAACAAACATATGAAGCACTCAAACATGAAAACATTTATGCAGCTGTGTATACTTAACCTTTCACTTATACTCCCCCCATCCCCCCCCCCCCCCCCCCCCCCCCCCATGTCAAAGCTTTTTATTGGCTCAATACGTAGTTCGCTCTTAGGCCCCCATAAAAAGATTTCCACATAAGGTATCCACACCAAATTTGCGTCCTTTTTTTCCAGCACTCTGGGAATTCTAAAGGGAACAAGGATTTGTGGATTCTTCTACAGCCTAAACCCAATTGGCATCTCAGGCCACATATCCGCCCCTAGTAAATGGTACCCTAGGTACCCAGGGCATTGTGACCAGAGAAGACACCTAAGGGCTCCAGCACTTATTGTGCCACCCTTGGGGGGCCTGTACCTTGACACCCACACACGGCCTTTGCAGGCTGAGTGTCTAGGTGCAGAACTAAACAAAGAGTCGACATGGCATACATCCCTGTGTGCCATGCCCACAACCCCACTGCCCAGGCATACGTCAGCCAACTCTCTAGCTGGGTGCCCTATGCCAGTGGTGTGGGCACGGGTGCATGAGCCCAGTGCCCCTACAGTACCCAGGGCCATTCTTGGGCATTGTAAGTACAGTGATGCCATTAAGAGTATATGGTGCTGGGAGGTTGTCATTACGAACTCCACAGCACCATAATGGCTACACTGAACACTGACAAGTTTGAAATCAAACTTCTCAACACATTAAACCCACACTGATGCGGGATTTAATGTAAAATGCACTACAGAGGGCATCTTAGTGATGCCCCCTGCAACCTAACCTACAATCCACGTCTGGGCTGAGTGGCTGCAGAGGCTGCCACACAGCAGACATGTTGCTAGACCCCTGGGTGGAGAGCCCCCCGCTCTCCTGGGCCTGCAACAATGCACATCCTGGGCGAGGTGCTATGTCTCCTCCCCCAGGATGGACAGGGGGAAGCTTCAAAGGCATGCTGCCTCTGAGAGCTTCTCCAGACCATTTGCTGTACCCAGCAACTGGCCCCCACCCGTTCTACCCCCACTCTGGTGGGAAGACTGGTGAGAAACTACGGAAGGGGGGTGTGCTAACCTTTTCAAACTCCACCCCTCAGGTGGAGGAGGCGAGGTGAAGCACGACCCCGGGCTCCGGCCATCTTGTAGATGAAGAGCCCTGCCCAATCCCAGCTAGGCTCCTGCCCCCCTCCTACAGGAGAGTAGCAGGCTAGGGGGTGTACTCACCCCAGGACAGGGACACATTGGTCCCTGCCCTTGCCCTACCTGTAACACCCCTAAATTTAGTATTTAGGTGCTCCCTGAACCTTCCTTCCTCAGATCCAGATACCGAAACAAGAAAGAAGAACAAGAAACTGAAGAGCTGCCGTGCATCTGCTAAGAAGAGGAAGACACCAACTGATTTGGCCCCAGCCCTACCGGCCTGTCGACCCTCGAACCTACTCCTTCTAAACCCCGGCGTCTCCAGTGGTCAGCAACCTCAAAAACCCCGGAGGACCTGACTGCCTTGTGACTCTGACTACCTGGGTCTCCCACGAGCAGTGGTACTGCTCAAAGCAAGTAACAAGCCCTGGCATCAGCCCGGAACCGCGAACCCTGCGCACTCTGCACCCGCTAAGCCTGGCCTGGCCTGTGCTGGAGTGAACCAAGACCCTGAGGACATCCCCCCGGCGATTCTGACTCTGAATCCAGTGCCCACGGACCCTCCTCGACAACCCCGGCGACGCCTGCAACCTCAGGACAAAGACCCTCCTACCACGACCAGCAGGGGGTAAGATTTCCAGACCTCAAAAGGTGCCCCCTGTGCCCAACTCCTGGGTGCCTACCTATCCTCCAAGATCCCAACTTACCCCTCGTAGTGTTGGTCGCTACTGAAGATCCACCGTTCCCGAGCCTTTGTTATCTTTTCAAGATCCTCATTGGATAACATTGAGCGCCCGACGGCTCAAACGCACCCTGCACCCAGCCGCCCGAGTGCCCCTGGCAGTGCTACCTGTACCCTCTTCTACTTCCCCATTTGCCCTGAGCAAGTGACCAGGAGCCCAGCTCCCACAGCCGCGCGGCCTGCTAGCAAGCAGCCACCAACCAAAGGCTCCCTGCCTCTCATTGGATAACATTGGGCCTAACTACCTCTGCACCTGGCCGCCCCTGTGCCGCTGAGGGTGTACTAACTGTACCTACCTGACCCTGGGGGACCCCTGAGGCTATGCCCAGAACCTTAACTTCACCAGTCGAGTACTCACCTGGAAACTGATGACTCATTTTCCTGCCATAGAATAACATTGACTGGTTTGACTCGAAAAATCTTTTAAGTGTGAAGTTTTGAAATGCTAAAATATTCACCTAAAATCAGCCAAATATCGAAATCCGAAGTACTCACCTGTAATCGGGAGAGAAACCAGGATTGTACCTTGTAGCCCAGTACTGAACCACGAAAGTAATCACAACTGCGTCTGCTGGTAATCTAAATTTCTGCCATAGGAAACCATTGACTGTTTTTCTATGAAATGTCTTCTAAGTGTGAAGTTTTAAAAACTGAAAATATTCATAAAAAATCAGCTGAATTCCGAAATACTCACCTGTGATCAGGGGAGAAGTCAGTACTGTACCTTTCAGCCCAGTACTGAACCGTAAAAGTAATCCGTACCGGGTTTACTAGTAATCTGTATTTTCTCCATAGGAACCCATTGTCTGCTTTTCTATGAAATTTCTTCCAAGTGTCTACTTTTGAAAACTGCAAATATTCTTTAAAAATCATACGATATACTGAAAAGCAATTACCTACCTATTTTAAGTTAAGACCCCAGTGCTGGCCCCAGGAGACCAGTGCTGGATTACAAAAGTAAAGCGATCGAACTTTACCTGCAACCTGAATTTTCTCCCTTTGAATAACATTCAGATTTACATTGAAAAGTTTCTAAGTGTGAACTTTTAAAACCGCTTTATATTCATGAAAATTCACTACAGTAACTCAAACGTTTTTGCTTATCTATTTTCAGCTTAAACCCCAGGACTGAATCTAGGATCTGGTCCTGGGACTACTAAAGTAATCTGTATAGTAATGAACTGTACTTACATGTGGAAAACTCATTGAGCTCAATGCTATAGTGTGTTTTAGGATTGTGTTGCTTGCAGTCAATACTGTATTAATTGTGTACACAAACTGTATTGCTCCTTTGCAAAGTAATCACATGAGAACTCATAACAAGAAAAGTATATTTTTATAATTGTTGGTTCTAAAAATAAAACACCTATATCTGTGGATATAAAAACAATTGGCCTGGAGTTCAGTCCTTGAGTGTGTGAAACCTTTTGCTGACTGAGTGTGTACAACAGATGCTTTACACTGTCCTCTGGTACTGCCTTACTGCTCGACCAAGCTACCACTTTGGAGAGCAAGGTCAGTTCTGACTTTTACCTCTGTTATACCTCTGGGGTTGGTGGACTCTATACACACGGTACTTCATTCTAGTCCAGTATATATAGAGCCACTTTCTCACACCCGCTTTTAACACTGCCCCTCTTTAAATCAAAATACCCCTGTTTTGACCACAACAAGATGTGTAATTAATGTTTGTTGCCTCAACATTACACCAAGTATGAGGCCTGCCTGGCGTTTAGGTCCAAAAATTGTCACCAAAAGGATGGCCTTTAGGCACTCCACTGAGAGAACCCCTGGCACTGAGGACATAGAGTACGCCAGACCTTCAGACATTGCAGTCCACCATCAGTTGCTTGCTATCTTCTCCAGTTCAAACAAAAAAGCAGGAACAACCCCATCTTGATGTCACGGCAACAGGACCAGGCACAAGGACAACACAGTGGGCTGTGAGAATGGCAAACCCTCATACCAAGGCCACAAAAGTCCTATGATGCGAGGCAGAGCACCACCCCCAAGAGGGTCAGGCCATTAATACCTCAAAGTTTAGCCAGCCCTCCATGGCACTGCATGTCTCCGGCAGAGGTTGAACTCATGAGAAGCCCACAGAGCAGACAATGGGCTCTCAACATTCCAGAACAGCTGCCAAGACTAAGATTTTAACCTCTTTGGTGCCAGTGCCAGCATGTTACACCAACAGGCCCTAAAATACCATGTTACCTGCCAAAACACCGTGAGTGCATACCTACCTCCGCACCAAGACTGGCTACCTCGAAAGAAGGATGAGATCTTACTGAAGACGCAGTGTACTCTATAGTTTTTACTCATGTCAAAGGGCGTGTCGAAACCTGATTATAGATCCCTTTCAGAACCTGATCAAAGACAGGGTAGTAATCCCTAGGGTAGAGCGGAAGTACAAAGTTTCGCTTTTGAGCCACAGTGCATCATGGGACAGGTAGATTTGGACTCCTCAGTCCTTCACTCTGCACAGAAGTGGGGAATCGATCGCTAAGGTAGTGGAGTATGCCCTGCTGTGCACCAGTCAAGAGGGTTTCCACAGGGACAGCCTACCATTAACACTTCGCCAATTTCGTTTGTCTACAGGCAAGATATTATGGAGTTACTTGAAATACCTGTCATCTGAATACAGTAGGAAGGAGAGAGGAACTGGTCACAGTTGTCATCACCATCCTAAACACAATTATATGTTGCACTGTAGATGCAGCAGACCCCGCAGCACGATGAGTGACTCAAAGTATCCTCATTCGCCAACAAGCATGGCTTAGAGTCTCTCGGTTTAAACCAGAGGTGCAACAACACCTTAATCTCCATTTGTTTTGCCCACAGGTCGACCCAATGTTAGAAAAAATAAAAAAGGATACTGATACGGCTAAGGCCATGGGGTGTTCAAACCCCTAGTCAAAAGGTCTCTTTTCATGGGCAGTGTAGGAAGCAGAGTTTCTGTTGCAGTAACCCTTCCCCCGCCCCCACACACACACTTTTTGCCAGACTACTGATGCACCTAGACTTGATGTGCCGTGGGTCCCCGCCTATCAGGTTCCCAGGGCCTTTGTTTTTTTCCCAAAACTGTACCTTGTACCCCAAATTGGCACCCCCAAGGGCACTGTTGCCAGGAAAGGGCTCGAAGGGCTGCAGCACTTATTGTGCCACCCTTAGCGGCCCTGTACACTCTCTCTCTCTCTCTCTCTCTCTCTCTCTCACTCTCTCACTCTCTCACTCTCCCTCTCTCACTCTCCCTCTCTCTCTCTCTCTCTCTCTCTCTCTCTTTCTCTCTCTCTCTCTCTCTCTTTCTCTCTCTCTCTCTCTCTCTCTCTTTCTCTCTCTCTCTCTCTCTCTCTCTTTCTCTCTCTCTCTCTCTCTCACACTCACACTCACACTCACTCTCTCTCACACTCTCACACTCTCTCACACTCTCTCTCTCACTTTTTTTTTTTTTTTTTGCAGAACAAAGTGAAGAGTCGACATGACACACATCACTGTGTGCCATGTTTACAACCCACTGCAATCGCATAGGTCAGCCACCTCTCTAGCTGAATGCACTATACCAGAAGTGAGGGTACAGGTGCATGAGCCCTGTACCCCTACAGTGTCTAAGTACATTCTTAGACATTGTAAATGCAGTACTGCCATTAAGAGTATATGGTGCTGGGAGTTTGTCAATACAAATTCCACAGTACCATAATGGCTTGACTGAAAACTGGGAAGTTTTATATCAAACTTCTCAGCACATTAAACCCACACTGATGCCAGTGTGGGATTTTTTTAAAAAAAAAGCACTCTGGGGTCATCTTAGAGATGCCCTCTGAAAAACGACCAGCCTCTGGTGGGTTCCCTCACTGGAACACACCAGCCTGCCACCATAAGACATGTTTCTGGACCCTTGGGGTGGGACCCTTCGCTCCCTGAGCCCAGAAACAGGCCTTTCCTGGGTGGAGGTAGGCACACCTCCCCCAGGTCAGGAAGAGCCACCTGTGGCAGGGGAGCTTCAAAGGCTTTTTCTTTGGAATACGACTCCCAGCCTCTCCTGCTATCAGGAGCAGGCCCTCTTCCTGTCTCCTCTCCTTTTCAGCAGAAAGACAGGTGGGAAACAGCACAGCCCAGGTGTGCTCACTGCCAAGCCCACCCCTCAGATGGGGGAGGTGAGGTGAAGCCCACTCTTCAGTGCCCTCAATCTTGCAGATGGCAGGCACTCGCCAGTCAGGATTAGGGATTGTGACCACGCCTCCACGTGGGATGAGCAAACAAAGGGTGTAGTCACCCTACGTTTTGTAGCCCATTGGCTACTGACCTCAAAACCCCTAAAACCCCCCCCTAAATATAGTATTATGGGGCAGCCCTGAACCAAGAAGCCAGATTCCCGCAACCTAAGGATGAAAGAAGACGCCCAGCAGATGAGACTGCAGACAAAACTGACTTGGCCACAGCCCTACTAGCCAGTCTGCAATTTCAAGAGATCCTGCACCAAAAGTCGCCTTGTCCTGCAGCCAGAGACCTCCAGCGCCCCTAGGAGGACTAACTGCCTTCAACAAAGACCTGATCTCCTGTGAACAGCAGCTTTGTTCAAAAGAAACTCCCAATACAGACTCTGAGCCTGCTGAGGACAAAGAAAACCGATGCCTTGAACCATCACTGCACCTGACGCCTTTGGCCTGAATCAGGGTGTCTCAGCGAGGTCCCCCAGCGCTCCGGAGTCCTATGCGTCCGTAGGTTGACTCCCTCCCCCCGCCACCCCCACCCACCTATTCCCCCAACCGCCAGTGGCCCGGTAAGTTGAAACCAACCTCAAGACACCCCTGCATCCACCCTCCCTGCGCCCTGGAGAAAAGGACCAGAGGTGCCCCAACGCCCCTGAGCCCTTTAACTTACCTTCCCAGATGTTGGTTCCTCCCGGAAGTGTTCCAGGTCTGAGCCTGCAGCCAAGATTCAAAACCGCCAACTCCCATTGAAAACAGAGCACCCGATGCCAACACTGCACCCGGCAGCCCTGTTCCACTGTGGGTGCACTTTGTGTGCTAACTCTGGTCCCCCTTTGCTGAACACC
Source organism: Lissotriton helveticus (assembly GCF_964261635.1). Lineage (NCBI taxonomy): Eukaryota > Metazoa > Chordata > Amphibia > Caudata > Salamandridae > Lissotriton > Lissotriton helveticus. The sequence continues at coordinate 1,770,308,808 of NC_136065.1, forward strand.
AGGAGATTTGTTCCCATAACCTTGTGGCCTGCTTGTGAGTAGTCACCAACCTGAGGCCCCATATCCCCCATTCGATAACATAGGACCTCAACACTCTGCACCCGGCTGCCCTAGTGCCACTGAGGGTGCTTGAAGAGTGCATCCTTAACCTTGCGGGAACCCTGGTGCTAACCCCAGAATACCAACTCCCACAAATAAGTACATACCTGCAAATCATTAACTTAATTTTCTTCCATAGGATTGCATTAACTACTTTTCCTTGAAAGTTTTTTTAAGTGTGGAGTTGGTTTGTATGAAACACTGAAAAAAAATGCAAATGTACTAAAAGTGAATTACTTACCTTTTTGTCTTAAGACATTTCTCAGTGTGCTATCTAGGCATATTGCACTGATTAGCAAAAGCAACTTTAAAAGTAATCTAAAAAGTAACATGCCCAGTAATCTGTAAAGTAACTTGAAAGTCATTTTGAACTGTTGACTTACCTGTAATTCAACCAACTTCATTTGAACCTGCATTGAACTGTAAATCACTGCATAAGATGTTGCAGTTAATTCATTTACCTACACCACGCTTGGCTTGGTTCTAGAAATAAATTAACTAAAAAATATTTTTGAAACTGTGTGACATCATTTCTTGCCTGAGTGTGTACAACAAATGCTTAGCACTACCCTCTGATAAAGCCTTACTGCTCGCCCACACTACCACAAATAGAGAGTAAGGTGATAGCTACTTTTAGCTCTGCCTACCTTTGGGGTTCCACTGGACTCTGAGTACACTATACCTCATTTAGGTATAGTATGTTCGAGGCATGTTAGCTGTAGATCACATGCATTGCATACTCCTGCCATCTACTGTTGGGTCCGTTTTTTTGCAAATTGGTTTTCTACAAAGAAGCCTTTCCAATCACAAGGTAAGGTGTGACTCCTTTCGGTGATCGTGTGCATGGGTATCAACTCCGTTGTGGGGGTTTTTCCGCCATCGGTTTTGCACGTTTCTTGCTGCGCTCCATTTCAAAACCGTTCTTCGGGTTCCCCACTGTGCGCAATTCACTTTACCTTCTTCGGTATTGTTTCGAACGCTATCCCACTTCCCTGCGTATTATATCGGTTGAAAAAAAATTATATTTCGATCGGAAGATTCGTGGAAGGCCGTCTGGCCTAACCGCATCTGTCTACCTCGCAGTCATTGGGACGGACTCCATTCAAATGATGTCCTCGGTGCCGCGCAAAGTATCCGTGCACTGACTCGCACAAAGCGTGCAATTTGTGCTTATCTCCAGAGCACAACTAACAGGACTGAGACATGTGCAGATCGTTTTGATCGAAGAAAACGCTCCGCGATTGTCGGGCACGACGTTGTGAAATGCAAAGCCAGAACATCAAATGCACGCCGGACATCTTCGGTGAAGGGTCCGAGCAGGAAGAATGAAATGCACAGGGGGCTGAAGAGGAGCAGGAAGAACCTGTATCTATTCCAGAATCGGACTCAGAGATGGAAGACAATACTTTTTTGAATGAGGCAACATTAAGCAAACAGGTCAAATGTACATATTTCAAGCTGACGAAAAACGCTCTTGTGGTGGTCTTCTTTTATTGTCAGTATCTTAGATATGCACAGGAATGAGATCAGCCAACGTGTTTCGCCCAGAGAAAGGGCTTTTTCAGGGCAAATAGTATAGGTAAGATAGGTAACTCGTATGTTTCTCAAGATCGCATGAATAATATAATCTGTTCCAAGTGTAAGAATCTCCCGTGTTGGAGAAATTTGTTGCTTGAAGAGAGCAATAAAGACCTGTATCTCGTTGTGTAAATGTGTCTTATCTGGAGCCGTGTCCGGTAATGATCCTTCTATAAGCAGTTCTCGTGAAGAAGCCCTTTCTCTGCTCTAAACGCGTTGGCTGATCTCATTACTGACAATAAAAAAAGAATAACACAAGCGTTTTTAGTCAGCTTGAAATATGTACACTTGACCTGTTTGCTTAATATTGCCTCTCATTCAAAAAAGTATTGTATTTATTTTATGATCTACTGGCAGCAGATCATTTGAGGTGGGCAACATAGATTAAAAAAATGGTGACTAGTTCTGGTAGTGCTGTCCGCTAGAACCCAGCTGCTTGTCCCATACAGATATCAGAGATGGAAGACTACATACCGCAAGGTCAACTTCCCATGAGTACTGAACACCTCTTGCCCCAAAATCCAATTCAGACCAAACAAAAGGCTTCTGTTCCACCTCCTCCTTCAGGCCACGGTGGGCAGCGAGATGATGTTTCTAACACCCCACCTTCCGGCTTGGCACCGAAACTCTTCATCAAGCCTTTCAGATCGAGTCGGCCAAAGTCAGGCACCAAACTGAAACCTTTGGGCTCGAAGCTGAAGACTGGTTCGGAGCCAAAACCCTCAATACCAAAATCGAAAACTGCTTCGGAACCTAGATCTTTAGCACCAAAAAGTCAGTCCTCTGTGCTGAAACCAAAAAAATGCTCCTTCGCAACTGCAAGATCCGATTTTCGGCGTCTCACCTCCCAAATTGGAGCCAAAACAAAAGGAACTTTACAATACTCCAGACACAGGATATCTTCCCACTAAACTGCCTAAGAAGCGCAAACCTGAGTCAGAAGACATACATTATACAATACCTTTTAAAGAGGTAGAATGTCAGTACTAACCCTTCACCACCACCACCACGTTCCCCTACATCGCCATCTTCTCCAGCATTAGAGCATTTACTTCGCTCCAACTAACTCTACCACCATAGCCTGATGACAATTATGATGGAGATACTCATTTACCTATTGATCCCTGGAAAGACTACAATACTGATTCACCAACTGACAATGACCCATTCCTTTACCCTGCATAGCCTTCCCCTCCTGACCACAATGTAGGGTATTTAGAATTACTTGCTAGAACTGCAGAATATCATGGGGTAGAACAACATAAAGAATCTCTAGAAATAGAATCCTGCTCCGTCAGATCCAGTCTTTATTAAGGGGCAATTACCACTAGACTCCCTGGTTTTCTATAATTCCCATTAAACAGGCCAACACAAAAACCTATCTGGGAGCCACAGTAGACACACTCAAAGAGCTCTTGCCTTTCCCAGTGCAGCCAGAATTCTCAGTATTCAGTCTCTTCTCACTCAGTTTCGCCCAACCAATCATTACCAGCAAGAGTCTTCATGCAACTGCTAGGAATGGTGGTGTCTTGCACCGTGATTGTTCCCCATGCAAGACTTCACATGCGTTCCCTTCAAGAATGCTTAGCAAGTCAGTGGAACCAGTTGCAGGGTCAATTGACCTATCTAATGTTGGTTGGCTGCACCCATCCCTCTCTGCAGTGGTGGAACCTACAACATTTATCCAAATGTCGGCCCTTCTTTGAGCCTGTTCAACGGACCATGCTAACAGGAGACGCATCGCTCACTGGTTGGGGTGCCCACTTACATGATCTCACAATCCAAGGGTTGTGGCGTCTAAAGCACAAAAGTCTCTATGTAAATCACCGAGAATCACACAGTGTTTCTAGTGATCCGAGCCTTTCAAATTCACGTCCTAGGCAAAGCTGCCTTAGTCCGCACGGACAACATGACAGCTATGTACTATGTACAAAAACAAGGAGGGGGGGGGATACACTCTCTCCAACTGTTTAGCCTAGCACAAGCCATTTGGAAATGAGCTATACACCACTAGATGTATCTCTTGGCAGGGCATCTTCCATGAGTAAACAATCAGATTACAGACCTTCTCAGCCGACACAGGCAGCAAATCCACAAGTGGGAACTTCATCCCCAAGGTCCCTTCCCCTACTTTCAGGAATGGGGATTTCCTCACATAGACCTGTTCGCCACAGCACAAGACACAAGAAGTCCAAGCTTTGCCTCCAGGTTCCCATGCCCGCTCTCCAAAGGCAGTGCTCTATGGATGAATGTAGGAAGCTGGCTCTGTATATACTATGTCAAAGTGAGGTATAGTGTGCACAGAGTCCAGTGGAACCCCAAAGGTAGGCAGAGGTTAGGTTAGATAGAACCTTACTCTCTATTTGTGGTAGTGTGGTCGAGCAGTACGGCAGTATCAGAGAACAGTGTTACGCATTTGTTGTACACACTGTCAGCAAATGAATTCACACACTCAAAGCCTGAACTTCAGACCAATTGCTTTTGTATAACAATATTCTTTATTTTATTTTCTAGAACCAAGCAAGCCTGGCAAATGTAAGCAATAAATACAGTAGTAATGCAATTGAAATACAGGTTGAATAATAATTGTATATGCAGAATGGTGCGATTTGTATTTTCTGGCCAAGGCCAGAGGTTACGGATGAACAAATCCGGTGTTCATGTGAGACAAAGTCTTTGTGGTTGAAGGCAGGCAGGTCCTCCGGAGTTTTTGAGGTTGCTAGCTGCAGGACACAGGCATTTCGCAGGAGCAGGTTTGAGGGGGAGACAGGCCGGTAGGGCTGGGGCCAAGTCAGTGGGCGTCTTCCTCTTGTTAGCTGCTGCACGGCTGTTCGGTCCTTTTTCTTTTCTTGTAGATTCTTCTTTTCTGAGGAAGCAAGGTTCAGGGGTGCCCCTAAATACTAGGTTTAGGGGCATTCCAGGTAGGTCAAAAGCAGGGACCAATGGGTCCCTTCCCTGGGTTGGGTACACCCCCTATTAAGCCACCCTCCAGTGGGAGGGGGGCATGAGCCTGTCCCTGGTTGGCTGAGTCAATATGGCATGGACTTAGAGTTGTTCTTCACCTCACCTCCCCCACCAGAGGGGTGGAGTTGGCAGAGATGGACACACCTCTCTTCCTCGTTTTTCATACCGGTTCTCCAACCCAAAGGGGGGGTCGGAACCAGTGGGGACCAGTTGCTGAGAGCAGCTAGTGGCCTGAGGAAGCTCACAAAGGCGGCAAGCCTTTGATGCTTCCCCTTCATGAAACCTGCCCATCTTGGGGGAGGAGGCTTGGCTCCTCGCCCCAGAATGTGCATTGTTTCAGACCCCAGAGAGCAGCAGGCTCTCGACCCAGGGGTCCAGAAACCTGTCTGGTCACCACCAGGCTGAGTGGCAGCTGAAAGCTGCCACTCAGCCTCGACACTAGTGGTAGGTTAGTTTTCAGGGGGCATCTCTAAGATGCCCTGTGTGCATTTTTCATTAAATCCCACACTGGCATTAGTGTGGCAGGGCTCTACAAATCTAAAAAATCTTACTTGACCTGCAGGTCGAGTGAGTAAAATTTTCTACTCCACCTAACAGCAATGCACTTATCCACAAACTGAGCGCATATGAATTGTTTTCAAAAAAATTGCAGCGCCAACAACCCAAGAAAACGTTGGCCAACCAAATTAACAGCAAATTTTATTAATTTATCACCCAGTTACCTCCCTATGTGTGTATCAAAGTGCTGTGGTGAACGTTTCTGCAAACATACATGGCAAAGAATAAAAAACTTTAACATGTCACTGAAATAACATCCATGACAACATATCAGACTGGCACTTACTTGTTAGTGAAGATGCTGATGCTCTGAGCTAAGTGTTGCGTTCTTCAGATCGCTGCCTTCTGTCCTTGATTTTGCTATTCTGTCTTGAAATAACTGTGTGCAACCGGACCAATGTACTTGTATCAATCGAGACTGAGCCATCGGTATTTATGACCAGAGATTAAGTGCTTGTTCTTTCAAAATAGGGACAGTTTTGCATATTCATGGATCTGGAAGGCTTTGTCAAGATTGTCATTGTCCTGTGTTTCCTTTCAGCGAAAGCACTACTGTTGGGGTTGGATGAAAGTGTCAACTTTCGAGCTGTCCACTTGTATTTGCATTAGCGCTCCATCAGCTTTGAGGCAGAATGTAGCTCATTTTGTTATCAGTTTGTGCTGTCAATACCTCAAAGTTACGTTTATTGCTGTAGCAGTGCTTAATTTGTATTAAAAAAAAAAAGTGCCAGGGCCCTTGTCAGGAGTCCATTGGCTTGGTAGTTCGGACAGGACTGTTCCCATAAGGCACAGGGGTCAAGACTGATTTCCGTATAGCCAGTCCTGAACTGGGGTGGCGAACAGTGAGCTAAAGAACGATGATGGATTCAACCCAGGTCTGTGACTGGGGGTGAGTGTCTCCAAAGTAGACAAACAGCTGCTCCACCATGGCAACTTGTTAGAAATATCATTGACAGACACCAAACAGTGAATGGTAAAACACAACGCAGACTTGTTAAGGAAAACGGTGCTGATTTGAACACAGAGAGTAGCAATAAACTCAGTCGCTATCTTCTGACTCGGTAACAGTCTTCTTTTGACAAGGATGTTTGTGGCCCATAATATGTCTTGTTCCTGGATTTGCTGAAAGCCAATGCATAAAGACTGGGTTACTCCGGCCCATCTACTTGGATTCGCATTAAAGCAGACATGGTGTCACTTTTAAGGACGTACGGAGCTCACTTTTTATTCGGTTCATGCTGCTAAACCCCCGTTCACATATTGCTGCTGTTGAACTGATGGAAACCATGTTTTTAAAAATTTGAAGGACATGTTTAACTTCTGGGCGTTTTTTCAATAGCTGAGTGAAGATGGATACAGGCTTATGCGATGTCATCTGATGAAAGACGTGTAGTTTAAAATCTAGCCACTCTCCCGGGGCAGACTGCATTTCTTCATCAGTAAGTACCTTTTTGTAGTATGTAAAAAGGTCCTGAAATTCTTGATCCCCAAAACCTCTAATCTTTTCAACAGTCTGGCTACAAAGTAAAATCAAAAATGTTAAACAAAGAATGCGGATTGCCTGAGATGTGCTTCTAGCAGGCTTTGCCTGTGTTAGTAACGGGACCCCTGAAAATTTTCTATTTTTAAAAAGAAATTAAATTTGTGTTAGTGCTTTTCCTGGCTTTGTTTTCAGCAGTATTAGTTCTCTTCCAGGGGATCCTCATCAATAGTCATAAGCACTGAATATTCCCGCCCACGTGCGGGACCCCGGAAACAATATAAAAAATACATATGTAGAAACACATGTTCGAGGCATGTGACTGCTGAATTCATATCTATAGCATAGATCGCCGCCTAGTGTTGGGTCCGGATGATTGCACATTGTTGTCCTGGAAGAGTCTTCGAAGTATCACGAGATAGGTGGCTCCTCCCCTGGACTACAGTGCGCATGGGCATCGACTCCATCCCCAGATTGTTTTTTTCCGCCATTGGGTTCGGATGTGTATTCGTTATCTCCAGTTCGGAATCGATAAAGACTTTAAGGCTTAACGGCCTTTTCCTTTACCGTCGGTATTGTTTTTGCGCTCGGTGCCCAACTCTGTTCCGGCTCACTCCCGAGTCGGACGTTCCGAGGAGTCGCGTGACTCTTTGCACTTGAGGCCCAGTCGACGCAGCAAGACTTTCACCGACACATCATGGAACGGAGCCCGTTCAAGAAATGTCCCGTGTGTGGATCGAAGTATCCCCACATCGACGTCCACCCAGTGTGCAACAAGTGCCTGTCGCAGGACCACGATGAAGCCAACTGTATGGCTTGTTCCCGGTTTCGATCGAAGAAGACAATTCGGCTTCGGCGCGTGGCGCGACTGGAGGCCCAGCAGTCGGCCCCGGCACCGGTGGACATCTTCAAGAGAGAAGACGCCGACGAACAAGAAGTTCATCTGCAAATTTCACCTCCTGCAGAGGAGATCGACTACGACGCGGATGTCGAGGCGCTAGATGCAGAAGAAGTCGTCGACGAGGTAGGAGACGACAATGAGGCCTATGGGGCCATGGAAGATAGCTCTGGCGAAGAGCTATGCCCCGTTCGAACAATCACTAAGGCTCAGGTCGCGGGATCGCCACACGGCCTTACCCAAGACCTTTCACCCAAATCCACGGCCTCGCCTGCGGGCCCGGCTACGGACACTTCTGCGGAGCCGCCGGTCGTCAAAACGAAACCGAAAGTAAAACTCTCGGTGTCGACGAAACCAAAAGTGATTGAAACGCCAATGAAACAGAAGACGTCTGTCCCTCTGGCCGCCTCCTCGTCTTCCGATGTGTCGGGGCGGACGCAGCCGAAGAAGCCTGTCGACCCGGTGAAGTCGACCAAAGGCGTCGAGCCAAAGTCGGTCAAGGGCATCGATCCAAAATCAAACAAGGGCGTCGAGCCGAAGACTGGGGCCCCAACCCCGGGAGTCAAGGCCGCCGACCCGAAGTCGTCGGCGCCAATGGCCGTCGGCGCGGAATGAGGACACGGCGCACCTAAGAAAGCTGCTCCTGTGCCTCGGCCGGCGAAAACCAAGACATCGATGCTCGAGTCTCCACACGCTGGTGGACCGAGGACGTCTGTCGGGTCGACGAAACCGTCCGCTTCCTTTACGAAGCAGGTGTAGGACTCACTGCAACGCATCAGGAACCAGGCTTCCGCGGTCAATCCGAAGAATGCTTCCACCCCGAAGCCGGCTGCCAAAACGCCACAGTCTTCGACGCCACTCCTGTTTACGTTGCCGCCCAAGGTGGCACCGAAGGCCTTCGCACCGAGGTCGGTCGCCAACGCGCCCGTGCACGGGGCTGCAGGGTCGAAGCCTTCTCCGCAGCTTGAGAGCTTGAAGCATCGACAACCCTTGCTGGAGGAGCAGTCTGAACACTTTATCGACGCCGACACCAGTAAACTTACCCTCTACAAGAGGAAAATCACGGCGACGCAGCCTTTGGAGTCCTACACTATTCCTTTGAAGCGCAAGAAGCCTTCTACGGATTCCCCAGTTCTAGTTGAGCCACTTGCTCCACAGACTCCTAGAGTTGCCACTCCCTCACCCACTTATTCAGATGTGGAGGCTGGGGAAGGTGATGAAGAAGAGTATAACTTTCCTGCCAACACTGATCCTGAGGATCACCAGGACTCTTGGGCAGCTGCAGGGGAGCCAGGGGATCCGCAAACTGCCCCGGACACTCAAGTATACAATGTTAAAACATCTCCTACTGAGGATTCTGCAGCATTTAATGCTCTCATTGAAAGGGTGGCTAAAAACCACGACGTCGAGCTGCACGCTGACCCTGTTGACGTGGACTTCCTTTTTGATACCTTTTCCACAGCAGAAAAGACTGTCAAAACTCTCCCAATGTTGAAAGGGGTTTCAAACATGCTGCAAACATCTTTAAGGAACCCACACGTGCCAGGGTGGTCAACCCTAGAATTGAAAAAAAATATAAGCCGGCACCTGGAGACCCTACCTACGTCAAGGGCCAGTTGCCATTGGACTCTCTGGTCGTTTCTAATGCCCGGAAGAGGGCGAATTCGCAAACCACTGGTGATGCTCCTCCCCCAGACAAGGAATCTAAAGTGCTGGAGGCATCAGGAAAGAGGGTGGCGGCTCAAGCAGCCAATATCTGGCGTATATCAAACACTCAGGCACTCTTGGCCAGATATGACAGGGCGCACTATGACACACTAGAGACCCTGTTGCAACATCTACCCGATCAGTATAAAGAGGCGGCGGAAATGCTCATTCAGGAAGGGAAGCTCATCTCCAACGCTTCCATTAAATGTGCGCTGGACGTGGCGGACACTGCCATTGACACCAGTGTGATGTTGAGACGTCAGGCATGGCTCAGAATCTCCGGTTTCAAGCCGGAGATACAAACCACCATCCTCAATCAGCCGGTCAACCCTGATAGGTTGTTTGGTCTGGAGGTGGATACCACACTGGAAAAAATAAAGGAGGATACCGAGACTGCAAAGTCCATGGGGGCTCTCCAATCTCAACAGTTTCGGGCCAATACTTTTCGTCGCTCAGGCAATAGAGGTGTTTCCAGAGGCCAGATGTCCCACCAAACGCAATACACTAAAGGTGGAGCGCAGTCCTCTTACTCCAAGCAGAGTAGAAACGGCTATCGGGGCAACAGTGCCAAGGGCAGAGGCCGTGGAAATAACAACTCCCGTTCCTCTGCCACCACCAAACAGTGACGCCCTGCCACTTCCCCCCGACCACACAACACCTGTCGGGGGGAGACTCCAGCAGTTCCTGCCAGTCTGGAAATCCATCACCACAGACAGGTGGGTCAGAAAACTTATACAATTTGGTTACTGTCTGGAGTTAACATCCACTCCACCCAACATGCCACCAAAACACCGTCCTATGTCCACAGAGCATTTGCACTTATTGCAGCAGGAGGTACTTGTCATGCTGCAAAAAGGGGCAATAGAGCTCGTGCCGGTGGAAGAAGGCACAGGAGTGTACTCCCTGTACTTCTTAATCCCGAAGGACGGGTCCCTCAGACCCATTCTGGACCTCAGACCCCTAAACCAATATATTCTCTCAGAACACTTTCACATGCTGACGCTGCAGCAAGTTCTTCCGTTGCTCAACCAGGGAGACTTCCTAGCAACCTTAGATCTCAAGGATGCATACTTTCACATTCCTCTACATCCATCACACTGAAAATACCTCAGATTCACCATTCAGGGTCGGCATTATCAGTTCAAGGTCCTACCTTTCGGAGTGACTACGGCGCCCAGGGTGTTCACAAAATGCCTGGCTACAGTGGCTGCGCACCTCAGAAGGCAGAACGTTCACGCTTACCCTTATCTGGACGACTGGCTTGTCCAAGCAAAGTCGGCCCAGCTGTGCGCCGCCAACATGTCCCACACCATTCACCTTCACAGTCTGGGATTCTCACTGAATTATCCCAAATCGCACCTTCGGCCAGCCCATGTGCGGCAATATCTGGGCGCGTCGATAGATACTCTGGCGGCCACAGCTCAGCCAAATTCTGTGAGGATCAACAGCATTCAGTCGCTGATACAGAAATTCAGACCGCAACACTCGCTGCCAGCACGAGTGTTTATGCAGTTGATAGGCATGATGGCCTCTTGCATCTTCATAGTCCCGCACGCGAGGCTACATATGCGTCCGCTTCAGGAGTGCTTGGCACGTCAGTGGAATCAGGCTCACGGACAGTTAAAGGACCTAGTGTTGGTGACCGGTCGGGCATACAACTCTCTGCATTGGTGGAATCCACACAACCTTTGCAAGGGCCGACCGTTCCGGGAGCCTGTTCCACAGATCATCCTCACGACGGACGCTTCTCTCCAAGGTTGGGAAGCTCATGTACTGCACTACACAGTGCAGGGACTATGGACAACGCAGCAAAAGATGCACATCAACCACCTAGAGCTGATGGCAATCTTCATGGCAATGAAGGCATTCAAAGTGCATCTGTGCAACAAAGTCGTGTTGATCCGGACGGACAACATGACAGCCATGTACTACATTCAGAAGCAGGGAGGTACACACTCTCCACAGTTGTCTCATCTGGCTCAGAGCATGTGGAAGTGGGCCATTCAGAGAAACATCTTCCTCATGGCGGAACACCTCCCGGGCAAGGACAATCAGATGGCGGATCTGCTCAGCAGGTACAGCCACCAAATGCACGAGTGGGAGTTACACCCATCAGTACTCCACCCGTGGGGTCATCCACAGATAGACCTGTTCGCCACAAGGGAAAACGCAAAATGCCAACACTTTGCCGCCAGGTTCCCGCAGTCGCAGGGCAATGCGATATGGATGAACTGGTCAGGCAGATTTGCGTACGCTTTTCCCCCAGCACCTCTCATACCGCTAGTGGCAAGAAAGCTAAAGCAACACTCGATGACACTCACCCTGGTTGCTCCAACGTGGGCACGCCAACCATGGTACACCACGTTTCTAGAACTCTCCGTGGTACCGCATCAACGGCTGCACCTCACACCCAGACTTTTGACGCAGAGCCATGGCGACATTCAGCACCCAGATCCGCAACAGCTCAACCTGGCGATCTGGCTCCTGAGGTCTTAGAATTTGGCTACCTTAATTTGCCTCCTGACTGCATGGATATCATACGGGAGGCAAGAGCCCACCACCAGAGCATGCTATTCAGCAAAATGGAAGCGGTTCGTCATTTACTGTGCAGAACACAACATCAACCCGCTAGATGCATCTACTCACAACATCATTTGTTATTTGTTACATCTTTACAAATGCAATCTGGCGTATGCTTCCATTCGGATACACTTATCCGCCATAGCGGCTTATCTCCAGAACAGGCAGCATCTCTCCGTTTTCAGAGTGCCTGCCATTAAAGCCTTTCTAGAAGGACTGAAACGAGTCATTCCTCCCAGGACCCCGCCAGCTCCGGTATGGAACCTTAATGTGGTCCTCACCAGACTGATGGGTCCACCTTTTGAGCCTCTACATTCATGCGAAATCCAGTTCTTAACATGGAAAGTGGCTTTCGTTATAGCCATTACGTCACTGCGACGTGTTAGTGAGCTCCAGGCGTTCACCGTGCAAGAGCCCTTTATACAGATTCACTCAAACAGGGTGGTGCTGCGCACTAACCCTAAATTTCTTCCTAAGGTGGTTTCACAGTTCCATGTCAATCAGACTATTGAACTGCCTGTGTTCTTTCAAAACCCAGAGACAGTGGCCGAAAGAATGCTCCACACTCTTGACGTCAAACGAGCTTTGATGTACTACATCGATAGAACAAAAGATTTTAGAAAGACAAAACAACTCTTTGTTGCCTTTTCTGCACAACACAAAGGCAACCCCATTTCCAAAGCAGGTATAGCCAGGTGGATCGTTAAGTGTATTCAAATTTGCTATCAAAAAGCTAAGCACACTTTAACGGTCCCCCTCCCCCTCAGAGCCCACTCCACCCGCAAGTTGGGGGCCTCCATGGCTTTCCTTGGTAATATTCCTTTGGAAGACATTTGTAGAACAGCCACATGGTCTACCCCACACACATTTACTAAACACTACTGTGTAGATGTGCACTCCAAACAGCAAGCAGCTGTAGGGCAGGCTGTTCTAAAAACACTTTTTCAAACGTCTGCAGCTGGCACAGGCGGCCGCCGATAATGGAGGGACTGCTATGTATTCTATGCTATAGATATGAATTCAGCAGCCCACATGCCTCGAACTGAATATGCTACTTACCAGTATGCATCTGTTCTTGGCATGTAGGGCTGCTGACATTCATATCGCCCGCCCTCCTCCCCGGCGCCTGTAGCGGCTGCGGAATTTACACTTACTCTTAGCATGGTCATCGCTCACACTGTTACACTCCATCTTCGCCACAATGGCTAAAAACAATCTGGGGATGGAGTCGATGCCCATGCGCACTGTAGTCCAGGGGAGGAGCCACCTATCTCGTGATACTTCGAAGACTCTTCCAGGACAACAATGTGCAATCATCCGGACCCAACACTAGGCGGCGATCTATGCTATAGATCTGAATGTCTGCAGCCCTACATGCCAAGAACAGATGCATACTGGTAAGTAGCATATTCAATATCTCGCTCCCCATATATGTACGTACATATATTATTTTTCTCACACCACTGCATCCCCTAAAATGAGGCTAAACAATGTAAACACATGTACATGTACTGCAATTAGTAAGGAAACAAAAAACACATTAGGTCAAATATCCCTTGAACTTTTTGTTTTAATGAGTAAAAACACTCATAAATCCTGAAAACTGCAAAGAAATAGACATTGTTAGCCCTCAGGCTGCATTGTAAAACAATAGCATAGAAAATGAAACCATTTTCAACAAAAACTGGCACCGTGCCTTTAAGCCAGCCCTGACCCCAGGCTTCCCATCATGCGTCATGGGTGATAGTTGGGTCAGTTGTTCTTTCCGGCTCCTTCAGTCAGGACCCTGGTGAAACGGCTCCCTTTCTTTTTGACTTTCTGTCAAAAAATATACCAGTTTATCGACAGTTTTTTGCCTTCACTCGACGTCTTTTGGACTTAGAGTGTTAGTGCTACCTTTTTTAGGCTTAAAATGGTGATTTTTTCTGTCAAAATGCCTTCCCTCTTTGACAACTGCCCTTCATGTGGAAGGAACAAGGCCAAGACTGACACTCATCCAGTGTGTATCCTGTGCCTGCCAGACTCTCATTCTTCAAGTTCCTGCGAACACTGTAAGGTGTTATCTAGCAGAACTCTCAAAGACAGAGAGAGAATCCGTATTTCTGGGCTCTCTGAGAGAGGAAGATCTCCCAAGAAGCAGAAAAGTCGCAGGACGCGGTCGACGTCGAGCGGAATCCCGACTGGTTCACCCTCGGCGTCGAAGAGGCAGTGGACGGCGACGAAGAAGTCTTCAGCGTCGCGAGGCAAGGTACCTCCGCTACATACAGCGTCGAGGAGTAGGTCGCCGATGGAGCACAGGAACTCGGCGGACCAACCGGCATCGAAACAGCATCGTCATGCTGTGACGTCGAGGCATTCTCCGTCGACGCCTGGCCATCGGCGTTAGACGTCAAGACAGCCTCTGTCGGCGACTAGTCGTGGTCGTTTGACGTCGAGGGATCCTCCGTCGACGATCAGTCATAATCGTTCGACGTTGAAGCAGCCCACGTCGACGCCCAGTCAACGGCGTTCGACGCCGGGACAGCCTCTGTCGGAGTCAGCCCAGCAGCACTCGACGTCGGAACATCCTCCGTAGTAGCCTGGTCATCGGCATTCGACGTCGAGGCGGCCTCCGGCGACATCTGACAAGCAGCGCTCGACGTCGAGACATTCTACGTCGAGGGACAGTCATTGACACTCGAGGTCGAGGGAACATTCGACGTCGGAGCATCCTCTGCCGTCGCCCAGACACCGGCGATCGGCGTCGAGGAGATCACGGTCGGCGTCGAGAGGGCGTCCGTCATCTTCACAACATCGCCGTTCGTCGAAGCAGCCACCGTCGACTGGCCAGCAGAGTTTCAGGGAACAGCGTGGCTCGAATTCAGGGCATGTCTCCCCTTCAAGAACACAGGGAAGGTCTCCTTTGAGGCAGTTGGTACAAGAGATGGATAGTCAACCCTCTGATCAGCCTCAAGCCCTGGCGTCCCAGCATGAGTCCCCAAGATCAGCCTCAGCTGCGGAAGTGGAACAGTCCCCAAGGCAAGTGGACCCTCCCTCCAAAAGGAAAAGGGTCTCAGGCGAAAGAAGTCGTTTGAGGTCTTCTTCTAGTCAGTCTCGGGTGACTCTGTCTTCATCCTCCTCGGCATCTCGCAGTGACAGAACTTCGGATGGAGAAGTCATCTCGGACAGCAAGAGGTCCAGGCATTCGCCTACAAGGTCGCAGCATGGGCAAGCAGATCAACCTCCTCCGGCACGTCCGCCAGTGAGAGATCGCACCCAGAAGTCTCCTACTGTCCGTCACTGGACCAAGGACAAGGAAGTGGCGGACCGTTTGAGGGATTATCGAGGCAGACAAGTATCCTGCCCCAGAGAGCGGTCTCGCTCTACAGTGCGCTCCAGTAGGAGAAGATCTAGGTCCAGGAGCAGAGGTCGTTCTTCATCGAGAACCCGTTCTCACAGGAATAACTCTCCGACTCTAACAGACAGCCCACCATCAAGAATATCTCCAACTGAGGATATTTTCTCGTTTCAAGACCTTTTGGGCAGGGGAGCCCTTAAGCTAGGGGTGCCTATGACAGCTCCGCAGGTCAAGACAACTGTAATCTTTGAAACCCTGCAGCACAGATCGGGCACCAAAACCTTTGTTGCCGTTGGTCCCGGGCATCATGGAGCCGGTGAATGAGGTCTTCCTGACTCCGGCTACGGTGAAATCTGTCCCAGCGAGGATTCTTAAAAAATATCGCTCGCCTGAAGAGGATCCTCTGTTCCTCAAGTCAGACCCACCACCAGATTCAGTAATCATTGCGGCGGCTAAAAAATCCAGTGCGGTGGCCTCCTCATCCACGGTACCGCCGGATAAGGACAGCAAGTTGCAAGACTCATGGGGTAGAAGAGTGTGCAACACATCAGCCTCTTTCCTCAAGGTCGCCAATGTGGAAGCTCTACTGGGCAGATACAATAGATCTCTGTGGGACTCGCTTCAGAAGTTTTGTGGAAAGCTTCCTCCGGAAGATAGAAAGGACTTTGAAGAAATTCTGTTGGAGGGCAGTCAGGTCTCCAATCAGATTATAGGGGCTTCAGCAGATGGAGCTACTTTGGCTGCGCATGGATATGCGCATGGAATCACAGCGAGAAGATCCTCATGGTTGCGCCTGACAGCCTTAAAACCTGAGGCTCAAACCAGAATCCTGAACCTTCCTTTTTCGGGCGCATCTCTCTTTGGGGCGAGTGCTGATGAAGAGATGCAACGGATGAAAACGGAGTTAGACACCCTTAAAGCCGTGGGGCTTGAAAAGAAAAAGGAGTTTCGGAATAAGTTCCGCTCGGACAACAAGGGCTCTTCGAAGCAGAGGGTTCAAACCCCTCACTGGCAGAAAGGTCAGAACCAGCAAGGCCAACAAAAATCACAATATAAAGGCAAGGCAACAACTTCAATAAACCCTAGCAGAAGCAATGAGTCTTTACTTCCCCCGGCGCCGTTTTCCACTCCAGTGGGGGGGAAGCATTGCAAATCACAGGTCAGAGTGGCAGGCCATTACAAGAGATCAATGGGTGTTGTCTGCGCTGCAGAATGGGTACTGTCTTCGTTTTCATCGTCTACCTCCATCCGTTCCTCCGATGACAACGTCACGCCACCAGCTACAACTACTAAAGAAAGAAGTAGCGACACTCCTCGAAAAATCAGCCGTCGAGAAGGTGCCAGTGGCTAAAAGGGGGAAAGGAGTCTATTCAAGGTATTTTCTGGTCAGAAAAAAGGGCCAGAAGGCAGAATACAGGCCCATTCTGGACTTGAGAACACTCAATCTAAATATCAGAAAAGAAAAGTTTTGTATGCTGGCGCTTCATCAAATATATCCACATCTCAGGAAGGGGGATTGGATGTGTTCGCTGGACCTTCAAGATGCATACTTTCATGTCGGTGGAGAAGTGTAGCTCAATGGTTAGAGCGGCAGACCCTGATGCAGAGGTCTAGCCCGGGACCAGGGTTCAATTCCCCGCCTCGGCTGGTCTTGGGCTCAAAATTCCACGGACCTGATAATTCTCGCCTCGGTGCCTATTCCAATCATGGAGTCCCACTCTGCAACTCTGGGCAATAGCTTGCTTAATCTCCACAACGGCCCCCACAACGCTAAGGATGCCTGGCCTCCACCTTGGGGGTGCCCAGGAGTGGACACATCATAGGGAAAGCCAGGATGGGTTCCACAGCGGTATTCGTACAAGCGCCTTGAGACCCTTGCGGGTGAGTAGTGCGCTATACAAGTATCAATTTACATTTATTTATGTCCCAATACGACCCAATCACAGGAGATTCCTTCGGTTCCGGGTGGCGACCTCCCACTACCAGTTCAAAGTCCTCCTGTTTGGGTTGAAGTCGGCCCCCCGGGTGTTCACGAAGTGTGTCGCAGTGGTGGCTGCAGCTCTACGCCGCAGGGGTTTTTTCGTATACCCATACTTAGATTGGCTGTTGAAAGGTCCTTCCCCAGACAACGTAAGGAATCAATTCCAGATCTGCATAGAACTCTGTCAGCGACTAGGCCTACATGTCAACTACAGCAAGTCTGTCTCCCAACCCACTCAGAAGATTCACTTCCTAGGAGCTTTGCTAGACTCCGAAGTAGGAAAAGTGTGTTAGAGGCATGTGGGCTGCTGAATTTATATCTGTGCATAGATCGCCGCCTAGTGTTGGGTCCGGATGATTGCACATTGTTGTCCTGGAAGTCTTCGAAGTATCACGAGATAGGTGGCTCCTCCCCTGGACTACAGTGCGCATGGGCATCCTCTCCATCCTCAGATTGTTTTTTTCCGCCATTGGGTTCGGATGTACTTTCTTAACTCCCGTTCGGAATAACTATAAAAACTTTTTCACAAGGCCAAAAGGCCTTCGGGGCATCGGTATTGTCTTTCGTTCGGTGCCTCGTACTTGTTCCAGCTCTTTGAGCCGGACGTCGACGGCCGCTTGCCTTTTCGACACCAGAAGCCCCATCCAAGATCAACGATGGAACGGAGTCCGTTCAAACGATGTCCCGTTTGCAACTCCAAATACCCTCACATCGATGTGCACCCAGTGTGCAATAAAAGTCTATCACCGGACCACGACGAGGCCAGCTGTATGGCCTGTTCTCGATTCAGGTCGAAGAAGACTCTTAGGCTTCGACGCGCCGCAAGACAGTCGGCACGGGAGTCGACGCCCGACCCAGAGAACATCTTCGAGGCTGACGACGAAAGGAGTTTAGAAGAAGAGGATCCTGATCGACAGTCGGATCCTGCGTCGGAACAGACCTCTAACTAGGAGGACGAAGAGGAAATCTCCGTCCAGGATGAAGACCTCGTCGAGGTAGGAGACGACGCACAAGCCATCGGAGCCATCGACGACGACTCAAGCGAGGAGCCAGGCCCAACCGCAGTAGCGGGGCCCAATAAAGACTATACTTTCCACGGCTCAGGTCGAGGCATCGCCGGAAGGCCTTAGCCAAGATCTTCATCCACGTTCTCTAGCCCCGCTTCCAGGCCCGGCTAAGAACATTTCAAAAGAGCCATCGGTCGATCGCCCACAATCAGTGGAGAAATCGAAACCAAAAACTAAAGACACTAAATCGAAACCGAAACTGATCAAAACAGTCATCGGCTCGATGCCTTCGGCACCGAAGAAGGCAAAAGGTGTCATCGACCCGACGGGGTCACACGGGGGTGTCGACCCGAAGATCGGAGCGAGTGAGCCTGTCTCTAAAGTCAAGCGCGTCACGCTCACGCCGTCGACGTCCGGGGCCAAAGATGGCGACACTACCGAAGGACTCAAGGCTCAAAAGACCCTCGAACCGAAGCTTCGGAAGCCAGTAATTGTCAAGGCCTTCGAGTCGAAAACAACCCTTGACCCAAAAGGACATATCCAATCGAAACAAAAGAGCGTACCTGCTGCGCATCAACAGCTCGAGTCTACGCATGGCCATATACAACATGCTGAACAGTCGAAGTCAGTCGGATCGAAAACCACGCCTCCCTCAAGGCAGGTCAGCCCGTCTTCAATGCCTACGGCGCCGATAAAGTACGGACTGCCCCCAACCGCACGACCTAAGGCGGCCCAAATCCAAACGGGCACAGACACATCCAAGTCTTTATCGGTAGCTTCTACCACTCGACCCATAGAGCAGAACGTTCTGTTCCAGGCGCCCACCTATGATGATCAGTCGAAACTATTCATCGACTCCGATTCAGGAAGACTCACGATTTATAAAAGGAAAATCAGACCGGAAACTCCTATGGAGTCGTACAAAATACCACTCAAAAAGAAGAGGGACTCTGCCACATCACCTACTCTTTTTGAACCTATACAGTCATATGGACAGGAATGTACCTATTCTCCCACACATGCCACTGAGGATGTACAGGAAGGGTACGATGAAGACCAGTTTAATTATCCTGTTGACACAGATCAAGAGGAGTCCCAACCATGGACTGACCCTGATGAGCCAGACACCATGCCTCACACTCAGTCCTATGCAGGCAAAACATCACCTAATGAGGATACTGCTGCGTTTAACGCCTTGATTGAGAGGGCAGCCCTTAACCATGATGTGGATATGCACGCTCACCCAGTAGAGGAAGACTTTCTGTTTGATACATTCTCAACTTCAGAAAGATCAGTGAAGACGTTGCCTATGTTGAAAGGTGTGCTCAAACACGCTGCTGACATTTTCAAAGAACCAACAAAGGCACGGGTTGTGAATCCCAGGATTGAAAAGAAGTACCGGCCTGCGCCTGTAGACCCTACGTATATCAAAGGCCAGCTCCCGTTGGACTCCTTGGTGGTGGCTAATGCTCGTAAGAGAGCAAACTCTCAGACAAGTGGTGATGCTCCTCCTCCGGACAAAGAATCCAAGATCTTGGAAGCTTCTGGCAAACGTGTAGCGGCTCAAGCGGCTAATATTTGGAGAATCTCAAATACACAAGCATTATTAGCCAGATATGATTGGGGTCATTACGACACGTTAGAGCAGCTGCTACAACAGCTGCCCGATGCTTATAAGGAGCTGAAATGCTAATACAGGAGGGGAAGCTAATCTCAAACGCATCCATTAAATGTGCGTTAGATGCGGCTGACACGGCAGCTAGGGCCATCAACACTAGTGTGATGCTCAGAAGACATGCCTGGCTCCGCATATCTGGTTTCAAGTCAGAGATCCAAACTACTCTGCTTAATCAGCCAGTTAACCCTGACTTTCTGTTTGGTCCTGATGTAGACCCAACCCTAGAAAAAAATTAAAAAGACACGGAAACTGCCAAGTCCATGGGAGCTCTACAGTCACAACAGTTCAGGGGCGGTTCCTTTAGTCGCTCCGGTAACAGGGGAGCTTCTAGGGGACAAGCATCACAGCAAGCCCAATACAATAAAGGAGGCACACAAACCACCTATAACAAGAGCAATAGGGGTGGATACCGTGGGAGCAGCACCAAAGGCAGAGGACGGGGAAATAATAATGCCAGATCCTCCGCCACCAATAAACAGTGACGTCTTGTCACTGCACCCGGACCATATGACACCGGTCGGGGGAAGACTTCAGGAGTTCCTGCTAGTCTGGGAAGTCATTACCACAGACAGGTGGGTGAGACAGCTTATACAATACGGATATTGTCTAGAACTAACGTCCACTCCACCCAACATACCCCCAAGGCACCGTCCTATGTCCGCAGAGCACATCCACTAATTGCAGCAAGAAGTCCTCTCCATGCTGCAAAAAGGGGCCATAGAACTCGTGCCTTTAGAACAACAGGGTACAGGGGTGTACTCTCTGTACTTCTTAATCCCAAAAAAGGACGGGTCTCTCAGGCCCATTCTAGATTTCAGACCCTTGAATCAATACATCCTGTCAGAACATTTTCACATGCTCACTTTGCAGCAAGTACTACCATTGCTCAGTCAGGGGGATTTCCTGGCGACCCTAGACCTGAAGGATGCATATTTCCACATTCCCATTCACCCCAGTCACAGGAAATATCTCAGGTTCACCATCAACAACCAGCATTACCAGTTCAAGGTCCTGCCTTTCGGGGTCACCACAGCCCCCAGAGTGTTTACCAAGTGCTTAGCAACAGTGTAGGAGAGTGGGGTCTGCAATCCTATGGTCACCCCAGATTTTTGCTTCACTGGTTTACGACTTTCCCTGGCTGTGGGCCTGCTAATCAGACCCACAGCCTAGCTGTTCTCTCTAAATTGACAACCATGTACTTTAGGTGCATTTACCAATTGGTACTGGGCCACCTTATCAGTCCCTGTACCCAGGGCCTAGGTGCCGAAACGTTTGTTTTGCTGCTGAAATAAATCGCTGTCATCTGCTGCTGCCGCAGTGCTGTTTCCTTTCTTTATGGGAGAGGGTTTTTGAGCGATATATATATATATATATATATATATATATATATATATATATATATATATATATATATATATATATATATATATATATATATATATATATATATTCCAGGAATAATCCGGTAAGGCACAGAGATTTCAGTCTGCTGGCAAAGACGGACTTGAACCCAAGATTCAGTGCAGAAGTAATTTATTTAGCAGGTAATGCTCCCAAAGTCATCACGACGCGTTTCGCGCTTCACAGAGCGCTTGATCACATGACACAGGTAATCACCTGACATACGTTTAAATACAGTCTACCAATTGGGGCCAAACTACAGGTTAAATGGAAATAAAAGAGTTTGCTCCCTATAAACTACTCAAATTTTTACTCAAATGCTTTGCAAATGCATTCATAAGTTGCAATGTGCTGGAGTACATTTTAGCATTAATACATTAAATGACCAGTTGTAGACATATAAAAAACGTACGAAATACATATTTGGTGATGGTGAATTAAAAGTGAGTTAAACCAAAGAAAAATTGCTTTTGATTCAAGACAGAAAAAATCAATTAATTCATTGTCGGTTTAAAGTGCGGTTTTGTATAGTGTTCGATTTCAGTTAAGTATATTAGTGAAATACTTATTTCACAGGAACCCTTCTATTGCGGGAAGTGACGATATGGAGCCCCATATATTCACAGATGCCCGATGTAATGTGCAAAAATACAAGTAGTGGAAAGAGCTATAGAGTGCTAATGCAGAGTGCATGGACGGACAGATTCTGAGGACCTATTTACCACTGCAGTATACAGTACATAGAAAAAAGATTTCTGTAAAATACATGTATATTTATGTCCATATGGAGCCCCATATGTGCATACAATGCCCAATGAAAATATGCAAAATTACAGGTATTAGAGGGTGCTTATAAAGTGCAAATGCCTAATATTTGGACAGTTTCCACCTGTCTGAGTATCTAATTTCTACTGGCTCCAACGACATTGCACAGTAGGTAGAAGCAAGTTTTCTTAATTGCTGTAAAATACCTAATGTTTGCCTAAGTGCTTGTCGTCTTCACAGAGAAAAATATTAACCAAGTATACAGTGATAGAAAAAATCGTAGCATTATTCACGAAAAGTCAATTGTACAATATACCAGAGTTGGCCCAGTGATTTTGAAGACATGAAACATTTCATAATTCATACATAAACCTATAAAAACCTTAAAATGATTATTTTTATGGAAGGTAAATGAATATGGATCATAGTCTAAAATCTTGAAAATTTGTTAAAATAACAATTCTTCGATCAATATAGTAAAAAAGTGTACAAAAAGACATAAATAATCTAAAATATTCTGTATGTTTGGGGAGGCCCTTAAGGTACTATAGTAGGGTTTACACTAGGAGATACAACTCTAATCTGTGCGTTTTTTGTATATCATAGGCAGGTATATAAGTCTTCTGTGATATTCAGACCTGAGGGATGCTTGGTATTAAGCTCAATAATATATTGCGTCTCGAGGCGGCGTAGTTTGTCTTCTCTGTTGCCCCCTCTCCTGCTGGCATGTACACAATCAATTACATAATATCTGAGGTCACTGCTTTTGGAGTTATGTTTTGACTTAAAGTGCCTCGCTACAGGATAAGTATTATCCTGATTCCCAATTGCCCTTAGGTGCTGCAGAATTCTTTTGTGTACCGGAAGCTTGGTGCTTCCGACGTACAGCAAATTGCAGGGACATATTAACACGTAGACAGCATATTCTGTCTTACATGTTAATAATTTGGTGATTTTGTGTTCCCTGCTGTCAAAGGGGGAATGGTAGCTCTTTTTATTGATTGCTTGTTGGCATGCTTTGCAGACTTTACAATTATAGAAGCCTGTGTGTGTTAAGTACCAGGTTGACTCTTCCAGTACCTCAGGGCTGGTTTTGACCAATTCATCCCTCATTGACTGCCCTCTACTGTACGTTATACTGGGCCTCTTAGGGAGATCCCTCCCTATCACTGGGTCACTCAGGACTAATGGCCAATTTTTGTAGATGATCTTAGCTATTTCCTTATGTTGGGCATTGTACTGTACAATGAATCTGAATTCACAATTGATAGTGGTAGTGTCCTCAAGAGTTGTTATTTGGGATGAACCGCCAACCAACAGAGTAGATCTATCTTTCTGATTGGATTTCAAAATTGCTGCATCTATGATTTTGTGTGAATACCCTCTAGCTAGAAATCTCATTTTGCTGTCCCTCTGTGCCAAGTCAAGGTCAGTTTGCCTGCTGTGTATCCTTTTAAGGCGTAGCATCTCGCCATAGGGGATACTATTTATGAGGTGCTTAATATGAGAACTTGTAGCATGAAGAGTAGAATTACCGGCTGTTGTTTTGCGGTGTAGTCTGGTCTCTATCCTGCCCTGTTCTATAAACACCTCAGTATCCAGAAAAGTAATGGATGATTTGCTCAATGTGGCTGTGAACTGGAGGTTTAGATTGTTGTTATTAAGGTCAGAGATGAACTTTTCTGCTGATGGCATATCCCCCTTCCAGATCACAAAGAGATCATCAATGAAGCGTAACCAGGTAACTACCTGGGCCTGCATAGTTGTTGAGTGTGAAGCCATGAGGACCCTCTCCTCCCACCAGCCCATGTGAAGACATGCGTAGCTGGGGGAGAAGCTGGCCCCCATGGCCACACCCCGCAATTGCCTGTAAATAAGATTATTAAACATAAAAACGTTGTTGTTCAAACACATTTTGACCATTTCCAACAACATTGTCCTATGTTCAGGCATATTAGGCAGAGATCTCTGTAGATAATGATCGAGAGCATTCAGTCCATCAGTATGTACGATGCTTGTATACAACGAGCAGACGTCCAGAGCAATGAGTATGTAGTTTTCCTGCCATTGAATGTCTTTTATCTTGTTCAAAAAGTCGCTAGTATCGCTGACATATGATGGGAGTTTTTTAACCTCCCCCTGCAAGAAAAAATCTACATACTGCGACATATGTTCCAGACAGCTATTCCTGGCTGAGATAATGGGACGTCCCGGAGGGTTTACAGCATTTTTGTGCAGCTTGGGCAAAAAGTATATGGTCGGTACTACAGGATGATTATTTAGTAGGAAATTATGCTCTTGTTTAGTAATAAGTCCTTTTGACTTCCATTTGGAAAGATTTTTGTGGCAGCTTGAATACATATTCTTGAGTTCTGCACCGGAAAATCTAGTGTAACACATTCTGTCATTTAACTGTAAGAGTGCTTCTTTCATATACATCTCTCTTGGAAGTAGCACAATGTTCCCACCTTTATCTGATGCTCTGATGATTACTTTTCGATTGTTCTGCAATTTAGAAATAAGAGCCCTGTAGTCCGCTGTTTCTTTATTGTACTTATGTTTGCCTCTGTGTATTTTGGTATTCAGATTTTTCAATTGGTTGGTAACTTGTTCGTGAAATAAATCTATCGAGTCCTTAAGCATGACAGGAGTATACGTGGATTTTGCTCTAAAATTAGTTAAGGGTTTCTTTATCCGTTGGTCTGCAGTTACATTGGGATTTTCACTTCCAGACAAAAGTGCAGTTTGTTCATTGTCATGGGGTGCATTTGACCCCCACATTTCTGCCAGTTCTCCCATTAGTGCCACTGTCGCTTGGCTGGCGCCGATTTCTTCGTTTCTTGGAAAAGATGTTTGTGCATTTTCAAATTTATTCATTGTAAAATATTTTTTGAGTTTGAGTTTTCTAGTACTTTTATAGACATCCAGTCTCATATTGACATAATTGAAGTCTCTTTTAGGACAATAGGTTAAACCCAGGCTCAAAATTTCCTTCTCCTTTTCACTGAGTTCTATGTCAGTAAGGTTGACAATAGTTTTGTCGATTTCCATGGGAACGATTACTTTTTGTTCCACCCTCCTCTCTTTTTGTTTTTCCTGTTTGCGCCTGTGTTTGTTTGCCTTTCTCCGCTCTCGTCGTTTGATGTTTTTTGCGCGGCATAATACTGTTGTCTTGTCCGAGGTCGCAAGGTTTGTCTTCGGTCCTCGCAAAAAAGGGCCAGCTCTTCATCTAATGTGCTCTTGGGTCCCGCTGCCCTTGCTTGTTCGTCCTTCTCCTGATCACTATCAGGATTGGAGCTCTCCTCAGACATGGATGATCCAGTGGCATTCTTTTCAGTGGTGAGATTCGTTTTTTTGGTAGTAGTCGCTCCTTGTTTATTTGCTTGTTTATTTTTCCTCAGTGCCTCGTATTTTCTAGAGAAAGTAAATATTTGGCCTGTCTCCTAGTCAGTCTTGTCCCTAAAGAATTTGTAGGTTTTACGATTCTTAATGATGTCTTCCTCTTTTTTTAATCTAATGCACATTTCCTTTCTTAATTTGATTGCTTCATCCACAACATTAAGGGCTTCGATTTCTTCATTGATTTTGTTAATTTCCTCCAGTAGTTCGGTTCTGTCCAATTCGGCATTTCCTTTCTTAATTTGATTGCTTCATCCACAACATTAAGGGCTTCGATTTCTTCATTGATTTTGTTAATTTCCTCCAGTAGTTCGGTTCTGTCCAATTCGGCATGCTTGACTAAAATTACCATAGGCCTTTTGGAGTTTTCAAGATTGCAATCAGCCCATTCGCGCATTAGAACAGGGTTTGGTTTATCATATGTGGGCGCTAAAAGACTGCGCAGCCCACGCGGCACTCGATTCACATCTAGGTACATTTTTAACGATCGCGCCTCCCACCATTTGCTCTGTTCAGCGCGGCTTTTTTTCTCCAAAAGTTTAAATTTGTCTTTTAAGGAGCTGTTCGGTTCCTTATTTGTCTTTGCTGTAGCACTCTCTTTAGGTGGTTCCGATTGTTTTTCATCGAACATTTTTAAAGCCTCACTTTCTCGTTCTTGAACTGTGTCAGATGACATGGCGGGAAAACACTGACTGTTATGTTGCTTTAATTAGGGCTTTTAGATGTACACACGACGGGTCTTTCAAAACTTCTTAAGTATCCCGGTTGGTGTATAAGCCTTGCACAACCTCTCACCCCCTGTATGTACTGTTTCACAATCCTTAACACGTACCTCAGACGTTCAACAGAACCCTGCTGTTTCCTCCGATACAGCCGCGTCCCGGATCGTCTTCCGGTATTCCGTGTAGATTCGATTAGTCAGGGGGGTTCCGCAGTCCTTCTCCTTCCGGAGATCCTTGGCGGTTTCCAAAAGAAAACAATCCTCTTGATTACGCTGCGGCCCTTTGGTTGAGAGGGGGTTCGTCAAAAAAGCCGTCAAGAGAAGGAAAACGGCTTTCACATTCCAGGAATAATCCGGTAAGGCACAGAGATTTCAGTCTGCTGGCAAAGACGGACTTGAACCCAAGATTCAGTGCAGAAGTATATATATATATCTCAAAATTTCCGTTCTCTTTTTCAGGAAACACAGCACTCAAGAGAGTAAATCACAATCCACAGGTTTATTCTTTAGGAACCACACAATATAATGTATAGAGAGAGATATATATATATATATAGAGAGAGAGAGAGATATCTGGGTATACTATATCGAAGAATATATATCGTTCTGGGTATACTATATCGAAGTAAGTGGTGCTTACACCACCTTACCCAGGCTGCAAGTGCAGACCTGGGGTGCCATTTTGGAAGGCTTCCCAGGGATGGCATAATACATGCTTCAGCCCCAGGTAGACCTCTGGGGTACCGATGACCTTGGTACCTAAGGTACCATACACTAGGGACTCACAAGGGTAACCCATTAACCAATCTGGAGTGTACCTAATGTACAGGTAATCAATTTAGAGAGAGAACAGCTAGGCTGGGGCTCTGGTTAGCAGGGCCCCAGCAAGACTAAAGTTGATAAACCAGTGAAACACAGCAAAAAGTGGGGGTAACCATAGGAAGCGGAGCCTACTCTCCTACACTCTACTCATGACGGAATGGTTCCGTCATCAGCACCCAAAGGGTTAACCTAACCCATCTGTTGGACAATAAGCTGACCCATGCTTCGCTGAAGGTACTGTTGACTGCAAAAGTGTCCTACACAAGAAGGCACATAAGCAGAAGTCCTTTTCAATACAGCAGTGGTCAAACGTTCCTTGGAGGAGACCAAGAGAATAGACACAACTAGATGCTCACCAACACCCATGTGCAACTGATGAAAGATCCTTTTGAAGGACTCCACTAAAATTTGTCATACTAAAAACAGCTTTCCTAATAGCAATTACAGAACTATGCAGGGTGAGTTGCAAGCACTTACCACCCAGGAACCATACCTGCAAATAAACAAGGACAGGGTAGTCATGAGAACCAACTTGTGCTTTCTACAAAAGGTCATATCCCATATCAAGCAACCGGTTATTTGGATCCTTCACAGACAAAAACAGAGGACTGCCAGTTACTAAGGGCACTATCGCAAGGTGTATAGCTCAGATATTACAAATGTGTCTTAAGAAGGTTAGCATACAACTGGAAACAGAGGCAAGAGCACAATCCGCAAGGAAGAAAGGAGCAACCTTAGATTTCCTGGCAAATGTCCTGGTAATCATCATATGCATGACAGCTACTTGGTCATCAATCCACATATTCACAAAGCACTACTGAGTAGATATCCAGATGAATAGGGAAACACAAGTGGCACAAAGAGTATTAAAGCGTTTGTTTGCAAGTTCCAGCTCTTTTCAAACCTTACCCCTGCAATAACTAGATATAGCAATAAATTCAATGCACACCTTTTGAATCCAGGAAAGATTCATGCTGCCAAACGAAATAGTTACTTATGGGTAGTTTTGCAGCTTGAACAATTTTCCATATGTACATGCAATTCACCCACCTCGCAAGGAAAGGAGGCAAAACAAACGAGAAAAGTATAAGAGTGGGATACAAGAACAAGCTCAAAACAAAGGGAAATCCATGTGAATTTGAGTGAGAAACCAAGTCTTCAAGAATAAGAAATCTGAAGATAGTGACCATGTACAGGGGCTTCCGGTGCTGGCACCATACTTCAGGGCATAGATGGACAAGGCAGACAAATGGTGGAACTAGACAACGCCCAAGAACAACAAAAAGGTGGGAGGGGTTGAAAAGACTACAAAAGGAGAGTTCTGGACCCAACCACTAGATGGCAGAACAATGCCCAGCATTCTTCAAGCAGCAAAATTACTCCTACCGGTGAGAAATCATTTTGTTATGGTGGTAGCCCTGTATTGGGGCATGGGTGTGGAATTTATTAAAATATCTACTTGTCCATGGGGCAGGTTTCTTCATACATCTACTGGTTCTGTAACAAAATCCACTTGCCCCTTTGGTGCCATGTTGTGCAGCGACAAATTATGACAGGAATCTCATTATAGAAGAGCTCTAATATAGCCTCTTTGATTATACCAGGGCTCATACCACAGTAGTGTTGGAATACTTGAAATACCCTTGTGTTGCCACGTTTCTGCAGATCTGTGTACTGGGGCTGAAGGTAATGGTATGCAATAGTTCTAGGGTTAGAATGCCCTTTTGAGTCTGTGCAAGCCTACTAACCTGCATGTTTTAACCCCTTCGACGCTCATGACGAGCCCAGCTCGTCATGGAGTTTCCATTGATTTCAATGGAAATTGCATTGAAGTGAAGTATTAAGCTTGGCATCCAAGTGGTTAAGGAGTTTCAACCACTCTTCTCTAGTCTTTTTCCATAATGAGAAATGTTGGAAATTTACTCCTGACCATGGCCGATGTAAACGTTCTTCCAGAGTTGGGGGAAAAAAGTGAACTTGGAGGACAAAATCTACACATGCATATTTGCTCATGCTAAAATGCAGTTCACAAATATTTTCTAGTACTATTTCTTGTCCTACTTCTGTAAATTCTTGGGTATTCACAAAAGCCGTATAGCTGCACTTATTGAAAGGACACCTACCATGGTTGCACTAATTGGGCATCTAATTTGGTCTGGCGTTGACCGTAACCATTTTGTGTTTATTAAAATTCTGTCTCTCTGTATCGGCTGGCTTCACTGTGAGTGGCAGGATTCTGCTCTTTTGCGAGGAGCATATCGGCACACAAAGTTGTTTTGTTCAGTGCCAGTAACTACTGTGGCAGTGTGCGCTTTTTGAGACCCAGAATTTTTTTTTTGCTTTTGCCAATGTTTTTTCACACCAATAAGGTTTTACAAAAACCATGCCAAAACAAGTTGCACATTGACAAAACTAAAAAGCTGACCACCAAATTCCGACCTACTGCTTTGCCAATGCTTGTTTATTTTTGTTTCCCATTTGTTTAGAAAAGCGGGTTTCTGTGGCAGTACTCCGCCACCACCACCACAGACTATTTGCCAGTATACTGCTGCACTTTCACTTGATGTACCCTGGATCCCTGCCAATCAGTTTCCCAGTGCCTGTGTTCTTTCCACAAAACTAACCCAATTGGCATCTCTGGCCAGAAGTCAGCCCCTGGTAAATGGTACCACAGGTACCTAGGGCACTGTGACCAGGGAAGACCTCTAATTGCTGCAGCACTTATTGTGCCACCCTTAGAGGCCCTGTACCTTTATACACACACACACTGCCTTTGCAGGCTGCGTGTTTTGGTGCAAAACAAAGTGAAGTCGACATGGCACACATCCCTGTGTACCATGCCTACAACCCACTGCCCTGGCATAGATCAGTCAACCCTCTAGCTGGGTGCCCCATGCCAGTGGTGAGAGTACAGGTGCATGAGCACTGTTGCCCCTACAGTGCCTAAGTCCTTTCTTAGACATTGTAAGTGCAGTTCTGTCATTAAGAGTTTATGGCGCTGGGAGCTTGTCATTACGAACTCCACAGCACCATAATGGATACACTGAAAACTGGGTAGTTGGGTATCAAACTTCTTAGCACATTAAACCCACACTGATGCCAGTGTGAGATTTAATGAAAAAGGCACCCAGAGGGCATCTTAGAGATGCCCCCTGAAAAACGACCAGCCTCTGTTGTGTTTCCTGAATGGTACATCAGCCTGCCACCAAAAGACATGTTTCTGGACCCCTAGGATGGGAGCTTTCCCTCCCTGAGCCCAGAAACAAAGCCTTTCCTGGGCTGAGGTGTTCACACCTCCCCCAGGCCAGGAAGCACCATCTGGCAGGGGAGCTTCCAATACCTGGCAACCTTTGTAATGCGACCCCCTCTCCTCTGCTAACAAGAGCAGGCCCCCTTCCTGTCCCCCCTCCTTTTCAGCGGGAAGACATGCGGGGGAAAAACTAGCCAGCCCAGAAGGTGTGCCCACTGCCAACTTCAGCCCTCAGGTGGGGGAAGCGAGGTGAAGCCCACTCTTCAGCGCCTACCATGTTGCAGATGGCAGGAACTCCCCAATCAGGATTAGGGTTTGTGCTCCCTCCCCCACGTGGGGTGAGCACACCATGGGTGTAGTCCCCCACCCCCAAACGCCAGTAGCCCATTGGCTACTGACCTCAAGACCCCTACAACGCCCCCTAATTACAGTATTTAGGGGGCAGCCCTGAACCAAGAAGGCAGATTCCCACAACCTAAGAACAAAAAGGACAAAAGAATACGCACAGCAGAGAAGACTGCAGAGAACAACTGACTTGGCACCAGCCCTACCGGCCCGTCTGCAGCATGCGGAGATCCAGCGCCAAAATTAGTCTTGTCCTGCAGCCAGCGAACTCTAGAACCCCTGGTAGGACTGACTGCCTTCAACAAAGACGGGAACTCCTGTGAACAGACCTGTTCAAAAGAAACTCCGAAAACACTCTGAGCCTGCTGAGGACAAAGAAACCCAATGCCTGGAACTGCAACTGCACCTGTCGCCTACGGCTCGATTTTGAGTGGCCCATCGGTCCCAGCGAGGTCCCCCAGCACTCCAGAGTACGAGTCCACCGTGGGTTGACACCTCCAGGACTCCCCGACGTCGCCTGCAGCCTCTGCATCGAGTACCAACCAACCCCCCCCCCCCAAACTGTGAGTGGCCTGGTAAGTGGAAATCCGACCTCAATAGACACCCCAGCGTGCAGCCGCCCTGCGCCCTGGAGAAAAGAACCCGAGGTGCACCTACATCCCGAGCCCTCCAACTTACCTGCCCAGCTGTTGGTTCCTCACGGAAGTCATCCTGAACTGAGCCTGCGGCAAAAAAAAAAAAAAATCCCCATTGAAAACAGGACACCCGATGCCTGAACACTGGACCCGGCCGCCCCAGCGCCGCTGACGATGATCCTTTTGTGCAGGCTTATTTCCCCATTTGCCCTGAGCTAAAGTCCAGGAGCTTTGCTCCCACAGCCAAGTGGCCTGCTCGTCAGCAGCCACCAACCGGAGGCCCCCTATCCCCCACTGGATAACATTGAGCCTCAAAACTCTGCACCCAGCTGCCCTAGTGCTGCTAAGGGTGTAACAAGAGTGTATCACTGACCCTGGGCGACCCCTGAGTCTACCCCCAGAACCTTAACTCCCACTACCAAATACTTACTTCAAAACCGATAACCATATTTTCCTCCAAAGGATAACATTGACTGTTTTTCTTGGAAATTCTTTAAAATTGTACCAATTAACAAAAACTATTTTACTTACCTGTTTGCAGGAGATGCCCCAGGGTAGTATGCAGGTATACTACACTATGTAAGAAAAGTAATCTCAAAAGTAACTTACCTTTAAACACTATTTTTCTCCATAGGATAACTGTTTTTCTATGAAAAGTTTTAAAGTGTGAAGTTTGAAAACCTAAAGAAATTCTTTAAAATTACACTGTTTAACAAAAACGATTTTACTTACCTGTTTGCAGGAAATGTCCCAGAGTAGTATCCAGGCATACTACTCAGAGTAAGAAAAGTAATCCAAAAAGTAACTTACCTGGTATTTTACTGGAAATCCCATTCATGTCTGTGTACTGTATTTACAAATCATTGCATTTCTCTGAAACAAATCTGTAAGTCAAACCAAAGTACATTTACTATTACAATCCAAACTGTTTACAAACTGCATTACTACTGTAAAGTAATTATTGCATACCTGTGCCAGACTTGCTTGGTTCTAGAAAATAAAATAACTAAAAGAATATTTTTATACAAAAACAATTGGCCTGAAGTTCAGTCTTTTAGTGTGTGAATTCATTTGCTGACTGAGTCTGTACAACAAATGCTTAACACTGTCCTCTGATACTGCCTTACTGCTCAACCACACAAATAGAGAGTAAGGTTCTATCTAACAGTACATCTGCCTACCTTTAAGGTTCCATTGGACTCTGCACACTATACCTCACTTTGGTATAGTATATACAGAGCCAGCTTCCTACAATTATCATATTGAAACTGGTTACACTGATTTTCCATTATGAATATTTTTGGGAAATACTAGCATGCATCAACACTTTACTAAATGATGCTGCAAGGATTTGGTACCTGAACTTTTATAGTAGTTTAACACAATGTTTTTTTCCTGCTTTCATCTTTTTTATGAACATTTTAATTTGAAAGACAGGAATCATTCTTGCTTTCAAGCTTCTGCATATATTTGAATCAAATCACAGAGCATTCTGGAAGCATTATACATAACCTTATATTGCCAAACTTTGAAAACGTGTGTACACATTTTTATACTGGAACCACTGTCAGTTGTGCAGTCAGGGCTTACAAAATGTACTTGGATTGCTCACCGTAATAATAAAGGCTTTCAATTACTGAACCATAATTACAAGTTTGAACAGCATTAGCATATTGCCGGAGGAAATATTACCTTAACCGCAGACAGTGCCCTTCCCTGATCCATAATGTGGTGCTGTAAACTGACAGCCAAAGGGTTTGTGCTGCCGGTGTTTGGGCCTTGTCCCAAGAACAAAATACACATGAAAACGTATTGCCTTTGACCCCAAACAATGTGTCCTGGGTGTCTGGCTATACGAATTCCACAACCCTGTTGGGGGCCCAATGGCTAGTGAAACAGTGGACATGAGTGTAGGAGAGTGGGGGTCTGCAATCCCATGGCCACCCCAGATTTTTGCTTTTTGCTTCACTGGTTTACGACTTTCCCTGGCTGTGGGCCTGCTAATCAGACCCACAGCCTAGCTGTTCTCTCTCTAAATTACAACCATGTACCCTAGGTGCATTTACCAATTGGTACTGGGCCACCTTATCAGTCCCTGTACAGTATACCATAGGTATCCAGGGCATAGGTGTACCCAGGGCCTACCAGGGGCTGCAGCATGTATTATGCCACCCCTGGCTGGCCACCCAAATCTGACACAACAGCTGGGGCAAGGTGGTGTAATCACCCTTTGCTTTAGATATAGTATTCATATATCTAACCCTAAAATGGACACATATATTCCTATCAGTCACTCCTATGGCAGGCCTTATCAATCCTGAAGGCAGAGTGCTTGGAATTATGTGAGATGGTGCTCTGGCATGAGCTGAGCCCGTTTGCAGCTTGCGGAACCAAGTCCTTATAGCTGTTCCATGATAACGCTATACCATATACTCTTAAGTGCATTATAATCCTCGCGGTTAAATGCTAACTTTGGCATAGCATTATCAAAACATGTCGAGTAAGGTGTCATACAAATTGGAATACTAACCCCTCGCCAATTCTGGCGACGGGTTTAGCATTCCACCCTTCTAGAGGGACACGACATGTATGTAACTGTAAACTCCGGTTAAAGTTAACTCGAGCCTCAGCATCACAAAATGGATGCTGCCACCAAAGACACAAGTCTGACCTCCTGCTGCTGGGAGTCCTTCCAGCAAGGGAGACTCAGACAAAGGGTTTCCTGCCTTGGAAGGTGCTAGCACCACCCCAGACAGGATTTTGTGTATTAGGTAGGCCAAGGCTGAAAGGAATGAGACATGCCTGGGGCACACAAGGTGCCCTGTGCATACACCGGTTCCAACCAGTTGCTGGGGCACTCCAGCCCCAGCTCTGGCGGGAAACTGGACAAAGGATAGGGGATGTAACCACACCCTTCCTGGTCCCACCCAGGGGAGGGACCTAGTCGTAGTGCAGCCCCCTTTAGCTGAATAAAGGTAGGAGCTGGTCCCATTCCAAATTAGATTACTCTTGACAACTTCCACGAAGAACTCTTGACCTTCGACCTCCTGAACATCAGATGACTGAAGAATCTCCCCTATGGTCAGGGAGTGACCATCCTGCTTCGCAGGCACCATCAAGCTCCTGTGCGGTTTGCTGCAAAGTCCTTCCATCCCGGAATCCGACGACCCAGCTCGACAAGACCCGGACCTCCAGACCTCTCTGACCTCTACCCACATCCACAGCACAGCTGGGACCCGTGGGTGCGACGAGTAACGTGGAGACGGCCATCTTGAAGAAACCTGCACAGCGCTTCCAGCACGACCCCTGAGGGTTCCTCGAGTGAGTGCATTGGGGACTGAGAAGCCCCACACCGACGCAGCTCCTGCACCCAAGACCAGCCCCCCAGCATCCCCGTGATCTGCGTGGGGCCCTTTTGCCTGGTTGCTGCCCTTCCTGTTGTCTGGTCACTTGCCGGCTGGCTAGTGACCTCTGAGACGACGACCCGAAGATTTCGACCCTGCTAGTCTGGTCCCCCAGACTGGCCCTTGCTTCCTTGTAAAACAGAAGCACCCCGGACCCTCCTGGTCCACACCAGACGCCATCTTTGTTCCACCGCGTGACTTGCATTAGCCAAGGCCTGTTGTCCAGATCGACGATCCGACACCGCCAACAGCAGCAGACTACGTGGGACAGCTCGTGCCTCCAGCCTGGTCGTGAAGAACAGCTCCTGGTCCACGCAGCTACAGAGAGAAGCGACCCTCCCTTCACCTGAACGCGACGACAGCATCTGGTTCCCTCCTGGTTCCAGCACCGTCACTGGCTAGTGACCAAGACTCTGTCCCCTTCCTTTTCAGGACTTCCTTCTTCCTAGTTCCATCCTTGGAACCACCGGACTCCTCCATCTGGCTGCCTGCCAGCAACTTCTTGTTTCAGGCATCACCGGGATCAACACAGCAAACCCGACGCAACTTCAGCCCTATGCACCCGCAGCCTGTGGGTTAGGTAACTAAAGCTTCTAGGTGCTGAAGTCTGAGTCCACTATTCTAGTGTCCAGGTCCACTGTTTTCCCTCCATCCAGCCGGGTTCGTCCGGAATCCGTAACTTTGTAAACTGTAGCATCCATAGACGTTGGTACGCATCCTGCGTGAGAGTTTCCACTCTGCACGTGAGTCCCATGGGCCTCCTGCTCCTTACTTACCTAGTTTGTAGCGTAGTCCCACTGATCCTCCAGCCTCTGGATCTCCTTACAGTATTTTCCTTCCCCGCATTCCATTGTTTTGAGTATATGGTTTGTCGTGCCCCTAAGGCACTTGTATAGATATTGTGCAAACTCGTATTTCTTTTGTAGTATTGTCATGTGCTTAGCCCTCTGACCTCATAAAGAGTTCAGAGGTGTTGTTATTAATAAATGTTCGAGGCATGTGGGCTGCTAAATTCATATCTGTTGCATTAGATCGCCGCCTAGTGTTGGGTCCGGATGATCGCACATTGTTGTCCTGGAAGAGTCTTCGAAGTATCCTGAGATAGGTGGCTCCTCCCCTGGACTACAGTGCGCATGGGCATCGGCTCCATCCCCAGATTGTTTTTTTCCGCCATTCGGATGCGGTCTCGACGTCTGTCGGAACCGAGAAAACTAGCTTTTTTACGGCCAAAAGGCCTTAGTTTCATTACGTCGGTATTGTTTGCGTACGGTCTCGAGTTCTTCCGTCTCGTTGAGTCGGAATCTGCGGAGTCGTATCACTCTTCGGACATCGAGGCCTTCTCATCGCAACACGACCAGAAATTTTCAGCATGGAGCGGAGCCCGTTTAAATACTGTCCCGTCTGTGGGTCCAAATACCCACATATCGACGTGCACCCGGTCTGTAACAAATGCCTTTCGCCAGACCATAACGAGGACAACTGCAAGGCCTGCTCCAGATTCAGGTCAAAGAAGACGCTCAAGCTTCGGCGCGCGGTGCGCCTCGAGGCCAGACAAGCGGCCCCGGCTCCAGAGAACATCTTCGGCGAACTGGAAGAAGAGGGCCTAAGCCATCATCTTGAGATCACGCCGCCCGCGACGGAGGTCGAGGCGGATCCGGAAGACGACGACGGAGTCGTGGATCAAGGCCTTGAATAAGTCGACGAGGTAGGGGACGTCGAAGAAGTTTATGGGGCCGCGGAAGATAGCTCAGGGGATGAGCTATGCCCCGAAGGTTACGCGGATCAGGCTCGGGTCACGGGATCGCCACTCGGCCTTACCCAAGACCCCGTACCGCAAGCCACGGCCCCGCCTTCAGGCCCGGCCACGGACATACTTGCTACGCAGCCCGTATCGAAACCGAAACAAACGGTATCGACTACACCTAAAATGGCCGAAACGAAACCGAAACTAACGGATTCGAGTGCATCTAAGATGGCGGCCGTTCCACCTAAAACACCAAAGCCTGCTACCTCATCGACTCCGTCGGCCTCCGGTCCACAGAAGTCGAAGAAAACTGTCGATTCGACAGTGCCGAAGTCGTCAACGGAGGAGGCATCCTCTAAGAAGGTCGTCCGGCACGGGTCGACCGGGACGACGCCGTCAAAGTCCGCCAAAGCCAGCGACAAGACTCTGGTGCCGACTGAGACGTCGCTAGTCGGACGCGTGGTTGACACGGAGCCTGTGCGATCCCACGGATCAAAGAGCGGAAGCTCAACACATCGGTCCAAGGACTCGGTGTCTACGGCTGCAGCATCGACGTCTAAGACTCCGAAGGGACCACAAGACGTCGGTTCCGAAGGCAAGGTGAAGGCCTCCTCGTCGGCGCCAAGTGACGCCGTGGGTGAAGCATCCCTCATCGCCGCTTCACTCCAGAGAATTCGGGATAAGGCCTCTACGACGTCGGCTCCGGCGCCGTCGCAACAGAAGCCGATGGACATGCCGGCGAAGCCTGCTAGCAAACTTCTCTTCCTTCTGCCGCCAAAGGAGGCACCAAAGGCCTTTGCGCCAAAGACGGCGCCAAAGACATCGGACTCGTCCACGTCTGCTGGAGTATCGGGTCGACAACTCGACTCCGGAGACGATTCGGAGCGTTTTATCGACGCACACACGGGCAAGTTGACCCTTTACAAGAGGAAGATCACTTCCCACCCAGTGGACTCTTATGTTATCCCACTAAAGAAGAAGTGGCTTGCACAGGACGCTCCAGTCCTGATTGAACCTATCCAGCCTCCTAGAAGGAGTCAGACACCTTCCCCCGAACACTCTGAGGGAGAGGACTATGGACAAGATGACCAGTACACTTTCCCCATCAATGAACCCGATGCACAGCAGGATTCCTATGACGACATAGGCGACCAAGGGATACAGATTGTGGGGCAGGACCCACAGCCTTTCAGTGCACGTGCATCCCCAACAGAAGACTCTGCAGGTTTTCATGCACTCATTGAACGGGCAGCTGCTAATCATGATGTGGACATGCATGCTGACCCAGTGGAGGAAGATTTTCTGTTTGACACTTTTTCAGTCTCCGAAAAGACAGTAAAGACACTGCCTATGCTCAAAGGTGTCCTTAAGCATGCTGCGGACATCTTTAAAGAGCCTACCAGGGCGAGGGTGGTCAATCCACGCATCGAAAAGAAATACAGACCAGCACCTGCAGACCCTGCATACATTCGGGGACAGTTGCCACTAGACTCTCTTGTGGTCGCGAATGCCCGCAAACGGGCAAACTCCCAGACGACGGGTGAAGCTCCTC
Organism: Lissotriton helveticus; assembly: GCF_964261635.1. Taxonomy (NCBI): domain Eukaryota; kingdom Metazoa; phylum Chordata; class Amphibia; order Caudata; family Salamandridae; genus Lissotriton; species Lissotriton helveticus. The sequence continues at coordinate 1,770,346,713 of NC_136065.1, forward strand.
CCCCAGACAAGGAGTCTAAAGTGCTTGAGGCAGGGGGCAAAAGGGTAGCTGCGCAAGCCGCAAATTTCTGGTGGATTGCGAATACACAAGCACTGTTGGCACGTTATGATAGGGCGCATTACGACACCCTAGAGCAGGTTTTAGAACACCTGCCTTCGCAGTTTCAAGAGGCTACCAAACTGCTTATAGAGGAGGGTAAACTCATCTCCAACGCAGCCATAAAGTGTGCACTTGATGCCGCTGACACAGCAGCTAGGGCTATTAACACTAGCGTCATGCTGAGACGACAAGCGTGGCTACGCATATCAGGGTTTAAACCGGACATTCAAACGACCATACTCAATCAACCCGTCAATCCTGATAGACTGTTTGGTCCTGATGTTGACACCACCCTCGAAAAGATTAAGAAAGACAACGAAACAGCTAAGTCTATGGGGGCCCTTCAATCACAACAATTCCGGGGCAACACTTTTCGTCGCTCAGGTGCACGTGGAGTCACCAGAGGACAGATGGGTCAACAATCACAGTTCACTAGAGGTGGAGCACAGTCCTCCTACCCAAAGCAGAATAAAGGGGGTTATCGAGGAAACAGCACCAAAGGACGTGGCAGAGGAAACAACAACTCCCGTTCCTCTGCCCCAAACAAACAGTGACTCTCTGTCACTGCCCCCCGACCATTTAACACCTGTCGGGGGGGAGACTACAGCAATTCCGGCCGCTCTGGACAAACATCACCACAGACAGGTGGGTACGAAAACTTGTCCAGTACGGTTATTGTCTAGAGTTAAAGTCCACTCCACCCAACATTCCACCAAGGCAGCGGCCTATGTCCGCAGAGCACTTGCACTTATTGCAGCAGGAGGTAGTGGTGATGCTGCAAAAAGGCGCAATCGAGCTCGTGCCAGTGGAAGAGGAAGGCACAGGGGTATATTCCCTGTACTTCCTTATTCCAAAGAAGGACGGATCTCTCAGACCCATTCTGGATCTGCGTCCCCTCAACCTGTATATACTGTCAGAACATTTCCATATGCTTACACTGCAACAGATTCTTCCCTTGTTAAACCAAGGGGACTTCTTAGCAACCTTAGACCTCAAGGATGCTTATTTCCACATACCACTACACCCATCCCACAGAAAATACCTCAGGTTCACTATCCAAGGCAGGCATTATCAGTTCAAAGTCCTACCCTTCGGAGTGACCACCGCCCCAAGAGTGTTTACCAAGTGTCTGGCGACGGTGGCGGCGCACCTCAGGAGGCAGAATATCCATGTCTACCCCTACCTAGACGACTGGCTCGTTCAAGCCAAGTCGGAACAACAGTGCGCCGCGGACATGTCAACTACCATTCACCTCCTTCACAATCTGGGCTTCTCGCTGAACTACCCGAAGTCGCACCTTCAGCCAGCACATGTCCGGCAGTTTCTGGGCGCGACGATCAATACCCTGACGGCTATGGCTCAGCCAAACCAGGTCAGGATAGACAGCATGCAATCTCTGATCCAAAGGTTCAGACCACAACACTCGCTTCCAGCGAGAGTGTTCATGCAGTTGATTGGCATGATGGCCTCCTGCATCTTCATAGTCCCTCACGCACGGTTACATATGCGTCCGCTCCAGGAGTGCTTAGCAAACCAGTGGACACAGGCTCAGGGACAATTGACAGACCTAGTGTTGGTTACCAGTCGGGCGTTCAACTCTCTGCATTGGTGGACTCCACACAACCTTTGCAAGGGCCGACTGTTCCAAGAGCCAGTGCCACAGATTACCCTGACGACGGACGCATCTCTCCAGGGATGGGGAGCTCATCTGCTCACTTACACAGTGCAGGGACTATGGACGACGCAGCAACAGAAGATGCACATCAACTATCTAGAACTGATGGCAATCTTCATGGCGCTCAAGTCCTTCAATGTACATCTGTGCAACAAGGTAGTGTTAGTCCGGACGGACAACATGACAGCGATGTACTACATTCAAAAGCAGGGAGGCACCCACTCGCCACAGCTGTCTCATCTGGCTCAGAGCATGTGGAAGTGGGCCATTCAGAGGAACATTTTCCTCATGGCAGAACACCTCCAGGGCAAGGACAATCAGATGGCGGATCTGCTCAGCAGATACAGCCATCAAATTCACGAGTGGGAGTTACACCCATCAGTACTCCGCCCGTACTTCCAGCAGTGGGGTCATCCGGAGATAGACCTGTTTGCCACAAACGAAAACGCAAAATGCCAACACTTTGCCGCCAGGTTCCCTCACCCACAATCGCAGGGGAATGCGATATGGATGAACTGGTCAGGCAAATTTGCGTACGCTTTTCCACCAGCCCCTCTGATACCGCTGGTGGCGAGAAAACTAAAGCAGCACTCGATGACACTCATCCTAGTTGCTCCAACGTGGGCACGCCAAGCATGGTACACCACGTTTCTGGAGCTCTCGGTGGTGCCGCATCAAAGGCTGCGCCTAACGCCCAGGCTTTTGACGCAGAACCATGGAGACATTCAGCATCCAGATCCGCAACAGCTCAACCTGGCGATCTGGCTCCTGAAGTCCTAGAGTTTGGCTACCTTCACCTACCTCCAGAATGCATGGACATCATCAAGGAGGCAAGGAAGCCGACTACCAGAGCATGCTATGCTGCTAAATGGAAGCGTTTTGTTCTTCACTGTACAGCCAATAACATAAACCCGCTAGATGCATCTATCCCTAACATCATTTGCTATCTGTTACATCTTTACAAGTGCAATCTAGCCTACACTTCCATTCGGATACATCTATCCGCCATAGCAGCTTACCTTCAGAACCGGCAACATCTCTCTGTCTTCAGAGTGCCTGCCATTAAGGCTTTCCTAGAAGGTCTGAAACGAGTCATTCCCCCAAGGACACCGCCAGCTCCGGTGTGGAACCTCAATGTGGTCCTCACCAGGCTGATGGGACCACCTTTTGAGCCACTACACTCGTGTGAACTCCAGTTCCTAACATGGAAAGTGGCTTTCCTTATTGCTATTACGTCACTGAGACGTGTTAGTGAGCTGCAAGCGCTCACAATACAAGAGCCATTCATACAAATTCATCCAAATAGGGTGGTACTACGTACTAACCCTAAATTCCTTCCAAAGGTGGTGTCACAGTTTCATCTCAACCAAACTATTGACTTGCCTGCATTCTTCCAAAACCCACAAACGGTGGCGGAAAGATTGCTCCATACTTTGGATGTTAGAAGGGCGTTGATGTACTATATTGACAGGACACAACCCTTTAGAAAAACAAAACTTTTTGTTGCCTTCTCGCCACAGCACAAGGGCAACCCTATTTCCAAAGCAGGAATAGCCAGATGGATTGTTAAGTGCATCCAGATCTGCTATCAAAAGGCTAAACGCACCTTAACAATACCCCCAAGGGCACACTCCACACGCAAATTGGGGGCATCCATGGCTTTCCTGGGGAACATTCCTTTAGAGGACATTTGTAGAGCAGCCACATGGGTTACACCACATACCTTTACAAAACACTACTGTGTTGATGTGCATTCCAAACAGCAGGCAGCTGTTGGGCAGGCTGTTCTCAAGACACTTTTTCAGGTTTCTGCATCTGGCACGGGCAACCGCCACTAATGGAGGGACTGCTATGTATTCAATGCAACAGATATGAATTTAGCAGCCCACATGCCTCGAACTGAATATGCTACTTACCAGTATGCATCTGTTCTTGGCATGTAGGGCTGCTAACATTCATATCGCCCACCCTCCTCCCCGGTGCCTGTCGCAGCTGCAGACATACTCTTGCATTCAATCATTAGCATGGACATCCTTTACACTCCATCTCTGCCACAATGGCTAAAAACAATCTGGGGATGGAGCCGATGCCCATGCGCACTGTAGTCCAGGGGAGGAGCCACCTATCTCAGGATACTTCGAAGACTCTTCCAGGACAACAATGTGCGATCATCCGGAACCAACACTAGGCGGCGATCTAATGCAACAGATATGAATGTTAGCAGCCCTACATGCCAAGAACAGATGCATACTGGTAAGTAGCATATTCAATATCGTTTATTTTCATAACAACCTGTGTGGTGTCCTTTCATCTGGTATTCAAGGGGTTATATTGTGGTAAAACAGCTGGCTTCACATGCCAAAAGAGTTTAGCCTAAAGACTGCTTTGTCCATGCTACCATTAGGATAGCTGGTCTATAAGGTTGACTTACAACCAATCACCATAAGGGTTGTTTGGACTGATACAAGGTGATCACTAGAACTAGTGAGCATCATATATCAGGCCAACTTCTCACAAACAGTAGCTGCGCACCTTCGGAGACAACACATCCATGTCTATCTGTATCTGGACGACTGGCTTATCCAAGCAAAGTCGGCCCAGCAATGTGCCAGCCACATGTCACGCACAATTCACCTCCTACACAGTATAGGATTTTCACTAAACTACCAGAAATCTCATCTTCAACCCGCACATGTACAACAGTACTTAGGCGCCCAAATAAACACTCTGACAGCAACAGCACAGCCAAACCCAGCGAGAGTCAACAGCATGCAGGTGCTGATTCAAAAATTCAAGCCCCAACACTCACTCCCAGCGCAAGTGTTTATGCAGCTAATAGGCATGATGGCCTCCTGTATCTTTATAGTCCCACACGCGCGGCTGCACATGCGTCCGCTTCAGAAGTGCTTGGCGCAACAGTGGAACCAGGCTCGGGGACAACTGAAAAACCTAGTGTTGGTGACCGGTCGTGCATACAACTCTCTGCATTGGTGGAACACACAAAACCTTTGCAGGGGACGACCGTTCCAAGAGCCTGTGCCCCAGATAGTGCTGACAGCGGAAGCATCTCTCCAGGGCTGGGGAGTGCATGTCCTCCATTACACAGTACAGGGCCTATGGACGACGCAGCAGCAAAAGATGCACATCAACCTACTGGAACTGATGGCAATATTCATGGCAATGAAGGCGTTCAAATTGCATTTGTGCAACAAAGTCGTGCTGATCCGGACGGACAACATGACTGCAATGTATTACATCCAGAAGCAGGGAGGGACACACTCTCCACAATTGTCACACCTAGCACAGAGCATGTGGAAGTGGGCCATTCAAGGGAACATGTTCCTCATGGCGGAACACCTCCCAGGCAAGGATAACCAGATGGCGGACCTGCTCAGCAGGCACAGCCATCAAATGCACGAGTGGGAGATCCATCGCTCAGTGCTACAACCGTATTTCCAGCAGTGGGGTCATCCAGAGATAGACCTATTCGCCACACAAGAAAACGCAAAATGCCAAACCTTCGCCGCCAGGTTCCCACACCCGGAGTCTCAGGGCAATGCGATATGGATGAACTGGTCAAACAGATTTGCGTACGCTTTTCCTCCAGCACCGCTCATACCGCTGGTAGCGTGCAAACTGCGGCAGCACTCCATGACACTCATCCTAGTTGCTCCAACGTGGGCGAGGCAAGCATGGTACACCACGTTCCTAAAACTTTCAGTGGTGCCCACCAGCGACTGCGACTCACACCAAGTCTCCTCACTCAGAGCCATGGAGACATTCAGCACCCAGATCCGCAACAGTTGAGCCTTGCAATATGGCTCCTGAGGTCATAGTTTGGCTACCTGAACCTGCCCCCTGACTGTATGGACATAATCAAGGAGGCTAGGCGGCCTACAACCAGGGCGTGCTATGCGGCAAAATGGAAACGTTTTGTCATTTGTTCCAACAATAACATAAATCCACTGGATGCCTCAACGCAAAACATCATATGTTATTTATTGCACCTATACAGATGCAATCTAGCCTATAGTTCCATCAGGATACATTTGGCTGCGATGGCAGCTTACCTTCAGAACAGGCAGCACCTTTCGCTTTTCAAAGTGCCTGCCATTAAAAGCTTTTATGGAGGGACTCAAAAGGGTAATTCCTCCAAGGCACCCACCTTCGCCTGTCTGGAATCTAAACATAGTTCTCACCAGACTAATGGGTCCACCCTTTGAACCTCTTCACTCTTGCGAAATACAATTTCTGACATGGAAAGTGGCTTTTTTAGTAGCGATCACATCGCTGCGAAGGGTTAGTGAGCTGCAAGCCCTCACTATTCAGGAGCCTTTCATTCAGATTCATGCTAATAGGGTAGTGCTGCGTACCAACCCTAAATTTATGCCTAAAGTGGTGTCACAATTCCACATTAACCAAACAATTGAACTGCCAGTATTCTTCCCGAATCCTGATTCAGTGGCAGACAGAGCGCTGCACACACTAGATGTTAAAAGAGCTCTCCTGTATTACATAGACAGGACTAAAGATTTCAGGAAAACTAAGCAACTGTTTGTTGCCTTCTCTCCACAGCATAAAGGCAACCCAATTTCAAAATCAGGTATAGCCAGATTGATTGTTAAGTGCATACAAATCTGTTATCAAAAGGCTAAACGCACATTAACAGTTCCCCCACGAGCGCATTCCACACGCAAGTTAGGGGCATCCATGGCTTTCCTAGGTAACATTCCTCTAGAGGATATATGTAGAGCAGCCACATGGACCACCATACACACATTAACCAAACTGCGTGGATGTACACTCCAAACAGCAAGCTGCTGTAGGTCAGGCTGTTCTCAGAACTCTTTTTCAGACTGCTGCAGCTGGCACGGGCAACCGCCGCTAAGGAGGATACTGCTATTTATTCTATGCACAGATATAAATTCAGCAGCCCACATGCCTCGAACGGAATATGCTACTTACCAGTATGCATCTGTTCTTGGCATGTAGGGCTGCTGACATTTATATCGCCCGCCCTCCTCCCTGGTGCCTGTCGCAGCTATAGCACTCAGAATTATTCTCTTGCATGGTCATCACTTACTGTATCATACTCCATCTCTGCCACAATGGCGAAAAACAATCTGAGGATGGGAGAGGATGCCCATGCGCACTGTAGTCCAGGGGAGGAGCCACCTATCTCGTGATAGTTCGAAGACTCTTCCAGGACAACAATGTGCAATCATCCGGACCCAACACTAGGCGGCGATCTATGCACAGATATAAATGTCAGCAGCCCTACATGCCAAAAACAGATGCATACTGGTAAGTAGCATATTCCTTCCTTCGAAGGAGAGACAGTTTTCTATAACGCTAAAGTGCCAGCAAGTTTTTCGCAGCAGGACTCAGAAAGTGCGGAAAATAGCCTGCCTCCTAGGGTCGATGGCGTCATGCATTTTCTTGGTACCGAATGCCAGACTTCGGATGCGTCCTCTTCAGCAGGATCTGGAGGAAAAATGGGACCAACAATCAGCTCGCTGGGACGATCAGATCACTTTGTCAGAGGTAGCGCAAGCTTCCATTCTGTGGTGGACAAAGAAACAGAATATGCAGGTGGGAGTTTCCCTCCATGAACCTCCTCCTGCACAAACGATAATCACAGATGCATCTCTACAAGGCTGGGGAGCGCACATGGGCCCTCTCCAAGTGTGCAGGGGGTGTGGTCTTCCAAAGAGAGCACCTACCACATCAACTTGTTGATATTGAGAGCAGTTCACCTGGCCATCAAAGCGTTCCTTCCCTCGCTTCAAGAGACAGCGGTTCTAGTACAAACGGACAACACCACTACGATGTACTACTTAAACAAGCAAGGAGGCACACGCTCAAGGACTCTCTCACTGGAGGCCCAGCGCATCTGGCATTGGCTTCTGGCTCGCAAGTTGTCCGTTCAAGCAGTCCACCTCCCAGGAGAGCAGAATGTGATGGCAGACATTCTAAGTCGGCACTTCGAGGACAAAGAGGACTGGGTTCTCAACGACGAAGTGTTAGAAGACATATTCCAGTCTTGGGGTTGTCATTCCATAGACCTCTTCGCGGATGACGAAAACACCAAATGCCCAAGCTTCGCCTCAAGGTTCTACCGACCAGGAACGAGAGGGAATGCTCTTTTGATCGACTGGTCAGGGGAATTTGTGTACGCCTTTCCACCCCTTCTGCTGATCCCGGAGGTGGTGAGCAAGCTGAACCACTCGTGCACAACAATGATCCTGATTGCCCCGACTGGCCGAGGCAATGGTGGTACACGTATCTACTTCACTTGTCAGTGTCTCCTCACAAGAGGCTTCCATGCAGGCCGGACTGGTTATCGAAGATGAACGGGAGGATTCATCATCCCAACCTTCCGTCACTGAGCTTGGCAGCATGGCTTCTGAGGTCATTCAATACGGCCATCTAGGACTGCCGCAGGACTGCATGTCCATTCTGAAGGAAGCACGGCGGCCTTCCACAAGACATTCTTACGCATGCAAGTGGAAGCGGTTCTATATGTAGTGTATGCAGAATGGGCATAATCCGGTAAAGGGTCAGGAAGAAACAGTTCTTCCATACCTGTTGTACCTGGCTAAGGCAGGTTTGAAGTTCAATTCCATTAAGGTGCATTTATCTGATATAACAGCTTATAGGCGATCACCTTCACAAACTTCCTTTTTTCAGTTGCCAGCGGTAAAAGATTTCCTGCAGGGTCTGAAAAAGGTGTACCCTTCAGTACATCCTCCTTCTCCTCCCTGGGAGCTGAACCTAGTACTATCGAAGTTGATGGGCCCTCCTTTTGAGCCCATTCATAAAGCTACTTTACAGCATATTTCCTGGAATGCGGCTTTTTTGGTAGCGATTACGTCAGCTCGTAGGGTGAGCGAGATACAGGCCCTCTGTACCAATGAACCGTATACAGTATTTCATTTGAATAGAGTGGTGCTGAGAACGCACCCTTCTTTCCTGCCGAAAGTGGTATCAGATTTTCATGTCAATCAGTCGATTTCTCTGTCCACTTTCTTTCCCAATCCCTCTACCCCAGCTGAGAGGGCTTTACATTCTTTGGACCTGAAAAGGATTTTAAAATTCTATCTGGACTGGTCCAAATCTATTCGTCACTCTGATCATTTATTTATCAACTATGGATCGATCAGAACTGGGCATGCAGCTTCGAAACGTTCCATTTTAAGATGGATCGTTTCGTGTATCAAACTTGCTTACCAATTGGCGCAAAAACCTCTGAGTTTTTCCCCTAAAGCGCATTCCACAAGAGGTAGAGCTGCGACGGCGGCTTTCCTGCACAATGTGCCAATGTCTGAGATTTGTAAACGGCGACCTGGAGGTCTGTCCATACATTTACCAGACATTACTGTCTAGATTGACACGAGAGCAGATACCCAGGTGGGCCAGGCCTCCCTGAGGAATCTGTTTAACAGCTGAGTTTTCTTAGCTGGCATGATTTAGTTGTCATGTACTTCTCATTTACCTGCAGGGGGTTGATGGGCTTGCTATTCTATTCAGTGCTTATGACTATTGATGAGGATCCCCTGGAAGAGAAGGATAAGTTACTTACCTGTAATCCTAGTTCTCTTCCAGGGGTATCCTCATCAAAGTCATAAGCAACCCACCCAACTCCCCAGGTAAATGAGATTCGGTACTAGTACAATCTTATGGTTGAGCCCTGTCTTCAGGGTTATGCAAAGAACAACTGACCTAACTGTCACCCCTGAGGCATGATGAGAAGCCTGGGGTCAGGGCTGCCTTAAAGGCACGGTGCCAGTTTTTGTTGAAAATGGTTTTATTTTCTATGTTGTTGTTTTACAATGCAGCCTAAGGGCTAACAATGTCTATTTCTTTGCAATTTTCAGGATTTGAGTGTTTTTACTCATTAAAACACAACGTTCAAGGGATATTTGACCTAATGTGTTTTTTTGTTTCCTTACTAATTGCAGTACATGTACATGTGTTAACATTGTTTAGCCTCATTTTAGGGGCTGCATTGGTGTGAGAAAAATAATATATGTACGTACATATATGGGGAGGGAGATGTATGTGTTTTTACATATATATTTTTTATATTGTTTCCGGGGTCCCGCGCGTGGGCAGGAATATTCAGTGCTTTTGACTTTGATGAGGATACCCCTGGAAGAGAACTAGGATTACAGTTAAGTAACTTATCCCTTCTGTTGAAGCACCTCGATCCTTCTTGCAACTTCAGAAATAAGACTGTCTTTTTGTTGAAATGCCTTAGACACTTGCTGAAGCACCTCTGTGAAGTCTATCATGAAGTGCAAGAAATAAAGAAACTTCTCTGATTTCATGTTATGAAGCAATCCTTTGGCTTTGTTTGAATATTCATCACTACCAGTAACAAGGTGCTCAAGATGAAGTACTGTAGATTATCAGTTTGTCTTAAGCGCTGTTACTGCCCTGTGCTGACTTGCTACCCATCTGATTTGCTGCAAGCCACCAAAATGTTGTAACTGCTCTTCAAGATTATCAGCTTTCTCTTTCTGTTCCCTTCTCCGCTTAGGTGAATAATAATATAGTTTGAAACATCCTTTGAGCACCTCTTTAAATTTGGATATGTATGAACTTTTTTTTTTAACATCACACACAGCAAGCTCTAGATTGTGAGCTACACAGTGCACAACTGCAATGTGATCGCAATTGTCCCATCCTTGATGTTTGGAGACTTCGTCCAGTAGCTGCTTCACAGCACCAGATTTGGTACCAAGGTTCACAGCAGCTCCATCTGTATTCAGACCAATGCATTTCTGGCTCAGAATATCCAGAGATATGCCCATGCTTTCCAGGCCAACCATTATAGCATTTTTCACTCCAGATGCAGTGGAGCTTTTCATGCGGACAATGTCAGACAGATGGGTAACAAGGGTGCCTTCATAAACGAATCGTACATAAATCCGTTCCTGAATTCCTTTGTCAGCTGACAGAACACTGAGGAACCTAGCATTTTCTATCTGGGATCGGAAATTGTTATTACAAAGTTACGGCATGCATGATTATTTGTATCATTTTCGAAATTCCAGTCAGGATTGTTCTTTTTCTGCAGTGTGCAGAGTTTTGGAAACTTAATAAAAGCCTCACCTTCTTTTGCAAGATAATAAGCTGTATTAAATAAAATGTTTAAGTGCCCGATATTTTTTCGTGCATTTTTGTGATTGATCTATGCAGGTCACCTGTGGGTTTTGAATTGCAGCTTTCATGTACTATGCATTTTTCATGTGATTTGCTCTTGTTGTGCCATCCCAACGTCTCCCTTTTGAATTTTTCTGTCACACCAACATATAGGGAAGATTTAGTGTCTGCGAGATGAGGAAATTTCCTGCAAACTCTACAATACAAAACTTGAGATTTTTTAAAACTGGTCTCGACTAGGACAGCTCTGTTACTTTACTTTTCTTCGATCACTACCCACTTGAAATCTTCAAGCCGTTTGTTGTACAACTCTCTTTTTGTTTGATCATACTCCCTTTGCTTTTGGTGGATTTCTTCTAATTATTTCCTTTTCCCAACTGCTGAACTCTCTCCTGCATTATTCATTGTAGTTTTAGCTCCAGTGGTTTTCCCAACCACAACTTGATAATAGCCATTGCAGCTGCACTCTGCCTGTTGTCTGCCTTGTCCTCACTAGATAGCTGCCAGCCCTGCTTCTGTCCGCTCTGAGCTAGAATCAAAAACAATAACTAACTAATTTAAAAAACCATTCAGTGTGCAAACTACTAAAGGCTTAAGATTTGCTTTCAATAATTAATTAAAGATCATGGCTCCAATTACATAACTGCATGATCAGATCTGTAACTCACTGGCACTCTCAGGTTCGCACAAAAGCACCCCAATTTGGAATGCGGCGCTCTAATCAATCCTGAACAATGTGCAACACCAGTGCTTTCAACTGAAATAACTCTCTATCTGGACTAATCTGCTCTTGAGAAGTGTGGGTTCTAATATGTATGCATATGGGGCCAGGGTTATACCTGTTCAGTAAAATTAAAAGGTCTGCCTGACGCTTTATCTAAAGTCAGAACTGAAAATAAATCCACTCAGCTTAAACATATTAGCGCTCACATCAAAAAACACGCCAACTGTACTGGCTCCCTTACCAACTGGGAATGAGTAACTTCAGGATCCCCGAGACAGGAGTCACGCTTGACATTTTTTCTAATGCTACCCTTCTGAATGGATGCAAAGCGGTGGTGCAAACACAAACATTCTCAGTACAATTTGTAGATGGTCTAAGCATTGGCATAGGCAATAGGTCTTGCCTTTGGGTCCTTATAAGTGCTTTAACGAAATGCAACAGTTGATGTTGTTGCACCAAGGATATTTAATTGTGCTGCAATAAATACTTATAAGGTTCCAAATGCAAGACTATGCTTGTAGGCACGGTTTGTTGGGCAACAAAAACAGTAAAATAATGGGGCCAAATTGTGCATTTGCAGCCCTTTGTCAGCGAAACGAACTAATTTCTGAACATCTGCTACTCATAAGTTGCTTTCTGCAAGCTCACTCCTCTGTTAAGTCATGGAAATTTCCCAGCCCTCACAACAAAACTCACTCAGACTGCCCTCAGAATTTACTTGCACAAATATTGCTCCTCAGGTGCACTTGTGCCATTTTAACAGTTTGCTCTCTCATATGGGACAGCTTTCATTTTCATAAGGACAAACCAGTTGTTGCGAATTCCCAAGACAGGATCAAGGTGGACTTACATCACAGCAATGCACCAACAAGACTAACAAAAGAAAAGGAGGCAAGGACCAAGGTCAACTTACCCACCACAGGCACATGGGATCACCAACGGGCCAGCTGCAACACTGCTAAGCCAGGCAGGCAAGCACATAACCGTTAAAAAGTCTCCGGTCAGGCACATGTCACATAATGGAAAATCCTGCTGCCTAAGAACCGGCACGCAGCAAAAATAAAAGCTACAAGATCTCTCTGATCAGAAATAGGCACTGACAAACCAATATACCCTAATGTGACATTGGGGGTCTACCCTGTGGATTCTAGCAGCACAGCTGGGGCTGTGTTCCCTGCAATTAATTGCGCCATCATTTTACGCAAACAACATCTACGATCATGTCTCTGAAGCTCACTCCCCCCTCCCAAAACCTAACTCTGGGCCTAAACTTACTTTTTGGGGGGGAAACTGGGGGTATGGTAATTAGCGGTCATACAATCAGTGCACAATCCGCACCTGAGGTGATGAGTGACACTTTCTTGCAAGCAAAATCAAGCAATGAAGGTGAGGGAAACATACAAATATTCACAAATTACAGCATAGTAAATTCACCACACAATGTTCTAATGCAACTTGCATATATCTGTTTAGATGGTTTGTGAGTAAAACAGATATACAAAACAAAGTCAGACCAATGTTGCAAATTAGGGACTCTATGTTAATTAGATTTCGAACACTGCCTTTGGAGACTGTCTTCTCTGCAATCTTGCTTTTTTTCTGTCATCTTTGGTAACCCCTGTCCTATTCCCCACTACTTGCAAGTACTTCCCACATTATCAGTTTTACAGTTGTGACCGCATAATGGCTGGAAAGCACAATGCTGTCTGTCGTTACTACGAGAGAATTGTTGCTTCTAGGAACAAAATCCTCTCTATACAAATCTCCAAAATAAATACTAACTGATCTACAGAGGAAACTGAGGGGCTGCCTTGGATCGATTTATCTGCATATCAGGGTGGTAAAATCACTCTTAGAAATAAAATGTTAATATTGGGGTGGTTGCAGTACTTATTCTGGGTCTATGCTTCCAAATCACACAACAGAAGTGCTTAACTAAGTCATTTTTCACATGCCCCCACTGTTACAATAGGGCGGCAGTCACTCTGCTCCTAAAGGGGTGCCTGAAGAGTAACTAAATGGAATTGTACAGCTCTGTGTCTGATAGAGGAATAAGCAACGCAGGGAAGGGAGACGATGAAAAACTATTTAAACGACAGGCATGCGAGAAGAGCATAAGGCCAACATTAAGTGTGTGCGTGGTACCCTGCTTGATAAGCTCTGCAAAACCACGCACAAGCTGATGCAAAGCCTAATCACAGTAAAATTCTATGCAAATGAGGACAGCCTAATCCATTACACCGTGTTTGGTACACATCAAAAAGGGAATTAAAAATACCTGATTATGGGTACAAATTAAAAGAGCAGTAACAGCGAGTCCTGGAGCGAACGGATATCATGCCTGTGTGTCACCCAACCCAGCACCGTCAAACGCCACAGCCAACTATACGTGCAGGCACTTTCTTAGTCAAAATGTGGAAGGAGGCAGTGATCTGGCAAGAAGCTATGGCGCCACAAAACTAATCAAAGAGCTTTGCATTTTTGAAGATCGCAGGATATTGTAAGTTACAATGCTACTGAACCTACGTTTTTTGGGGGACAAACGGTTCAACTCGTGTGGTGTAATTAGTAAAGTAAGCTACTGAGTATTCCAGATTCTTTGCACTTTCACCCAAAATCGAAGCTTGTGCACTGTAATGAAAAAGTTCGACGCCTCAATCCTCTGTGTAGAACTGCTCTAGTTTCTGCTTCTCGGGGAGAGACATGGAGAGGATTTCATATTCTATTTCTTACTCCAGGGGGTGAATCCCCCGTTTAACAATTTGAAATGCCTCCTTTCTACCCACACTTGCTCCAGCCCCATCCTCGGGAGTCTGACTGCTATCAGTCAGAGACCTGATAGAGCAATTACAGACCTCTGCTTCTGGATAGTATCATTGGGCACCCGAAGTGATAGATGCACTAGGGCATTCTCAATTCGGGTCGAGGTCCTAAAACTCGTCAGTGACTACTGCATTTTGATACACCTGAAGTTGAAAAATTGGCACGTTTCATAGAAGGCTAGGAGACTCCCTTCTCTTGATCTGACCTGGAAAATGTGCAATTGGATATTCAAATTAAACGGCCCACAAGAGGTTTCTGCACACAAGGCCTGCAACAAAACAATATATAAAAACCAACACCTTCAAATCGCCCTGCACTCCGTCCCGACTCCACCGAAGAGAGCGCGCGTGGTGGCGTGCTGCGTCACTGCGTCACTGCTGTACTTTAAGCAGCACAGCACGTGGGGGAAGGCCAGGGCAGTCATTGGTAGCGATTTCGCGCGCTACAAGATTGACGGTCCTGGTACCCACGAAACAATAGGCAGCGAACCACATCACCACCACCACTAGGTTAGGTGATGCGTGCATGCTGCCACCTAGAGCCTTCACCGCGTGCTCTTGATACTTGAATGCCGTTGTTGCCGCCATTGTAAAGCTGCCCCCTAGAGCCTTCACCTGCTACTGCAGTGCCAGATAAGCACTCGCCAGGCCGGTCAAGTAGGCCTTGAAACTGACTCGCCCTTCAGGAAATTCACTCGCATTTGCGAGCGGGTGAGTACATTTTTCGACCCCTGTGTGGGTTTAATGTGCTGAGAAGTTTGATTTGATTAAAGCCTTTATGGAACGATTAGAAAGGGTGATACCACCAAGAGTCCCACCTGCACCAGTATGGAACTTAAACATAGTCCTTACAAGGCTAATGTTTTGAACCAATGCACAGGTGTCAATTACAATTCCCCTCATATAAGGTTGCATTCCTCATCGCAATCACTTCACGAAGGAGAGTTGGTGAACTCCAGGCATTAACTATACAACTATACTTATTTCAGCTGCACAAAGATAGTGGTTCTTCGAACCAATCCTAGATTTCTTCCTAAAGTAGTTTCTGCTTTTCATATAAATCAGTTGTTACCTGTGTTCCTTTCTCAATCTGATTCTGTAGCAGAACGAGCTCTACATAAACTTGATGTTAGAAGAACTCTACTACATTATGTAGAAAGTACAAAAAAAGTCAGCAAAACAAAGCAGCTTTTTATTACTTTTTCGCCACCACACAAAGGCAGTCCCATATCTACATCAGGCATTGCAAGATGGATCATAAAATGTATCCACACATGTTATGTGAAAGCGAAAAGAACTTTGCTAATACCCCTTAGAGCGCATTATACTGAAGATATGGGCTGCAATGGCTTTCTTAGGGAATATTCCCCTAGCTGATGTCTGTAAAGCAGCAACATGGTCTACACCGCACACATTCACCAAGCACTATTGTGTAGATTTGTTAGCAAGGCAACAAGCTAATGTAGGCCAATCAGTACTTAAAACATTATTTCAAACTACAACAGCTACAGGTAGCCACCACTTTGGGAGTGTACTGCTGTATAGTCTATGCAAAGCATGTGATCTACAGCTCACATGCCTCGAGCGGATAATGTTACCCAATAAGCATCTGTAGAGCTTTATATTCACATGCGCCCACCCAACCTGTAGTTCTCACTTTACATACATGCGCATGGACATCTCTATTCTCACCCTCTGCGGGAAAACAATCTAACAATGGAGTCAAAGCTCACGCGCACTATCACCGAAAGGAGGAGTCTCCTTACCTTGTGACTGGAAAGAGTTCTTCGAAGAAAAACAACTTGCAAACATTCAGACCCAACACTAGATGGCAGGAGTATGCAAAGCATGTGGAGCTACAGCTCTACATGCCAGAACAGATGCTTACTGGGTAAGTAACATTATTCATACAGAGCCAGCTTCCCTACAGTAAGGTATTCTCTACTTTTTTCTCTGCCTACCTTTGGGGTTCCACTGGACGCTGTGCAACACTATACCTTACATTGGTATAGTATATACAGAGCCAGCTTCCTACAGGCAGTATTACTGTGCAGGTTCTAATAGCACCTACCCAGATGTGAGCTCTTACTAATGGCAACAGCAACAATAGCAACCCTCAGTCTGCTCTAGAGATTACACATGAGGGAGGGGGTGGCTATGGGTTAACAACAAAGGAAAAGCCAAAGGAGGTTCCAGTAAGGGAGCCTTCACCACTACAAAACATCAACTCCCTACAACTCCCACCCAACCACTTAATATCTGTTGGGGTGAGAGTCCAATATTTCCTGCCAAATTGACTAGAGATCAATAAAGACAAATGGGTTTTAGCCATAGTTTAACAGTTATCCGCTAGAGTTTCAATCATACCCCCAACATACCACTACGTTAACCTTCTAGAGAAAGAAGTACACACCCTCCTATAAAAGAACGCTATTGAACCTGTCTCCTCAACACCAAGGAAAGGGGGGTTATTGCTTGCATTTTCTTATCCCGAAAAAGGATGGCCCCTCAACCAGATGTCAATCTCCAACTGCTAAACTTATATATAGTGTTGGCAGACTTCCACATGGTGTCCCTTCAGGGCATCATACCTCTGCTACAGCAAGAGACTTCATAACAGCATTAGACCTGAAGGACGCAGATTTCCACATGTCCAGCCCACTGACGCAACCTTCACTTTATGGTAACAGCGCCAGCCAAGTCGAGTCTAAACATTCGGCATAACGACCAAATGCTTAGTGGTTGTGATACCACATTTAAGAATGTGTGGCATTCACGTTTCCACCTGCAAGGATGATTGGCTAATGAAGAGCTCAAGGAAACAATGCCTTACTCATTCGCAAACAGATATTTCTCAATTACACTCTTTATTTAGGCTTTACCATAAAAATCGCCAAGTCACATCTTTTCGCTCTGCAGATTCAATACTTTTTAGGGTCAGCGCTCAATTCGATAACCGGCAAAGCCTACCCCAGCCAGCAAAGAGTCATGGCTTTCCAACAAGCTTGTCCCTCTTTTGCAACCAAATCGTCATTTACCAGTCAGATCAGTTATCTGACTAATCTGCGTAATGAGCTCATGCATCGTCATAGTTCCAAATGCCAGACTGCAATACCACTGGTCCCAACCGGAGTATCCAATGGAGGATCCAGTGCTTTCAAAGGCCAGTGTTCATCACTCTTTGCAGTGGTGGAAATGCAACAGCCAGGTGTAGGACTGGGTTTTGAAAGCCCTTTATCACATGTCACCATCACCATGAAGGCATCACAAGCAGGATGGAGGTCACATCTCAATCTCACAGCAGTACAAGTGCTTTGGACACCACAGCAGCAGATCTGCTAAATCAACTATCAAAAACTCCTAGCAATCCAACTAGCCCTCAAATCCTTCCTCACTTGGATATAAGGCAAGGAAGTGCTAGTCCGAACTAACCACATGACAGCGATGTACTACCTGCAGAAGAAAGGTGGCACCCACTCTCTGCCTTTCTCTTCAAACTCAAACAATCCGTAGTTGGGCCCTTTGTCACCGCACCCACTTCATAGCGGGTGAAGACAGTGACCTACTCAGCAGGTCACACCAAGAGGTCCACAAATGGGAGCGCAGTCCTAAGTACTAAACAGCTACTTCAAACACTGGGGAGCTCAACAGATAGATGTCTGTTTTTGCCACCCCATGGAATGCAAAATGCCCAATGTTCGCCTCTAGGTTCCCACATCCACAGTCCATGGGCAATGCCATATAGATGAACTGGTCAGGGATATTTACTTATACTTTTCTGCTTCTCCCCCTGGTGATGCGGACTATGCAGTCAACATCAGGCACTTGTCCATGTACCGCTCACATGGGCCAGACAGTCCTAGGTTATCTAATTGGGCAACTAAGTCCTGAACTGTTACCTGATTATACCTCTAGACCTAGATTGAAGTAACCTTTTATTGAAACCCATACCGTCACAAGTGCTTCAGTCCATATAGCAACGTCCTCAAGCAAAGCTTAATGAGAGGGAACTGGATTAGGAGGCTGTAGACAACTGTTACGTTCAATTAAGTGCTACCATCAGTTCAATGTTTAAATAGGAAAATGCCCTCTGGTAGATGACTCAGTATATCAAGGCCACTCCTTTCCTTGCTTATCTAGGTATATCATTTTGTGCAGCTATTCAAAAACTAATTGGGGCTTTTTTTGCAAGAGTTTTATAGTTCTATATATAAGGAAAAGGAAATTACTTCGACTTCTTTGCAACATAGATTGTCAATTCAGTGTTCTCTGTCACAGTCCGTTCCCTGCTAGAAAGGTATGTTTGCTTCAGAACTTTAACCATGCTTCATTCAGGGAAACCCTACAATTACATATTTTGCACTATGAGTACTATGTTGATTTTACTTCACTGTGCAAGGGCTAAAAATAAGAACTAAGTGGGAAGACTTTACAAATTTGAACTGGGCGATGCAGTTGCAGCATCAAGCGTTCAACTGCCATGAGGTAGGGGTCTCTCGGGGACCATCCATCAGCCCTACATTATTAAATATTTAGCTCACAGAATGGGCGCCCTTGGTTAGACCTTTTGACTTGTCTCTGACTTCCTATGCTTACAACACTCAAATTGTCTTGTCAGCCTCCAAAAATGGCACCAAAGTCTCTGCTCATTTCCATGACTTATGCGGGCTGTCAGTCTATGGATGAGTAGACATCAATTCAGATAATACTGAGGTAGTACTGTTTGAAAACCTCTCTCCACCCTGGTCTACATCTTGGTGGCTTGATGAATTGCTGCTCCTCCCACCATTCCGGTGACCAAGGCTAAAAATTAAGATTGGTAATCAATGGAATGCTCAAAGCAGCAGATCTATGCAATAGATGTTGGGTCTAGCTTTTAGTTACTTATGACAATAAAAAAAAATCTTGTCCTTTACTCCTGCGCCACCAAAAAGACTGATTACCACCTTCGTTCTTTTTGAAATAGACTATTGCATTGGCCTATGTGTTAACATACAGGAAAAATATCTCAAGCATCAGACCGTACAGAATGCGGCAGCAAGGCCCCTCCTAGGCATTCCTAAATTCCAACCTGTCTCTCAGGAAATTGTGAAACTACATTGGCTTCCTGTAAGAAGCCGCATCAAATTAAAAGCCCTCTGTGCAGCCTTTAAGGCTCTTCATGACACCAGCCTCTGTTCCTTCCAGTCCTTCAAATGACAAACCCCAAGTAGACCGCTGCGTTCTGAAGGGCCAAACGAAATGTTGCTACCCAGAACCCGAAAGGCAAACTAGGGTGGCAGAAGCTTTACAACTGGAACCACTAAGCTCTGGAATAGTCTACCCTGATGTATCTCAGTCCTGCCCATTTTTATCTACTTCAGGAAGTAGCTCAAAACTTGGACGTTTATTAACTAGGGTTCCCATTCTTGCTCAGGAGAAGTCTGTGGCAAGAAAACATTTGGTATACGTGCGGCCATTACATTTTTATAACATAATAAATAAAATGAAGGCAGAACTCTATTGGATGGCATATCATACAGGGCATTGTGCATCAGCAAATTGTAAAAGTTTGTTTCCTTGTAACATGTTGAACCCCAGATCATATTTTCTTATTCCTAAGACATTCGTTCAGCATGTTAAGATGTAATATTTTCCAAACTTTATCTGTTTGACTTCTCTTGCCTTCTGCTACACCCTATTTCATATCCCTCCTCCACCGGCTTATCCATTTTCAGAACTGTCTCATCACAAGATTCGACCAGACAAGTCACCAAGACAGCACTTAGACGATTTAGTGACTGTGTCCAAAGTTGAGCGAACACCAGCACTAAGGCCGGAGCGGTCAGTCATCCCTTCTTCAGCTCACGACCGGAACTTCAGCAAAAAGCGACAGCGAGAGCACTCAGTGGAGAGAAGTGAAGGTAGGAAACAGTGAAATCCCAGCTTCCTGTTCTAGATCTGCTATACCATCATTGAAACACTTTTAAACAATAGTCTCAATAGCCATTCTTCTCATGTAACTCAATGAGAAACGTTATCTACAGGGCGAGCCCTCTCCTCCAAACTGCAGTAAAACATTGTTTGAAAGACTTGCCTACTCAAGAATGCTTAACTAGAATATACTGCCTTCTGCTTTTAAAGTTGCTTTAATTCTCTGAATAATAGGTGCAGATGGTAAATTTTACAGTTTGTCCAAGTTATAACCCCTCCTCCCCCTTATATAGAAGTGACGTGGAAATAGGGGAATTTTGGAAGGGGGTCTTTAATCCTAATAATTCACAGTTTTTGTTTTAAGTGATACCCGAAGAAGGACATAACTATTGGAATAGTTTTGGGGAACCACCGTTTGTGGGTTACCTCCTCGATCCTCTTCTTTTCATGCGGACACCCAAAACATTACAACAGTGTTTTAAAACCTGACTTGTTGCCACATCTTCATTGATATTCATAAACACTAAATATATATATGCATTTGTAAAAAAAATATTTCTTGAAAAGCATTGATATAAAAGATTTTGAAAAGCTAAACTCTTTGAAGACCTGTTTTTATCCCCGTTCCTGAAAAGAAAAAACTGAACAGGTAGACAATTCTGCCTAACTGAGAAAAACCTAGAACCCGGATAGCCTAGAATTAACTGCAGTGACAGATGGAACTAAGTTGTTCAAGGCATGTGTGCTGTAGATACACATGCTTTACATACTCCTGCCATCTAGTGTTGGGTCTGGATTTTTGCAAGTTGTTTTTCTTCTAAGAAGTCTTTCCAGTCACAAGGTAATGCGACTCCTCCTTTCGGTGATAGTGAGCATGGGCATCGCCTCAATTGTTAATTTTTTTTTTTTTTTCTGCCATCCGATTTGGACGGGTATTGTTGTGCTCCGCTTCGGAATCTATCCTCTGGTTACCCCTCGGTGGGTACTCTCTCTACCTCTACTGTTTTGTTTTAGAACGCGTTTTCGTGGTTCGATTTGAATTTCAAGAAATTTCGACTGGAACATCTGCGAGCGGCCTTCCAACCCGACTGCGTCTATTCGGCTCCACATCGATGGAAAGGACTCCATTAAAATTCTGTTCCCTTTGCCATGCGAAATATCCATGTACAAACTCTCATACAATGTTTAATTTGTGCTTGTCCCCTGAGCACAAACAAAGAGCAAGACTGTGACACATGCTGATCCTTCAGGTCAAAGTCAGGCTCTATGTCGAGAGGCAGCGGTTGGATGTCACACTGGACCTCTTCGGCGAAGACTCTGAACAAGAGGTATCAGAAAAGCCTTCCGGCTCGGGACCGAGTCGTCCAAAGCCCACTTCCGAGCCAAAATCTTCCAGCTCGAAGTCCAAGATTGGTTCGGAACCGAAGCCTTCAACACCAAAAACCAAGAAACACCCCTCGGCACCAAATGGACAGTCTGGCTGGACTCCAAAGCTTTGGTGCCGAAAACCAAAGACATGCCTACAACACAACTGGATCCAAACATACCTCCTAAACTGGATCCAAAACAGAAAAAGCTCTATATTCACCCCGACACAGGGGCATATCCATGCTAAAACACCATCCAAGCACAAGCTTTCTGAAGATGATAGCCCATGCAAAATTCCTCAAGAAAACAATGTAGGCACTAGTCCTTTCCATACGCTTCCATCTCCTCCCTCTCCACCACAGCTTGATCCATTACAAACTACACCGAGTCGTCTCTCCTCTACCTCATTTTCACACAGGTGACACTGATGATGACTATGTACAATTACCAGATCCTTGGACGGATTACATAATTGATTCTCCACAGGACACAGACCCAGATCTTTATCCTGCCAGGCCATCGCCACCTGAGGACAATCAGTCTTACCAACAGCTTATTGCTAGAGCAGCAGAATACCAGGGGGTGGAGCTTCATAAAGAGTCTTTAGAGGAAGATTTTCTCTTTGACACTCTAGGATCCCATAAGTCCAGTCAGACACTACCTATGCTCAAGGGTATGTTAAGGCACAGAGACGATATTTCAAAGATCCTGTCCTTGCCAGAATCCTTACTCCTAGAGTAGATACAAAATCTAAATGTTCCCCCACAGATCCTATATTTATTAAGGTTCAGTTACCGCTTGACTCTAGTGGTATAAAATGCTAGAAAGAGGGCTAACTCTCAAGCATCTGTGGATGCCCCACCCCAAGATAAAGAATCAAAGCTAAAGGTAAACGGGTGGCTGCGCAAGCAGCTAACCAATGGGGTATCACTAACACGCAGGGGTTACTAGCAAGATATGATAGAGCACACTGGGACGAAATGGAACAATTACTTAAGTTTCTCCCAGAGAAACATAAGGCAAAGGCTCAGGATTTAGTCCAGGAAGGCAAATTAATTTCTAATGCCTCTATCGATGCGCTCTAGATGCAGCTGACACCGCAGCTAGATAAGTAAAAACTAGCATCTTTCTAAGACAACATGCATAGTTGCGGATTTCAGGGTTCAAACCTGAAGTCCAACATTCCATCCTGGCTATACCCTTTGATAAAAAAACCTATTTTCGGCCCTGAAGTCGATGTAGCGCTTGAAAAAATGAAAAGGGACACTGATGAAGCAAAATCTATGGTAGCGCTTCAATATAACTCGAATAGAGGTTCAAGGTAATTCCATTTGGCGTCACCACAGCCCCTTGCGTGTTCACCAAATGTCTTGCAGTAGTAGCTGCTCATCTCAGAAAACAATGTCTTCCCTTACCTGGATGACTGGCTTGTCAAAGCAGGCACTTACAGAACTGTATACTACACACTCAGACAACAGTGTACCTAATTCACCAGTTAAGTTTGACAATAAATGCACAAAAGTCTCACATGTGTCCGGCATAAGTGCAATCTTATCTGGGAGCTTCCCTCAACACTCTGAAAGCTCTAGCCACTCCTAGTGTGGCCATACTTTACAGTATTCAGGCCACACTATTACAAATCCAACCCAACCAATCATTACCAGCCAGAGTCTTCATGCAACTGCTGGGAATGAAGGCATCCTGCATTGCAGTCGTACTTCATGCAAAGTTCCACATGCGCCCTCTGCAAGAATGTCTAGCGCATCAGTGGAATCAGTCACAGGGTCTATTAACCGATCTTGTGTTTGTAGACTGCCTCACTCATCGCTCTCTGCAGTGGTGAAACCCTCAAAACTTAGCAAAAGGGTGGCCTTTCATAGAGCCAATTCCACGGAGTATTCTGACAACAGATGCATCGTTAATGGGTTGGGGTGCCCATCTTCAACATTACACAGTACAGGGACTGGTCGGACAATCACAAACGTCTCCACATCAGCTACATAGAACTTCTAGCAGTGTTCCTAGCACTCAAAGGTTTTCTCACCCAACTTGTAGGCAAGACTGTCTTAGTTCGCACAGACACCATGACAGCAATATACTACCTACAGAAACAGGAAGGGACTCACTCTCTCGAACGGCCACGCCTTGCACAAAGCATTTGGAATTGGGCGATTCACCGCAAAATCTATCTCCTAGCAGAACACCTTCCAGGAGTAGACAATTAGATTGCAGACCTGCTCAGCAGACACAGGCAGCATGTACCAGAGTGGGAACTTCACCCCCAAGTTTTTCTTCCCTACCTTCAAAAATGGGGTTTTCCACAGATCTGTTTGCCACAGTACACAGTGCAAAATGCCCAAACTTCGCATCCAGGTTCCCACACCCAACATCCAAGGGCAATCCTCTATTGCCCTTGCTCAGGAATATTTTCATATGCTTTTCCGCCTCTCCCACTAATTCCATTACTGGTTCGGAAGCTCAGACAAGCGTCCCTCACACTGATCTTAGTAATCCCCACATGGACTCGTCAACCTTGGTACACCACCCTGTTAGACCTCTCAGTGGTTACACATAAAAAGCTACATCTCACACCGTCTCCTCACTCAGAGCCATGGAAAAATAAAACATCCAAATCCCAGCGAACTCAACTTAGCGATGTGGCTCTTGAAGTCAGAGTTTGGTTATTTACAACTGCCACCAGACTGTATGAATATTCGTAGAGGCTAGAAAGCCTACTACTAGAGCACGTTATGCTGCAAAATGGAAACTGTTTGTTTTCTGTTGTAACATCAATCCACTTGATGCTTCTGTACAGAAAATCATTTATCTGCTGCATTTACAGCAATGTGGACTAGCTTACACATCCATTTGTTTACATCTAGCAGCCGTAGCTGCATACTTGCAAAACAGACAACACTTCTCTCTATTCAAAGTACCAGTGATTAAAGCCTTCATGGAAGGATTAAAAAGGGTGATCACAACAAGAATTCCCCCTGCTCCAGAGTGGAACTTAAACATAGTCCTTACAAGGCTAATGGGTCCACCTTTTGAACCAATGCACAAATGTCAGTTACAAATCCTATCATGGAAGACTGCTTTCCTCATAGCGATAACCTCACTAAGTAGAGTTGGTGAACTTCAGGCATTATCTATACAAGAGCCTTTCTTTCAACTTCACAAAGATAGGGTGGTTCTTCGCACCAATCCTACATTTCTCCCTAAAGTAGTTTATGCATTTCATATCAATCAATCGGTTGAGTTAACTGTGTTCTTTCCTCAACCTGATTCTGTAGCAGAACGTGCCCTAAGTACTCTTGATGTTAGGCGTGCTATACTTTACTACATAAAAAGAACCACAGATTTTAGGAAAACAAAGCAACTATTTGTTGCTTTTTCTCCCCCTCAAGGGTAATCCTATTTCTAATTCGGGTTTGCAAGATGGACTGTAAAATGTATCCAAACATTTTATGTTCAAGCAAAGAGCTTTGTTATTACCCCCTAGAGCTCACTCAACTCATAAAATAGGGGCTATTATGGCCTTCTTGGGAAATATTCCTTTAGCTGATATTTGTACGGCTGCAACATGGTCTACACCGCACACATTCACCAAACACTATTGTGTAGATGCGTTAGCAAGCCAACTGGCAAATGTAGGCCAAGCAGTACTTAAAACTCTATTTCAAACAACTACAACGGTTACAATTTGCCACCTCTTTGACAGTTTTCTGCTATATAGTCTATGCAAAGGATGTGATCTACAGCTCACATGCCTCGATCGGCTAATGTTACTTACCCAGTAAGCATCTGTTGGCATGTACAGCTGTAGATTCACATGCACCCACCCACCTCCGTGATCTCCTGTAGTCGTAGTTCTCAATTCACATTCATACGCATGGATATTTCTATTCTACACATATTAACTCCATTCTCACCCTCTGTGGGAAACCAATCTGACAATGGAATCGATGCCCATGCGCACTATCACCAAAAGGAGTCACCTACCTCGTGACTGGAAAGACTTTTTCGAACAAAAACAACTTGCAAACATCCAGACCCAGCACTAGACGGCGAGCGAATGAAAAGCATGTGAATCTACAGCTCTACATGCAAATAAGATGGGTACTGGGTAAGTAACATTATCCATAGTTGGATATATGGATGAGTTAGTTTAGAGTGGAAGCCATGCATTAAGTATTATTTTAGCAACCTCTTGTGGCCATAGGATGAACTCAAAATTCCTTGACCACATGGAGTAGGACAATTCTCACTTACTGAAGGAATTATGACCTATGAAATCTTAATAATGTAATTAATCAGAAAACTTAGTGCAACAGGAGTTAATGTTCAAAATCTATTGCAAGTGTCCTCTTAGTGTAATCTGATATGTACGAATTCCAGGGTCAGATATATCCTGGTAGTTAATGATCACTTAATAAGCAAGGGCTGCCGATTTACATTTGTATAAGAATTGATTTTGGTGAGAGTAAACCTGTTAAGGTACTGAACAGTAAAAGTAATTTTAGCAGTTGATTACAAAATGCATTTTACTGTATGGCAGTGAATTTCAATGGATCACTGACTGTAAACGTCTAGATTAGTCTGGCAACATTACTGAAGCCACTGTAGCCCAGCTATAGGTTTTTGATTGATTTCTAAATCTAAGTATCTTATCTTTTGGTGGTTTGCAGTGTCAAAGCATCACAGCGATGTTGGGACTCAGTGCTTCCTGTCAGTCAGCTCACACCCCATCTCCCACAGTCCTCTTGTTCGACAGCACTCAACAGCTTCCGAAAATTCCTTTCAGGCTAACACTAGTGTGCAGAGTGCATACAGTATTTTGGTAAGTTGTTTAAACTCTGCATGTTCTCACTTTTGTAAGTTTGAAACCGTTTGCAACCTGTTGTCTTAATACAGGAAATAATATGAAGTAGAATATGCTTTCAAACTGCTTGCCAAAAGCTTGAGCTTAAAGGAACACTGGTAATAGAGGCAAAAGTGGCAACTGTGGAAAAGCGAAAGATTCATTTGCATATGGTCGGCATGGTTCATCTGCATAATAAATGTACCCCTTTTTACAAATGTTTTTATAGCACATGCCACAGCAGAATTCTCTTGACAATAATTCATTGAATCAACTTCTCACAGATTAAGTTGAACCAGTCGGTAGTTAGTCGCCCACTCTTGTACCATGCCAGATATGCACTGCAGGAGATGCAGTAATAAACAGACCTGTCCTAATGTTTGTGCAGCTACTTCAACTCATCTGCAGAGTAGCTGGTGTGTTCTATGAAAATACTCCTGCACCATTAATATTAGCGGTGTAATAGCAACCACGTAAAATAAAATTGCCGTTAGTGCCCGCCCCCCCACCCCCCTCCTCCTCCCTTGCTAGATTCCCAAGAGGGACCACCTCAGTGCATCAAACATGGTTGCCAGCGTAATGTAAACCATGTTTGTGAATGTGGAATGCCTCTACGTGTGTAGCACATAAGTAAAGCCACCCGAGTATGTTTATTCGTTTTTTTCTTTTTTCCTTTTTCTCTCAAGTATCAGCTTTAAGTATATTATGGAAATGCAACCATTTTTCCACGAAGCTCAACTTATGGGTTCACCTCATGAAGCACAAGCTAATTTAGTGCACTAGGTTGTACTCAGGCGAGCTACTGGCAGGCAGCTGGAGAGCTACCAGTAGCTCACAACCTACTCGTTGGAGAAGCCTAGCTTATACAGTTGCCTGTGATCTGTAAGGATTAGCACGGGAAGCTCATGAAGGATACATATGGGAATATTTTTAGAATGTACAAAAATGAGAATATCCTAAATCCAGTAGGGTGAATTTCAGGGAAGCCCCGAATTTGTATCAGGCCTATAGCAGGATCAAGCATGATGAGTTCGCTGATGTAATTTCTGCCTCCACTCCTGTGCTGTCTGTCCAGATGTGAATACCGTAAAAAAAACTGTCTTCTTTCTGTAATTGATAAACTAGCCCCCTTGAAGCCTGTAAGTCATGCTGAAGAAGTTTCTCTGCTCCTTGGTTTTGAGAGGCCTTGGTGCCTGAAAAGACAAGCCTTTGCAATGCAATAGATCTTGTATTTTAGAGAGTTTGAGTTATTGGCATTGTAAATGATAATCCCTTTTATTTATGTGTTGTTTTTAAAACAGATAAATAAAAGGCAGTCATTTACAATGCCAATAGCTTAAACTCTCGCAAATGCGAGACCTATTGCATTGCAAATGCGTTTGGAACCCATGCTATAAAGACTTTAAACAAAATTAAGAGAACAGCAGGCAGGACAAAGCTGTGTGAGAAAGTGCCATCTTTCTGGCATGGTATGCCCCCCACTTTTTGCTGAATTGCTGATGTACTTTGACTGAGTGTGCCCTGGGTTCCAGCCAATCCGGTACCCAGGGCCTGTGTTTCTTACCTAAAACTGCATTGCCGCCTAAACCCAATTGGCATCCCTAGCCACAGGTCAGCCCCTGGTAAATGGTACCCTAGGTACCCAGGGCACTGTGACCAGAGAAGGCCCCTAAATGCTGCAGCACTTATTGTGCCACCCTTAAAGGCCCTGTACCCTGACACACACACACTGCCTTTGCAGGCTGAGTGTCTTGGGGCAAAACTAAACAGTCGACATGGCACACTTCCCTGTATGCCATGCCCACAAACATACTTCCCTGCCATACCTCAGTCACCCCTCTAGCTGGGTGCACTGTGCCAGTGGTGTGGGCACAGGTGCATGAGGCCTGTGCACCTACAGTACCCAGGGCCATTTCTGGGTACTGTAATCGCAGTGATGCCATTAAGAGTATATGGTGCTGGGAGGTTGTCATTATGAACTCCACAGCACCATAATGTCTACACTGAGGACTGAGAAGTTTGGTATCAAACTTCTCAGCACATTAAACCCGCACTGATGCCAGTGTGGGATTTAATGGAAAATGCACGACCGAGGGCATCTTAGAGATGCCCCCTGAAACCTAAAATGAAAGTGTGTCCTCATGTAACGTAACTGGTGCTATGTAAAGCGCTCTGATAACTGATTCGGTTCGGTTCTAGTTCGCGCTATATAAAACTCTGCAAAAAAAAAAAAAAAAACCTAACCAACTCCCAGTGTCCTGACTGCGTGGCTACCACCACCAGACCTGTTTCTGGACCTCTGGGTCGAGTGCTTGCTCCTCTCGGGGGCCTGAAACAGTGCACATCCTGGGACGAGGTGCCAAGCCTCCTGCCCCAGGATGGGCAGGGAAAGCTTCAAAGGCATGCTGCCTTTGTGAGCTTCTCCAGGCCACTTGCTGTACTCTGCAACTGGCCTCCACCGTTTTTGACCCCCACTCTGGCGGGATGACAGGCGGGAAACCGTAAGTGAGGAAAGGGGGTGTGCCAGCCTCTGGCAACCCCACCCCTCAGGTGGGAGAGGCCAGGTGAAGCACAACTCCGGGCTCCCGCCATCCTGAGGATGGGAGCCTTGCCCAATCAGCTAGGATCCTGCCCCCCTCCCACTGGAGAGTGGCAGGATAGGGGGTGTACTCACCCCAGGACAGGGATCGATTGGTCCCTTGCCCTACCTGTAACACCCCTAAATTTAGTAGTTGGGGGCACCCTGAACCTTCCTTCCTGAGATCCCGATTTTGAAACCAGAACAAGAAGAAAGAAGACGTGCCGCGCAACTGCTAACAAGAGGACGACACCAACTGGCTTGGCCCCAGCCCTACAGGCCTGTTTATCCTTGAACCTGCTCCTGCTAAATGCCAGTGTCTCCAGTGGTCAGCAACCTTGAAAACCTTGGAGGACCTGACTACCTTCCTCATCTAAAGATTGGCACTCCCACGAGCAGTGGTTCTGCTCAAACAGCAACAACCCCTGGTGCCAGCCTGGAACCGCGAATCCAGCACACAATGCACCCGCCCGGCCTGAGCCTTAGTGAACAAAAACCACGAACAAGACCCCCCCCCCCCCCCACGCGCGATTGTGACCACGAATCGAATGCCCACGGACCCTCCTCGATGCTCCTGACGACGCCTGCAGCCTCACAACAAGGGACCCCTCCAACCGTGACCAGCTGAGGGTAAGATTTCTGACATCCCTGCACCCAGCGGCCCACGGCACCCTGTGCCCAACTCCTGGGTGGCTACCTAACACCATACATCTTCCCAACTTACCTTTCGAAGTGATGGTCGCACCTAAAGAAACTCCGTCCCAGAGTCTCCAGCCTTTGTTCAACATCCTGCTTTCCAATTGAAATACATTGGGCGCCTGAAGGCCCAAAAGCACCAGCCGCCCGAGTGCCAATGGAAGTGCAGCATCTGTCCTATCCTATGTTCCCAATTGGCCTATGTAAGTGACCAGGAGCTCTGCTCCCACAGCCGTGTGGCCTGCTAGCAGCCATAAACCAAAGGCCTCCTGCCCACTATTCACACGCTTCGGAACCGAAAAAACACCCGGAACTGAAGAGACAGGTTCTGGTAAAGGACACTTCAAAAGGGCACACTTCCAAACCGAAATTAACTACCGACTCGGTGCCGAAAAAACCTACGGAGCCGAAAACCTCAACACCGAAGGATCTGCATTGTTCTGAGGAGTTTTTCACACCTGATCCTAACCAAAAAAACTCTAGTCAAGGATCCTAAGGATGGTCAATTGACTGTTCCAAAAAGAGACCACTTGATGCGCCAGCACCTCCTCCTCCTCCTCCAAAGAGACATTGCAACCTCTCCATTGAGGGTGCCTTCTCCTCCACCTCCCCATACTGTTCCCTCTCCTGCACCTACTCCACCTCACCATTCACCTACACCATCCCCTGATCCACAAGATGATGTAGACACAGACTGATGACGCAGATGGAGGTGCACTAATAGTCCCCCTCAGTCTCCTAATCCATGGGATGATTACAACACTCCTTACGTCCCACAAGACGACATATACCATTCTAGACCATCCCCACCAGAGGACACTATGGGCCAGATGTAGGTAAAATAGATTTACCGATTCTTAATTACCGAATTTTACCGATTCGGTAATTAAGAATCGGTAAATCTGAGGGGTGGATATGTAGGTATTCCAGATGTGCTGGAATACCGAATCGGAACAATTCGGTATTTACCGATTCGGTAAATACCGAATCGGTAATGCCCATTCATTCCTATGGGCTTTGATTTTCACAAGGGTGCAGGGGGTGTCACTTTGACACCCTCTGGCCCCCCCAAAACAGGCTCGGGTGCCATGTGGCAGGCATACATGCCCTAAGGGCAGGTCTGCCTGTCATATGGCATAGGTGTGCATGCACACATGTGCATGCACACCGGAATCGGTATTTTACCATCAAATTGGATTTGATGGTAAAATACCGATTCGGTAAGGCTTTTGGGACTCAGAAGAGTCCCACCTACATCTCAGATTTACTGAATCGGTAAAAATACCGATTCGGTATTTTACAGAATCGGTAAATTTACCGAATCTGTAAAAAATTGACCCTACATGCCGAAAACCCATTTACCGGTCGGTAACGGCCGAAATCGGCCATTACCGGTCGGTAAATGGCCTGAAACGGCCACCTACATCTGGCCCTATAGGTTTTAACCTACTAGTCCAAAGAGCTGCCCAATATCATGGGGTGGACTTGCATACAGATACGGTGGAGGAAGATGTCCTACTAGACACTTTAGATAACACTCAACGGTCTACTGCCATTTTACCAATGCTTAAGGGTGTAATCAAACATGCAAAAGAGGTTTTTAAAGACCTCGTCAGGGCTAGGGTCCTCAATCCTCGAATTGAGAAAAAATATAAAACTGCCCCTACAGATCCAGTCTATATTAAAGATCCAGCACCATTAGACTCTTTAGTAGTGTCTAATGCACGTAAACGTGCTAATTCTCAGACATCAGGTGAGGCTTCACCACCAGACAAGGAATCCAGGCTACTTGACGCCTCAGGCAAAAGAACAGCTTCTCAAGCTGCTAATATCTGGCGCACCGCCAACACCCAAGCGTTGCTGGCCAGATATGACAGAGCTCATTATGATGAACTAGAGTCCATAATGCAGAATCTACCTGACAAATACAAAAATAGGGCCAATGAACTTATACAGGAAGGTAAAAATATGTTCGAGGCATATGGACTGCAGATGGTACATTTATTAATAGATCGCCATCTGGTGTTGGGCTCGGATGATTGCACTTGTTTTTCTTCTGGAGAAGTCTTTGTCGTCATCGATGACTCCTCCTCTAGGTGTTAGTGGGCATCGGCTCCATCCTTAGATTGTTTTTTTCCGCCATCGGGTTCGGATGAGGATCGAAGCGCTCCGGACCGACTTCGATAAAGAAGGTTATATTCAGCGCGTAACCCTTTCCAATTCGACGGTATTGTTATCGAACGCGACTTCACTTCCATCTCGACGCGTTTCGAAGAACGACGACTACGAGAAGACCAGCTCGACGTAGTCCAGCCCGGAGTCCATGGAAAGGACTCCATTCAAAAAATGTCCAACGTGTGGTGCTAAGTTCCCACACAAGGACCTACACGAGGTGTGCAACCTCTGCTTGTCCCCTGAACACGAATCCAGGGACTGTGACGCCTGTGCAGCATTTTCCTCAAAATCGACGATTAGAAACCGTCGAGCTCGAAGACACGAGGTATCGAGAATGCAGTCACAAGCAATCCCGGAGCTGTTCGAGGACCAGCACCTAGAAGAGGAGGTCGACGAGGCGGGGTCAGAAGCGGACGAGTCCGACGTCGAGGAAATCGACGTCCAACAAACCATGGGTGACGACGTCCCGTTGCCCAAGAACAGACCCCGCACGGTGTCGACCTCGAGCCCGGTCAGACAACCGAAAAAAGTTTCCGACGCCCCGCCTTCGGGCCCGGCAACGAAACCGAAACACTCGGTCTCCCATCATGGTGGTTCCGATAAACGACCCACCACGACATCGACACCGAAGCTCCATGTCAAGGAAAGCTCGAAGTCGAGACAGTCCATGTCGACACCGAAACACGTTTCGACGTCGAAAACACCTTCGACACCGAAGACCTCCTCGATGCCGAAAGCATCGGATCCGAATAAAATCTCGGTGTCGAAAATACAAATGGACAGTCAGAAGAAAAAACACCTTTCGGACCCGAAAACTGCGGTACCGACACAGGAATATAAAACCGATCCTAAACAAAAGACTGTTTATTGATCCACAAACTGGCAAGGTAGTCACAGAACTACCTAAAAAGAGGAAGAATGAACAATCGGACGACAAAACTCCTCCGAAGAAGAGAACAATGGGGACGAATACAACTCCTCCCCCTTCTCCACAACCTAGAGACACACCCTCTTCTCCTCTTCCTCACACTAGGCCAACTAAACCTTTCACACGCCCATCCACACCTACAACAGATGTAGATAGTGACACAGGAGAGGGAGAACATCCTGGGGATGATGAAGACACAATCCCAGAGGAGGCAGACCCATGGGAGGAGTACAATGTAGGGTCAGATAATGACAACGACCCTGAATTGTATCCCTCAAAACCTTCACCACCTGATGATAATACTGGGTTTGCACAATTAATTAATAGAGCAGCAAAATACCACAAGGTAGACCTACATGCAGAACCTCAAATTGAGGACTTCTTGTTAGAAACACTACCTGCTGCACAAAGAACATCAGGAACATTACCAATGCTTAAAGGCCTACTTAGTCACACATCAGAGATATTCAAAGACCCGGTGAGGGCTAGAATATTAAACACAAGAATTGATAAAAAATATAAGGCAGCTCCAAAGGACCCAATATTTATCAAGGGACAAATTCCAAAGAACATCAAAAGAGGGTAGATCAGCTCATACAGGAAGGAAAGATAATTACTAACACTTCCATTAAGTGCGCCCTAGACGCAGCAGACACTGCAGCAAGATCCATAAACACAAGCATCATGATAAGGAGACATGCATGGCTCAGAGTCTCAGGGTTCAAACAAGAAGTACAAACATCCTTATTGAACCAGCCTTTTGATGAGAAAACACTTTTCGGATCAGGGACAGATGAGGCCTTAGAAAAGATGAAAAAGGACACGGAAACGGCTAAATCAATGGGAGCATTGCAACAGCCCACCCAAAGAGGTTCCTTTCTTAGGTCCACCTATAGAGGAGGATCCAAAAATACAGGCACAAGCCAGCAACAGACCTCTTTTACACCAACATCACCCAGAGGTAATGCTAGGGGCAGTTACAGAGGTAACAACAACAAGGGTAGGGGTCGCGGAAACAACAACAACCGCAACTCTCCAACCCCAAAACAGTGACTTCATACAGCTCCCCCCAGACCACAACACCGGTCGGGGGACGCCTATCACAGTTCCTACCTGCCTGGGAAAACATCACATCAGACAGGTGGGTGAGACAAATTATCCAACATGGTTATTGCCTAGAACTCACAGCTACCCCACCAAACATCCCCCCCAAACAGCGTCCAATGAAACAAGATCATCTGACACTGTTAAAACAAGAAGTACTATCCCTGCTAGAAAAGCATGCCATAGAGAAGGTTCCATAGCACCAACAAGGAACAGGAGTATACTCCCTATACTTCCTAATTCCCAAAAAGGACGGGTCTTTAAGGCCAATATTGGACCTAAGACCTCTCAACGCATACATAAATTCGGAAGATTTCCACATGGTCACGCTCCAACAAGTACTTCCTTTACTGAAGAAAGGGGACTTTCTTTCTACACTGGATCTAAAAGACGCTTACTTTCATATCCCGATTCACAAAGCCCACAGGAAATACCTCAGGTTTGTGGTAGACGGACAACATTATCAGTTCAAAGTCCTTCCGTTTGGTGTCACAACGGCACCAAGGGTCTTCACAAAATGCCTAGCAGTGGTGGCAGCTCACCTAAGAAGACAACAAATACATGTCTTCCCCTACTTGGCCGACTGGCTAATAAAGGCCAAGTCACAAGAGGAATGTCTTCAGAACACACAAAAGACAATTCAGCTGCTACACCAGCTAGGGTTCACGGTGAACTACAAAAAGTCACACCTGCAACCAAGCAAGGTTCAACAATGTCTGGGGGCTACTATAGACACAGAAAAAGCCAAAGTATACCCCAATCCAGCCAGGATACAAACAATGCTTACAATCATTCAGATTCCAGCCACAACACTCACTAGCAGCGAGAGTGTTCATGCAGCTATTAGGGATGATGTCATCCTGCATACTGCTAATACCATATGCCAAACTACAAATGCGTCCGCTACAAGAATGTTTAGCGACACAGTGGAATCAGGCTCAAGGACAGATTACAGATCTGGTGTTGGTAGACGACCGCACACACCGCTCTCTGAAGTGGTGGAACACAACAAACATTACCAAGGGGCGGTCGTTCCTAGAACCAATTCCACAGGTGACAATAACAGCGGACGCATCGCTCACGGGATGGGGAGCACATATGGAGAAATACACAGTGCAAGGAAGGTGGAGTGTGCAGGAAAGAAGACTGCACATCAATCATCTAGAACTACTAGCAGTGTTTCTAGCATTGAAAGCCTTTCAAATACATGTTACCGACAAAGCAGTCCTGATCAGAACAGACAACGTGACAGCAATGTATTATATTCAAAAACAGGGGGGGACGCACTCTCTCCAACTATCCAGACTAGCACAGGAAATTTGGAGATGGGCCATTCCTCAAAACATCTATCTGTTAGCCGAACACCTACCAGGAGTCCAAAACCAGATAGCAGACATCTTAAGCAGACAGTCGGAACAAATACACGAATGGGAACTGCACCAACAAATACTGCAGCCATTCTTCCAAAGATGGGGACAACCAGAGATAGACCTCTTTGCCACTCATCATAACGCAAAATGCCAAAGCTTAGCGTCCAGGTACCCACACCACCTGTCACAGGGCAATGCGTTATGGATAAATTGGTCCAACAAATTTGCATACGCTTTTCCCCCTCTCCCACTAATCCCATTAGTGGTCAGATAGCTGCAACAGCACTCAATGACCATGATACTAGTAGCACCCACGTGGGCACGACAACCGTGGTTCACCACGCTCCTGCAACTCTCACAAGTGCCACACCATAAGCTAAGAATTCTACCCATGCACCTTACACAGAACCATGGAGAAATAATGCACCCAGATCCCACACAACTGAACCTAGCGATCTGGCTCCTGAAATCCTAGAATTTGGGTACTTAGATCTACCCCCAAATTGCATGGAGATAATTAAGCAAGCGCGACGTCCCACCACCAGAGCATGCTATGCAGCTAAGTGGAAGAGGTTTGCTATACACTGTACCACTAACAATATCAACCCTCTGGACGTATCAACAAGGGAGATTATTTGCTACTTACTACACTTACAGCAATGTAATCTCGCGTACACATCTATCAGAGTACATCTAGCAGCTATAGCAGCGTACCTACAAAACAGGCAGCATATATCCCTGTTCAGAGTGCCAGCGATAAAAGCCTTCATGGAAGGCCTTAAAAGAGTCATTCCACCAAGATTACCACCTTCCCCGGTCTGGAACCTCAACGTAGTACTCACCAGACTAATGGGACCACCTTTCGAACCTATGCATAGGTGCGAGATACAATTCCTTACATGGAAGGTGGCTTTCCTTATAGCCATTACCTCACTCAGGAGAGTAAGTGAATTACAGGCATTGACAATACAAGAACCATTCCTACAGTTACACCAGAATAAAGTGGTTCTTAGAACAAACCCAAAGTTCTTGCCTAAAGTAATTTCAGCATTCCACATCAACCAACCGGTGGAACTACCAGTTTTTTTTCCAAAGCCACAGACGGTGGCAGAAAGGGCCCTACATACACTAGATGTCAAAAGAGCCATTTTGTACTACATAGAAAGGACACAAAACTTCAGGAAAACTAAACAACTATTTGTAGCATTTTCCCCAACACATAAGAGCAATCCTATCTCTAAAGCGGGCATCGCTAGATGGATTGTAAGATGTATACAAATATGTTACATAAAAGCAAAGAGAACATTAACTGTTCCTCCTAGAGCTCATTCTACACGGAAGCTAGGAGCATCTATGGCATTCTTAGGGAACATTCCCCTAGATGACATATGTAGAGCAGCAACTTGGTCTACACCACATACATTTACAAAACACTACTGTGTTGATGTGCAGGCTACACAACAAGCCAGAGTGGGCCAAGCTGTACTAAAAACTCTATTTCAAACAGTTGCGACAGACACTGGTGACCACCGCTAGGGAGGTAACTGCTGTATAATCTATTCATAAATGTACCATCTGCAGCCCATATGCCTCGAACGGAATATGCTACTTACCAGTATGCATCTGTTCTTGGCATAGAGGGCTGCAGAGTGGTACATGCCCTCCCTGCCTCCCCGGAAACCTGTGTCTGTCCCAACATTATCTTATTTAGATACACTTACATGGGCATATCTTTATGTATTCTACTACACTACTCCATCTAACCCTACTATGGCAAAACAATCTAAGGATGGAGCCGATGCCCATGCGCACTAACACCAAGAGGAGGAGTCATCGATGACGACAAAGACTTCTCCAGAAGAAAAACAAGTGCAATCATCCGAGCCCAACACCAGATGGCGATCTATTCATAAATGTACCACTCTGCAGCCCTCTATGCCAAGAACAGATGCATACTGGTAAGTAGCATATTCCTACCAACACTTCCATTCGCTGTGCCCTAGATGCAGCAGATACACCTCAAGAGCAATTAATACCAGCACCCTCCTACGTAGACCTGCTTGGCTATGTATCTCAGGTTTTAAACCTGAGGTACAAAACTCCATCCTTAATCAGCCTTTTGATGAGACATTTATTTGGCCCAAATGTTGACGTGTCTTTAGAAAAGATGAAAAAAGACATTGATACAGCAAAATCTATGGGAGCCTTGCAACAGCAAGCTCCCAGATGTTCTTTTCGTCGCTCATTATACAGAGGCAACACTAGAGGCTACTCCTCCGAAAGCCCCTCCACCTCTTACAAAACCCCTAGCCAATCCACATTCACTAAGGGCTATCAAAGAGGGTGTTACAGGGGTAACAACAACAAAGGCAGAGGCAAAACCAACAACTCCCGCTCTGCTCTGCCTCTACCCCTACCCAATGACATTCCTCCCCTTCCCCCCAAACATTCCACTCCTGTGGGGGGAAGACTGCAACAATTCTTTCCTGCCTGGACCAACATCACATCACATCAGACAGGTGGGTGCGACAAATTATTCAATCAGGTTACTGTCTAGAACTAACATCTACCCCCCAAACATACCACCCAAAAAGTGTCCAATGCCACAAGAACATCTAGCACTGTTAAAGCAAGAAGTTGAATCCCTGATACAAAAAAGTGCAATAGAATCAGTTCCTCTGCACTAACAAAACAAAGGGGTTTACTTTCTATACTTTCTGATTATAAAAAAAGGACAGCTCTCTAAGGCCTATTCTAGACCTCAGACCGCGAAACATACATACAGTCAGACCATTTTCACATGGTCACACTGCAACAAGTCCTTCCGCTTCTGTCGCAAAACGACTTCCTTGCTACTCTAGATCTCAAGGACGCAAACTTCCACATTCCCATTCACAAGGCTCACAGGAAGTATCTCAGATTTGTAATAGACGGACAGCACTATCAATTCAAAGTACTCCCATTCGGAGTCACAACAGCGCCAAGAGTATTCACCAAGTGCTTAGCAGTGGGAGCTTCGCATTTACAAAGACAACACATGCATGTCTTCCCGGACCTCGGCGACTGGCTCATAAAAGCCAGCTCATACAACCAATGTGTGGAACAAACATGCCACAATACAACTGCTTCACGACTTGGGGTTCACAATAAACCACGCCAAGTCCCATCTTCAACCATCCAAAGTACAACAGTACCTCGGTGCCACAATAAACACCTCAAAAGCGCTTGCCTATCTCACTCCAGCAAGGATAGCCAGCATACAAACTCTTCTAACAAGGTTTCAGCTACAACACTCCCTTCCAGCGAGAGTGTTCATGCAACTCATAAGGATGATGGCTTCTTGCATTTTCATGGTGCCCCATGCAAGACTTCAAATGCGTCCGCTACAAGAATGCTTATCACGTCAGTGGAACCAGGCTCAAGGTCAATTGACAGACCTAGTGTTGGTAGATGGTCGGACTCATCGCTCTCTGTAGTGGTGGAACACCAAAAACCTTTCCAAGGGACGACAGTTCCTAGAGCCAGTTCCTCAGATAATCTTAACTGCGGACGCATCGCTCTCCGGCTGGGGAGCCCGCCTACTGCAACACACCATGCAAGGCAGGTGGACACCACAACAAAAGTTACTCCACATCAATCATCTGGAGTTACTAGCAATATTCCTAGCACTAAGAGCTTTCCAAAGGCAAGTATCAAACAAAGCTGTGTTAGTCCGCTCAGACAAAATGACAGCCATGTATTACATACAGAAGGAGGGAGGCACACACTCCCTGCAGCTATCTTAACTAGCACAGGACATATGGCGGTGGGCTATACCTCAAAACATATTCCTTCTAGCCCCGCATTTTCCAGGAGTACAAAATACCAAAGCGGATCTGTTAAGTCGACAAACACAACAGACCCACGAGTGTGAACTTCATATGCAAGGTCTTCAGCCATTCTTTCAGATGTGGGGACAACCTCAGATAGACCTCTTTGCCACACACAAACGCCAAATGCCCAAGCTTCGCCGCCAGATATCCACACCCACTGTCCAAAGGCGATGTGATATGGATGGACTGGTCAAACAGATTTGCGTACGCTTTTCCACCTCTACCACTCCTGTCACTAGTAGTACGAAAACTACAGCAGCATTCTCTGACCCTCATCCTCGTTACCCCAACGTGGGCCAGACAGCCGTGGTACACCACCCTGCTACAACTGTCTGTAGTACCGCACCATAAATTACACCGGTCTCCACACCTCTTAACACAGAACCGTGGAGAGAACAGACACCCGGGCCCAGCTCAGCTCAACCTTGCGATCTGGCTCCTGAAATCCTAGAATTTGGATATTTGAACCTTCCGCCAAACTGCATGAATGTCATAAAAGAAGCTAGACGTCCAACCACTAGGGCATGTTATGCAGCCAAGTGGAAAAGATTTGTAATATATTGTCTCAACAATATTAATCCTCTAGATGGGTCTATTCAGCACATCATAGGATTCTTACTGCATCTCCAAAGATGCAACTTAGCCTACATGTCTATTAGACTACATCTTGTTGCAGTAGCAGCATATCTGCAAAACAGACCACATCTATCTCTATTCATAGTGCCTGCCATTAAAGCCTTTATGGAAGGCCTTAAAAGAATAATTCCTCCCAGATTCCCACCTTCACCTGTGTGGAATTTAAACATTGTTCTCACACGGTTAATAGGGCCTCCCTTCGAACCCGTACACAAATGTGAACTACAATTTTTAACATGGAACGTTGCGTTCCTAGTAGCTATTACCTCTCCGCGGAGAGTTAGTGAACTACATGCACTAACCATGCAAGAACCCTTTTTGCAAATGCATCACAATAAGGTAGTTCTTACAAAGTCATTTCTCCATTTCATCTCAATCAATCTGTGGAACAGCCCGTTTCCTTCTCGCAACCACACAGTACCAGAACGAGCTCTTCACACATTAGATGTCAACAGAGCATTGCTATACTACATAGAGGACACATCCCTTTCGTAAGACAAAACAGCTTTTTGTGTCTCTCACCACCACACAAAGGTAATCCCATTTCAAAATCTGGGATAGCTAGATGGATTGTCAAATGCATACAGATTTGTTACCATAAAGCTAAACGTACATTATCTTTTCCTCCTAAAGCCCACTCTACAAGAAAAATAGGGGCTTCAATGGCATTTTTAGGGAACATTCCCCTAGATGACATCTTCAGAGCAGCTACATGGTCTACACATTCACAAAACACTAATGTGTAGATGTGCAAACCAAGCAACAAGCTAATGTGGGCCAGGCTGTTCTCAAAACATTATTCCAAACTACTGCAACAGATAGGGGTGGTCGCCGCTATGGATGAATATTGCTATACAATCTATGCACAGTGTGCAATCTGCAGCTCGTATGCCTCGACCGGAAAATGCTACTTACCAGTATGGATCTGTTCTTGGCATGTAGAGCTGCAGAGTTGCACACGCCCACCCGCCTCCCCTGCTACCCTGGTCTGTTCCAGTATTATCTTAATTAGATGCAAATTACATGGGCATCCTTCCTTTTCTTGCAAAGCTCCATCGTTTCCCTAATGGCGCAAAATAATCTGGGGATGGAGCCGATGCCCATGCGCAATGTGGTCCAAAGGAGGAGTCCCCTATCTCGTGCCTTCCAAAGAACTTTTCAGGACAACAACAAACTGCAAACATCCGTCCCCAACACTAGGTGGCAATCTGTGCATACTGGTAAGTAGCATTTTCCTTATTCCATAGGGTAACATTGGCTGGTTTCACTCAGAATCAGAAGTGTTAAGAGTTTTGCAACTTTGAAATATTTCTTAAAAATCGTCCGAACATCAAAAACAAAATGTTCGAGGCATGTGGGCTGCTGAATTCATATCTTGGCATAGATCGCCGCCTAGTGTTGGGTCCGGATGTTTGCACCTTGTTGTCTTAGAAGAGTCTTCGAAGTATCACGAGATAGGTGACTCCTCCCCTGGACTACAGTGCGCATGGGCATCTTCTCCATCTTCAGCTTGTGCTCTGTTTCGGTCAAAGAAAACTCTCAGGAACCGAAGAGCTGCTCGACAAGAGATGCAGCGGCAGGCACCAGAACCGGAAAACATTTTTTACGACGAACATGAACTTCTAGAGGCGGAGGGCTCCGAAGATCTGAAAATAGTCACCGTAGAGGACCATTCGGACTCCGATGACAAGATCACACTGGGGCAAACCATGAGTACTAAAGCCCCTACCCCGCCTCCACCTCAACACAAGGCTCCGGTCAAAGCATCGCCTAAAAGCCTTAGCCGCAACCGAAACACCGCTCCAGAAGCCCCGCCTTCAGGCTCGGCTCCGAAGATCACACCCAAGCCTTCCGGTACCCCGGGAACGAGCAAAACAGTTCCCAAAGTGGCCTACGCATCGAGCAAAAACGCTCAACCCAAAAAAGTCGTCGACCATAAAAAGGCTGTCGACCCAAAAACGCCCGTTGACAACAAGGTCGTCGTCGATCCGAAGAAGGCAGTCGACCCTAAGAAGGTCGCAGATCCGAAGAAGACCGACGATCCCAAGAAGGGCGTCGATCCGGAAAAGGCCGTCGACCCCAAGAAGGCCGTCGACCCCAAGAAGGCCGCCCATCATACAAAAGACGTCCAGCCTAAAGAGACACTCGACCCGAACAGATCCGTCCAGCTGAAAAAAAGCTCCACACCCAAGGGTCCTATAGTCCGAAACTCACCCGAAAACAAAGAATAAAGACAAGCAGGCGACCAACCCAAAATCCTCAGCGCCAAAGCCACGGACAGTAGAGGAAGAGCTTTTTCATCCAGATCCAGTGTACCCAGAACAACAAAGACTGTATATAGACCCTGATACAGGACATACATCAGTCTACAATAAAACCAAAAGAAGACTTGACACTGAAGCTCCTTCTCCTTTTCCTCCTAAGAAAAAGGACTTTGGCACATCCCCTTCAAGACCTTTCACACCTCCTTCTTTCACTCCTAACATGCCTTATGTTCCATATTCTCCTCCACCTGTAGAATATGATGAGGAAGAAGATATGGGATGATTTTATACAACCTGACGATCAAGGTAACCAGGATGACACATGGAGTGACCCTAATGATCCTGATGAGACAGATTTTTCACAACCCATACCCTCTCCATACCCCACAAAGCCATCTCCTACTGACGACACTGTTGCTTTTAACCAACTAGTGGACAGAGCAGCTCAGTATCATGGCGTACACATGCACACTGACCCTATAGAGGAGGATTTTCTATTTAACACCTTCCCAACATCTGAAAAGAGTGTATGTGTACTCTATGCTAAAAGGCTAAAGCACGCACCAGACATCCTTAAAGACCCAGCCAGAGCGCGTGTCCTCAATCCAAGAATTTAGACCAAATATAAACCGGCCCCTACAGACCCCTCCTATATCAGGTCTCCGCTACCACTAGACTCCCTAGTTGTATCTAATGCTAGGAAAAGAGCTAATTCACAAACAGGTGATGCTCCCCCTCCTGAGTCAAAAATTTTAGGAGCATCAGGGAAAAGTGGCCTCTCAGCGAGCAATCACCTGGAGGATTGCCATTACCCAAGCTCTCCTAGCATGCTATGACAGAGCACACTATGACCAACTGGATGGATTATTACAACACCTACCAGAACCCTTTAAAGCAAAAGCAAACAACCTAATACAGAAAGGGAAATTCATCACTAACGCATCCATAAAATGCACCCTTGATGTAGCTGATACAGCCGCTAGGTCTGTCAACACTAGTGCATTGCTACGCCTGCATGCCTGGCTCCGCATTTCAGGATTTAAAAATGAAGTGCAATCTACCATACTCAATCAACCTATTAATCAGGATTTCTTATTTGGCCCTGCGGTTGATACCATCTTAGAAAAGATTAAAAAAGATACTGACACCGCTTAGTCCATGGGTGCACTTCATTTTCAACAGTCTAAGAGCTCTTTTCTTCGCTCCTCTTTTCGAGGCAGAGGCAACACATCCCAAACTTCTCCATCATTCAAATGCACTACACAAGGCACCTTTAATAGAAGCTCCAATAGAGGAGGTTATAGGGGAACAATAACAAAGGCAGAGGACGTGGTAATAACACCTGAGCCTCCACCGCCACCAAACAGTGACTTTTTCACACTCCCTCCAGACCACTTAACACCAGCCGGAGGCAGAATAAAACAATTCCTACCAGTCTGGAACGCTATCACTACAGACACGTGGGTGAGACAAATTATCCAGTATGGTTACTGCCTGGAACTCACTTCTACTCCACCCAACAAACCACCCAAACACCGTCCAATGTCCAAAGAACACATCACGCTGTTACAACAGGAGGTGCTATCCATGCTAGAAAAGGGTGCCATAGAGCCAGTCCCATTACAACATCAAGGGACAGGGGTATACTCTCTATACTTCCTCATTCCCCAAAAAGACGGCTCACTCATACCAATATTAGACCTCAGACATTTGAACCAATAAATACTCTCAGATCATTTCCAAATGTCATTCTGCAACAGGTACTCCCACTACTCCAGCAAGGCGACTTCCTCGCCACATTAGACCTAAAGGATGCATACTTTCACATCCCCATACATCCAGCTCACAGGAGATACCTCAGGTTCACAATAGAGGCTCAGCACTATCAATTCAATGTTCTCCCCTTCGGGGTAACTACAGCACCAAGGGTTTTTACAAAATGCCTAGCAGTAGTAGCAGCACACCTGAGAAGGGAACACATCCATGTGTTCCCCTACCTCGACGATTGGCTCATAAAAGCCAACTCATACGCAGAGTGTGCCAGCCATACCTCAGACAATCCAGCTACTGCACAGTCTAGGATTTTCAAAAAATTACCCAAAATCTCATCTGCAGCCCTCCCACCTACAGCAATATCTGGGAGCAACAATAGACACCTCCGTAGCAAATCCAAATCCAACAAGGATAGCAAACATTCAATCTCTCATTCAAAAATTTCAGCCACAACACTCCCTACCAGCTCGAGTGTTCATGCAGCTTATAGGCATGATGGCCTCCTGCATATTCATCGTCCCTCATACTCTGCTTCAAATGCGCC
This sequence comes from Lissotriton helveticus, assembly GCF_964261635.1. Classification (NCBI taxonomy): domain Eukaryota; kingdom Metazoa; phylum Chordata; class Amphibia; order Caudata; family Salamandridae; genus Lissotriton; species Lissotriton helveticus. The sequence continues at coordinate 1,770,391,283 of NC_136065.1, forward strand.
CCTTACAGGAATGCCTAGCACGCCAGTGGAACCAAGCTCAAGGACCGCTCAAAGACCTAGTGTTGGTAGACAGTCGCACTTACCGCTCTCTGCAGTGGTGGAACCCACAAAACCTTTCCAAGGGGCGACTGTTTCAAGAGCCAGTTCCACAGGTAGTATTAACAGCAGACGCATCACTGACAGGTTGGGGAGCCCATCTCCTTCAATATACAGTCCAAGGTCTCTGGACAGTCAAACAAAATACACTACATATAAACCACTTAGTTACTAGCAGTATTCCTAGCAATGAGAGCCTTTCAGAAACACTTGCGCAACAAGGCTGTGTTAATCCGGGCGGACAACATGACATCCATGTACTACATCAAAAAACAGGGGGGGGACACAGACTCTGCAACTGTCTCACCTAGCACAGAGCATATGTAAGTGGGCAATTCCACAAAACATTTAGCTCCTGGCAGAACACCTCCCAGGGATAGACAACCAGATAGCAGACCTACTAAGCCGACACAGTCAGCAAGTACACGAATGGGAGATTCATCCTCAAGTTCTCCAACCATTCTTCCAAAAGTGTGGACATCCAGACATAGATCTGTTTGCCACAAACGAAAACTCAAAATGCCTGTCCTTCCCCGCCAGGTTCCCACACCCGTTGTCACAAAGCAATGCGATATGGATGAACTGGTCAGGCAGATTTGTGTACGCTTTTCCATCAACCCCAATGATTCCATTAGTGGCACGCAAACTAAGGCAACAGTCACTCACAATGATCCTGGTTGCTCCCACATGGGCAAGACAGCCATGGTACACAACGCTCCTAGAACTCTGTGGTTCCTCACCAAAGACTGCGCCTCTCGCCACAACTGCTAACACAGAACCATGGAGAAATCAGGCACCCAGATCCCAATCAGATGAACCTAGCGATCTGGCTCCTGAGGTCTTAGAGTTCGGATATCTTAACTTGCCTCCAGACTGTATGAACATTATCAAGGAAGCAAGGCGTCCCATTACCAGAGCATGCTACGCGGCTAAATGGAAAAGATTTGGTATTTATTGTAATAACCAAATCAATCCATTGGATGCCTCCATCCATAATTTAATATGTTACCTGCTACATCTTCAGAGATGTAAACTAGCATACTCATCCATAAGGCTACACCTTGCTGCTATAGCAGCATATCTTCAAAACAGACATGTGTCCATATTCAGAATCCCACCTATCAAAACTTTTATGGAGGGACTTAAAAGAATTATCCCTCCAAAGCATCCACCTTCTCCAGCCTGGAACTTAAACATAGTACTTACCAGACTCACGGGACCCCCCTTTGAACCACTTCATTCATGTGAACTAAATTCTTAACATGGAAGGTGGCTTTTTTAATTGCTATTACCTCCCTCAGGCGAGTGAGTGAGCTGTAGGCACTAACCATTGAGGAACCTTTCATGCAAACACACCACAATATAGTAGTGCTTCGTACAAACACTAAATTCATGCCAAAAGTTATATCCACTTTCCACATCAATCAGTCCATAGAATTGCCAGTTTTCTTTCAAAACCCGCAATCCGTGGCTGAAAGAGCTCTACACACACTAGACGTTAAAAGAGCTCTGTTAGATTACGTTGACAGAACAAAATCATTCAGAAAGACAAAGCAACTATTTGTCGCTTTTTCACCACAACATAAGGTTAATCCCATTTCCAAAGCAGGAATAGCCAAATGGATAGTTAAATGCATTCAAATATGCTATCAAAAGGCAAAGCACACTTTAACAGTTCCCCCAAAAGCACACTCAACGTGTAAAATGGGGGCATCCATGACTTTCCTAGGAAATATTCCCTTAAAAGACATATATAGGGCAGCTACATGGTCTACCATACACACTTTCACTAAACACTGTGTTGACGTGCAAGCTAAGCACCAAGCTGCTGTGGGCCAGGCTGTCCTTAAAACTCTTTTTCAAACCACTGCAGCTGATACAGGGGACCATTGCTAGAGAAGAAAGTGCTATACAGTCTATGCTAAGATATGGATTCAGCAGCCCACATGCCTCGAACGGCAAATGCTACTTACCCGTATGCATCTGTTCTTGGCATGTAGGGCTGCTACCTTCATATACCCACCCTCCCCGGTGCCTGTCACATATCTTCCTTACATACATTTACATGGTCATCTCTTACTTTCCTATACTCCATCTTTGCCACAATGGTGAAAAACAATCTGAAGATGCCCATGCGCACTGTAGTCCAGGGGAGGAGTCACCTATCTCGTGATACTTCGAAGACGCTTCCAAAACAACAAGGTGCAAACATTCGGACCCAACACTAGGCAGCGATCTATGCTAAGATATGAATGTCGGTACAAAAGGGGGTGGTGATGGACGGAGCATCTGAACCAATCAAACACTCACACCCAGTCAAAAGATCAGGGTTTAATCCATCACCGTTCTTTAGCCCACTCTGCCACCCCAGTTCAGACATGGCTATATGCAAATCAGTCTGATCCTGTGCCTCATGGGAACAGTCCAGCCCGAACTGCCAAGCCATGCCTTCCCTGGACCGGAAACAAGCTTCCGAGGACCGGTTTCTGGCATTGCAGCCGTCTTCAGCCCAGCTTGCTTGAATCCAGTGGCAAAGTGAGCAAGGGACTCACGTCTGAGCATACCCTGCCACACTTATGGCGGCCAAAAGCGGTACAAAAGGGGGTGGTGATGGACGGAGCATCTGAACCAATCAAACACTCACACCCAGTCAAAAGATCAGGGTTTAATCCATCACCGTTCTTTAGCCCACTCTGCCACCCCAGTTCAGACATGGCTATATGCAAATCAGTCTGATCCTGTGCCTCATGGGAACAGTCCAGCCCGAACTGCCAAGCCATGCCTTCCCTGGACCGGAAACAAGCTTCCGAGGACCGGTTTCTGGCATTGCAGCCGTCTTCAGCCCAGCTTGCTTGAATCCAGTGGCAAAGTGAGCAAGGGACTCACGTCTGAGCATACCCTGCCACACTTATGGCGGCCAAAAGCGGTACAAAAGGCATGTACTGGGCCAGGGACAGACTAATTTGCATATAGCCAGGTTCTGAACTGGGATGGTGCAGTGAGCTAAAAAACGGTGATGGATCAAGCCCTGATCTGTTGACTGGGTAGGAGTGTTCTGATTAACTCAGATACTCTGTCCATCACCACCCCCTTTTTGAAGATATGAATGTCAGCAGCCCTACATGCCAAAAACAGATGCATACTGGTAAGTAGCATTTGCCTACTCACCTGTGATCAGGAGAGATCCTAGTGCTGGGAGAGGTGTGGCGCCGCGGCCAGGGCGACTGACGCTGGAATCTGGGGATCAGGGTTCGATCCCCGGCTCCGGCGGCAGATTAGCCCAGCACCATGCGACTCTGGGCAATAGCTTGCTTAATCTTCCCGACGGCCCCCAGCGCCTAGAGACCCTAACGGGTGATTGTGCGCTATACAAATGTGGAATATTATATTATTATTATTATTATTATCTTTGTGCCCAGCACTGACCCTCAAAAGTAATTATAACCGTGATTTACTGATAACCCAATTTTTATCCATAGGAATACATTGCCTGGTTTTTGCCAGAATTTCTTCTCTTTTTTCAAAACTTACAAATATTCCTTAAAAATCGCCTGTGTAAAGTGATTTTATTGCATTTACTTAAAACTTCCCATTGAGCTCAATGTTATATTGTGTTTAATTTGTGTTGAGTATTGCAACAACTGTAACGATTGTATTTAAAAGTCTATGTGCAACAACTGTAACAATTGCATTTAAAAGTCTACTGCCACTTGAAAGTATTAGATTGCAACATAACATTCTGAGAAAGTAGTTGATACCTACTGTGGTTATAAAATCAAGTAACTGTATATTTTTATATACAAAACAATTGGCCTAGAGTTCAGTTCTTGAGTGTGTGAGACCATTTGCTGACGGCGTGTGTACAACAAATGCTTTACACTGTCCTCTGATACTGCCTTACTGCTCGACTAAGCTACCACTTTAGAGAGTAAGGTTATTTCAAACTTCAGCCTCTGCCAAAAATCTGGGGACTGTGGACTCTGTGCGCACTGTACCTTACTTTGGTCCAGTATATACAGAGCCATTTTCTTACACTATTTGTGAAAATAGTGCTTGGAGGCTCTAATTAAACCCTACCGAGTAACAACACACATAACGGGTGTCCTTCTGGGAGGTTACAAAATGAGACAAAGTGGTAGTAAGGAGGGACTACTAAGCCTATTAACCAATGAAAAACCACGGTTTACAGTGGATACTGAGACAAGCCAATGTGAAATATGATCTGAGAGTGGGCGGAGCTCCAGGTCCATACCTGAATACAGCAAGCCGCGCATGTGCTGCCCAGACTCGACCTATTAAACGCTCCATAAATGGCTTTATTTAGTAGGTAAATTGAGGCCACAGAGAAGAGGCCATGTTGAATGTTTAAACTTGTTTTAAAATGTCTAGCACCTACGGCCTGTGATATAGAGGTGTGCCTCCTTGTCTAGAATGGTGGTTTAGGCTGTCTGGCTTCTTTCAAGATAAAATCCTTAAAATACTATCTTACTTGCCTCTGACCCTTCTGGCAGCTGACTTGGAGGGTCTGCTGGTGCTGCCGTAGTTAGTAGGCATTGTTCGCTGCCTCAATTTCAACCTATTTCTTTGGACGCCTCCAAATCTATCTCTGGCTTGAAATCAGGATCTCCTAGAGACCCTTGTTCCTCTGATCTGCTTGTTAAGGTGGTGGATGTGATCAATCCAATGGTGAATAAGTTACTTAATGATTCTCTATCAACTGCCACTTTTCTATCAATCTGAAAGCAGGCTAAATAACTCACCTTCTGTTGATCCGTGTGTCTTTGTAATTACAAACCTATTGCACCTTTCTCGCATTCGCTAAGATCCTGGAGAAATCTGTTAATCACCAGCTCTCTAATTAGTTGGAGACCAATTGTCTTCTGCACCCAAGTCAGTCTGGTTTTTGCTCAAGTTTAGCATCAAAACTGCTCTATTGGAGGCTACAGAATACATTAAATGCTCTCTAGAAAAGGGTGGCAAGGTGGCGCTGATATTATTAGATCTCTCAGCGGTGTTTGATACAGTGCTGCACACCATGCTCCTTCACCCCTTGTTCAGCGTTTGATTGGGTGAAATCCTTGCTGGAGAAGAGAGGAAAAAAGCGCTCTTGATACCCCTCTTTTTTCTTTATCCTAGAAGTCTTTCGGTTGGTATGCCACACGGTATGGCCTTGAGCCCCATGCTTTTTAACATCTACTTGGCTTGTTTGGCACAGCTTGTGGAACTGATGTCATTTCTCATGCATAGTGTAGGCATCTTCTTTTCTCCTTTAATAAGAGGGAGATGTCGATCCAGGTCTTATTAAATCTTGCCTGGTGGTGGTGTTCGAATGGATGCTTCTGTATATACATATGTGCAACACAGGTCAGACAGGGGACCTTCTTTTTTAGATATTTTCTCCACAAGAGTATTCTAAGTGTTGCCTCGAGATCTTCCCCCCCCTCTGACTTCTCAGTTGATGTGGTTAAAATTCAGGAGGCTACGTTTTGCTTATCCGCTTTGTGAGGCCACTGGTTTCGGCTGTGGTAGGAACCTGTTTTGGGCTACTTTGAAACAAAAAATCTCTATTTCATTCATTTATCTGCTAGGAAAACTGCTGTCCAGGCCTTCAGTTCCTCTAGGTAGGGCTACACCAATGTCCTCTATCTGGGCCTTCTGGACTACATAGTTTAGACTGCAGATAGTGCAGAACATGGCAGCTCAGCTAGTTCTCATACTCCCCTTTAGAACTTCTGTAACCCCTTATGTGAGCTCTCTTCACTGGCTCCCAGTCAGGATGCAGATTTTTTATAAAGGGCTGTTCTTGACTCTCAGAGCTTTTTATCATTTAGGACCTTAATACCTGGAAGCCAGAATTCATTTCTAGGTAGCTATGCTCTTCTCAGATGTCCTTGGTTGAGTTCCCAAGTATAAGGTTTACTAGATGAGGCAATTACTTTATTTTCCCCCCTTTTTGGCTGCTGAGCCTCGAACATTCTCCCTTGTGAGCTTTGTTTTTTAAGCCCAGAAATCTTTGTTAAACAAAAAGGCCTTGCGCTTTGTTCAGGCATGATCCCTCCTCCTTAGGCTTAAGCTACGGGATAATCTACAGAGCAGCTGCCACACTATAGGTCTTTGTTTATTCATTCCCCCATCCCATACTATGGGACAAATATCCCAAATTCATGTTTGACTGGTGACTAGAAGCGCAGATAATTCAACCTTCAGGCTCACAGTATGTCCGTATTTACTGGCAAACAAGGGCACCTGATGTGATATGACTGAAACTGATGTGGTGTGACCAACACAATCACAATGGAAACAGCATGTTTGAAGACACCCGTGACTGTAAGGGATGTAAAGGGAAAAACAGTTAACTTATTTTGCAGATCAGACCCAGCTCTCCCTCGTGCTCCCAGCTCTGCTGCTGCTTGGCTACCCTTTGTGCCTTTGATTGCCTCTTGACTGTGCCTTCTTATTGCCTAATTGTGCTGTTCTCCGCTTGTTCTCCCTTGACTCATCTTATTCTGCTTTCCTTCTGCTGACCATCTCTTTATTCTGCCTTTTCTATTGGACTTTCACCTCTTCTGCTTCTTCTATTTCTCGTTTCCCCTCTTTTCTAGTGCTTTTCTCCTGTTGCTTTTTCTCCTCCCACTCAACCGCTGCCGGCTGTTTTCCCGTCTAGCCCCACCTACAGTCTCTCAGCGCCCCTCCTTCCTCCCAGAACCTACTAATGGAGGCCGCAAAGGCATGCCCATCTGCTCCTGGGCTGCATCCAGCACCAGAGCCCTGGTTCCTGGCCCACCCACAGGTGTGATGCTGCCGTCCTCCACACCCGGACACAGAATGCCCCAGCAAACACTTATGCCATGTTGCACTGCCCTCTACGGTAGGACCATTCTCTTGTACCAGCTGCACCTTCTCCAGTACACCCACTATCATGTCGCAGAGCACCACACCGACCTCTCGCCGTGGCACACCAGCAGTGACTAACCGACTTCACTGAGACCGCCCTCATTGAAGCCACAGAGAACATTAGACCCTCTCCGACCTCTTGTAGCTTTCAACACCATATCCAAGGGAATGCGCCCAGATGGATCACCTGCTTCCTCACTGGAAGAACACAGGGTCCACCTACCACTTTTCACCTCGGAATACAAGGATATCGTCTGCAGAGTCTCCCAAGGTTCATTCCTCAGCCCTACTCATCGTCCGAGCACACTGTTTCTACATAAGTCTATGCACTCTCTTCAACGCATACCTGACCCTACTTCACAGCATAGTCTGAGCACACTGTCTATACAGAAGTCTATGCTGACAACTCCCTACTCATCTTCTCCTGCACCGATGACCCGAACGCCACCAGGACCAACTTCCACAGGTGCATGACCAGCGTTGCCGACTGAATGAAGAACTGCCTGAAGCTGGACAATACGGAAGTACTGTTCTCCAGTATTGGGGTGTCTTTCATAGATTCACATGCTTGAATATTCCCCGCCGTCGAAGTGGGAGTCCCACGGTACATAACATAGCAATGTAGTAATAACACAAGCATATTAGAAGAAAGAAAAAAACATAGTTTTTATAGAGAGAAAAGACCGTCACTTCTATAACATATCACAGTCATTATGATTAGTCCAAACTCCAGCCAATCATGCGCCAGCACCCTCTAAAATGTTCTACTCAGATGCTCAGACTCTCAGATTTTCTACCGCACGTCGTGTGAAGGAGTCTCCCTAAGCTCTGCTCAGTTTTTTCTCTTTTTCTTCTCAATAACGACTTTATCATTTTTACAACCAAGAAGTCCCTCTTCAGACCTTGTGGGACTTGTGGAAAACAGCGACTTCACTCTGAGGATCCTCACAAAAAATGTATTTATTGCCTCTAACCTGAACACCAGGTAAAGGATTGTAAAATTTGTAGGACTTTCTCCCAAAAGACTCTAAAAGACAGAGAAGGGTGTCTCCCTCTGCGGCTACAGAAGTTGAAGACTGCAGAGAACCATCTATCGGATGTGGAGTGTCCTCCGTCAAGACTACTTCTTCCTTAAAGAGAACCAGTGAGTCTCAGAAGGCTTCTCCTAAAACTAAGATGGTGAAGAAACATCATATGGATAAGTCCACTGACCGGCCTTCTACTTTAAAAGGGGTGATTTCTGCCCCTCAGAGTCTCATCACCTTCTGCGCCTCCGAGATCTGATTCGCAGGCGCCCAAGACTCTAGCTGCTCAGTTTTTACCTCAAAAACTGACTACCTTGTCGACTAGCTCGTCGTCGCTTCCTCCTTCGACGATGACTGCTGTTGTTGCTTCTACATCGACTACTTAAACTTCTGCGTCTATGATCCTATCGTCTGCATCATCCCGGTCGACGTTTGTGTCAATAAAGGTGAGGCCTCTTTAATCTACGGTGCCTTTGTCTTCGTCAATGGCGTCTATCAAGCAAACGAAGAAACATTCGTCGACGCGCACATCCTTGTCGACGATGGCTTCGTCGGCGGAGGCTTCGACGACGGTGGCTCAGCAACGTCTATCGTCAATGGTGACCGCGTTGATGACTACATCCATGGATCTAGTTCCTTTGATGTCTTCAAGTTCTCTACTTCAACAGCGACATTCCTCTTTGGATACCTTGGTGCCAATTCAAACTGCTTCTCAACCTCCAGCGGAATTATTTTCTGCTGATGATGATGATGATGATGAATCGGAGGCGGATGACCGGTTTCAGGCTGCTCGCAGTCCCTCTGAGTTTCTAATTAATTGTCAGTACTCTGATGACCAGGAAGACTAAGATTTTTCAGCTCGTGACAGACAACCTACTCTGGAATTTCCTGTGGTGCAGATGCCTTTTGTCTTATTGCCAGCCTCCAGTTCATGCTGGATGATTATTACCGTCATTTTCCTAATTCAGTACAGGGCTCTCAAGCGCCTCTTCAACCTCCTCTTGCTACAGAATCACTTGCCACGCCTTCTACATCGGCGTCCAGAGTTCAACACCAGGATGCTCCTCAGGTCATTGAGGAAGATAATGATGATGGCGGAGAAGAGGGTGAGCTGGATGACCGATCCCTTCTTTCGGAATAGGATAATTATCAATATCAAACACAGTCTCCCACTACTCCAGCTCCTCTGGATTCTCCACCGGTGGACATTGGTGGTTTTCATCTACTCAAAGGGCGGCAAAAAGATTTCACCTTCCTATGGTCACTAGAGAGGATTGTTTCTTGTAGGATTTTAAAGATCAACCACAGAAACAAGTTTGTGCTATTCCCATCCTCTATTTCATTTGGCAAGAAGGTCTTAAGCTCATGCAAAACCCTAATTCAATTCCTGCTGTAGATAAAAAATACAAAGCCCCCACAAATTCGCCTGCTTGTTTTATTGCACAACCGAAGCAGGATTCCATTATTACTCAGGCATTACAACGTCAGGCCTGGAATCAATCGTCTCCATTATCGGCACCTATGGACCGAGAGGGTAGGCGCCTTGAAGCTGTTGGCAAGAATTTCTCCACTTTGGCAGCAACTACGGTACGAGCGGCCAATTCTATAGCTATTCTTGGCCGTTACGATCGACAAATGTGGTCAGACGTTTCACCCCTTGTAGATCTCTCATACCAGAACCTTCTAAAGCAGAAGCGCTAAAAATTCTTCAAGGAGATTGATTGTGCTGTTGATGTGTCTTCTTCTGGGTTTCGTTTATTGGCGGGTGCAGCAGTCCTCAGGCGGTAAGGCTGGTTAAAGGCCACTTCTTTCCGTCAAGAGGTGCAGACAAACATATTGGACCTTCCTTATGATGGCGAAACACTGTTTGGTCAACACATAGATGATGTCCTTCAGACGATCAAGAAGGACACAGTCATTGCTCGTGCTCTCGGCACTCTTCAATTTAAAAAACAGCCCTTTTGGGGTGTGAGAGGCTGTGGCTCCACATCTTCCTTTCGGAGAGGTTTCAATCCGTATCGACAAGGCCAAAAACGTTACTCCTTCCAGAGTCACCAATTGTACAGACAACTAATTCTTACAGACAATACAGAGGTAAATCCTCTTACAGAGGAAAGGATTCCTCCAAGAAGCAATGCCTTTTTCCATCCGCCATCCCTGACACCTCCCACTTTTTCACGGGTTGGAGGGCGAATCTCCCACTTCTACTCCAGATGGTCACTGATAACTACCGATCAATGAGTTCTAGATATTGCGCGCAGAGGGCACGCATTGGAGTTTGTAAAGATCCCTCCCAATTCTCCACCAAAAGGTCCTCCTCCTGCCCATCTGAATGAACTTTTGAAACAACTCACAATTTTACTAAGAAAAGGCGCGATCGAAGTGGTTCCGAAACTACAAAGGGGCAGAGGATTCTATTCGAGGTTCTTCTTTATACAGAAAAAGTCTGGAGAATGGCGTCCTATTCAGGACCTATGCGCCTTAAACAAATACATCAAAAAGCAATCAGGAGGAGCTTCCTTTACTATCCCAAGGAGAGTATATGACAACTTTAGACCTTCAAGATGCTTATTTTCATCTTCCCATTCTGCCGAGTGGCCGGAAAAGATTTTCAATTCAAAGTCCTTCCATTTGGCCTTCGTTCCGCGCCCGAATGTGTTTACTAAGGTCCTCGCACCGGTGGCAGCTTATCTTCATCCAATTCAATTTACAAGTCTTTATTTCGATTTTTGAATCATAAGACATTACAACGACTAGACTTATTCAAATTTAAAATTGCCCACTGTTATGTCAAAGATCGAGTTTTTAACAAAACAACTTGTAGCTACCACTAGGTGCCGCATCAATTGTTGGCCATCCATCAAAAAGTTAAAACACATGAATTACATACAAATAATCGAGTATTAATAAATCCGGTTAAAATCATAAATATACAATCCATTCCATTCTACAAATACTTTTTAAAAACATTCCTAATGTTAAAACTTGAAAAATTATAAATTCATCATTAAACAAGATCTATAATCTCAGGTGACATAAGCCCATGATAAAACATTAAGAGACCATTAAAATGTCACTGTAGGCTCATTTTACGTGCTCTGATAATCCACATCCAGTGGAGGAACTTAGCCACAGTTATAACCGCTGCCTGGGAATTATCAGTTCGGAGGATCCTAACGGACTCTCGGTCTGTTTTCAGGCTTAACTGCAAACAAATAGGTTTTAGCCAGGATATCCTAGGAACCTTATATTCAGGGCAAGCAAATATGTGCCCAATGCCTTCCTGCTGAGAGGGACAGAAGGGGCAGACGGAACCTTTTCCCCCGCGCCACCTCGCAGTGAGGGCATTGAGTGGTAATGTCCCCACCCTGAACTGATATTTCTTCCTGTCCCCCGGGATAGTAATCCAGTCCCAATAACCCTCGAGGGCTGGAGAGTGTTTCAGTCCTAGGAATTCCGCCGTAAATGATGGCTCAATACAACGGCCAAATCTTTTTACCTCAAGCATGTTCCAGTACAGGTCTCTAAATGTTTTTCTAGGAGGAAAGGAATTCGCTGATGGGTCAACCCACAATGGAGATAGGCCCATAGCCATATATATGGCCTTTACCTCCCTCAACCATGATATTTTGTGGGCCCTATAGGCATCTCTAACGTCGAGGAAGGCCCGAGCATACTGGGAGAGTTCTGGGGTAACCCATAATCTCCTCCAATAGGCAGCTGATCTATATCGAGCCATATCTTCGAGGCATTGAGATCCCAGATCGTAGCGGAGAGGAATCAGAGGGGTAGAAACCGGGAGGCCTGTAATACTGCACAGAAATGTACTTTGCGCACCCGTCAACTTCTTTAGATTACTAAGTCACCACAATTCCGCCCCGTAAAGGACTGCCGCTCCAACTTTGGCATCATAGATCTTTAAGACCGGGGTAATTGGCCTAGTGTGTGACAAGTAAAATTCCTTGGTGAGTGCACCCGTGAGTTGTGCGTGCTTTGTGACCAGCTGGTTTGTGTGATGTTTCCAATCTAATTTAGATGATAGGGTAATTGCCAAATAGGTGAAAACGTGGGTCTGTTCCAGTTGAACCCCATTCATAATCACCTTCCCTCTAACATATTTATTTTTATGTAAGGCCATAAACTTAGTCTTAGTTGTGTTAATGACAAGTCCATGGTCATTGCAGAAGACTTCAAAAACATCAATGGCCTTCTGGAGACCCTGCTGCGTTTTTGAAATTAGTAACGTGTCGTCTGCAAACATCAGCAGGGGGATCAGCTTACCTTCCAACTTAGGAGCACCGGTTGGTTGATGATCATAGTAGTTGATCACCCTGTGGATGTATAATGAGAAGAGTGTAGGGGCTAGTACGCACCCTTGGCGGACTCCCCTGGCGATTGGAAATTTGTCAGTTACACTCCCCTGCTGGTCCCAACGGACTCGGGCGAAATTGTCTTCGTGTAGTCTAATTAAGAGTAACAAAATATCCGATGGCATGCCCTGTTCTTGTAGGGCTGCCCACATTTTTACACGTGGCACCATGTCAAACGCTGGTTTAAGATCAACGAAGGCCGCAAAGAGCGTGCCCCCCCTAATAGCACTACGCGCCAATAAATTAAAACAAATCTAAAAACTTGGTCAACCGTACTGGTATGGCTGCGAAACCCGGCCTGGAGAGGCGATAAGACATCATTGGCCTCAATCCAACCCTGGATTCGCTGCAATAAAAGCCTCGCCACCACCTTTTGTACGCAAGCTATAAGGCTGATTGGCCTTCTTAAAAATCGGGATAATCTCGGCGCCCTTCCAGGAGTCCGGTATGGATGAGCCCATAGCGATACCGTTTGCTAACAAGTAGATATAAGAAGCTCCGAGCTCCTTGTCATGCACAAAAAGGTCTGCTGGAACTGAGTCTAGACCTGGGGCTCTAGCCTTTGGGATATTGTTCAGAATCTTAATGACATCTTTTCTGCTGAAGGATAGATGATTTGTGCCCTGGGTGACGTTGGAAAGTGCCTCACGCTCGTCACCATCTGCGTCAGTAGGCGCAAACTGGGACGCATAGTGAGAAACCCAAAGATTAGGTGAAACATAATTAATGGGTTCACCCCTTTTCATCCCACTCCCCCATTTGACCATATCCCAAAAGGAGCACATTGATCTTTCTCTGCTGGCACTCAGCAGCTCCCTCCAATATTCTTTGTCCCAATCACGTTTTGTATTATATGGTTTTATTTTATACATGATTCGGGCAGTTTTAATCCTAACTATATCTTTAGTTTTTATTGCATCTGATAGGGCCTTATACGCAACCCTGCAAGACTTGCCATACCATTGGTCTTCCTTCTTCACTGGCCCAGTCTGCTTTTGTGTCACCTTTTTTACAAAAAAACATCTTAACTGATTAAAAAATTTATCATGGATTGGGCCGACAATAGATACGACTTCCTCCACAGTGGTGTTATTCTGAAGTTCCGCTATGGCCTGTACAGTCAAATCCCTCATAGCAACAATACTTTCTTCATTCATTGCACAATTAGCCCATCTTATTTGTCTATAATCATTTGAAAGGGCGTGTTGGCTCTCGCTCTTAGGTAATTGAAATAGCCTAAATGATAAAATTAATGGGTCATGGTCGCTCTCTACCCGTTCCACTATCCGCATGTCCTCAATGCTAGCCCAATTCTCTTTATTAATGAGGATATAATCTATACGGCTATGGGATACACCATTGTTAAAGGTAGAAGCGCCATGTTTATCGGAAACCGTTCTTCCATTTGCGGCACGTAAACCGTGCTCTCCACATAAGACTTCAAGTTGAAGCGCGGCCTCTGACCATCTTTTTATAGGAGGTATCAACTGAGGGATGTTCCAGATGTGATCCTCTTCCACAGTGAGGTCTATATCATAGCTGTCTAGGGGTTCAAAACAACAGTTAAAATCTCCTGCTACAATAATATTATTGCACTGTTAGCGCGATTTTAATCATTTTTAGAAACGGTCTGAAAATCATCTTTGGGGGCTTTTAAATTAAGGGGAATCAATTACCACAGGCACTCTGACACCTTAACACCTTTTTATCTCTTTTATTCCGCCTTACCGCTTCTCTGCCGACACTCGGCGGCGGTGGGCGCCATCTTGAGTGAGGCACTCGGAGAGAGCGCTCTAGTCGCGCCCTACTCCCACCCTCTTATCTCCCTATATTATGTGCAAAGCAACCAGACGGCGCAGCGGGCTGGCGCAGCGGGCGCGCCGGATACGCGCCGAAGCCGCGCCTAAGCCAAGCCCGTCTGCGCCCGTCCGCGCTAAGATCGCGCCAGGCGCAGGACACGATGCCCTCTTTCCCGCTACCATTAGGTATGACTTTAATGAGCTACTCGCACTGCAAGACATAGCGGGAGTTCATTCATGCAAATGTAAGGTCCCTACTGATCCCTTGTCGGGCCCATTCTCATGCCGACATTGTAAGTGGACGTCCTTGGTCAACTCCCCCAGAGTCCCCAAAGCATTGCCCATATCAAAGAATAAACCCACTACTTTTAAGGGAGGACTTATCAATGCCAGGTCCCTAGCTTGCCACAGTCAGGACATCCATGACCTAATCCTACATCATGGCTTGGATGCCCTTTTCATAACCGAAACCTGGCTCAATGACTCCTCCAACCCAGATCTGGTAACTGCCCTCCCCCCAGATTTTACCATCTTCAGGCGGGACAGACCCATCGGAAGAGGAGGAGGAGTTGCCCTCGTTATTAAAAAATCTTTTACCTGTCATACTTTTGATCTGGGCTATCTTAAGGATAGCGAAGGTTTGGGTTTTTCGATTAGAATTAATGCCTCCACCTCCTTCTCTGGAGGACTTATTTACCGCCCTCCAGGTAATGCTACCCCTTTCCTCGACTCTCTTGATGAGGTTCTGGGGTCATCCATGACTCATTATCCTACTTTTACTCTCCTTGGCGACCTTAATCTCTATTTGGAATCCTGTACGGACCCCCACAACACTAGTTTCCAACAGTCGCTAAGCATTTTTGGTCTCGCCCAACTCATTTCTTCCCCTACACACTTGGCTGGCCATATGCTAGACGGTATTTGCTCCAATTTGACAACCTTAACTACGTCCCCCCCGATTCCTCAAATCTGGACCGACCATTATTTTATCCCCTTTTCCATAATGGAAAAATCTTCCATGTCCTCCAATGCCAAGCACTCCCCCCCTTCTTTCTCCATTAATTGGAAGAAAGTGACCGAACGCATTAAGTCAGATCCCCAATCATTGAAACCAGCCCCCATATCAGTCGGTGATGTAACGTCCGACTCCCGTAATTTTCATATCTGGATTGACCAAATTGTCTCCGACAATTTGGGTCCAAACGCCCATCATCCAGACCGCCGCCAAAGAAAGCCTAATGCTCCTTGGTACACCCAGTCTCTCACGGAAGACCATCTCCTTTGCAGAATTAAAGAAAGGAAATGGAGAAAAACTTATGATGAAGCCTCCAGACTACTTTATATACAGCAGAGGAAATTATATCTCTCCAACATCAAAGCTGCTAAAAAAGAATATTTCACTAAAGCCATAGAGGATGCCCAACAAAAACAGCAAACCATCTTTTCCATTGTTAAGTCCTTTACCCATCCTAAAGCCCTAGTACCCGAAATTCCCCCATCCCAAACTTTATGCAATCAAATTGCTGATTTTTTCACAGATAAAATCATCAAGATCCAGAAGGATTTTCCCCAACCCACTTTTACTACCCATGAAGCTGGCACAAATTTTTCCACTCTGGCCAATTTTCCACAAATTTCGCTTCAACAAACCCGGAAGGCAATTCTTGCCTGTAAATCCGGAGCTCCTACAGACTCATGCCCCCCTAGTATCCTTCATTATTTTATTGAAGCTGTAAACCCTATAATCAATGCCATCATTAACGAATCTTTCACTTCAGGCATTGTACCTGACGACTGGAAAAAGGCCATTGTAAAACCCTTAATGAAGAAGCAGAACAAGTCCCCCACTGATCTCACTAATATGCGCCCGATCTCGCTATTACCTGCCTTAGGTAAAATTGCTGAACAATTAGTGTACGGGGTGTTAAAAACTCATGTAGAAAACAACCAGGTTCTGCACCCACAACAGTCAGGTTTCCGTCCTGGCCATTCCACAGAGACTGCCTTGATAGAACTATCAGACTCTATTAAGTTCTTGCAGGATGAGGGGAGACAGGTGGTACTCATCCTGCTCGACTTAACAGCCGCATTCGACACCATCTCACACGCCATTCTTATCAACAGAATGCGGGAGATTGGCGTGGCAGACACTGTGTTGGCATGGTTAGTTTCGTTCTTATCTAACAGATCGCAAACGATTGCACTAGGCCCCTTTAAATCCAGCGAGAGATCCATCACATCAGGGGTTCCCCAGGGATCCATACTCAGTCCCCTTTTTTTTAATATTTACATGGCTCCCCTCCTTGCAGTGATCGAATCCCATGGAATCCTCGCCACATCATACGCTGACGACACTCAATTGGTCGTCACTATTGATAGGAAATGTCCTGATGCTGAACATAGATTCCAGAACTGCCTCTCAGAGGTCTTTTTATGGCTAAATAAAAATCATCTCAGATGCAACAGCGCAAAGACCGAAATAATACCTCTAGGAAAAGACGTATCCTTCTGCCCAAAAGATTGGTGGCCTAAAAATTCAGAAGCCCCTCCGAGCGCTGTATCCTCGGCACGCAACCTTGGCATTCAATTTGATACATCCCTTTCATTCGATGATCATGTTCGCATCACTGCTGGATGCTGTTTTAGTCTCATCAGATCATTGAAGAAATTCTTCGACTTCCTCCCCATTACAGCTAGAAAATCAGTCGTGGTTGCTTTAATTCTCTCCCGACTTGATTACTGTAATGGATTGATGGCAGGATTGAAGAAGTCTACTCTTAGAAAACTTCAAAGCATCCAACACGCCGCTGCCAGACTTGTGCTTAAACTTCCCAGAAGATCCTCTGCTTCAGCAGCCCTCAATGTCCTCCATTGGCTACCACTCCACAAAAGAATCTTGTTCAAACTTTTACTGACTGTATATAAAGCAACCAGGAAAACAGGTCCCCTCTACTTCTCCAAGCGTTTTACCTATTACAATCCACTACGCTGTTTAAGATCCTCAGGGACCAATCTTGTTATAATTCCAAGATTTAAGTTAAAAACCAAGGGGGGAAAAACCTTTTCCTTCCTGGCTGCCAGAGCCTGGAACAACCTCCCTGTTAATCTTAGGCAAGCTGAAACTGAACCCCACTTCAGGAAACTTCTGAAAACCTGGGTGTTCCAGCAATCTGACACTTCAGTCCTAGCAGCTATATGATCTACTTTACTTCCTCGTCTCCAACTATCTTCTGCTTGCTTAGCGCCAAGATGCTCCTCCCGGAGCGATAGCCGCGCTTTATAAAATTCCATAAATATCAAATAAATATCAAATATTACCCTTTGAACAGTGGCGCTCAAGCAGAGCGTCTAATTGGTCAATTACTACAGTGGATTTGCTTCCCGGCAGCCCCCTGGAATAAATGTTAAAAACAAATAAGTCCTTATAATCAGGGCATTTAATTTTAATTAACAAAATATCTGGGCATTTGGTATCCAACTGAGAAGTGGAATACCTGCTGTCCTGCTTTATCCATATGAGTAGGCCTCCCTTTGGTCTCCCACGCAGGCTAGGATTGGCTGGAATATAAAAGTTTAAATATCCTTGTTTGAATTCCGTAGTCACCTGCCATGTTTCTTGGAGTAGAATAATGTCCCTGGTAACTAGGAAGGCTAGCCAATCCAGGGATGTTACCTTACTTCTCAGCCCTGCCACATTCCATGAGACCAGAGTGGGTACATGGGGGGAGTTGATACTGTAAGATCGTACATAGGAACCAATGCCAACATTACCCTCCTTTGGTATTAAGCCACTACATTGACTAACCTTTGCTGGCTCATGGATTAGATCAGTTCCACTCTTAGCTAAGCCATCAGTCCCATAGTGGGTGATAGCTTCCAGTGAGAGATTTCCAAGGGAGCAGGGTTCTAAATCATTTCTAGAAGGCCATGATTCCTTATGGTCCCTGCCCTCTGCTGGAAGGAGTCAATCATTACAATCTAGTTAATTAAAGAACTCAAATCTGCACATTTACAGAATCATGATGACTCCTAAATGATCCAGTCTGCCTGAGAATAAGTCTGACCAGTTCCGGTGAGCCAAAGTTTACAATAACACAGTCCCCCTGCATTCCCTTGTTTGAGTGTCCCAACCAAGATACCCTACGAACCATCTTAAGATTAGCATATAAGTGTTCTCCCAAGACTGTTTTATTACTCAGAAAGTGTAGGACCTTATTTTTCAGCGCTGACCAGTGCTCCACCTCACCCTCTGGAAGCTTGGGTACATTTGCCAAAATAACAGTATAGGGGCAGGCCTCCGGGGGGTAAGTGAAGGGTAACTTCCCTTGAAAAATTATTTACATTCGGGAATAGTCTCCCACTCGGGCCCTTGGGGGCAGGCTTAGCTGGGGGGTTGATGTTTGGTACTACTGTAAGTAATTCCGGGGCTATAGTGACCATAGTATTGATGGTCTTCGGGCTTCCTAGCTCATTAGGCCTTGTTCCAATGAGACCAGCATTGTTAGAAGTTGGCGCAATTATTTTCTGAGCCCCTTTATCATGCAGGCGGTCATTTTAATGATAAATTTCCATAGAGTCCATCCTGCGTTCTATCATCTCAAGTTTCTTCATTACTGGTCGAAGAAGGGCTCCAAATAACTCCTCCATGTGCCCGATCAACTCGGGCATGATTCCTTTGTTAGGGCCATTTGGAGGGAGGGACTGTATATCAGACCTTGAATTAGGCGCTGGACGGAACATTTGGGGGATAGAATTTTCTAATTGCTCACCCAGCCCAGTTTTTATGTTCGAGGCATGTGGGCTGCTGAATTCATATCTGTGCATAGATCGCCGCCTAGTGTTGGGTCCGGATGATTGCACTTTGTTGTCCTGGAAGAGTCTTCGAAGTATCACGAGATAGGTGACTCCTCCCCTGGACTACAGTGCGCATGGGCATCCTTTCCATGCTCAGATTGTTTTTTTCCGCCATTGGGTTCGGATGCTAACTCCTTCTCTCCAACTCTGAATCGAAACTAAACTTCTCTAAAGGCCAAAAGGCCTTCGATTTCGGCGGTATTGTTCTCGTTTGGTACCTCTCTACTCGATCCAACCTTCCATCTCGAATCGGTCGTCGACGCGGGCCGTTGGGCCTTTTCGACGCCACGTGAGCCGACCGTCGATGGAAAGGAGCCCCTTCAAAAGGTGCCCACAATGCAACTCAAAGTTCCCCCATACTGATAAACACTCGGTATGCAACAAGTGCCTTTCCCCAGACCATAGGGAAGAAACCTGCCAGGCCTGCGCCCAGTTCCGGTCGAAAAAAAACATACGGATCCGACGGGCCGCTAGGCAAGAAATGCAGCGACAGGCACTGGAACCCGACAACATCTTCGATGATGACCAGGACCTACCGGACGCTCAAGACTCGGACCTAGAGATCGTCACAGTCGAGGACTACTCCGACGACGAACTCCCGTCGGGCCAAATCGTGAGTACAGTGCCCCCGACACCTATTGACCCATCACCAAAGGCTCCGGTCGAGGCATCGCCAATAGGCCTTAGCCAAGATCATAAAAGACTTTCGACAGCCCCGCCTTCCGGCTCGGCTCCGAAAACAAAACCGAAACCTTCAGACACCCCAGGGCCTAGTAACGTTGCCCCAAAGAAGGTTCCAGAGCCAAAGAAGGGCACCGACCCGAAGGGCGTCAATCCAAAAAAGGCCGTACAGCCGAAGAGCGTCGAGCCAAAAAAGACTGTCGACCCTGCAAAGGCGGCTCAGCCAAAACCAGTCGACCCCAAAAAGTCAGTCGAGCCGAGCAAGGGAGCGCAGCCGAAGAGCGCCGAACCGAGGAAGGTCGCCGTCCCGACCAAGCCTGCGGTTCCAAAACCTGTCGACCCGGCATCCGGTGCCGTACCAAAACCATCGAAGCCGGACAAACCTGTCGACCCGAAGACAACAGCTCCAAAGACACCAGTCGATCCCAAAAAGAACATCGATCCGGTAAAAGGCACTAGTTCAAAGAAGCCTACGGAGCCCAAACATGTCGACCCGAAACAACAAGTCGAGCCTAAATCGGGGCCCGAGCCGAAAAAATCGAGCAAAACACCAAAGGTCGTCGACAAGCCTGCCTCTGTTGACCTAAAAAGGTCCAAGCTGAAACCCAGGACTGTAGAGGAAGAACTATTCCACCCAGATCCATCCGATGACCAGGCAAAGATTTACATTAACCCAGACACCGGTAAAGTTACCATCCTGCATAGGAAAAAGAGACCTTTGGACTTTGCACCTGAGTCACCTATCCCTCTAAAGAAAAAGGACTTTGGCACTTCTCCTACTAGACCCTCCCTCCCTTTCCAACCTATTATGCCCTCCACGCCACTTGCACCTACCTCACCTTCTAACCACGATGACGATGAGGGGCACACAGGGTATGAACCACAGCCCCTATATGACTTTCCTCAAGACCCAGATCAAGTGGAACCTTGGGAGGAGCCAACAGATCCGTATGATTCACATCCTATCCCTGATGTGCCCACTTATCCTACTAAACCATCACCCACTGATGACACAGTAGTATTTAACCAACTCCTAGACAGGGCAGCGCAATTTCACAACGTGGACATGCACACTGACCCGGTAGAGGAGGACTTCCTCTTTGACACTTTCACTACTCCAGAAAGGAGTGTCAAAACCCTCCCAATGTTAAAGGGAGTTCTAAAGCATGCCCCTGACATATTCAAAGACACAGCCAGGGCACGGGTAATCAATCCCAGAATAGAAAGAAAGTATAGACCGGCTCCTACAGACCCCACCAATATCAAGGGCCAGCTGCCACTGGACTCCCTAGTGGTTGCTAACGCACGAAAAAGAGCCAACTCTCAGACTACAGGGGAAGCACCTCCCCCTGATAAGGAGTCCAGAATCCTAGAGGCATCGGGCAAAAGGGTAGCGGCACAGGCATCCAATTCTTGGAGAATTGCTAACACTCAGGCACTACTAGCTCGTTACGATAGGGCACATTACGATCCGCTCGAGAGCCTTATGCAACATTTGCCCGAGCCGTTTAAAGCGCAAGCAAATGATCTTATTCAGTTCATCTCCAATGCCTCCATTAAATGTGCGCTGGACGCTGCAGACACCGCAGCTAGATCCATTAATACTAGTGTCCTCCTCCGCAGACATGCATGGCTACGGGTTTCAGGTGTTAAGAATGAGGTGCAGTCCACCATTCTCAACAAACCCGTTAACCCAGATTTTTTATTTGGTTCTGCGGTCGACACTATCTTCAAAATGAAAAAGGACACAAACAGCAAAATCCATGGGTGCATTGCAATTTTTGCAACACAGGGGCTCCTTTCGGCGCTCCTCATACAGAGCAAACACACAAGGCAATGCTTCACAAACATCTACCTCCTACAAGAGTAACACACAAGGTTCCTTCACAAAGAACACCAACAGAGGTGGTTACAGAGGTAACAATCCTAAGGGAAGAGGGCGGGGAGGCAATAACACCAGAGCCTCCGCCACCACAAAACAGTGACTTCATTACGCTGCCTCCGGAACACTTAACACCAGGCAGACTACAACAGTTCCTACCTGTCTGGCACACAATCTCCACGGACAGGTGGGTACGAGAAATTATCCAGTCTGGTTACTGCCTAGAACTGACTACTACGCCACCAAACATACCACCCAGACATCGTCCTATGTCCATAGAACACATCACCCTACTTCAACAAGAGGTGAAAAGCATGCTGGAAAAGGGGGCCATGGAGCCAGTCCCTTTCCTCCAGCAAGGGACAGGAGTATACTCCCTATACTTCCTTATTTCCAAAAAGTACGGTTCCCTCAGACCAATATTGGACCTCAGACCCCTAAATCAATACATACTGTCGGAGCACTTCCATATGATCACACTACAGCAAGTGCTCCCGTTGCTACAACAAGAAGACTTTGGACCTCAAGGACGCCTACTTCCACATACTTGTCCATCCAGCCCACAGAAAATACCTCCGGTTCACCATAGAAGGGCAGCACTACCAATTCAAGGTTTTGCCCTTCGGGGTTACCACGGCTCCAAGAGTCTTTACAAAATGCTTAGCGACAGTAGCTGCGCATCTCAGGAGGCAACACGTCCATGTGTACCCTTATCTGGACGATTGGCTAATACAAGCAAAATCGTACCAAGAGTGTGCAGCACACACGTCCCACACTATCCAGTTGCTACACAGCCTAGGGTTTTCAATCTACTACACAAAATCGCATCTGCAACCTTCCCACATACAGCAATACCTAGGAGCCACTATAAACACCTCAGTGGCAAAGGCGTACCCAAACACAGCGAGGATAGCCAGCATGCAGATACTCATCCGCAAATTCCTGCCACAGCACTCCCTGCCAGCCCAAGTTTTCATGCAGCTCATAGGCATGATGGCCTCCTGCATATTCATTGTCCCCCATGCCAGACTTCAAATGCGCCCGTTACAGGAATGCCTAGCACGGCAATGGAACCAGGCTCGTGGACACCTAAAAGACCTAGTGTTGGGGGACAGTCGCACACACAAATCTCTGCAGTGGTGGAACCCACAAAACCTTTTACAAGGGCGACTGTTCCAAGAGCCGGTTCCACAACTAGTACTAACAGCGGACGCATCACTAACTGGCTGGGGAGCCCATCTCCTTCAGTACAAGGGCTCTGGACAAACAAGCAAAAAAGACTCCATATCAATCAACTGGAGTTTCTAGCGATCTTCCTAGCCCTAAACGCCTTTCAAAAATACCTGTACAACAAGACGGTGTTGATCTGGACTGACAACATGACCGCAATGTACTATATCCAAAAACAGGGGGGACCCACTCTCCACAGCTGTCCCATCTGGCGCAGAGCATATGGAGGTGGGCTATTCAAAAGAACATCTTTCTTCTAGCAGAACACCTCGCAGGGAAGGACAATCAGATTGCCGACCTGCTCAGCAGGCACAGCCAACAAATACACAAATGGGAGATTCACCCCAGGTTCTCAAACCATTCTTCGAGGAATGGGGTCACCCAGAGGTAGACCTCTTTGCCACAAAAGAAAACTCCAAATGCCAGTACTTTGCCGCCAGATTCCCACATCCGTTGTCACTGGGCAATGCGATATGGATGAACTGGTCAGGCAGATTTGCGTACGCTTTTCCCCCAGCACCATTGATCCCGCTGGTGGCACGCAAACTGCGACAACACTCACTCACCCTGATCCTGGTTGCTCCCACATGGGCAAGACAACCATGGTACACAACGTTCCTAGAACTTTCAGTAGTTCTTCATCAAAAACTATGCCTTGCTCCACATCTTCTAACTCAGAACATGGAGAAATAAGACACCCAGATCTCAACCAAATGAACCTAGCGATCTGGCTCCTGAGGTCTTAGAATTCGGTTACCTCAACTTGCCCCCAGACTGTATGAACTTCATTAGGGAGGCAAGGAAACCAACCACATGAGCGTGCTGTGCAGCAAAATGGAAAAGATTTGTTATTTACTGCAACAATAACCAAATCAACCCATTGGACGCTTCCATTCAGAACATTATATGCTACCTGCTGCACTTACAAAGATGTAACTTCGCATACTCTTCCATTTGACTACACCTCGCTGCTATAGCAGCATACCTTCAGAACAGTCAACACCTTTCGCTGTTCAGGATGCCAGCAATTAAAGCATTTATGGAGGGCTTAAAGAGTGATCCCTCCAAGACACTCTCCTTCCCCAGTCTGGAATCTAAATATAGTGCTTACCAGAATCATGGGACCTCCTTTCGAACCTCTACACTCATGCGAATTCCAATTCTTAACGTGGAAGGTCGCATTCTTAGTTGCCATCACCTCACTCAGAAGAGTGAGCGAATTGCAAGAACTGACAATTCAAGAACCCTTCATGCAGGTACATGCTAACAGGGTAGTTCTTCGAACAAACCCTGAATTCATGCCTAAAGTCGTATCCAACTTCCATATTAATCAAGCAATAGACCTGCCAGTATTCTTTCAGAATCCACAAACAGTAGCTGAAAGAGCCCTGCACACACTAGACTTTCGGAGAGCTCTACTATACTATGTGGACAGAACTAAATCCTTTAGGAAAACAAAGCAACTGTTTGTTGCTTTTGCACCACAGCACAAAGGAAATCCTATTTCAAAGTCAGGTATAGCCTGATGGATAGTTAAATGCATTCAAATATGTTATCTAAAAGCTAAACAAACTTTAACAGTCCCCCCTAGAGCACACTCTACACAGAAAATGGGGGCATCCATGGCTTTCCTAGGAAATATTCCCCTCGAAGACATCTGTAAGGCAGCCACATGGTCCACCATACACACTTTCACTAAACACTACTGTGTAGACGTGCAAGCAAAACAGCAAGCTGCTGTAGGCCAGGCTTTCCTCAAAACTGTTTTCCAAACTGCTGCAGCTGGCACAGCTGGCCACCGCTAGAGGAGATACTGCTATTCAGTCTATGCACAGATATGAATTCAGCAGCCCACATGCCTCGAACAGAATATGCTACTTACCAGTATGCATCTGTTCTTGGCATGTAGGGCTGCTGACATTCATATCGCCCGCCCTTCTCCCCGGCGCCTGTCGCAGCATTCTCTAGCATGGTCATCTCTTACTTGCCTGTCTCTACCTCTGCCACAATGGCGAAAAACAATCTGAGCATGGAAAGGATGCCCATGCGCATTGTAGTCCAGGGGAGGAGTCACCTATCTCGTGATACTTCGAAGACTCTTCCAGGACAACAAAGTGCAATCATCCGGACCCAACACTAGGCAGCGATCTATGCACAGATATGAATGTCCGCAGCCCTACATGCCAAGAACAGATGCATACTGGTAAGTAGCATATTCCTTTTAGCTAACTTTGCTTGTTGGCGGCTAGATTTCGGGGGACCATTAGCTTTTCTCTTCACTGGTTGATCTTTCTAGCCCCAAGAGGTAATCGTGACTGCCTAGTGGTATAATGGGGGGCGAGGGTGAAGGACTAGATGTTAGGTGAGCCATCTAAATTTGAAATATGCAAAACTGGCACACTGTCATCCTGAGGAGGCAGTACCAGCACCTGTTGGGGATCAGGATGAGGACATATATTATCGGATGCCTCTAAGGCCACAACTTGATCAGGGTTTAAATTTGAACATTGTAGCGGCTCTAGCGAGTCTCTCCCCACAACTAGTGCTATCTCCTTGTCAATTTCCACTTCAGCCAGTTTAAGAAAAGCGTCCATAGTCCCGACCCCACCGCCACCTATCCCACCCCTTCGAGTCATTTTACTCGTGATTAGTGGTAAATTGAACCGCCTTCCAAAGCCGTAAGAATAAAGTACCCCCCTACCCCAAATTGGCTCAGGCCAATAGTTTGGACAGTCAGTGCTGACAGGTAGTACGCTTAGTTGGGCACCGAGTCCCATTGTTTCACGTAGGTCACTAGGTTAGGGGATTGGCCCGACCCGTCCTCCTCCGTCCCCAGACGGCCCGCCCTTGTCCCGGCGTCCGCCCGCGCGCGTCCCGAGACTAAGGAGCCCTGTAATGTTTTTAAACGCCGACTGGCGCTAGCTGTGCGTGGTTGCAGCATGCGCGCTGCAGGTGCAGCCGGGAGTTGTGGTCCCCGGGTCTGGAGGGAACAGCGTTGGTAGACCACGGGACTCTTGGCAGTGGCGGCGAATCCTCCAACAGGTAAGTGAAATAATGCCCCCAAAGAGAAAAATGGCTATCTTCATCCACAAAATGTGCAAATTTGTCCGTATCTCGACGACTGCCTTCTAAAAGCACGTTCATTTGAGCAGGCATTCAGACACTATTTTGCAGGTTCCTTTTCCAGTCTCTGGGCCTTGCGTTCAACATGGACAAGTCTCATTTTCTCCCTGCTCAAAACAGGCTGTTCTTGGGAGCCATCCTAGACACCAAACTGGCAAAAGCTTTTCGGTCACACGAAAGGCGTTAACGACTTTGCAACCTAGCGGCCTCCCTCCAGTTAGTCAGTTTCTGTTCAGCAGTTTAAATCTTTCCTAGGGATGCTGTCCTCTTGCATTCCCCTAGTCCCTCACTGCCGCCTAAAAATGAGGCCCATCCAAGAGGAACTGGACAAGCAATGGGCTCAAGTCACAGGATCCTTGAACGATATAATCAGTCACATCTCAGATGAAAACAGCTCTACTTTGGTGAACTCTCGAGGAAAACGTCTCTTCAGGCCGTCAATTTCTGGTGGACACTCCATATTTCACTCTTACAACGGACGCACCTCTCGAAGGTTGGGGTGCACATCTTCAGGATCTTGCAGTAAAAGGAAGGTGGGACCTCCACCAAAGGACCTGGCACATCAACCTGCTGGAGTTACTTGCCATTTTTCTGGCTCTGAAGGCTTTTCGCACCATCAGGGAGCCTCGGTGTTGATCCGGACAGACAACACAACGTGCATGCACTACATAAACAAACAAGGGGGCACACGGTCCATCTTGTTATCCCTTCAAGCTCAACAAATCTGGGATTGGGCAATCCAACGTCAAATCTCCCTCACAGCAGTGCGCGTTCCAGGAGCATCCAACATTCTTACTGATTCCCTGAGCAGGTCGACCTCTATCAATCACGAGTGGGAATTACATCAACCCATACTGAATCACATTTTTTGATTATGGGGTCCCCAAATCTGGATCTGTTTGCAACCCATCTAAACTGCAAATGCCCATTCTACGCAAGTTGGCTTCCCTAACCAGAGTCTTGCGTGAATGCTTTTTTGATGAACTGGTCAACAATATATGCCTACGCTATTCTAATAGCTCTCAGGTGGCCTCGACAAGTCTGGATTACGGAACTCCTGCTCCTATCGTAATGCGACCCGATCATGATTCGCCCGCTTCCGAATCTTCTGACCATGGATCAAGGCCAGGTTTGTCATCTCTTAGCTTGGAACCTGAGCACTATGAATTTGTGAATTTGAACATTCCTTTCTTTTGTAGGGAAGTTCTTGCTAAGGCTAGGGCAGCCTCAAGTGTGAGGACATACAAACTCAAATGGAAACGATTGTCTATGGTGTGATGCTGCTCAAGTACATCCTGTTCATTCCACTCCGGAACAACTCTTTCCTTTCTTTTTACATCTGGCAAAATCAGACCTTTTGCATTCTACTCTAAAGGTTGTTCTGGCATAAATCAAGATTTTGTCAGGATGGTTCCAACTCTTTACTCCTCTAGAGTAATTCAACAATTCTTCAGGGGTCTCTTTCGGATGTTCCCACCAATCAGTCGACCACCTCCTCCTTGGCGTTTAAACATTGTATTGGCACAACTTATGAAGCCTCCTTTTGAGCCAGTCCATAAAGTCGATCTCTAATTCATTACTTGGAAGACTTCGCTGCTATTGGCTCACTTCCTCATGTTGAGTCCGTGACATTCAGGCGTTTACTACTAAACCGCCTTTTCTTCAATTCACCAAGGACTGTTATGCTCTGCACCAACCCGGCCTTTATTCCCAAGGTGCTATCGGATTTCCACCTCAATGAACCAGTCATCTTAAAAAGTTTTTTCCTAGTCCTCAAACATTGGCAGAGAGAGCACTACATTCTTTAGATATCAAAAGATGCCTCAAATTTTATCTTCAAAGAACGGCTAATATCCGTAAAACTAATCAACTTTTTGTGGCCTTAGAGGACAGCTGAAATAGATAAGGAGACAAAGGAAACAGGTCACAGAGTAAATCCTCTACTGAATGTGTGCATTCCCCAAGAAGAGACTCCAGGGAGAAGAGATCTAAAGAGAAGAGGTGGCACAGGCATCATCAGTCATTCAACTCACTCCCGAAGGTCACCCGATTACCATTTGGTGGTGTTGAGTGCTGTATGTTAAAAAGGTAGACTGTACTTTGGACATCAAGGAAGATCTGGCCAACATCAGAATTGTCAACTGCAAGTACTTCACAGGTGATGCTATCTTCGGTGGGTAGATTGACAATGAGTACTCGGACTTCAAGACATCCACTGTCATTGCCGAAGCACTTACCTACGACCAGGTTCACACAGTCAAAAAAATCAATGTCAAAACACTACCATTGCTCCTTCAGTCTCCAGCAGGACATGCCTCTTCAACTTAAATTTCATCTCCGCCTGCAAAGATGCCAAGGATGATAATTACTGCTGCTGATCCTCTTGGTTTGCCTTTAAAACCAAGACTATTTAAAAGGGAAGACATTCCTCCCACACCTATCCATGACCCGACACCACCTCCTTCAGTAACACCGGACAGGTAAAAAAAAGTGAAGATCACCATCCAAATCTTCAACTCTTTTGGTGTATTCAGTGTTGGAATCTTATTCATCACCAGCATATTCTAATATGTGGACATTTCTAGTGGATGAGATTAATACTTTTCCAGATGTGGAAAGGCTGCAATATAATTATAGAAACACTTCAGCCTAGAGCACCTCCAGGCCAGACTTTGCTGCTGGTTTCAGGTTTGGCAGAGTTGGTAGAGGAGAATTTTGCATTTCCTGCAGTGATGAAAATGGCACTTCCTAGGTTGCGAAAGAATAAAAAGGCAGATTAGGATCATCTATAGCTGTCAAAAATCGAAACCTGATTTTTTATTTCAGTGGTGTGGATTAACGCCCACCTGCCCTTGAAACCTCAACTCCACCAGACAAAGAGGAAGATGGATGCTGCAGAGTTCAGAGTGTTGCCCTAAAAACACTGCCTTACCGGACAGATATGACAGGTCATTGTAGAAGTCTTTGTCCACTTTTGGTTAACAACCAAGTGATCAGTGCAGCTATAGATTTGGTAGATTTATCATCAACCTCTGCTTGCTGCTGGGGCATGAGAACTCCCGCTTCGCCTGCCTCACCTTACTGTCCAAGCAGACCATCCAAAACCTTCAAGACAGTCTGCTTGCTCGACAAGCCATGGAACATTGACAAGACCAGGATACCTCTGATATCTATCGTCGGGTAGGACATCGAAGGGGAGGCGGATGTCTTCGAGCAAGCGACTTCAGCCTGGAGTTGGATTCACCTTTGCACTCTGAAACAGCAGATCCTCAGTCCACTCTGGGCCAATGTCAGAAGACGTCCAGAATGAGTACAGTTCCTCAGTTTATCCACCCTGGAAGTTACCACTTTACCCTTCACTGGGTTTGTGAGTAACCAATCATCTGTTCCTCCTCTAAGAGGACGTCTGAGCGATCCTACTGAACGGGGCCATAGAGCCTGTACCACCGCACCAAAACGGTTGAGGAGCGTACGTACTACACTTTCTAATCCCCAAGAAGGGCGGGTCTCCCAGGCCCATCCTCAATGTCTGGCACTTCAAAAAGTACATACTGCTGCAGAATTTCCACATGGTCATGCTCCAGGACGTCATTCCTCTTTTGCAGCTAGGAGGCTTAATGAATTCCCTCTATCTGAAGGATGCCTATTTCCATATTCCCATCCACCCAACACTTCATAAGGTTTGTGGTAAGTGGACTACACTTTCAGTTATAAGTTCTGCCTCTCGAGGTGACCACTGCCCCCAGAGTTTTCCCCAAAGGGCCTTGCAGTGGTTGCTGCTCATCTTCCGAGTAGTGGCTTCCAAGTATTCCCTTACTTCGACCTTACCAGTCTTTGATTCCCACTCGATACCACCTCCAGCCCTTACAAATCCAACTATTTGAGGGCAGTCTTCAACTTTGTGGTAGGTAAAGCCTTCCTCAGTCTTGCTTGGTTTTGTTTTTCACAAGTTGATCCCTCTTTCAGCCAGATCGTTAGGTAACACTCAGGACAGTCATTTCTCATCGGCATGATGGCCTTGTGCACTGCCATAGCCCCCCATGCCCACCTCCACGCAATCCTGCTGAAGGAATGCCTAATGCGGCAAAATGGTCATAAGCTAGGGTCACTGGCAGGATCTAGTGTTGAACTGGGGTCAAATGCCTCGATCTCTGAAGTGGTGCATGACAGCAACCCTTGGCATGGACGGGCTGTTTTGGGCCCAGTTCCCCATGTGACCACCCCAGACATATCCCTCACCAGGTGGAGGTGTACTTGGCAACACCTCACTATTCAAGGCTGTGGTTGCCCCATCAGCAAAGTCTTCGCATTAACCATCTCGAGTTATCTATCAAGCTAGCGCTCAAAGCCACCCTTTTTCATATTCGCAATAAGGTAGTACTTATTTGCACCAACATGACCTCCCCATGTGCTACCTACACAAACCGGGCAGAACACTCATCGCAGTTGTCACGGCTGTCTCAGAGTATTTGGCGGTTCACCAGAGGCCATCTACTAGCAGAGTACCTTCTGGGAGTAGATAGCGACCTGGCAGACCTGCTCAGCAGGATGCAGCAACAAGTCCACAAATGGGAACGCCACCTCCTAGTCCTGCACCCGTACTTCCACCATTGGGAGTTCCCAGACATAGATCTTTTTGCCACTGCCGCAAATGCAAAATGCCCAAGCTTTGCCGCCAGGAACCTACACCTGCACTTGTTGGGCAACCCTCTATGGATGAACTGGTCAGGGATATTTGCCTATGCCACTAATTCCTTATGTGGTTCAGAGGCTACGCTGGTGGCTTCCATGTGGGCTAGACAACCATGGTTCACAACCCTCCTTAAGTTATCTATAGTTACTCACGAGAAGCTCCTCAAGCGGCTTGACCTCCACATTCAACATCGGGGCACAGCCAGAGACCCAAACCCAAGCAGCTCAACCTTGCAATTTGGCTCTTGAGGTCCTAGAGTTTGCCTTCTGAATGTATGTCCATCTTCAAGCAGGAACTCTGCTGTGCTACTACTGTAGGAAGCTGGGTTTCTGTTGCCTCTAAGGGCTGCAGCACTTATTGTGCCACCCTTAAAAGCCCTGTCCCTTTACACTCACACACTGCCTTTGCAGGCTGCATGTTTTGGTGTAGAACAAAGTGAAGAGTCAACATAGCACACATCCCTGTGTGCCATGCCTACAGCCCACTGCCCTGGCATAAATCGGGCACCTTTCAAGCTGGATGCACTATATCAGTGGTGCAGACCCCTGTACCCCAACAGTGTCTTAAGTCAATTCTTAGACATTGTAAGTGCAGTGCTGCCATTAAAAGTATATGGTGCTGGGAGTTTGTCATTACGAACTCCACAGTAACATAATGGCTACACTGAAAACTGAAAAGTTTGGTATCAAACTTATTAGCACATTAAACCCATACTGAGGCCAGTGTAGAAATTAATGAAAAATGCACACAGAGGGCATCTTAGAGATACCCCCTGAAAACTAACCTGCCACTAGTGTCCAGGCTGAGTGGCTGCTTTCAGCTGCCACCACCAGACATGTTTCTGGAACCCTGGGTTGAGAGCCTGCTGCTCTTGGGAGCCTGAAACAATGCACATCCTGGGACAAGGTGCCAAGCCTTCTCCCCCAGGATGGGCAGGGTCCTTAAAGGGAAGCTTCAAAGGCTTACTGCCTTTGTGAGCTTCCCCAGGCCACTTGCTGCTTTCAGAAACTGGTCTCCACTGGTTCTGACCCCCACTTCGGGCTGGAGAACCTGCTAGAAAAACAAGTGAGGAAGAGAGGTGTGACGAACTCCACTCCTCAGGTGGGGGAGGCGAGGTGAAGCACAACTCTCCGTTCTCACCATCTTGCAGATGGCGGGACTCAGCCAACCAGGGAAAGGCTTATGCCCCCCTCCCACTGACGGGTGGCAAGGGAATAGTTGATCCCGACCTTTTACCTACCTGTAACACCCCTACATCTAGTATTTAGGGGCAGCCCTGAACCTTGCTTCCTCTGACAAGAAGAAACTACAAGAAGGACCGAA
Organism: Lissotriton helveticus; assembly: GCF_964261635.1. Taxonomy (NCBI): domain Eukaryota; kingdom Metazoa; phylum Chordata; class Amphibia; order Caudata; family Salamandridae; genus Lissotriton; species Lissotriton helveticus. The sequence goes on from NC_136065.1 coordinate 1,770,423,253, forward strand.
CAGCCGTGCAGAAGCAAACCAGAGGAAGACTCCCACTGACTTGGCTCCAGCCCTAACGGCCTGTCTCCATCTCGAACCTGCTCCTGCGATATCCTGGTGTGTCTTGCAGCCAGCAACCTCTAAAACACCGGAGGACCTGTTTGCCTTCAACCACAAAGACTTTGTCTCCCGTGAACACCAGATTTGTTCATCTGCAACCTCTGGCCTTGGCCTGAAACTGCGAATCCGCACCACACTGCATACGCCGTACACGCCCGAGCTCGAGTGGGCAAACTCCACGAGGAGGTCACCCCGGCGATCCTGGCCTGAGATCCGGCGACCCCTGACCTGCCTCAAGCCTCCAGCTGACACCTGCCGTCTAAATCCAGAAGGTCCCCAACCGCGACCACGAGCTGGTAAGAAGATCCGACCCCAAATGGCACCACTGCACCCAACGCCCCATGGCCTAGAGTCCCCAAACAGACGGTGCCTAACTAACCCCTAACTTCCCAACTTACCTCTCAAAGTGGTGGTCGCACCCAGAAGTCCTTCGTCCCCAAGTCTGCAGTGCCTTTGCTGGAGGTTCCCCATTGAAGACCGGGCACCCAATGTCGAGACAGCACCCTGCACCCGGCCGCCCTAGTGCCGCTGAGGGTGCACCTTTGATGCTACTTTTTTTCCCCATATGCCCTGAGCTAAAGTCCAGGAGCTTTGCTCCCACACCCAAGTGGCCTGCTAGTCAGCAGCCGCCAACCGGAGGGCCCCTATCCCCCATTGGATAACAGTGGGCCTCAGCACTCTGCACCCGACCGCCTTAGTGCCGCTGAGGGTGTTACAAGAGTGCATCCTTGACCCTGGGGAACCCCGGAGTTTACCCCTTGAATACCAACTCCCCCAACAAAGTACTTAACTTTGTGAACCCTTAACATTATTGTCCTCTATAGGATAACCTATAACATTGACTGTTGTTCTTGGAAAAGTTTCTAAGTGTGGAGTTTAAAAACCTAAAGAAATTCTTTAAAATTACACTGTTAAACAAAAACGATGTTACTTACCTGTTTGCAGGAAATGTCCCAGAGTAGTATCCAGGTATACTACTCTGAGTAAGAAAAGTAATCCAAAAAAGTAACTTACCTTGTATTTTAATGAAAATCCCATTCAAGTCTGTGTACTGTATTTAGAAATCATTGCATTTCTCTGAAACAATACTGTAAGTCAAACCAAAGTACATTTACTATTGCAATCCAAACTGTTTACAAACTGCATAACTACTGTAAAGTATTTATTGTGTACCTGTGCCAGGCTTGCTTGGTTCTAGAAAATAAAATAACTAAAAGAATATTTTTATACAAAAGCAGTTGGTTTGAAGTTTAGTCTTAGAGTGTGTGAATTAATTTGCTGTCCCAGAGTAGTATCCAGGTATACTACTCACCTGAGTAAGAAAAGTAATCTCAAAAGTAACTTACCTGTAATTTTACTAAAAAACCCATTCAACTCTATGTACTGTATTTATAAAGAATTGCATTACTCTGAAACCATACTGTACGTCTAAACAAAGTGAATTTACTAATGCAAATCCAAACTGTATTACAACTGTATATTTACTGCAAAGTACTTATCACTTACTTGTACCAGGCTTGCTTGGTACTAGAAAATTAAATAACTCAAATTATTTTATACAAAAATAATTGGTCTGAAGTTCAGTCTGAGTGTGTGAATTAATTTGCTGACTGAGCGTGTGCAGCAAATGCTTAACACTGCCCTCTGATACTGCCTTACTGCACGACCACACTAACACAAATAGAGTGAGGTGCTATCTCACTTTCTCTGCCTACCTTTGGGGTTCCATTGGACTCTATGCAAACTATACCTCACTTTGGTATAGTATATATATATATATCTCTCTATATATATATATATATATATATATATATATATATATATATATATATATATATATATATATATATATATATATATCTATATCCTGCTTCCTACAATTGCTATATACCCGGTACACAATAAAAACATTGAAAGATGCTGCTCAGTTATTGGCTCTGGGTTCGTGCACACTATACCTCACTTTGGTATAGTATATACAGAGCCAGCTTCCTACAAGCGCCCAGAGGAAAATTCCTTTCTTTAACCTATTAACAGATGTGTTGAATTATGGGTATTTTGTGACATTCATTAGAGGTTGTTTTATACAAGCACTGCTTACTTCAGTGAAACATAGGTGCAGCTCAAGAGTGCATTAAAGGTGGGCCAGTGACAGGACTGAGAAATTTAAAATAGTTTGTGCCCCAGAGTTGGTATTTACAGAATGTATGAGCAGGGCCAGTTAAAATATGTGCATGGGTAGGACCAGTTTTAACTAAATTATGCAGAAAGAAAAAGGCAAATTATACAGCCTAATGCAGCATATTTTGTTAGTATTACCGTAGAACGTTGGCATTTTTACAGGGTAACATTTTTCTGGGTGAAGGTTTGATCTCATTTGTAACACTTGGACACCCAAAACAACTAGTTGAAGCGTGCCTTGGGCCACTAACTGAGCTCTGGAAATCAGAAGGAACTAGTGACCGCATCTTGACAAGTACAGATTATTTCTGAACCTTTGCCTGGCTCAGGAAGTGGCTGGGATCAGTCCAGAGGAGATCAGTGAGCAACTGCCTGCTACTGTCTTTGTAGAGCATATAATATGCAGGAAGTGGCATGGAGCTGCCCGAAAGAACATGTGTGTTTGGGTGCTAGGTTACAGGAGACACGGAGATAAAGTGTAAAGTGCACAGGCGTCCAGTGCCAGGAGACAGTACAGACCTTGTGCTGTGATTGCCCTGGCACGTGATAGCTCTCACGGGTGTCTCCAGCATACACGGCTATCTGAAAGAGACACGTTAGTGATAGATTCCTTACCTTAGAATATCCCCAGGCGTCAGACTGGATCCGGAAATTTTTCGATTAGCAGTACCCTTGCGCGTCGGTAGGCGTCTTCTGCGGCTCCGCGTCCGTCGTGGGCGCCTTGATGACGTCGTCTGAGTATTTGGACGCCGCCTCCGCGTGCTGACGTCAGTTCTTCTTTTTTCCGCGCCAGCAGCGCAGATCCGGAAAAAGTGGTACCTTAGTCACTTTTTGACTAAACTTTTTTGATCTTTTGATCATCCTTTTTCGAAGTCTTTCGACTCCGAACGGTGCCGGTAGGGATGCTGGGTTTCAAGCCCTGTGAGGATTGCGACCGACTGATGTCGGTCACCGACCCTCACCGTCTGTGTCTCCACTGCCTTGGCGTCGATCACGACGACAAGACCTGCTCCGACTGTCGGGCCCTGACTTCGCAGGCTAGGCGGGAGCGGTCCCATAAGCGGCTCGACCTCCGGCAGTCGGCCCCGCGCCAAGACCGGTCCCGGTCCGGACGGAGGTCGAGGGACAGGTCGTGGGAGAGGAGCCATCGGAGCTCGACATCACTCCCCCGGGTCGAAGTCATCAGGTAAGCACAAGAAGTCGAAGAGACGTCATCGCTCTTCCGACTCCCCACGACGCGGCCGGGGGTTCTGGTGACACCGCCGACGCGGCTCCGCCGCAGGCGCCGCGTCCGGCCTCATACCCTCCGGTCCTTGGGCCTAACGCGCACCGGAGATCGAGCGGTTCCTCATGGCCATGAGGTCCCTCTCTCCTCCGACTGGCTCCGCGGCGCCTTCGGGCCCAGCGGGACCCGTCTGGGGAGCCTAGCGGGTCGGGGGCTTCGGTCCTGACGCAGTCGGGTGCTTCGGCTCCGGCACCTTCAGGCCCGGCACCGCGGGGCCCCGCTGGATCCGGATCCGAGTCTCCACCGGTGGACTTAACGACCTCTCCGGCGCCGACCCCTCAGGTGTCACCCCTGGCGCCGACCCCTCAGGTGTCACCCGCGGCGCCGTCCCAGATGCCTCCCTCGACCCGGCGCCGGAGCGGTGCCGCTGGGCGCCGCATCAGACGCCGTTCGGAGAGTTTTCTTTCCATGAACCGGCCCCATCATTTACTAACCCTGAGTACCAGGAGATGGGTGATGAGGAGTATTGGGAGGGGTCTGAGGACCCTCTGACACGTGAATGTCAGTCCCAGGAGGACTGGACAGGTGACATTGGGGAGGCCAGTGGTCTGGACACTTCGCCAGACACTGGCTTTGTCTCACCTCCTACCGTGGCTACGGAGGAGGGGGCAACCTACAGTGTGGTGTTGATGAGGGTGGCCAAGGCCTTGGGCCTTGAGCTCCCCGTCGCGGCCGTGAGGACTAACCTCACTGAGGTCCTTAAGCCGCAGTCCTGCTCAGCCGAGCCTCTGCTACCGTTTAACGAGGCCTTGACCGACGTTCTTTTGGGCACTTGGTCCAAGCCCGCTACAGGTTCGCCTGTAGATAGGAACGTGGCCAGACGCCACCGCCCGGCCCCGAGCGACCATTGTTTCCTGTCCACCCACCCCACCCCTGAGAGCCTGGTGATCCAGGCCTCAAATTCCCAGACCGCATTCCCGTCGGCTCCGCCTGACAGGGAATCCAAGAGGTACGAGCAATAAGGCAAGAAGGTATTCTCCTCCCTGAGTCTGGGACTGCGGTCTTCCAACACCGCGTGCCTCTTGGGCCGTTACACCCACTCTCTGTGGGACACGGTCGCGGACGTGCTACCAGAATGCCCGTTGGAGGTACGGGCTTAACTCGGCCAATCCCTTGTGGAAGGTCGAGATGCGACACGTTATTCGATCCGGTGTGGACTGGATACCACCGACACTCTGGGCAAAGCGATGGCAACGACGGTGGCGATTCGTCGCCACGCCTGGTTGAGTTCCGCCAACTTCTCGGCTGATGTCAAGAATACACTCATGGACATGCCGTTTGATGGCTGTCGCCTTTTTGGCGACAAGGCAGACCATGCGCTTGAGCGCTTTAAGGACTCCAGGGCTACGGGAAGTCCTTGAACCTCTCGGCCCCGCGCCAGCAATCGGCTGCCTTTCACTCCTTTCGTGGCCACGGAAGGGGTGTACCCACACGTGCTACCAGCCACGCTCCGCAGGGTAATACCCAACGCGTTGGCGGCCGTGGAAACCGCCGTGGCGGCGGTCGGGGACAACGGCGAGGTCAGTCCACAACTTCCCCCGCAGCATCCGCCTCAAAACCCTCCTAGTCGGTGCTTTCAGGCCCATGTGACGCCAGTGGGGGGCAGGGTTCGCCATCACCTCCTCCACTGGCGCACTGTCACGTCGGACAGGTGGGTGCTGCAAATTGTCCGAAGGGGCTACTCCCTCCCTTTCGAGGCGACCCCTCCAGCCATGCCACCGCAGTACCACCTAGTATCGGGGGATCATTTGCGGCTTCTGCAGGAGGAAGTTACGGCCCTCTTGGCCAAGGGGGCCATCGAGCGCGTTCCTGGGCCTGAAGTAGGGTGTGGTTGCTACTCCCACTACTTTCTGGTAGGCAAGAAGGGCAAAGGGGGCTTACGCCCTATCTTGGACCTAAGGAACGTCAACGGCTTCCTCCGGAAGAAGTTCAAAATGCTGACACTGGCTCAGGTCTTAGCTGCCCTGGACCCAGGAGACTGGATGGTAGCGTTGGACTTGCAGGACGCTTATTTCCACATCCCCGTCCTGCCGGCCCACCGGTGCTTCTTGCGGTTCGCGGTTGGCCACGAGCACTTTCAGTATACCGTGCTCCCCTTCGGCCTTACCAGCGCCCCACGGGTGTTCACAAAGGTGATGGCGGTGGTCGCAGCTCATCTGCGCAGGTTAGGGGTTTCAGTCTTCCCCTACCTCGACGACTGGTTGTTGAAGGCGGGCTCGCCCCAAACAGTCGTCAGCCACCTCCAGACAACGGCAGTCCTCCTGCACCAGCTGGGGTTCTCCCTCAATGTGCCGAAGTCACACCTGTGCCCCTCTCAGATGCTCCTCTTCATCGGAGCAGTTCTGGACTCAGCGCGGTTTCGGGTTTATCCTCCCGAACAGCGGGTCCGGGATATTCAGGCTCTGATTCCACTCTTTCAGCCTTTATCCCGGGTCTCGGTCAGGTTGACGCTCCGGCTTCTGGGGCTGATGGCCTCCTGCATCCTACTGATGCATCACGCCAGGTGGCGGATGCGGGCTCTGCAGTGGGACCTGAGGTTTCAGTGGGCCCAGCATCAGGGCAACCGGTCCGACCACGTCCTGATCTCGGAGGGCACTGCCAGACAACTGCAGTGGTGGCTCACGGACCGCGATTGGGTCAGCGGCAGATCCCTCTCCCTTCCCCAACCGGAGCACGTAGTTGTGAGGGATGCGTCCCTCCAGGGCTGGGGAGGCCACATGGGAGAGGCGGAGATCAGAGACCTCTGGTCTCTGGCGGAGGCCCGGCTCCACATCAACCTTTTGGAGTTGCGGGCGATTCGTCTAGCACTGAAAGCATTCCTCCCCTCTGTCCGGGGGAGTGTAGTGCAGGTGTTCACGGACAACACCACCGCTATGTGGTACTGCAACAAACAGGGCGGGGTGGGGTCGTGGACCCTTTGCCAGGAGGCTCTGTGCCTCTGGCAGTGGCTGGAACGCCAGGGCGTGACCCTGGTGGCTCAACACCTGGCAGGTTCTCTAAATGCCAGGGCGGACAAGCTCAGCCGTCTGTGCATGATGGATCACGAATGGCGTCTGAACTCGGACGTGGCGCAAGGCCTCTTTCAGCGATGGAGAGAGCCTTGGTTAGATCTATTCGCCACCGAAGAGAACGCGCAATGTCATCAATTCTGCGCGTTGGAATTTCCAACGCGGAACTCGCTCGGAGGCGCTTTTCGTCGCGAGTGGAGTTGCGGTCTATTGTACGCCTTTCCGCCTATACCACTTCTGCCCAGAGTGCTGAAGAAGATCAAGCGCGACCGGGCACAAGTCATCCTTGTGGCTCCGGACTGGGCACGAAGGTACTGGTATCCAGAGCTACTCAGTATGTCAGTCGATCCCCCGGTTCGTCTGCCTCTTCAGGAGGACCTTCTGTCGCAGCAGCAGGGGACGGTCCTCCACCCAAACCTGTCCAGTCTCCACCTCCATGCTTGGAGATTGAGCGGCGACAGTTGAGGCCATTTGACTTGCCTCCTGAAGTCTGTAACGTAATTCTGGCAGCCAGGCGTCCCTCCACAAAGTCGGTATACGCCTGCAGGTAAAACAGATTTGTGGCATGGTGCACAGCAAAGGCTGTGGATCCTCTTGCTGCCCCTCTCTCTGAGGTTCTTCTCTTCCTTCTTTCTCTTGCCCAGCAGGGCTCTGCTCTGGGCACTATCAAGGGCTACCTTTCTGCCCTTTCAGCCTTTCTAAGGCTGCCTGATCAACCTTCTTTGTTCAAGTTCCCTATCTTAAATTATTTTCTAAAGGGCATCACACACACGTTCCCTCCTGTTCCGTTTGTGATGCCTCAGTGGGACTTGAACCTTGTTCTTACGTTTCTGATGTGCACTCCCTTTGAGCCACTTAACAACTGTCCTCTCCGCCTTCTTACTTTAAAGACTGCTTTCCTGGTTGCCATCACCTCTGCCAGGAGAGTGAGTGAGCTCCAGGCCCTTTCTTGTACTCCTCCTTTCCTTTCTGTCCATCCAGGCCAAGGTTGTGTTGCGCACTAAGCCATCTTTCCTGCCCAAGGTTGTCACAGTTTTCCACATCGGGCAGTCTATCACCTTGCCAACCTTCTTCCCGCCACCGCATCCCTCTAAAGAGGAAGAGCGGCTCCACCGTCTGGACCCAAAACGTGCGCTCTCATTCTATTTGGATCGCACACGCCAGTTCCGGGTGGATGACCAACTCTTTGTTGGTTACGTGGGCGCTAAGAAGGGGAAAGCGGTGCACAAGAGGACCATCTCCCGGTGGATCATCTTGTGTATCCAGGCATGTTACTCCTTGGCTAAAAAGGAGCCCCCTGTTGGATTGCGGGCTCATTCCACCCGAGCCACGGCGACTACAACTGCCCTGGGCCGGGGAGTGCCCTTACAAGACATCTGTCAGGCAGCTACGTGGCCTCGCTGCACACGTTTGCAAGACACTACTGCCTCGACAGCCAAGTCGGAGGGATGGCTTTTTTGGCCGTTCTGTCCTCCAGGACTTTCTGGTGTGATTATTGGTGCGCAGACCCACCACCGGGGTTGGTATTGCTGGGGTATCTATTCTAAGGTAAGGAATCTATTACTAACGTGTCTCTTTCAGATGCACAAGTTACTACTTGTGTAACGATATATCTGTAAGAGACATTAGTTAGTGATAGATTCCTTACCGACCCACCCATCCTCCCCGTTCTGCGAACCGATATCTAGGGTTAGGGTTTCCCACTTTCAGGGCCCTAGTTTCAATGGCACCAGTGTTGGTTTTTAACATGGCTCTGCGCTTCTGGCGCGGAAAAGCTGTGTCTAAGAACTGACGACAGCACGCGCAGGCGGCGTCCAAGTACTCCGACGACGTCATCACTGCGCCCACGACGACGGACGCGGAGCCGCATTCGACATCCTACCGACGCGCAAGGGTACTGCTACGCGAAAAAAATTCCCGAACCAGGATGACGCCTGGGGATATTCTAAGGTAAGGAATCTATCACTAACTAATGTCTCTTACAGATATATCGTTACACAAGTAGTAACTTGTGCGATGGGTATACAGGGTGTGTCATGTAAGAGGGGGGGGGGGGCGTGGTGAGGTCGCGCACCCCCCTCCCTTCCCGGTTATCTCCTGTGGGCTTGTGCTTGGAGGATTAGTCCTCTTCTCATTCCTCCTCACCCTCACTACTGAGAACAAAACTCTGGAGTTCAGAGAGTGAACTGTTTTAAGACATAAAAATCAACAAACTAAATAGCGAGAGGCAAAGCGAAGTAAGAAAATAGTTTCACCAAATCAATCTAAATGCCCCATGGCGAGATAAGAAGCATAAGAGGGCCAGTTGCTGAGGGCGTGAACCAAACCATGAAAGGAGGGATTAACGCAAGCCATTTGGCACACAAAAGAAACAGAATTAAAAATCACTGAAAGGCGCCAATGAATAGCGAGTGACATACAAGAAGCGTCCCTAACCCTAATACAATAGAAACACCATGTCTTGCAGTACATGCACGCTGACTCTAGTCTAGACCGAAAAATATAGTATTTCTAAATTGTGGCCCTGTAATAACAGGTTTGTCCACAACAGTCAATTTGTAGATGGAAAGTATCTTACATATTATCTTACCAGCTAGCTCACTAGCCTTTTCTTGACCTAAAGTACATTCCACAACGTGAAAAGTAATGACCGTGGCCCTTTTGGAGGAATGTGCCAGTTTCAGAGATTTGTAGCACTGCCAACTTGAGATCCATACATACATTCACAAGACACTATTGTCTAGAATTGGACTCCAGGGTAGTAGCTTAGGGAGGACAAGCTCCCTGAGGATTCTTTTCTGGTGCTGGTTGAAGCGTTTTTCTTTGTCTGCCTTTTTGTGGGAAGGTAGTGCTATTCTATTCAGTGCTTAGGCCTATTAATGAGGATCCCCTGTAGAAAAAGGGGTTATCTGATATCCTATTTGCTAAACTTTTAACTTTTCCTTGCTTATAATTTCAGTTCGGTATTGTAGGAATCCTCATTAAAGTTGTAAACAACTTTAAAATCTTGAAAATCATCCACTGCCACTCCAAAACTGGGACAGTGAGGCATCTTAGAAGAGAGAAGCTGGCTAGCTGTACAAGGAACAATGTCCTCTTTTTCATCTGATGCATTTTTACCAGTCTTTTTCATTTTATTTTTCCCTATGGAAATGCAGGGTTGCTTGCTATATTAACATGGTATGGTTAACATTTTCATTTAGGTGCTGCAATGTAACCTTTTTTGCTATTCCCTGAAATGGCTGTTCTCGTCAAACTCAGTAAGACTTCCTACTGAATTTCATGAAGATGACTTTGAATTGTCTGCCTCCAATAAAGATTTGTTTCCTACTATGCTAGGTAAAAGGAAGTCTTCAGGTGTCCCTGCACTCTAGGTTTGCTTATTCTTAGTTTGTGACTTCAATTAGGATTCCTATAATAAAGAACTGGAATTGCAAGTAACCTTTCCTCCTTTATATTTAGTAATTAACAAATGCCTGCACACTTTGTATCTACTGCGCACAACTTCTGACGATTCGCATTCAGTATACTTTGGTATGACTGCTTTTGGGGACTCTTGCGATTAAGCTTATAGCCTCTGCCATGCCTACAGTTTATTCTTCTTCCCAACATGACATGTCAATCGTCCGTTTGTATGGAGCAACACCTCAGTCTTGTAGTTCACGACATTTATTCAACGAAATCTACATTGAATTAATAAGCACATAATTGTCCCGCCCACATGCAGGGATCTCGGAGCACTTTTTCCAAAAGTCACATTTGTATAAGATGTACACCTTCTTCAGAAATGCTAGGAAGTACACATGATGTAAATGTATAATTTAGCACCTTCGAAAGGCCATATTTCCAATTCCATGAATTTTCTTTAAAAGCTTGGAAAAACTGTATAGGCCCATAAAAAGGAACACAAAGGGGCGTGGCCAAGATGGCTGAGTGAGCGGACGAGCTTTCACTGTACTCCGTCCGTGTCTGACCATAGCACCTCGGCAAGCAAGCCCCTCCCATCCCCCTGACGGGTTCTCCAGTCTGGGACCCCTAATAATGCCTGGGGTAGAGACTAGGGCACCCCAGATAGGACAGGGCACGGTTGACACTCGATTGACTGGCCGAGGGGACTGCTGTGTTGCGGAGGTGGGCTGCGCTATTACCGGGAGTGAGCTGTATGGGACAGGAGAGTCTGCAGCTCCTTGGCAAAGGCGCTCCTAGGGGAGCACAGGAGATCTGGAGGGCGGCCCCCCGGAGATAGAGCGGCGCCGATGCTGAGGCGTGGTGATTGACCCAAGGCCTGATGCCGGGTGAGGCCCAGACGCCTACGGGAGACCGCACATACCTGCGCGACCCACAATGGAACTGAACAGCTCGGAGCCTAGAGGCTAGTTTGCGGCCCAGGGTGCGGGCCGCAATGGTGGTGAGTGATCGCCAGCAGGCTCCTGGTGGCGGTGAAGCACCGTATCTCCCCTGCGGTAGGGCCTAGCCCTAGAGTTTAAACCTGCCGGGGTGAGTGTGCTTGGCCCTGCGGTCCTACCCCCCCTTCTGCAATAGTATACTGTGAAGTCCCCCCCTCCCCCCTGATTTCCTTTAATACTGGCTTGCAGAGCTTTGATGGATGTCTAGCAGCCTGTTGGGACACGGATTGAAAGTGGCTGCTGCGGGGGTGACCCGTGGACCGGGCTGCTACGGGCCTACCTCAGCGTGTGGGGGAGCCAGGGGCTGCTGTTTGCTGGTACTGTCCCTGAAGGCGGTGCAGTGGATTAGGAGCCCATCTGGGCACGGCCCCTTGCCCCCGCACCCTGCACCTAGCTCGCTCCCCTGCCTCAACCCCCGGACTCTCTTGCGTGATGTAGCACCGCTGGACTGGGAGAAACTTCGCTAGCCTCTTCCATCAGCAGTTCGACTCCATCTGCGACCTTCTCGTCATGAGGGGGTGTGTCACATATTTCTTGTCTGCTCAATAAATGACAAGGCGGAGCAGAGGGACCACATTGGTGGTGAGGTCCTTTGTGTTTCCGCCTCCCCCATTGGGACCTGAGAGGGGTGACTCTTGGCCTCACTGCAAGGCTCTTCATTCTACTCTTCTCCTTTAAGGTGGAACTAAAGGTGGGTCGCCGAGGGACGCCTTAGCCCTATTTGATTTGTCTTCCTGAGTAGCTTTGCTAGGAGCGTGGCTGCCCTTGCCGCATCTCCTGGTCCCTGCGCATAAGGGTCAGGGGCCAAGGCTTCAATGAAGGCCAAAAAAGACAGATCAGTTAAGGACATGCTGTTTAAGACCCCTCTGGAATCTCATCAAGGTCAGTCCTCCACAGAGATCCCCAAGCACACAGAAGGTGGTGACAGCGCAGAGAGCTCGATGATCCAGGGTTTCCTGGAGGCACTGTTCGCTTCCCTTCGTGGAGAGCAACACATCGTTAAAAAAGACCTTGCAGCAGAGCTCAGGGAAGGGAGGCGCAACATCGAGGAGGTGTGGGAAAAAGGGTAGCTGGTCTGAGGAGAGCTCCCGTTCTGGAGATGCGGAGGTCGAGACTCTTCAGGAGGAAATTATCCAGTTACAGGACCAGCAACTGGCTCTGCAGGCCTACTCTGAGGATCTGGAGAATAGATCAAGAACCATGACTCTTTTAGCAAACTATATATGCCCCCGATATTTAGTGAACAGCACCATGAAGCTAAGGGGTTTTAATGATAATATTGGTGACATAATTGACACACTGGCTCCATTAAAACATCGACTTAATAATATCGGGGAAAAAAGATTGGTACACTGGCGAGTTACCGATGGAAAAATCCAGGTGTAAAGTGCTGGAAAAAAGCTGGCGCAAATCTGTTAGATAGCGAAAGATCAAACTTTAAACTGGCTCTCGTTGCCTATCACAAGAATTAAAAAATAGCACGGAAAAAGCATGTTATACTAAAACTGAACCAGGTAGGAAACTCAACAAAGGAACTATATAAAGTCCTTAATGCCTTTACTAAGCCCTCAGCTTGCACACAACAGATTATCCCCTCTCAGGTACTGTGTGACAATATAGCTGTGCACCTGGAGGATAAAATCATTTTGATCTATAACCAATTTCCTCAAAATCCCTGTCACGTGGAGCCCATTGACTATAGCAGCAAAACAGTTAAGGATTTGGCCGCAGGCCTGGTTGGTTTAAAATGGTTTCAGATTTCTCAGGTGGAAGCCATGCTTAGTACGGTGAAATTCGACTCTCCTCTAGATGTTTTGCCAGCTCATAAATTTGCTCTGCTTGCTCCTCTTCTAGCCACCCCAGTGACTGAGATTCTGAACACCTCTTTAAGCAAAGGTATTCTGCCTCTTGACTGGAAGTCCGCTCAAGTACTCCCTATTAACTAGCATTGAAAATGCAATAGGGCTCGCCTTCGGAAAAGAGAGCTATTGGCATTCTAAATGACAAACTTTTTATTTATGGGTTAATTTGAAAACGGATAAATAAATGGTAGCTTAATCTCTCGCAAATGTGAGACCTATTGCATTTGCGCACACACACAGAGCCACACACACAGAGCCACACACAGCCCCACACACACACAGCCCCACACACACACACACACACACAGCCCCACACACACAGCCCCACACACACACACACAGCCCCACACACACAGCCCCACACACCCAGAGCCCCACACACAGAGCCACACACCCACGCACGGGGCCACACACACAGCCACACACGGAGCCAAACGCCCACGCACGGAGCCAAACGCCCACGCACGGAGCCAAACGCCCACGCACGGAGCCAAACGCCCACGCACGGAGCCAAACGCCCACGCACGGAGCCAAACGCCCACGCACGGAGCCGCGCACCCACGCACAGAGCCGCGCACCCAGACACACGCACAGCCACACACACACAGCCCGTTCCCTGGGTGGTGGGCTGCAACCTTGGGTTCTGCTCCTACTCCTACCTTGGTGGCAAAAAAACTGTGAGTACGCTTGGATGTGACATCCATGAAGGACCAAGTGATGACTACAGCAGGGACTTGTTACCATACACTAAGTTTATTGCGCAGAGTATTCCGATGGCTGCCTCTCTCTGTACGAAGAACCCTGATTCAGGCTTTGATCATTGGCTGCTTAGATTATTGTAATCCACTGCTGGCATCCGCAAATGAGTCCCTACTAACCAGATTGCAGATTGTACAAAATATAGTGGCTTGCTTGGCCTAAAAAAAAAAAACACCTTGCACCTCCTCAGATCCATTGCTTCAACAACTTCACTGGCTCCCCATCCGCCAGAGAATTTATTTTAAGCTTTGTCGCCTTACCCATAAAGCTCTATACGGTTTGAGCCCCAGCTACCGGTCAGATAAATTTAAAATCTACGTTCCGAAGCGTCATCTTAGATCGGGATGGTAAAGGGTTGCTGGTGGTTCCCCGGTTTAAGAAGTTTTGAACCGGAGGCAAAACTGTTGTCCATCTAGCCTCAAAATTGTGATATACCCTACCCGAGGAACTACATAAATGCTCCAACCTACTCTATTTCAGGAAAGTCCTGAAAACGGCATTGCTCAGATTGTAAACCTGTCTGCCCGTGTTTATCTGACTTACCTGCTTCTACAGCGCTGAGATACCCCTTTGGGGGTGATTCCTGCACTTTACAAATCCCAATACAAATACAAAACATTCAAATGCATCCTAGAAGACAGCGCATCAGCTGGTACTAAGGTGGACTGTTTACACAGTTGGCCTCCCCAGGGCTTCCTCTCGCCCACCTGCGGATATTTTGGTCTGGCCACAATTTCCCCTAGCAGGAGTCGATCCTTCGAGCCGCCTGATCTGGACATTTGACGCAATTTTCAGGGCCATTCAGCCAAGCTATTCCAGGACCTGGCAGTCTCTACCCTCCTAAAACGGAAGCAATTTTGGCCCGTCACAGCCCACCTTCACACCCTGGGTATCTCATACTCTTGGGGCCATCCATTTTGCCTTACCTTCCAGTTAAATGGCAAACCCCACCAACTGCACTCCGCAGAGGCTTGTAAGATCCAAGACCCATCTGACTTAGACTCCCGACACCCTGGGCTGGTAGATGGAGCTCGGGGCAGGGCCGGCTGCGGACCTAGGCACGGCTTGCCATTTGTGCCCCACCTTCCGTATCCTGCCACCCAGGCTAAAGAAAGGTCTGAAGTGCTAGGATCCCTCTCCGGCAAGAGTAAGCCTGCTGTTGACCCCCTTTCCTAAGGTACAGTGAAGCTGCAGAGGGGACGTTATGGCAGGGGTGGGGTCTGAGGTGCTATGAGATTCTATCTATTGTTGACTTGCTTTCCTCTACTTACGCCCATGAACTCGGACTTCCAAGTCACGATGGACCTTATGGACAATATGTTAACTCTTGTTTTTTGGGCAGGTTTAGGGGTTTTGTTCTGGGACTTCCTTTCCGACTGTCTCAATGTAGACGAGATGGCATCTCTATGACCTGACATGACCCCCCACAGAAATCGGTCACATCTACACTACACGGTCAACCCCTTGCGCCTACAGATTAAAATGGCCTGGCCTACTTTAGACCCTAAAATATGGAGATAAAATTACTAAGACCTTTTTTTTTTCCAAAACCTTTATTGAGACATTAAAAGTCAGGTACAGAAGCCAAGTCAAACATACATAAACCAGTCAGCTGTTCCTTACAAGAGACAATGAGAGCTCAGGGATATTATACAGGCATCAAGACTTTGGGGGGCCCTCCACACTGGGGGGGGACTCCAGCACCACACCGTTATTAAAGATGAGGGACACGGGACTGGACCTAATCCGGAGATGGGGAGACGGACACCAGACAGCACCAGCGGCCGCTGCGGGTGAGGAGCCGACGCCGCTGGGAGAGGAACGGGCATGGAGGTAAGTCACCAGAGGGCCCCAAATATCCACTGGGCGGGATCTAGTGGGCATTAAGTCCCAGAACTCCGACAATAGAGTGACACCTAGAGGCGTCCTCCAGCCAGCGGTTCACCCTGGGAGCAGGCCTACGACCCCAGCACATGGCCACCCTACGCCGGGCCAAGACCAGCAGTATCGCAATCAGGCGGCGAGAAGCATCTGGACAGAATTTTACAAAACCAAATAGGCAGTGGGTGGGGTCGGGGTACACGGGGGTACTAGTAATGGCCGAGACTGTGGAGCACACGTCCTGCCAGAATTCGGAGAAACTGGGGCACAACCATGCCAGATGTGCGAAATCAGCTGCGACGGCGTCGCAGCGCATGCAGGTATCATTGGGTAGGAGCCCAAGCTTGTGGAGCTGAGCAGGGGTGCGATATATCCTATGCAGGAACTTTAAGTGTATCAGACGGAGCCAGTAATTAGGTGACCGCTTCTTCATCTGGTTGCAGCAGTCGAGCCAGTCAGCCTGCGCAATGTCAATCCCAAGATCTGCTTCCCGCGCGCGGTCCGTGGAAATTGAGGTGGACATTAGTGTGAGCGCGTATAATTTGGTAACTAATTGATGTGGGGTCGGGGATACATACACAAAGTCAAGGGCCGGCATGGTGGGAGGGGGCTGGGGGAATGCAGTTTCCGACAGATGAGACGCAGCTGGTAGAATAGTAGCGTGTCCAGTGGGCCTGAGGAATCTTGGAGGAGGTAAAAGGCATCTCCTGGGAAAAAGGTGTGCCACCGTCCGTAGACCCAGACGTGTCGTGTGCTTGGACATGCCCGAGGTCGCACTGCCGGCGCAAACAGTGCCGTAGACAGAGGCCAGGGGGAAGCTATATCCGCTTCAACTGCAACATGAGGCTGGTGTAGGGAGTGGGATGAATCGAAAAATGCAGAAATCTGGCCTCTGCGCACAGGGCATATATCTTAAAATCCGGCGCACCCAGAATACCGGCAGACATGGGGAGAGTAAGGATATCATATGCCACCTGTGGCGGTTTACCAGCCCAGACAAGTGAGATGATTAAGGAGCGCAGTTTGCGAAAAAAATTAGTGGTGAGAGGCATCGGGACATTAAGAAACAAGAAGAGGAATTTTGGCAGGACCACCATCTTTGCGATTGCGATTCGGCCAGCCAGAGACAATGGGAGCCGACTCCATGTGGAGATCTTGGATTCCAACCAATCCACAGCACAGCCAAAGTTTGATCTCCACGGTTCATCCAAGTCCCTACTCAACCAGATGTGCTAAGTAGAGCGTGGGGCCAGAAGCCCACACAAACGGGAAATCAGGTGCAAACGGAGCAGTGGCATCAGTTAAGGGAAACAACACGGACTTGTATTCCAGAAAGACCGCCAAAGCGTATGATTTCCTTGACCAGGGGGCGAAGTTTGTCCTGGAGGTGTCGGACATACAACGTAACGTCGTCTGCATACATGGAGACGAGAAGGGAGTGGGCCTAAATGCCTATTCCCCTGAGTATGGTGCTGCCGGAGTCTAGCAGCCAGGGGTTCCATTGCGATGGCAAAAAGCATAGGCGATAGTGAAAAGCCCTGCCGGGTGCCGCGATTGATGCTGATTGGGGGTCTATAATTTGACCATTAATGCATAAGCGAGCTGATAAAATTACTAAGACTTAAAGTGAAAGGCCTTAAGAACTCCACAAAGAGATTAGCGATTCTTTCCTACGATAAATGTTTGCTTCAGGGGACACATTTGCTCGCACATAGGACCCACAGAATGCGCTCTAGGAGATTACCACACACGTTTTGGTTGTCTGGGAGTGGGGAGGTGGCGATCCTGTTCTCCAATCGCTTCCCGGGCACCTGTCAAGAGATCAAGGTCTGTTGTTTGACTGTCCGGGTTCAGCTAGGCCCACTACACCTCACAATAGCCTCACTCTACGCCCCCAATGAGCACCAGGAACCCTTTCTCACAGACAACTTGCCATGGTCCTACAATCGCCAGACCAGGCAGTTCTGGTGTGGAGAGACTGGTGATGGTTCAGACTTTCAAGTGCCCTCTCACCCGAGGGTTTGGCCTGGATAGCGTATTGCAGGCTCTGCCATGTTGGCACTTACAACACCCTGACAAACAGGAGTACACATTTTTTTTCAGCTGCGCACAAAACCTATGCTCTCCTGGACCACTTTTATCATCACCTGCTGCATGGGACCGAGTTACATCTTCCTCTATCCAGTCCCGCTCCTTGTCGGAGCATGTGGCAATAACCTAGGAAAGAGGCTCTCTTGCTGGCTATCGATGCTGGGAAAGCATTTAATAGGGTGCACTGGCCCTACCTGTTTGAAACTATTAGGCGCTTTGGGTTGGGGCAGCGTTTCATCAATTGAGTACACAGCATCCTACAGCAAGCCCAGCGCTGTGGTCCAGGTCAACTGCGTGAGCTCTTGCAGATTTTCGGTGGAAAGGGGCACTAGGCAGGGCTGTCAGCTCTCACAATAACACCGAAGGAGGCCCTTGAAAAGATGCCTAGGCAGGGGAACAGGGGAAAACCAAATCAATGAAGAACAAACCCACTACCTGAACGTCATTAAAGAAAAAGCTAAAGTCGAGGAGAAAAAACAAGGGAACTGCTTAATCCTATCCCCCAGAGATGCAGTGAGCAACAGCAAAAGGAGATAAGACACTAAACAGCTAATACATACATAAGGCAATGTAGCCGTATAGACTGCAGCTATTTAAGAGTGAGAAAGGCACTACACCTTGAAGGGCAGCTAAACCGCCAGGTTCCCATCATGCCCTGTAGGTGACATTTCCTGTAAACAGGTAAATAAGTGTTTTGGTTAGTAACATTTTAAAGAATTTCTTTAGGTTTTCCAACTCCACACTTGGACATTTCAACATATTTTATTGTTGACATCCAATACAACACCAACCCGAGTCTCGAAGAGCACCCCGTACATAGACGCGATAGCAAGCGTATGGAGCCACATTTTTAACAATCGTAGCACATTGATTCCACAAGGAGTATATTGCAAGAAAGATTAATAACCACAAAAAAAGTGAAGTGACGGTGGAGATTCATCTTTCCAGACCCGGGAAATATCCCGTTTGGCTAGCACAAGGGCAAAAGAACGGTGGGAGTGTTGATAAGTGTGCGATATATTTTAGTAGTCTTGTGATCTCCTAGGTCACCCATAAAATCTTTGCTTCGATGGGGTTAAATTCTTGAATTTCCGTCAAGTGGGACAGGTATGGGCTAAAGGCATGTCTGAATTGGAGATAGAGATAAAATTGCGTACGTGGCAAAGAGTCTTCTGTTTGTATATCAGAGAAGGACTTAAAGGTGCATCCCCGCACGACTGCCCCCAACGTGTCAATCCCAATGGCCTTCCCGGAACCTGGATAGGTGTTAGCTGTAATAATTACCCATTATTCCACAGTGGAGTCTACCTTGTAAGTTTACCCCACCAGCCCATCTGGCGGAGTGCCGTCTTCCACATCTTAAAGATCATGGATGTGGCAGGTGGTAGTTCATGAAGTAATGTCACTGAATAGAGGACCATGTGGAGGGCATTTTCCCCCCAACAGCCACCTTTCAACTGTGTATGCCGGGTCTCGGCGGTCACCATACCACCAGTCATTGAGGTCGAGCAAATGGTAGGCCATATAATGTGCCTGAATATCTGGGATGTCGACTCAGCCAGCCACATCCCCCCACCCCCCCACCCACCAAGAGGAAGCGGGCTAGAATTACATTCAATTGGCAGAACCATGTTGGTTTTATGGGATAGGGATGATACCCACAGAGGGGCGAGAGATAGACTACCAGATATTTAAAGCCATCGGGGCCATCACAACCTCCTGTGACCAGTCGCTCAGCCGATCTCCACTCCATAGCAGCCATAGAAAGGATTTGCCCTGGTTCATATGGAGGCCAGAGGTTTCGCCAAAGATCTGCATATTGCGGAGAAGACACGGACCGGTCCGATCTAGATCCGTGAGAAAGAAAAGGACATTATCTGCATAAAGCGTAGTGCGATCGGAAATGCCTGGAGACCACTCAAAGCTGCACATCTGTATGTCTATCTGTATCCAAGCCGCGAGCGGCTTCATAGCTAAAGCGAAGAGGTAGGGAGAGAGCGGACGGCCCCAACGCCGTTCCCCGCCGACGGAGAAACCTCCGGAGACCCAATCAGTCACACGAACGGAGGCAGTTAAATCCGTGTAGAGCAAACAAATATAGCAAAGCAGTCGGGCCGATGTTGAGGCGATTTAGCAAGGCAAAGAGAAATGTCCAGCTAAGGGAATCAAAAGCCTTGTTCATGTCTTCCAACAGGAGCGTGGCTGGTGTACCAAGCTTGTCGACCCCAGCGATGTGGGCACTCCTAATGTGGTGGTTTAGCAAGGTGCAGCATAAATCCTGCCTGGTCCGGATGAATCAGATTGGTAATATATGGGGCTCAACGATTTCCAAACGATTTCCAATCACTTTAGCTAGGACCTTAGCCTCCACGTTAAGTACAAAATCGGGCGGTAGGACGAGAAGTGTTCCGGTGGACAACCCGGCTTCAAAAACACGACAATCTCGGCGTGTCAATCAGGCGGAAGGAGTTAACATTCCCAGGAAGCTTCCAGTGCCACTAGATAAGGTTGTAAAAGTTGTGTGAAATTTTTGGACGAACTCACAAGGGCAGCCATTTGGGCCTGGTGCCTTTCCCACTCGCATAGCCAATAGTGCAGGTAAGAGTTCATTTCTGCACCGTGGCTGCCGGCAATACCTCACCGGGGCATAAAGGTCGGCGAAGTAAGCGGCAAAGATGGCGGACGGGTCCGTAAGCGTCGTCCCATTAGGGCCACGTATACTCGGATCGTCTGGGGGCATAGTGTCTGCTGACACAGGCGATGCAGCAGGGCACTTGATTTGTCGCCCCACTAGTAAATCCAACTAGAAGTGGCAAGCCAGTAGAGGTGAGCTTCGTTGAGTTCGCTGGCGTAGGTCTGCTGCATCGTATGCAATTGTCTGCGTGCAGCCTGTCCCGCTATGTCTCTACTAACACGCTCCAAATCAAGTAATTGTACTTCGATGCTAAGTGGTTTATCATGTCGCAGCTGACACTGGGCAGTGCAGAAGGCAATGTCTGCGCCCCGTAGAGTAGGTTTCATAGCCTCCCATAGGGTGACCGGTGACTCCACCTTGTCGGTGTTAAGTATTAGATAATCCATTAAAGACGTAAGCATATGTGCCTTATATTTCTCATCTCGTAGCGACCATGGCGACAAACGCCACCAAAAGCGGCACCGCCTGGGGTCAAGGGATAAAAGAATGGACACCGAGGAATAATCAGACAATCCCCATGGGAGAATTGTGGCGTCCAGCAATCTATGGGTGTGTGTCTCCGAAAGGAAGATGTAGTCTTGGCGTGAAAAGGTATCATGAGCATTGGAGAAATAAGTGCACCCACATATATCAGGGTGTATAGTTCTCCGAGTGTCCCCCCACCCCCAAGCTGTGGACCAGGGCAGTAGATTGGAATCCGGAGGCTCCTTAGCTCGAACCGTGGCATGCCATCTATCCTATGTTGAGGACATAACATCATTCCAGGTCACCCCCCCCCACTATTGTTATCGCCGATGGGAGGTTGGTCAACAGCACTGTCAATGTTTAAATCAGGGACCACAAGAGGGGGGGGAGGAGCATAAACACTACCTAGGACAATGGGCTCTCCATATAGTGTCCCGTACATTACAATAAATCTGCCCTGTGGATCTGGCCATGTGTGGCTATGGACGATGGGGACACTATGGTGTATGATGATTGCAACTCCCCGGGAGACTCTAGTAAAACCAGCATAGTATGTGTGCGCAAACCCAAACCGCCCCAGACATATGGTGCTTTAGTGCCCGCTAGGTGCGTTTCCTGTAGACCGAACACCCGCCTTATGTCGCTCAGCCTGACGCAGCACAGCACACCGTTTCATCTTGTCTAATACACCATTGACATTCCAACTAAGGACTCTGATATCTCTACTCCCGACCCCTATTAAATCTTGCGGCATAGAGGGTTATGGCATAGAATTGAGAACCTAATGGGATGGATGGCATTAACAATTTCTAGAGCGCATCCTCCGTGTTGGACCGCTCGGCCACACCCGCACACTTGGAATATGTTCATAGAAAAACAGTTGGTTATCCTATATAGGAAAATAGTTTTATCGGTTCAAAGGTAAGTACTTTGTTGTGGGAGGTGGTATTCTGGGGTTAGACTCGGGGTCAAGGATTCACTCTTCTTACACCGTCAGCGGCACTAGGGCGGCATGGTGCAGAGTGGTGAGGCTCAATGTTATCCAGTGCGGGATAGGGGGTCTCCGGTTGGTGGCTGCCGACGGGTAAGCCACTAGATTGTGGGACCAAAGCTCCTGGACGTAAGCTTAGGGCAAATGGGGGTTTAGGCCAGCACAAAAGAAGCACCCTCAGCGGCACTGAGGTGGCCGGGTGCAGAGTGCTGTTTTGGCGTCTGATGCCTTGTAGTTTTCAATGGGCAATCTCTGGTTTGCAAAACCACTGCAGGCTCTGGGTTGAAGGTCTTCTGAATGTGACCTCCACTTCGAGAGGTATGTTGAGGGTTGGCTAGGCACAGGGGTGCCTTTTAGGTTCGGATCTTCTTACCAGCTCCTGGTCATGGTTGGGCGGACCGTCTGGATTTAGGCTTCAGGTGTCGGCTGGAGGCAGGTCAAGGATCGCTGGATCTCTGGTCCGGATTGCCAGGGAGACCTACTCGTGGTGTTTGCCCGCTTGGGCCGTGGACAGTGAGTGCAGATTGGGGCAGATTTGCAGTTTCCGGACGGGGCCAGAGGTAGGAGATGAACAAAAACGGTGTTCACGGGAGACAAAGTCTTTATGGTTGAAGGCAGGCAGGTCCTCTGGGATTTTTGAGGTTGCTGGCTGCAGGACACACCGGGATTTTGCAGGAGCAGGTTCGAAGTGGAGACGGGCCGCTAGGGCTGGGGCCAAGTCAGTGGGCGTTTAGTTTCGGCACGGCGGTTTAGTCCTTCTTTTCTTGTAATTGGTTCTTGTCTGAGGAAGCAAGGTTCAGGGGTGCCCCTAAATACTATATGTTCGAGGCATATGAGCTGCAGATTACACACTGTACATAGATCGCCACCTAGTGTTGGGCCCGGATGTTTGCAGTTTGTTTTTGTCCTGAAAAGTTCTTTGCAAGTCACAAGATAGGAGACTCCTCCTTTGGACCACATTGCACATGGGCATCGGCTCGATCCTCAGATTGTTTTTTTCCGCCATCGGGCTCGGATGTGTTTCCTGCGCTCTGGTTTGGAACCGAATTTCCTTCGGCGCGCAATCCTCACCCAGTTCGACGGTATTGTTTCGATCGCGCTCCACATTGACGCAATTCTTCGCCACTTCGAAGTCTTAGATTCCGGTTGTCGACGAAGGCCTTCTGGCCTACCTAGGCCTTACTCTCTAGCTCATGGAAAGAACGCCATTCAAGAAGTGTCCTCGATGTGGGTCGAAGTTTCCCCACACCGATCTACATGAGGTGTGCAAAGTTTGCCTCTCACCGGAGCACGAGGCGAAAGACTGTTCCGCTTGTGCCTCTTTCCGCTCCAAGATGACGATTCGGGACCGACTAGCTCGAAGAACAATGGCTCACTCGTCAGCTTCGATCCCAGACGACATCTTCGAAGAGGGCGTCGACGTGCCAGAACACCAGCATGCCGATGAAAGTGCCATCTCCTCTTATGCTGAAGACTCAGACGTCGAGGACATCACTCCAGCTCAACGGGTCGTAAGTAAGACAGTCTACCCCAACCCTTCCTCGACATCCTCAAAAAAGGCTTCGGTCACACCCGCACCTTCGGGCCCGGGTGCACACCGAGAGACTGCTTCCCACGCCCCGCCTTCGTCCGGCAAAGAAGCCTACTAAGCCTTCAGGCGGCTCAGGCTCGAGTCAGCCTATTCCTGGTGCCGATCCCATACCGACACCGAAGAAGCCATCTTCCTCAACCACGCCGACCGCTGCTCCGACACCTAAGCACTCTGTGCCAAAGACTGGCAGCGGCTCATCGATGCCGAAACCGCACTCGGAGCCAAGTAAAAAAACACCTAAAGGTCCCAATTTACACGCTTCGGAGCCGAAAAAACACCCTGAACCAAAAAAACACGTTTCGTTAAGACATTTCAAAAGGTCACACTTCTAAACCAAAAGACCCTAGACCAGCTACCGACTGGGTGCCGGGAAAAAACCTCGGAACCGAAAACTTCGACACCGAAGGATCTGCCTTACACAGAAGAACTTTTTACACCAGATCCTACTCAAACTCTAGTAAAGGATCCCAAGACTGGCCAACTGACTCGAAGCTCCAAGAAGAGACCACTAGAGGCGCCTGCACCTCCTCCTCCTCCAAAGAAGAGACATTGCAACCTCTCCATGAAGAGTCCCTTCTCCACCACCTCCCCATACTGTTCCTCCTCCTACACCTTCTACACCACATCATTCGCCTACACCATCCACTAATCCAGATGATGATGTAAATACAGACTGACACAGGTGGGGATGCACATGACCCAGCAGGGACCAATAGTCCCCCCTCAGTCACATAATCCATTGGATGATTATAACACCCCTGATGTGCCTTACGTCCCACAAGACGATGTATATCCTTCCAGACCTTCCCCACCAGAGGACACTATAGGTTTTAACCTACTAATCCAGAGAGCTGCCCAGTACCATGGGGTTGACCTGCACACCGATACTGTGGAGGAAGATTTCCTATTAGACACTTGATAACACACATACTGCCATTTTGCCAATTCTTAAAGGTGTCATCAAGCACGCAACAGAAGTTTTTAAAGATCCTGTCAGTGCTCGGGTCCTCAAACCTCGCGTTGAGAAAAAATACAAAGCTGCCCCTACAGTTCCAGTTTACATTAGAGGTCCAGCACCACTAGATTCTTTAGTAGTTTCTAATGCACGTAAACGTGCTAATTCACAAACATCAGGTGAGGCCTCACCACCAGATAAAGAATCTAGGCTCCTTGACGCCTCCGGTAAACGAACAGCGTCACAGGCAGCTAACATTTGGCACATTGCCAATACCCAAGCGTTGTTGGCAAGATATGACCGGGCACATTATGATGAACTGGAGTCCATAATGCAGCATCTACCAGACAAGTATAAAAATAGGGCCAATGAATACTTCCATTCGTTGTGCCCTAGATGCTGCAGATACTGCCTCAAGGGCAATCAATACCCGTACACTTCTACGTAGACATGCCTGGCAACGTATTTCAGGTTTTAAACCTGAGGTACAAAACTCCATCCTTAATCAGCCATTTGATGAGACACATTTATTTGGCCCAAATGTTAATGTGTCTTTAGAAAAAATGAAAACAGACATAGCAAAATCTATGGGGGCCTTGCAGCAGCAAGCTCCCAGACGTTATTTTCGTCGCTCATCATATAGAGGCAACACAATAGGCTACTCCTCCGAAAGCCCCTCCACTTCTTACACGACCCCTAGCCAGTCCACATTCACTAGGGGCTACCAGAGAGGGGGTTACAGGGGTAACAACAACAAAGGCAGAGGCAAAACCAACAACTCCCGCTCTGCCTCTCCCCCTACCCAATGACTTTCCTCCCCTTCCCCCCAACATTCCACTCCTGTGGGGGGGAAGACTGCAACAATTCCTTCCTGCCTGGAACAACATCACATCAGACAGGTAGGTGCGACACATTATTAAGTCAGGTTACTGGCTAGAACTAACATCTACCCCCCACAAACATACCACTCAAACAGCGTCCAATGTCACAAGAACATCTATCACCGTTAAATCAAGAGGTAATATCTTTGCTAGAAAAAAGTGCAATAGAACCAGTTCCTCTGCACCAACAAAACAAGGGGGTTTACTCCCTATACTTTCTTATCCCAAAGAAGGACGGCTCTCTAAGGCCTATTCTGGACCTCAGACGGCTAAACATATACATACAGTCAGACCATTTTCACATGGTCACACTCCAACAAGTCCTTCCTCTCCTGTTACAAAACAACTTCCTTGCTACTCTAGATTTCAAGGACGCATACTTTCCCATTCACAAAGCTCACAGGAAGTATCTCAGATTTGTAATAGACGGGCAGCACTATCAATTCAAAATACGCCTATTCGGAGTCACAACAGCACCAAGGGTATTCACCAAGTGCCTAGCAGTTGTGGCAGCACATTTACGAAGACAGCACATCCACGTCTTCCCGTACCTCAACGACTGGCTCATAAAGGCCAGTTCACAGTACCTCGGTGCCACAATAAACCCCTCAACAGTGCTAGCTTATCCCACTCCAGTAAGGATAGCCAGCATGCAAACTCTTCTGACAAAGTTTCAGCCACAAAACTCCCTTCCAGCACGAGTGTTCATGCAGCTCATAGGGATGATGGCTTCTTGCATTTTCATAGTCCCCCATGCAAGACTTCAAATGCGAACCAGGCTTGGGGTCAATTGACAGACCGAGTGTTGGTAGATGGTCGGACTCATCGCTCTCTGCAGTGGTGGAACACCAAAAACCTTTCCAAAGGGCGACCGTTCCTAGAGCTAGTTCCCCAAATAGTCTTAACAGCGGACGCATCGCTCTCCGGCTGGGGATTCCACCTACTGCAACACACCATGCAAGCTAGGTGGACACCAAAACAAGTTACTCCATATCAATCACCTGAAATTACCAGCTATATTCCTAGCACTAAAAGCTTTCCAAAAACAAGTATCAATCAAAGCTGTGTTAGTCTGCACAGACAGCATGACAGCCATGTATTACATACAGAAACAGGGCGGAACACACTCCCTGCAACTTTCTCAACTAGCTCAGGACATATGGCGGTGGGCTATCCCAACATGTTCCAGGAGTACAAAATACCATAGCAGATCTGTTAAGCCGTCAGACACGCAGACCCACGAGTGGGAACTTCACTTAGGTTCTTCAACCATTCTTTCAGATGTGGGGACAACCTCAGATAGACCTCTTTGCCACTCACGAAAACGCCAAAAGCCCAAGCTTCGCCGCCAGATATCCACACCCACTGACCAAAAGCAATGCGATATGGATGAACTGGTACGCTTTTCCACTTCTACCACTCATGCCACTAGTAGTACGCAAACTACAGCAGCATTCTCTGACCCTCATCCTAGTTGCTCCAACGTGGGCCAGACAGCCGTGGTACACCACACTGCTACAACTGTCGGTGGTACCGCACCAAAGATTATACGGGTCTCCACACCTTTTAACACAGAACCATGGAGAGATCAGGCATCCGTACCCAGCTCAGCTCAACCTAGCGTTTTGGCTCCTGAGGTCTTAGAATTTGGATATCTGAACCTTCCTCCAGACTGCATGAATGTCATAAAAGAAGCTAGACGCCCAACCACTAGAGCATGTTATGCAGCCAAGTGGAAACGCTTTGTAATATATTGTTTCAACAATAATATTAATCCTTTAGACGTGTCTATTCAACACATCATAGGAGACTTACTGCACCTCCAAAGATGTAACTTGGCCTACATGTCTATTAGACTGCATCTTGCTGCAATAGCAGCATATCTGCAAAACAGACCTCATCTATCTCTGTTCAGAGTGCCTGCTATTAAAGCTTTTATGGAAGGTCTTAAGAGAATAATTCCTCCCAGAGTGCCACCTTCACCTGTGTGGAATTTAAACATTGTTCTCAAACGGCTAATGAGACTTCCCTTCGAACCATTACATAAATGTGACCTACAATTTTTAGCATGGAAGGTTGCGTTCCTAATAGCTATTACTCCTCTGTGAAGTTAGTGAACTACAAGCACTAACCATTCAAGAACCCTTTTTGCAGCTGCATCATAATACGGTTGTTCTATGTACTAATCCAAAATTCCTGCCCAAATTCATTTCTCCCTTCCACCTCAATCTGTGGAACTGCCAGTTTTCTTCTTGCAGCCACAGGCTGTAGCAGAAAGAGCTCTTCATACCCTAGATGTCAAGAGCATTGCTATACAACATCAAGAGAACACAACCCTTTCGTAAGACAAAACAACTTTTTGTGTCTTTCTCACCACCACACAAGGGTAATCCCATCTTAAAATCTGGAAAAGCTAGATGGATTGTCAAATGCATACAGATTTATTACCTCAAAGCTAAACGTACGTTATCTGTTCCTCCTAAAGCTCATTCTTCAAGGAAAATAGGGACTTCAATGGCATTTTTAGGGAACATTCCCCTAGATGACATCTGCAAAGGAGCTACATGGTCTACACCGCACATATTCACAAAACACTATTGGGTAGATATGCAAACCAAACCGCAAGCTAATGTGGGCCAGGCTGTTCTCAAAACATTATTTCGAACTAATGCAACAGATAGGGGTGGTCGCCGCTAAGAGTGGGTACTGCTATACAATCTATGCACAGTGTGTAATCTGCAGCTCATATGCCTCGAACGTAAGATGCTACTTTACAGTATGCATCTGTTCTTGGCATGTAGAGCTGCCGAGTCACACACCCACCCGGCTACCCTTTTGTCTGTTTCAGTATTATCTTAATTAGATACAGATTACATGGATATCCTTCCTTTTATTGCAAAGCTCCATCATTTCCCTAATGGCGAAAAACAATCTGAGGATGGAGCTGATGCCCATGCGTAATGTGGTCCAAAGGAGGAGTCACCTATCTTGTGACTTCCAAAGAACTTTTCAGGACAACAATAAACTGCAAACATCCGGGCCCAAATCTAGATGGCGATCTATGCACAGTGTGTAACTCTGCAGCTCTACATGCCAAGAACAGATGCATACTGGTAAGTAGCATTTTCCTTAGGGGTGTTACAGATAGGTAAAAGGTTGGGACCAAAGGGTTCCTTCCCTAGGGTGGGTACACCCTCTATTAGGCCACCCTCAGTGGGAGAGGGGCATAAGCCTTTCCCTGGTTGTCTGAGCCCCCCCCCCCCCTCCCCATCTACAAGATGGCGGGGAGTGAGAGCTGTGCTTCACCCAGCCTCCCCCACCTGTTTGCAGAAGTGGGCACACCTCACTTCCTTACTTGTTTTCCTGCCGGTTCTCCCACCCTAAGTGGGGGTCAGAAGCAGTGGGGACCAGTTTCTGAAAGCAGCAAGTGGCCTGGGAAAGCTCACAAAGGCAGCAAGCCCTTGAAGCTTCCCCTTCGTGGACCCTATCCATGCTGGGTGGGGAGGCTTGGCACCTCGCCACAGGTTGTTTCAGGCCCCCGAGAGCAGCAGACTCTCGACCCAGGGGTCCAGAAACATGTCTGGTGGTGGCAGCTGAAAGCAGCCACTCAGCCTGCACACAAGTGGTAGGTTGTTTTTCAGTGGGCAGCTCTAAGATGCTCTTTGTGTGCATTTTTCATGAAATCCCACACTGGCATCAGTGTGGGTTTAATGTGCTGAGACGTTCGATACCAAACCTCTGTTTGCAGTGCAGCCATTATGTTGCTATGGAGTTCGTAATGACAAACTCACAGCACCATGTACTCTTAATGGCAGCCTTAAGCTGTACCCACTGTTTAAATTACTGGACAATAAACAAGCTTCAAGTCCCAGCTAACAGAAACACGAACAGCAAATTATTACTCTGAACCCAACATTAAATGCTCAACAGCCCACTCCCGTACACCACCAGGTTCATCATGCTTCCCCTCCTTGCTTAAGAAGACCTTCAATAAACCCCCACGATGCGGCAGTCGTTGAAGAACCAAAAGCGCTTTCAATTTGCATGGAAAATGCAAACTGTCAACTACAAGTAGAGAAAACAAATTCCAGAACCAATTGTTCGAGGCATGTGGGCTGCTGAATTCATATCTGTGCATAGATCGCCGCCTAGTGTTGGGTCCGGATGATTGCACATTGTTGTCCTGGAAGAGTCTTCGAAGCATCACGAGATCGGTGGCTCCTCCCTCGGACTACATTGCGCATGGGCATCCTCTCCATCCTCAGATTGTTGTTTTCCGCCATTGGGTTCGGATGTACTTTCCTACACTCCAAGTTCGGAATCAAGAAAAATCTTTCTAAAGGTCAAAAGGCCTTCGGATCCGTCGGTATTGTTCAGCGCTCGGAGCAGATATACTTTTTCAACATCCGTTGCACTCGGTCGTCGAATCGGGCCGTGAGGCCTTCTCGACACCACGTGGACCGACCGTCGATGGAACGAAGTCCATTCAAGTTCTGCCCGCAGTGCAACTCCAAGTTCCCGCACACAGATAAACATCCAGTGTGCAACAAATGCCTATCTCCAGATCACAATGAAGATAGTTGTCTAGCCTGTGCCCAATTCCGGTCAAAAAAGACAATTCCGGAATCGACGGGCAGCGAGGCAAGAAATGCAGAGGTCGGCGCCAGAGCCCGATAATATCTTCGAGGAAGACCTAGCCAGTGCCGAAGACTCGGATCACGACGACAACGACCAATACTCAGAATATTACCTCGAAGAAGGGAAACTAATCGTCAATCTCGAGGAATATGATCAGGACATCGTAGCGGTTGAAGACGACTCCGATGACGACCAGGGGCGAACTGTGAGTACCCCGCCCCATATAGACACTATACCTCTATCAGAGACTCAGGTCAAGGCATCGCCATCAGGCCTTAGCCAAGATCAACATCCTCGTTCTACAGCCCCGCCACACCGCCCGGCTAAGAACATTCAAAAAGAGCCTTCTGAGACACGACATACGACACCGGTTCCATCGAAACCGAAGCTCGTCGACCATACAGTCTTCGGACCGAAAGTCGTCGAGCAGAAGGTCATTAAGCCGTTGCAACCTTCGAAGCCAAAACCTGTCGAGTCGACATCGAAGACCAAAGCTGTCGAGTCGAGCTCAAAGCCGTCGAGTCAAGCTCGAGGCCAAAACACGTCGAATCGACACCCAAAGAGAAGCGCGTCGAATCGACACCTAAAACTAAGCACGTTGACTCGAGCAAACCAGCCTCAAGTATCGACAAAGGGAAAAAACAGGTCGACGAAACAACAAGGCCGACGCCCAAAAGTATCGTCGAACCGAAACCGAAGGTGGACCAAACGAAATCGGTCGAGCCGAGGCACATCGAACCGAAAAAGGGCATCGAGCCAAAAGCGCAGGCTCCGAAAAGGCCAAAAAACTCTATCAAACCGACAAAACCGCTCGGTCCGAAACCAGTGGTGAAGCCAGCAAAACACGTGGAACCGACAAAAGTTGTCGACAAACATAAAATACCGGTACAACCACCAAAAGCGGTCCAACCCAAAACAGGCACCGACCCACAAAAGGCTAAACCTAAGGCTACTGCACCAAAGCCAAAAACTGTAGGAAGAGATTATTTATCCAGATCCCTCCACAGAAGACCAGTCAAAACTGTATATCGACCCGAACACTGGCAAAGTGACTGTCTATACAAAAAAGAAAAGGCCTCTGCCAACTGGAGACTTTTCTGGACTTCCACTAAAGAAGAAAAGGGACTGTGCTACCTCTCCTATTCTCTTTGAACCTATCACTCCAACTATGCCTGCTACTCCATATGCCCCAACATCACCTGCACGCTCGGACTACAACCCAGAGGGAGATCAGGACGTAGAAGTAGGGTTTGGTTATCCACAAAACCCAAACCAGGACCTAAACTCACAGCCATTGGGCGGGGGTGGAGAACCAGACACTGAAGGCACTTTGCCCATTACAGACCCTGCAGTATACCCAACTAGGCCATCACCCACAGAGGATACAGTAGCATTTAACGCACTACTAGATAGAGCTGCAAGCTACCATAACGTAGATATGCACTCTGATGCTATTGAAGAAGACTTCCTTTTTGATACACTGACACCATCTGAAAGACATGTCAAAACACTCCCCATGTTGAAGGGCGTCTTAAAGCACGCAGGTGACATTTTTAAGGACACTGCTAGGGCACGGGTGATAAACCCACGAATTGAAAAGAAATATAGGGCCGCACCAATTGACCCTGCATACATCAGGGGCCAACTACCCCTGGACTCCCTAGTGGTATCGAACGCACATAGCGTGCAAATTCCCAAACTACTGGGGAGGCTGCTCCTCCAGACAAGGAGTCAAAAATCTTTGAGGCATCAGGCAAAAGAGTGGCAACTCAAACAGCAAACTCATGGAGAATAGCCCATTCACAGGCCTTACTAGCCAGGTATGACAGTGCGCACTACGATAGTCTAGAAGACATTCTCCAACACTGACCTGATCCTTACAAACAGCAAGCAGATGAACTTATACAAGAGGGGAAGCTCATCACTAATGCGTCAATTAAATGTGCCCTAGACGCGGCAGACACAGCTGCCAGATCCATCAATACAAGTGTGCTGCTCCGGCGACACGCATGGCTTCGCATATCAGGCTTTAAGAATGAAGTTCAATCCACAATTCTTAATCAGCCCATCAACCCAGACTTTTTATTTGGTCCTGCAGTTGATTCAATTCTTGACAAAATGAAAAAGGATGCGGAAACAGCAAAGTCTATGTGAGCTCTCCAGTCCCAACAACACCGGGGCTCCTTTCGTCGCTCCAGTTATAGAGGAGGAGCGCGAAGTCATACATCACAGCAATCCTCAACTTATAAGATTAACACACAATCCACATACAATAAAAACGCCAACAGAGGTGGATACGGAGGAAATAATACAAAAGGAAGAGGTCGCGGAGGCAATGCAAATAGATCCTCCACTAACACCAAACAGTGACTTCTTGGCACTACCCCCAGACCATACAACACCGGTCGGGGGACGAATACAACAGTTTCTGCCAGTCTGGTTAAATATCACTACAGACAAGTGGGTCAGGCAAATTATCCAACATGGCTAGTGCCTCGAACTCACCTCAATACCGCCCAACATACCACACCCGTGCACCGTCCAATGTCACAGGAACATATCATGCTACTGCAGCAAGAGGTCATCAGTATGCTGCAAAAGGGGGCCATAGAACCAGTCTCACTATAACATCAAGGAACAGGAGTATACTCCCTATGCTTCCTTATTCCAAAGGAGGACGGGTCGCTCAGACCAATTTTGGACCTCAGGCCCCTCAACCTGTACATTTTGTTGGAGCATTTCCATATGCTCACTCTCCAGCAAGTCTTACCACTGCTTCGTATGGGAGACTTCCTAGCAACTCTAGACCTCGAAGACGCATACTTTCATATACCAATACACCCTGCTCACAGAAAGTATCTGAGGTTCACCATTCAGGGACAGCACTACCAGTTCAAAGTCCTGCCATTTGGCATCACAACAGCTCCAAGAGTGTTCACCAAATGTCTGGCGACAGTGGCGGCACATCTCAGAAGGCAACACATCCACGTGTACCCTTACCTGGACGATTGGCTAATACAGGCGCCATCAGCCCAGCAATGTGCCAACCACATGTCAAAGACCATACATCTTCTGCACAGTTTAGGATTCTCACTAAACTACCCAAAATCACATCTGCAACCCTCCCACGTCCAACAGTACCTGGGAGCAACAATAGATACACTGGCAGCAAAAGCATATCCCAATGCGGCACGCATCAAAGGAATGCAAACACTGATCCAAAAGTTCAGACCCCAACACTCACTACCTGCTCGAGTGTTTATGCAACTGATTGGTATGATGGCCTCGTGCATATTCATAGTCCCTCATGCCAGGCTACATATGCGTCCGCTACAAGAATGCCTAGCAAGGCAGTGGAACCAGGGTCACGGCCAATTAAAGGACCTAGTGTTGGTAAACAGTCGAGCATACAACTCTGCATTGGTGGAATCCACAAAACCTTAGCAAGGGACGACTGTTCCAGAAGCCTCTCCCACAAATAGTGTTAACAGCGGACGCATCCCTATTAGGATGGGGAGCCCATGTCCTACACTACACGGTACAGGGACTCTGGACCGTACAGCAAAAGAAAATGCACATCAATTTTCTGGAATTGATGGCGGTATTACTAGCCCTAAAAGCTTTTAAAACACACTTATGCAACAAAGCTGTGTTGATCCGGACAGACAACATGACAGCTATGTATTACATTCAAAAACAGGGAGGAACGCACTCACCACAGCTGTCACACCTAGCTCAAGCAATGTGGAAATGGGCCATTCACATGAACATGTTTCTCATGGCAGAACACCTCCCAGGCAAGGACAATCAAGTAGCCGACCTGCTCAGCAGGCACAGCCAACAGATGCACGAATGGAAAATTCACCCCAAAGTGCTCCAACCATTCTTCCGGAAGTGGGGACAGCCGGAAATAGATCTGTTTGCCACAAGCGAAAACGCAAAATGCCAATACATTGCTGCCAGGTTCCCACATCCACAGTCGCAAGGCAATGCGATATGGATGAACTGGTCAGGCAAATTTGCGTACACTTTTCCCCCAGCTCCACTAATACCGCTGACACTGATCCTAGTTGCTCCCACATGGACGAGGCAACCATGGTACACAACGTTCCTAGAACTGTCAGTGGTGCCTCATCAAAGACTGCGCCTCACACCCAATCTTCTAACTCCGAGCCATGGGGAAATCCAACACCCAGACCCGCAACAGCTAAACCTGGCGATCTGGCTCCTGAAGTCCTAGAGTTTGGATACCTAAACTTGCCCCCAGACTGCATGAATATTATCAAAGAGGCAAGAAAACCCACTACCAGAGCATGTTATGCAGCAAAGTGGAAACGTTTCGTCATTTACTGCAGTAACAATGACATTAACCCACTTGATGCTTCTACTCAAAACATCATTTGCTATCTATTGCACCTACAACATTGCAATTTAGCCTATTCATCCATCAGGATACATTTAGCTGCGTTAGCAGCATACCTGCAAAACAGGCAACACCTTTCACTGTTTAGGGTGCCAGCAATTAAAGCCTTTATGGAAGGACTTAAACGCATAATTCCTCCAAGACACCCACCTTCACCAGTCTGGAATCTAAACGTTGTTTTAACCAGACTTATGGGACCATCGTTTGAACCACTACACTCATGCGAACTACAATTTCTTACTTGGAAAGTGGCTTTCCTTATTGCCATTACTTCACTTCGAAGAGTTAGCGAGCTGCAAGCCGTAACTATTCAAGAGCCATTCATTCAAGTACATGCAAATAGAGTAGTTCTCAGAACAAACCCTAAATTCATGCCAAAGGTGGTATCCCATTTCCATATAAATCCGACTATAGAACTGCCGGTTTTCTTTCAAAACCCACAGACCGTAGCTGAAAGGGCCTTGGATACTCTAGATGTCAAGAGAGGTCTGCTATACTATATTGATAGAACTAAGGCTTTTCGAAAAACAAAGCAGCTGTTTGTGGCTTTCTTCCCACAACACAAAGGTAACCCTATTTCAAAATCAGGTATAGCCAGATGGATCGTTAAGTGCATCCAAATAGGTTATTTAAAAGCAAAACGCACTTTAACAGTTCCCCCTAGGGTGCATTCCACACGCAAGCTAGGGGCATCCATGGCTTTCCTGGGTAACATACCCTTACACGAAATCTGTAGAGCAGCCACGTGGTCAACCACACATACATTTACAAAACACTATTGTGTAGATGTACATTCAAAACAGCAAGCTGCTGTAGGGCAGGCTGTTCTCAAAACTCTTTTCCAGACTGCTACAGCTGACACAGGTAGCCACCGCTAAGGGAGATACTGCTATACATTCTATGCACAGATATGAATTCAGCAGCCCACATGCCTCGAACGGAATATGCTACTTACCAGTATGCATCTGTTCTTGGCATGTAGGGCTGCTGACATTCATATCGCCCACCCGCCTCCCCGGTGCCTGTCGCAGCTGTAGCATTCACTCTTTGCATGGACATCTCTTACTGTACTATACTCCATCTCTGCCACAATGGCGAAAAACAATCTGAGGATGGAGAGGATGCCCATGCGCACTGTAGTCCGAGGGAGGAGCCACCTCTCTCGTGATACTTCGAAGACTCTTCCAGGACAACAATGTGCAATCATCTGGACCCAACACTAGGCGGCGATCTATGCACAGATATGAATGTCAGCAGCCCTACATGCCAAGAACAGATGCATACTGGTAAGTAGCATATTCCTTTTCCTCATTCTCGACCTCAGACTCTCCGATCTATTGCTGGAGATAACCACCTAAAAGTAACCATCAAGCATGCACCAAAGTCACCTGGAGAACCCCAGACTAGCCCGCTAGACGCTCGAGGAAATTGTCTGCACAAACTAGGAACAGTTTCTGGCTCGCCACCAGAAAACTGATTCATTCGACTCTGGTCTTAGCCAACAGGGAGTTGCCTGTAACCCTAAGAACATCAAAATTCTCTTCGTACCCTAATACAAATAGGACACATGATGTCCTTAATAGAACTAATATCATTAAATTATTAAAAGGAGTACCAGGATTTGATACACTGGCATCTGAAGATAGCGAGTATATCGAATTTCTCCCTCCATGAGGGCCTCAACCCTCAGAAGTAACATTGGCAGTTTAAATCTTCTATCTGGGCTCAAGCCCTCTTAGCCCTCTTTGCCGTCAGGGGGAATTAAAATCTACCCATATCATAAGCCAGTCTATCTCACTTTGCTAGCTAAGTTAACCGTCACTCAGCCAGGTTCTCACCGGACCCCAAACGGTGATAGAATTAAGCCGTACTCAATTTAAAAAAAAATGCTGTAGGTCACACACCCACAAAAGACAGACCATGGACCACACCCCCTAATTTTAATAAAGTTCAAGACTGGGGATGGTTGCCAGCAGCCTTGTCCCATAAAAGCTCTGCTTGACCAGACGGGCAATGCTCGCAAAAATTAAAACAAAAGGAAGTTGTTAAACATTAGGAACCTCACCCTCAACCTGTAACTCTTACCAACTCGCAGTCAGTCTTCCTCATCTCTATGCTCCTGGAACAGAGGTGGCCTACAGCACAAAATGGCCTCATTAGAGACTCGAAAATGTATTTTTAGATATTACCTCCTTGCTTTTTAGGAAACATGGGCTACTCAAAACTGCCCCTTAGTAGGATACACCGAATACTGGAAATCAGCTGTAATGCATTGCAATTATGGATGGCCTAAGGGGGCTTGTCCACTTACATTTCTTGCAGCTTAAAAGTCCCTATTGAGATATTAGACCTCAATGAGGATTGGCTGCTTGGAGTTAAAATCAATTAGTGGAGATAACAGCGTCCTCTGCTGCTTCTCAATGTTAACATTAATCCGAGTGCACAAACAAAAAAGGTCTCACTTAAATTTCACAGTTCTGTGTGACCTGGCTGGGGATTTTCCTCATGCAGATTGTTTGCTTACTGGGGACTTTAACACCAACTTTTTTTAGGGGAAACCTGGCGGAGTTGGGAAGTCTCCCACCATTCCCTCCGCTGGTTTTGAAGGATCAGGTCAAACCTAAACTCCAACCGCATTGTGGCTTGGGGAACACTGTGTGTTGCGACTTCACAGCGCCGGTTTCATTGTAATGAATGGGAGATTTTCACAGGATAATCAACCAAACTGGACATGAACAAACGGTCGAAAGTATTCTTACTTAAACTATACCATCTGTAATTTAGACCGGTTGCCAAAAGTAGAAAATGATAGTATTATAGCTCGATCCGAGAGTAATTACCGACCACAAGTCGTTACTGTTACCCTAAACTCAGTCTATCATGATCCTGCTACAATTACACACAGGGGAGTTCATTGTGAAAACTTAAAACGTTTGATAGAATGACAACATCAGTATAAATATTATGAAGGAAAGCCTACTACTTACTGCAGGTTGTGTCCTGCTGAAAGCCTCACCTATAGCGGATTGGACAAACTTTTGTTCCAAACTTTTGAGTCAATTTCCATCACCATCTCATTCCTATACCGACTTTTGTAGTATACAGGCCCCCACTTCAAACCCAATTTAATTTAATTTAATTTAATTGTGGGTTTATATAGCGCTAGAATCAACTCCCGGAGGAGTATCTCCGCGCTTCGACCGCTGGGGAACCCGTCCTGGCTCACCCTGAGAGATGGTCCCTAATGGGTATCTCTAAGGTGCGACCAGGCATCCCCGGCGGTCTGGGGGGCCGTTGTGAAGATGAGGCAAGCTAATGCCCAGAGTTGCCGAGTGTGGTCCCTGACTGGAGTAGGCACCGAGGCGAGAATTATCGAGCCCGCTGACTCTGGTCCACGACCCTGCCGCGTCGGGAATCGAACCCTGGTCCCAGGCCGTCCTCTGCTTACGGGTCTGCCGCCTCTAACCAGTGAGCCACACCACTCCACCAAAAAACCGACCAAAACCGACAAGTATGTTAGACCAGAAATACCGCCCTCAAGGCAGCCAGGAAGCATCCTGATTCTGAAGAACTACTGAATGAGTACAAAATAGCACGAAAAAAACTATAGATGGGCATACCAAA
This sequence comes from Lissotriton helveticus, assembly GCF_964261635.1. Classification (NCBI taxonomy): domain Eukaryota; kingdom Metazoa; phylum Chordata; class Amphibia; order Caudata; family Salamandridae; genus Lissotriton; species Lissotriton helveticus. The sequence continues at coordinate 1,770,461,088 of NC_136065.1, forward strand.
AGGTTAAACAACATCATCTTGAACAATTTTGGAGTATGCTCTTCTGGGAAAGTAAAAACCGGAATTCAAGAAAATTCTGGCCGCTAGTAAACAGGCAATTTACTGGAAACATCAGCCAGGGGAGTGCAATCATTACAGAGGTAGAATGGGTAACATTTGTGACTGGTCATTTCCGGGCTAATGGAGGAGTCCAATCTATAGCAATCAATAATGCCACACTGATTAAAGATGCCCCTAAGGAGTGCCATGATTGCATACAAGAGTCGCTGCAACATCTAAGTGAGAAAATCACTCACCCAAACAAGGCTGGCTAAAATACTAACTAAGGTAAGATCAGATGGAGCACCAGGCCTAAATGGCCTGCCACATGCCCTGTTTAAATCTAACATCCCTCTTGTAGTGTAGTTCCTATATTCCCAATAGGCTCTGCGCATTTTCATTTCATTTTCATTTTCAATAGGCTCTACGCATTGGAATAATATAAACAGCAGTGTAGACGTAGGACTGAGGTCGACTAGGTCTCTACTGACTATATTAGACTTAATTTGTTTTGCCAGCTAGCTCAGAGGTCACTAGAAACGTTCTCGAATAAACAAGGAGGAGTTTAACTTCCCTGGATACACAAGAAGGGATTAGCTTCTGACAACCATAAAACATGACAACTTTGCTCCCTCAGAATAAGAGTGCATCTCTAGTCGTGTGAAAACAATAGACCGTTATTTCACTCAGTCAATTGTGCATACTTAGTTTCACCAGAGTGCAGAGAAATAGAGAGACGGGCGTTTTCAATAAAAGGTTTTATTTATTGAGCAGTCTTTTTTTCTCATGCAAGAGAAATGAATTGCCACAATTGCAATACTTATAGTAAAGTAAAGTGCGTACAGTAAAAGGAGTATTATAAAATAATACTGTAAAAGCATTGATATGGTTTCTTAGCCATATGATACTTTAAAATAGATAAAATATATATATACATAAATACATTGACTAACGTACTCAACTGGTGCTTCTAAATACGCCTACCCCGGTGTACCTCACCTAAGCCTAATACATGGGAAGGAGTAAATAAGTAGCAGTTTAAGTTAAGTTGGTTTTGCCAAGAATCTGAGTCAAGAATTCTCTTTAAGGGTTTAGTCAGCTCCCCGTACCTGGGTAATAGAAAGCAGGAGGTCTGGTATCTCTTTCTCAGGACTCGATATCCCAGCAACCCGCAAGGGCGGCTGAAAACACCAGAGCTGGATTTTCTCGGCTGGAGAAAAAGACAGCGTCTCTCTCAGTGCGTCAAAGGGGAGGGGCGGCGTCCTTGGGCTCTCGCATCAGCTGGGCTCTCGCGCAAGTAGATAGCCGCTCTGCTCCAAACCACCGTGTGTTTGCTTAAGGCAACGTTGGTATATTTATACCTAAAAGGTGCCGGGTTTGACGTAAGGTTGGACATAAGACGTCAACAAAGATGTCACTAAGAACTGGCCGTTCTTTCAGTGCTCACAGGAGTTCTAGGACAAATTAAAACAGAAGCATGGGGATTTCCCAGGTTGCTGGAGGTTTGCTTTGTTTAAAGAGCACGTTGTACTCTCTAGGAGTCTGGGGAAGTAGTCTTGCTTAATTTGACCATGGGCTACAACTAAATATGGATATGATTCTTATGCCTTTATAAGGATATTATTTATTATAGCCATACAAGGGCATACTTTAGGAATATAGAATTAGGGTCCTAGATAGAAATACAACACTCTCTGGTCAAAACAGCTATCAATCCGCTGCTCTTTAACCACTTCAGTGCTCATGACTGCTCCAGGCACTCTCCCCCCTCCCCCTTTTCCCCTTATTAGTGTCAAACACTTTGGAATACTACTCCCCACCAGTTCTGGCTGCGGGGGTAGCATTCCACCCTTCTAGAGGGAGAAGACATGTACACCCTCGTCTAACTGGTAGAAGTTAAACAGAGCCCCAGCATCACAAAATGGATGCTGCTGCTACAGACACGAGTCTGACCTCCTGCCGCTGGACGAAACTCCGGGAGGGGAGGCTTGGAAAATAGGTTTCCTGTCCATAGAGGTGCCATCACCTCCCCAGACAGACTTTAGTGTATTGGGGCAGGGTGGGTGCATTCAGTGAATGCTTTTCAAACAGCGCCTGGGGCACACAAGGTGTCCCCGTGCATTTCCCAGGTCAAACCGGTTGCTGGGGCACTCCGCCCCAGCTCAGGCGCGAAACTGGACATAGTGGAAGGGGTGTAACCGACCCCTCCCCTGGTCCTCCCATAGGTGGGACCTTAGAGTTAGTCCAACTCCTACACTACACTTAGTATAAGTATAGGAACCCAGTCCCTAGGACTTTAGATTACCCTGGACAAAACGCTGCAACATATATCTTGGACCTTCGACATTCCATTTCGACTGGAAGACGGAAGATATCTCCCTTGGGGTCAAGGAGAGACTCCCCTGTTCAAACAGGCACCACAGAAGATCCTGAAGAATCTACGACACAGGACACGGACTTCCAGACATCTCCGAGGCCGACAAGTGTCCACAGCAAAGCTGAGACCTGTAGCCATCACGAGAGACGTGGGACCGGAACTCCTGGACATCCAGCACATTTGCTAGTGCATTGACTTCCCGAGCTTTCCTGAAGTTGTTCATTGGACTACTTGTAGTCCAAGCCCTGAGCACCTTTTGTATCGAAGCTTGGAGGCATAAACTCCACGAGTGTTCCGTGGGCCCGCTTCCTGCATTTCTGCTCGAGTCCCCTTCGCGATCCCTGGTCCGTCGACTGGTGGGTCCCCACGAAGGAATCTACTTTTACTTGGGCTTCCCTGGTTGCTCCAGACGTGCCCTGACTCCCCTCAAAGGGTGAGTCCCTCAGACCTTGCTGGTCTCCACCGAAGCCAATCTTTCCATTCTGCGTGGGTTGCTGTTGCCAAGGCTTGTTGGGTTCAATCCGGATACCAACTCTGCAGCACTCGACATCCGACGTGGGACAGCTCGAATCCAGCTCCTCTGTCATCGACGCCTCCTGGACCTTGTGATTGAAGAGTCAAACTTCACCTACATCACCTGAAATCACCCAACATCGGCTGGCATCTTCTTGTCGCCTTCCTGGTCACTGGCTAGTGACCCAGACTCTGTCCCCTCTGCTTTCAGGTTCTTCAGATCTCCGATTCACCCTTGGATCCATCCGACACTCTTCACCTGGTCGCCTGCAGCACTTCTTTGCAGCTCTCCTCTGGAAACGACGACGAAACCCGACACGAAAAGACACCTATGCACCCGGCTTCCCTGGGTGAGGTAACACGAGTACTTCCAACTTTAACTTTCTCCATAGAAGTCAATGGTGATTCGCGGCTGTGTTTAGACACTGCACGCATCCCCCGTGAGTCTCCTGTGTCCCTACCTTGGGTGGTTGCTGGTTGCCCCAGCAGTACTACAGGCCCTAGGCCTTGCCTCGTCTGTCGAGAGCGGTACTTATACCACTTTCTTAGTATATGGTTTGTGAGGCCCCTAGGGCAAAACGTTTACTGTCCTAATTTACTGTGTGCTATTTAAGTTCTTGTATTGTACTTTTGCCTCTAGCCTCATAAAGAGACTAGAGGGGTGTGTTTGAATATATATATATCTCTGGTGTGGTTCTTCTTTCACTTGATCATTCAAGAGATTATAGACTGGAAAAACAAGCTGCTTTACATTCCTTCAAGACTTAGCCTGAAGGCTGCTCTCCACAGGTACCACTAGGATAGCTTTCTATAAAGGTTGTCTAAACCTACCATCAATAAGGGTCGTTTGGACTGGTGCAAGGTGCCCACTAGAATAGTGGACATCCTATGCCAGGCCAACTTCTCACATTCATCTCCCTGGGAAGGACAATGTGGAAGCAGGCAGACGTCAGCATTTCACTAATGGGAGATCAACCAACAGGAAATACAGAAAGTATTCCGGAAGTGGGGTACACCGCAAATAGACATATTTGCAACACACCAAAATGCAAAATGCCAACACTTCGCATCCAGACCATCGGTCACAAGGGAATGCACTATGGATAAGTTGGTCAGACATTTGCACATGCTTTTCCCCCGATACCACTGATACACAGGGTACTCCGCAAATGCAGGATCAGCAACATGTTGCTGATACTAATAGCACCTCAGTGGGCCTGACAGTCATGGGTCTCACAAATAGTAAAAAAATGGTGCATGCACCAGCACACACATTCCCAAAAAGAAGGGACCTGTTAACAATACAGAACGGAAGGGTGCTACAGCCAGAGAGCCTCAGCTAAGCGGCATGGCTCCTGAAGATCTAGAGTTTACACACCTCAAACTACCGGCGAGCACAATGGAAGTACTTAGGGAGGCAAAAAGACCTACCACAAGGAAATGCTACGTAGCAAAGAAGAAAAGATTCTCCGAATGGTGCATTTGGGACTAACTGCAAAGGAAAATCACAAAGGAATCAACGGTACTAATGCATAACACATCTACTACAAAGTAAACTAAGCTACACATTCCTAATGGTGCACTTAGCAGCGATAGTGGCTTACACAAGAGGAGAAACATGGAAAAGATTCTTCACCTCCCAAGAAGTAAAAAGATTTCTAGAAGGAGCAAAGAGTCGCACCTCCAAACAGAATGCCAGCATCAGCATAGAACCTCGACGTAGTGCTAACTCAATTGATGAAAGCACCATTTGAGCCGATTCTCAAGGATACACTGCCCATGCTCACGCTAAAGACGGCCTTCTTAGTGGCTGTCACATCTCTACAAAGAGTAAGTGAGTTGCAAGCGCTAACACATCAAGAGCCCTACCTGCAGATACACAGTGATAGGATCGGAATGAGAACAGACCCACACTTCATGCCAAAGGTGGTGTCTCGGTTCCATGTCAACCAAACAATCCAAATACCTAGCTTTTTTGAAAAACGACAAGAACAGAAAGGGCGCTGCACACACTGGACGCCAGGAGGGCTGTGACGCACTATATAGAAAGTACAAAGAAGTGCAGAAAGACAGCGCAGCTCTTTGTTTCCTTCGCCAGCAGTTTTTTGGGACGACCAGTTACCAAAAATACAATTTAAAAAAAAAATTTTTGCAGAGTTTTATATAGCGCGAACTAGAACCGAACCGAATCAGTTATCAGAGCGCTTTACATAGCACCAGTTACGTTACATGAGGACACACTTTCATTTTAGGCACGGGGAGATTAAGTGATTTGCCCAGAATCACAGGGGTTTTTTGGCGTCGTTACCGAGACTCGAACCCAGATCCCCAGGTCCGAGGTCGAGCGCCTTAGCCGTTAGGCCAACCCCTCTCCCCAATTGCACGGTGGATTGCACAAACTATACAACTATGCCACAAGCAAGCAGGACAACTGGTTCGAGGCATGTGGGCTGCTAAATTCATATCTTATGCATAGATCGCCGCCTAGTGTTGGGTCCGGATGATTGCACATTGTCCTGGAAGAGTCTTCGAAGTATCACGAGATAGGTGGCTCCTCCCCTGGACTACAGTGCGCATGGGCATCGACTCCATCCCCAGATTGTTTTTTTCCGCCATTGGGTTCGGATGTGGTTTCGACGTCTCCGTGTCGGAACCGAAAAAAACTTTGATCTTAAGGCCAAAAGGCCTTCGTTACCTGCGTCGGTATTGTTTGCGTACGGTCTCGAGCGTCGTCCGACTCTGAGCTGGACATCTACGGAGTCAAGTAACTCTTCGATCGAGGCCCTCTCGTCGCAGCAAGACCCGACGAACTTAACATGGAGCGGAGCCCGTTCAAGTTCTGCCCCGTCTGTGGATCCAAATATCCACATATCGATGTGCATCCGGTCTGTAATAAATGCCGATCACCGGACCACAACGAAGAAAACTGCATGGCCTGCTCTAAGTTCAGGTCCAAGAAGACGCTCAAGCATCGGCGCGCGGCGCGCCTCGAGGCCCAGCGAGTGGCGCCGGCACCAGACGACATATTCGACGACCCCGCGGAAGACGGCGGCAGCCATCATCTCCAGATTTCACCACCGTCGACGGAGGTCCAAGCCGATCCCGAGGAACATGTCGAGGGACAGGGCCACGACCTTGAATACGTCGAGGAGGTAGGGGACGACGATGAAGTTTATGGGGCCGCGGAAGATAGCTCAGAGGAAGAGCTATGCCCCGATGTCTACATTATTCAGGCTCAGGTCACGGGATCGCCACTCGGCCTTACCCACGACCCTGCACCGCTATCCCCGGCCCCGCCTTCTGGCCCGGCCACGGACACTCAAGCGGAGCCGCCATCTCAGATATCGAAACCGAAACATTCGGATCCGATGGCACCAAAGATAGCCGACGTCCAGCCGAAATCGAAACCGAAACCTTCGGAATCGACCAAACCTAAAATGGCCGACGTCCAACAAAAAGTATCGAAGCCTGCTCCTTCATCGGCTCCGTCGCCCTCAGGCCCACCGAAGTCGAAGAAGGCTGTCGAGTCGACAGCGTCGCAAAAGGTGCGGAAGGAACCATCCTCTAAGAAGGCCGTCCATCAAGTGTCAAGCACAGTTGTTCCGGCACGGACATCTAAGTCTGTTGACACGCCTTCGGACGCTCCTACGGCGCCGTCAAGTAAACGCGCAGTCGAATCAAAGGCGACTAAAAGCCACGACCCGAAGGCCGCAGGCACTACGGCAGCACCGGCGTCGGCGCCTAAGACTCCAACGGAGCCGCGACACGTTGCAGCCGACGATTCGTCGAGGCAAATCTCGACCACACCGGGGGAGTCCGACGCCACCGACCATCGGCCGTCGGTTACCAAACCCTCTGCCTCCTTCACAAAGCAGGTGACCGACTCCCTCAAACGTATTCGGGAGAAGACTTTGTCGTCAACGGCATCGCCTCCAAAGACCTCGACCAAGCTTCTCTACACTCTGCCACCTAGGGTGGCACCGAAAGCATTTGCACCAAGATCGGTGCCGAAAATCGCTAACACGTCGGATCCTTCGACGCAAAAGGGACGCTCGGATCAACATCAAGCCTCAGAAGACCATTCTGAGCATTACATCGATGCCCAAACAGGGAAATTGACCCTCTACAAGAGTAAAATCACTTCCCAACCGCTGGAATCCTATGTTTTTCCACTAAGGCCGGAACAGGACATTCCTGCCCTTGTTGAACCTATTCTGCCACCACCAAGAAGGAGTCCATCTCCTTCACCCAACCAATCAGGAGGAGAGGATGATGGACAAGATGACCAATACAATTTCCCAGTTGACATAGACCCTGATGTTCTGCAGGACTCATATGACGACACTGGGGACCAAGGTGGTCATCAGGTGGTACAAGATCCACAAGGTTTTGGGACACGTACATCTCCAACAGAGGATTCTGCAGCATTTAATGCTTTAATAGAACGGGCAGCAGCAAATCATGATGTGGACATGCATGCTGACCCGGTGGAGGAAGATTTTTTGTTCGACACTTTCTCTGTCTCTAAAAGAACAGTTAAAATACTTCCTATGCTCAAAGGTGTCCTTAAACATGCCCCGGAGATCTTTAAGGAACCTACCAGGGCAAGAGTGGTGAACCCACGTATCGAGAAAAAATACAGGCCAGCACCTGGAGATCCTGCCTATATTCGGGGACAGTTGCCTCTGGACTCGTTGGTGGTCGCCAATGCCCGCAAGAGGGCAAACTCCCACACGACGGGTGAAGCTCCTCCCCCAGACAAGGAGTCGAAGGTGCTTGAGGCATCCGGCAAAAGGGTGGCTGCGCAAGCTGCCAATGTATGGCGTATAGCAAACACACAGGCACTATTGGCACGATACGATAGGGCGCATTACGACACCCTAGAACAGCTCCTTCAACACCTACCTGATGAGTTTAAGGAAGCAGCCGCAATGCTCATACAAGAGGGAAAGCTTATCTCAAACGCTGCAATATAGTGTGCACTTGATGTGGCAGATACAGCGGCTAGGGGAATTAACACTAGCGTCATGTTAAGGCGACAAGCTTGGCTTCGTATATCTGGATTTAAGCCTGACATTCAAACTACAATCCTCAACCAGCCCGTCAATCCTGACAGACTGTTTGGTCCAGATGTAGACACCACCCTTAAAAAGATTAAAAAGGACAACGAGACCGCGAAGTCCATGGGGGCGCTTCAGTCACAACAATTCAGGGGAAGCACTTTTCGTCGCTCAGGAGCACGTGGTGTTACCAGAGGACACTTGGGTCAACAAACACAATTCACAAAGGGTGGTGCGCAATCCTCGTACCCCAAGCAGGGTAGAGGGGGTTACAGAGGTAACCGTGCCAAGGGCAGAGGCAGAGGGAACAACTCCCGTTCCTCTGCCGCCAACAAACAGTGACTCTGTCACTGCCACCCGACCATACAACACCTGTCGGGGGGAGACTCCAGCAGTTCCTGCCAGTCTGGACGTCCATCACCACAGACAGGTGGGTGAGAACTTATCCAGTACGGTTACTGTTTGGAGTTAACATCCACTCCTCCCAACATTCCCTCAAGACACCGTCCTATGTCGGCAGAGCACTTGCACTTATTACAGCAGGAAGTACTGGTGATGCTGCCAAAAGACGCAATCGAGCTCGTACCAGTGGAAGAGGAAGGCACAGGGGTCTATTCCCTGTACTTCCTCATCCCAAAAAAGGACGGATCCCCTCAGACCTATTCTGGATCTACGCCCCCTCAACATGTACATACTGTCAGAACACTTTCACATGCTGACACTGCAACAAATCCTTCCCCTGCTCAATCAAGGGGACTTCATAGCAACCTTGGACCTCAAGGATGCTTATTTCCACATCCCACTCCACCCATCCCACAGAAAATACCTCAGGTTTACCATTCCAAAACAGGCACTATCAGTTCAAAGTCCTACCCTTCGGGGTGACTACTGCCCCCAGAGTGTTTACAAAGTGTCTGGCGACAGTGGCGGCGCACCTCAGGAGACAGAACATACATGTCTACCCGTACCTAGACGACTGGCTTGTTCAAGCAAAGTCGGAACAACAGTGCGCCGTGGACATGTCCCACACTATTCAACTCCTTCACAGCCTGGGGTTCTCGCTAAACTACCCGAAGTCGCACCTTCAACCAAACCATGTGCGGCAGTATCTGGGCGCGACAATAAACACCCTAACTACTATGGCTCAGCCAAACCCAGTCAGAATCAACAGCATTCAGTCGCTGATCCAAAAGTTCAGACCGCAACACTCCCTGCCAGCGAGAGTGTTCATGCAGTTGATAGGCATGATGGCCTCCTGCATCTTCATAGTCCCGCACGCGAGGTTGCACATGCGCCCGCTCCAAGAATGCTTGGCAAATCAGTGGACACAGGCTCGGGGACAGCTGACAGACCTAGTGTTGGTGACCGGTCGGGCATACAACTCTCTGCATTGGTGGAATCCACACAACCTTTGCAAGGGACGACCGTTCCAAGAGCCAGTGCCACAGATAATCCTAACAACGGACGCATCTCTCCAAGGGTGAGGAGCTCATGTGCTCCACTACACTGTGCAGGGACTGTGGTCCACTCAGCAGCAGAAGTTGCACATCAACTACCTGGAATTAATGGCAATCTTCATGGCGATAAAGTCCTTCAAAGTACATTTGTGCAACAAAGTCGTGTTGATCCGGACGGACAACATGACAGCCATGTACTACATCCAAAAGCAGGGAGGTACTCACTCACCACAGCTGTCTGATCTGGCTCAGGGCATGTGGAAGTGGGCCATTCAGAGGAACATTTTCCTCATGGCGGAACACCTCCCAGGAAAGGACTATCAGATGGCGGATCTGCTCAGCAGATACAGCCATCAAATGCACGAGTGGGAGATACATCCATCAGTACTCCACCCGTACTTCCAGCAGTGGGGTCATCCAGAGATAGACCTGTTTGCCACAAGGGAAAACGCAAAATGCCAAAGCGATATGGATGAACTGGTCAGGCAAATTTGCGTACGCTTTTCCCCCAGCGCCTCTCATTCCGCTGGTGGCAAGAAAGCTAAAGCAACACTCGATGACTCTCATCCTGGTTACTCCAACATGGGCACGCCAACCATGGTACACCACGTTTCTAGAACTTTCCGTGGTACCGCATCAAAGGCTGCATCTCACATCCAGGCTCTTGACGCAGAACCATGGCGACATTCAGCATCCAGATCCGCGGCAGCTCAATCTGGCGATCTGGCTCCTGAAGTCTTAGAATTTGGCTACCTCAACCTGCCTCCAGAATGCATGGACATCATCCGGGAGGCAAGAAAGCCCACTACCCGAGCTTGCTATGCAGCAAAATGGAAGCGGTTTGTCATGTACTGTACAAACAATATCAACCCGCTAGATGCATCCATTCCTAACATCATCGGCTATTTGTTACATCTTTACAAATGCAATCTAGCGTACGCTTCCATTCGGATACATTTATCCGCCATAGCGGCTTATCTCCAGAATAGGCAACACCTCTCTGTTTTCAGGGTGCCTGCCATTAAAGCCTTCCTAGAAGGACTGAAGCGAGTCATTCCTCCAAGAACACCACCAGCTCCAGTGTGGAACCTCAATGTGGTCCTCACTAGGCTGATGGGCCCACCTTTTGAGCCACTGCACTCCTGCGAGATTCAGTTTCTCACATGGAAAGTGGCTTTTCCCATTGCTATCGCATCGCTCAGACGTGTTAGTGAGCTGCAGGCGCTCACAATCCATGAGCCATTCATCCAGATACATTCCAACAGGGTAGTGCTCCGCACTAACCCCAAATTCCTTCCTAAGGTGGTGTCACAGTTTCATATCAACCAAACTATTGACCTGCCTGCATTCTTCCAAAACCCACAAACAGTAGCAGAAAGAATGCTTCATACATTAGACGTTAGGAGGGCGCTAATGTACTACATTGACAGAACACAACACTTTAGAAAGACACAACAACTTTTTGTTGCCTTCTCAGCACAGCACAAAGGCAACCCCATTTCCAAAGCAGGAATAGCCAGATGGATTGTTAAGTGCATTCAAATCTGTTATCAAAAGGCTAAACGTACTTTAACAATACCCCCAAGGGCGCACTCCACACGCAAATTGGGGGCCTCCATGGCTTTCCTGGGGAACATTCCCTTAGAAGACATTTGTAGAGCAGCCACATGGTCTACACCACACACATTTACCAAACATTACTGTGTAGATGTGCATTCAAAACAGCAAGCAGCTGTAGGACAGGCTGTTCTCAAGACACTTTTTCAAGCTTCTGCAGCTGGCACGGGCAACCGCCCTTAATGGAGGGACTGCTGTGTATTCTATGCATAAGATATGAATTTAGCAGCCCACATGCCTCGAACTGAATATGCTACTTACCAGTATGCATCTGTTCTTGGCATGTAGGGCTGCTAACATTCATATCGCCCGCCCTCCTCCCCGGTGCCCGTAGCGGCTGCAGATACTCTCTATAAATTCATCATTAGCATGGACATCCTTTACACTATTTCACTCCATCTCTGCCACAATGGCTAAAAACAATCTGGGGATGGAGTCGATGCCCATGCGCACTGTAGTCCAGGGGAGGAGCCACCTATCTCGTGATACTTCGAAGACTCTTCCAGGAAAACAATGTGCAATCATCCGGACCCAACACTAGGTGGCGATCTATGCATAAGATATGAATGTTAGCAGCCCTACATGCCAAGAACAGATGCATACTGGTAAGTAGCATATTCATTACATGGAGCAGCTCATGCTCACTAAATAAGGAAGAAAGGAGCAGCTATTGCGTTTCTAGCTAACACACCAATTCAGGCACTTTTGCCAAGCTGCAACATGGTCTTCAGTGCACATGTTCACTAAGCACTACTGTGTAGATATACAAATGAACAAAGAAGTGCAAGTGGGACACTAACCAGTGCTCATCTTCCACCCAGCCACCACAATAAGGATAAACTGCTACAAAGTCTATGAACAGCATAGGGAATCCAGAAAGATTCACGCTGAAACACGTAAAGTTTCTTACCTGTCGGTGTAGTTTTGCAGCTTGAAGACTTTATGGATTCACTAGCGAACCCACCCTCCTCCGCCAGAAAGATGAGACAGGAGGAAAGGACTTTAGAAATTGAGGAAAAACAAGAACACAAGACAAGAAAAAAGCATCCGAAGATGGCGACCAAAGGTGGGAGCTTCCGGAGGAAGCACGTCGACATCACGAAGGACACCAAATGGTGGCATAATGCACAGCATCCAGAAAGTCTTCAAACTGCAAAACTACATCGACAGGTAAACTATACATTGTAGCACATAGAGACTACAAATATATAGGTTTCGATTTACTATTTGTTTTTCTGGTAGTAAAGTGTTCTTACCAGTGAGACATTACATTTATTTTGTTACGATCAATTGATTCTGAGCTGTATCATCTCTTTTCCGTAAGCCTTGACTGCTGGTCTTGCTACTCTAAAAGGACTTTGAGCTAAAAGCGAGTCCTGGGGCTTTTCAGATTAAATGCAACACTTGTGGTAAGCAACCTTATTTCATTGGAGTAGGGCAAAGCAAGCTCCCAGGCCACTACCACAGGGTCTCAATATAAAGCCTCACAGTATATCTTACATTTAGTGTAATGGAAAGCTGCAGCATGGGGCTGTACTCACAGTACCATTATTACTGTTTGTACCGTACGAGGAAGAGTCACAGGGGAGTATGAAAAAGGATTAAAAACTACTACATTATCTTTTTAATACATGATACTTTATGAACATGTGAATCCTTCTAAGAATCATGTTGCTAAAGAAAATAGTTACCTCTAACTATAAATTTCTAGCATGAAGTGGCCAAAATCCACACACGTCCTGCATGGGCTCTGTCAGAGATCGAAACATTTATGATGTGCAGAAAAGAAACACACATCCATGATGGTATAAAAACAAGTCTGACTATGGCACGAAGTACGAAAAAATACAAAGCGGCATCTCATTCACAAATCAGTATGGCATCGCTTTTGAGTACGTAAATGATTTACTCTTACTTATAGTTCTAATTATGCCACACCCAGCAAAACTATGTAAAGGAGCTAGTGAATCGATATTTTGTAGAGTTGTTTCCATACCAAATTGTTTATTAGGTCTCCTATTTAAACCATAAAACTTGGTTTTATAAGCAAGTAAATTATTTAAATTGTAGCTAACAGCAGTTTCCACACAGTGTGCTGAAGCGTTACTGTGCTGTACAGATTGTCCTCCTCAAAAGTGCCCTGAATGTAGATTAAAAACACTATAATAATTGTGGGTTATTGTTTGTGATACCAAGTATTTGTGAACCCTCTCTGACCTCTTCATGACCACAGAGAGGACCTTAAACACTACTGTGATAAACCTGCCACTCCCACTCATAGAAACTGACATAAAGTAACATAGTCCAGTATTGTTCTCTTGGCATAACTTTGCCTGCACAAGTTAGTATTTTACATCAGATTCCTTAACCTGTCCGTATTAAAGGGGCTACTGATTGTTTTTGTTTTTTTATAAAGCATCAGTTTCACAAGTTGCCAAAACTTTTCTATTTCCAGCAGGCAATGAGGAGACGGCGGCCAGAATGTTCCTTCGATATTAATAACATTGTCATACCTATGTCTGTTGCTGCCACTACTCGTGTGGAGAAGCTACAGTATAAGGAGATCCTCACCCCAAGGTACTGTTTCGCTTAGTCATTGAATGCAGATGCGAATATGTAATTTTTGTTTTGCTAAGCGTTTCATCAGCTAAGCCATTTTATCAATACAAGCACATTTCCTTTGTACTGGCAGGACTCCCGAAGTACTGGATTTTGAGCTTAACAGTGGTAAACCGCTTTGGAAAAAATTTTAAAAGCCTACTCATTCTATCAAAACCATGGTCCTAGACAAACTCAGATGTTCTATTTACTATATGATTACAGCATAGAGAGAAAACCATGTCAAACAGGTTTCATTGATCGATTATGAATCCTTCCCTGAATTCATATTTGCCGTTGGATGTTGTAGATCAGAGACACCAGCATCCTGGTGTGTCATTGTAACATTTGCTGCCAATGTCCATGGTTTTTTTAGACTTTTAGTGACAGTTATCATTGTTGCCTCATTAAGTGAGATTGCCTTTTTTTTTTTACATCTTGAGCACTGAAAGGTGCATTATACGTAGCTGTCTTGAAAACTTAATAAGAATTTTTAACAGCATCGATACTCCTTGCTACACCTTTCTCAGGAGAGTGATTTTTTTATTACTCTATACAACAACATTAAGGTATACAAGTACACCCAAGTCCATTCATTCCCATTATCCCTGCACAAACTCAAGGGCTTCCACTGCAGACTAGCACATCCATATCTCTTGACTACTTTAATTAGTTTACTATTTCTGTACTTTTTTCCTCATTCTACTTCTGTGCAGCCTCCTACTCATAACACAAACTATTTTGCTGAATATTTCTTACCTTTTCATAATGTTTTTCTTTTGATAATTTGTATGCTTACTTGCTGGTTTCTTCTTTCCTGGAGTAACGTGTATCTACATTTTCCACTAGAAGTATTTTAGTAGACCTTCTCTGCATTACCTTCAAAGTTTGTCAAGGGTATGTAGATTTGCAAATGAGTGATAAAAAAAACTTCCCTTGTTAGCATGTTTAAGACAGTGTCTCTCATTCTTCTGTATTGCTCCGGGTTTGTCTCAACAGTTGTCCATCTTGTACCACTACCTTGCTCACTTTCCACTCAGCTGTTTTAAATTCTGCCTGATTTCTGCGCTGCCTGATTGTATCAGAACCACATGTATTATCCCTCACCTGCCAGGAATCCTCTTGCATTAATTAGTGTTCTGAAGTACCAGTTTAATTGGCATCATGTCTTTCCCCTATAAACACTCTTGATTTACCAACCACAACTTTATTTGGAGTAAAGTGTATTGCCCATTTCCTATTTTCAACCAGAAGATTGAGAGCACGATCTACAAGTTACATATTGAAAGTTGTACTTGTCACCTATGTCTCAAAATTGGAACACCACCCTGTAATTTAGCTTATTGCAAATATGTTACCTTTAATGTCTTGTTAGGTCTTGCGTTGGTAGGCCAAGTGTGAACAATTTGAGTATATCCAGTTAGGTAGGGACATTCCTGATGTATCAAATTCTATTGGAATGCCACCATACAGCAAGCTTTTTCCTTCTATTTTAGCAGTGCTGTATCGCTGTTGCTCCTGCAGCTTTTCATACAGGGATGGCAATTTGGGCATCCTAGATGTCTGAGATTTTTAGCGTATGTGTAAGCCCATGTAATGCGAAGTCTCTTCTTCTGCCACCTATGCCCTTGCCACGATCCACCTTTGATGGCCCTTCCATTATTCTAGCACCTACACAGCCTTGGTCAAGTTTGTCAAAATTCTGGGTCAGAAAGTTGCAATGTTTGTATCCCAAAAATGTCAAGCAAACAAAAATCTGACTAAAAAACATGAACCAATTTAATGATTTTACTTTAACAACGTGTAAGGCACTACAGCGCATCAGCTGTTTATGATATATTTACAATGCTAAAGTCTGATTGGCCAACAGTGGCTTGAGCCACAATGAAGTTATGTCAATGATTGGTAGTGGTAAAGAAGCTTTCCAACTATGGACACAACAGCTTCTCCTCAGACATGAATTAAGTCTGGAGAGGATTTCTAATTTGCTTAAGAGATTCCTCCATGTTTTGTAACATTAGTTTGATACCCTCAGAAAACGTGGTAGTCCTCCTTTATAAAGACAGAAGAAGTTCATGTACAGACGTGTGAGGATTCTGGTTTCAGTGAAAGTTGGTAGGAAAAACACATTTCATTAGCCTGTTAAACTGTAAAGATATTTTCATATTTTGGTATAAGCACATAACATTCACATTGGAAACTTGGGTCTGTCCTACACTTGGTTCAACAAAATTAATGGTTGCAGTCGTTTACCCTTGCTGTTAGCAGTTTAATAAAAGAGTGGAGTTTAACAAGCTGATCCTGCTCAGGCAAACCAGCTTTTGTCGGTTCTACACCAGTGTATCTAGATATGTTAGTAGACCCCTTCACACAAGGAATGCTCAAGGACTAGTCCAAAGGAAGGTCTTAAAATATGTTCTCAAAACTGTAAGTTGCCACCTGTACATAAGAGATCAGGCACAATCAGCTATTAGATTGATTTTGCCCTATGTTATAATTGCAGGTTTTCAAGTACTGTTCCTCCAGTTCTGGAAATTCACAAACTGTCACATGTGTCAATGAGGCTGTAGTACATAGACTTTGCTGTTAACATTGTCACAATCTGTCAGGAAGGTTGATCAGGCATTGCCGTTTTTACCTTCACAACCATTAGTGATTGGTGCCATACGTTTCTGGTTTGTCTATCGTATCCAAATCCTTTGAAGATTGCAAGAGCCTGACACAAAACTGTCCAGTAAACGTCCAAGAAATGAAATAGGCCAAGATTTATGAACCTCCTCACCGAATCTAATAGTGATTGCCTCAGAGTCAAATCCTCCTGCTTGTTGGCTGATTTAAATTGCTTTGTGTATTCTGTGAGGATGCACAGCAGGACATTCTATACTAATCCCTACAATCTATTGATATCATAAGGTTTCAAACTTCACCAATGCTTTAGAAAGTCTCTTCAGAGGCGAAGAAGCATAGATAGTGTTAAAAAGATGTAATTTTTGTTAGTGTAGAGAAAGTGCAGTTGAATTTCCCTTTCTACTAGAAAGAATGTCCTAGGACTCTTTAAACCGAATACATTATTGGCTTGTTCGGATGATTGGACAAATGTTGACTGATCAAAATAATTGCATCTAACGTTCCGTGCATGGCTTTTGACGAGTAGTGCCTCCCTGACCTTGTATGTATATGGTACTTCTATTGTGTTAACCAAGCCTAAAAGCAGTAGAGCATTCTACACTTTCAAAAATCAGCATAAAGTCAACAAGTTAGAAGTAAGTCTTCAAACCTTTAGTAAGACCTGCTGCATTGTTTTTTTTTTTTTATTCTTCTTAGTCTGCAGATCGATGGTGTCTGGCTGCAGGTGTGCCAAGAATCACCTGAAATGATGAGCTTGTCTGCCAGATAACTGGGGGTACTGGTCGCTATCGCTTTTTAAATGATGAAGATGGTTTTGAAGAATTGTGCAGACCAGCAATAGTAGCCAATGGAGGTCCAATAGAATTGATGTGATTTCTCCAGACCTGTGATGAGACATGCTGTGGTATGTAGGATGTCCCCAAGGCTGCCAGCGTGGAGACAGATGCTATAAAGCAGATTATTACCACCATCCAGATGCAGGAGTATGGGGGCTTGAACAGCAGTTCGGAAGGCACTTTGTGGATGTAGGAAGCTGGGTTTCTGTTGCAGTAATCCCCCCGCCCCACACCCTTTTTGCCAGACTACTGATGCACTTTGACTTGATATGCCCTGGGTCCCAGACAATCAGGTACCCAGGGCCTGTTATTTCCCAAAAACTACCTTGTAGCCCCAATTAGCATCTCTCTGGCCACATGCCAGTCCCTTGTAAAAGGTACCATGTGTACAAAGGGCACTGTGGCCAGGGAAGACCACTAAGGGCTGCAGCACTTATTGTGCCACCCTTAGAGGCCCTGTACCTTTACACACACACACACACATACTGCCTTTGCAGGCTGCTTGGCTTGGTGCAGAACAAAGTGAAGCGTCGACATGGCACACAACCCTGTGTGCCATGCCTACAACCCACTGCCCTGGCATAGATCAGTCATCCCTCTAGCTGGATGTACTATACCAATGGTGAGGGTAGAGGTGCATGGTACTCCTGCAGTGTATAAGTCCATTCTTAGACATTGTAAGTGCAGTGCTACCATTAAGAGTATATGGTGCTGGGAGTTTGTCATTAGGAACTCCACAGCACCATAATGGCTACACTGAAAACTGAGAAGTTTGGTATCAAACCTCTTAGCACATTAAATCCACACAGATGTCAGTGTGGGATTTAATGAAAAATGCACATGGCGCGAGCAGGCAAATGCCTTGAGGATATCTCCCAAGCGATCCTGACCCAAGATCCAGCGATCCTTGACCTGCCTCAATGCGACGCCTGCAGCCTAAATCCGGAAGGTCCCCCCAATCGCAACCAGGAGCTGGTAAGAAGATCCGAACCTTAAAGGCAACCCTGCACCCAATGGCCCACGGCATTGGGTGGCCCAACCGATGGCGCCTAGCCAACCCCCTACATCCCAACTTACCTCTCAAAGTAGAGGTCGCACCCAAAAGACCTTCATCCCCCGAGCCTGCAGTGGTTTTGCAAACCAGAGACTGACCATTGAAAGCTACAGGGCTTCTGATGCCAAAACAGCACTCTGCACCCTGCCACCCCTGTGCCAATGAGGGTGCATCTTTTGTGCTGGCCTAAACCCCCATTTGCCCTGAGCTTACATCGAGGAGCTTTGCTCTCACAACCTAGTGGCTTGCTAGTCACCAGCCACCAACTGGAGGCTTCCTAACCCCCTTTGGATAACATTGGGCCTCAGCACTCTGCACCCGGCCGCACTAGTTCTGCTGATGGTGTAACACAAGTGCATCCTTGACCCTGGAGGATCCCTGAGTCTAACCCCAGAATACCAACTCCCACAACAAAGTACTTACCTTTGAACCCTCAACACTATTTTCCTTCATAGGAGCACATTGACTGTTTTTCTATGAAAAGATTATACTTGTGGAGTTGGAAAACCTAAAGAAATTCTTTAAAATTGTACTAACAATAACGATTTTACTTACCTGTTTACATGAAATGTCCCTGTGCATTATCCAGGTATACTACACTATGTAAGAAAAGTAATCTCAAAAGTAACTTACCTGTAATTTTACTAAAAAGCCCATTCAAAGTAGAAGTACTGTATGTACAAAGCATGGCATTTCTCAGTGACAAAACTGTAAGTCAAAACAAAGTGCATATACAATTACAATCCAAACTGTATTACAACTGTATATTTACTGCAAAGTATTTCACTTATCTGTGCCAGACTTGCTTGGTTGTAGGAAATAAAATAACTACAAATATTTTTATACAAACAATTGCACTGAATTTCAGTCTTTGAGTGTGTGAATTCATTTGCTGACTTTGTGTACAACAAATGCTTAACACTGTCCTCTGATAAAGCCTTACTGCTCGACCACACTACCACAAATAGAGAGTAATATGCCATCAAACTTTACCTCTGCCTACCTTTAAGGTTCTAATGGACTCTGTGCACACTAGACCTCAATTTGGGATAGTATATACAGAGCCAGCTTCCTACAACAAAACATTTATTCAACAAGCAAGGGAGTATCCCTATCAAAACTGGTGCATGAAATGTGGCAGTTGGCCGGTCAAAGAAAGATAGCAACAGCAATGCACCTGCCAGCAGTGGACAACGTGGAAGCAGACAAACTCAGCAGCCAAGCGACTGTCTCACACAAACGGGGACTAAATCAAAAAGTGGTTGAAAGGTGTTCCAGAGGTGGTGGACACCAGAGAAAGAGCTGTTCAAAACACAGCTGAATGCTGTTGCCTGGTGCCCGAATCGGACTTTCCCCTGTCTTTGCGGCATTCTGAATGGCGGTGCTGCTGCCCCTAGAGCCCCGGGAGTGTGTACTTCGACCCACTATGTGATCGGCGGTGTCCTGCCCTCCTCCCCCATGGTCATGTGGCTGCCTCCCCATCCGACCCTGAGTGAAGCCTTCGAGTCTGCTGCCTTGTGGTTTTCGTGTTGGATTTTTGTGTGTTCCGCCATTTTGGGTTGATGTCGATTTCCATGGCCTGGGTCCTCCATCTTGGAGGATTTGACCTATCCTCATTGTTGCTGGACTGCTCCTGGTTCGCCTGTCTGTTAATTTCCTCAAGTCGCCCCCACCCCCTCTTTGGTCTCCTGCTCCCCTCCCATCTTATACTATCACTGATTCACAGGATGTTTGATTGTTGGTCCCCAGCCGGTTTGTATGTCTTTTACTGTGAGTGTTTTGTAAGTACTCTACCTCTTGCCAGTCTGCCTGACCCGATTATGCATTCCTTACCCCTTTTTACCATATCCCTCCTACCTTTCATGCCCCATTTGACGTGTCCTGGCTATGCTATGCGCTCATAACCCATGTTATTGTGTATTCACTGTTTTTCTCCTATGTTATACTTGGCTCCTGTAACTGATGTCATTTTGTAACTTGCTGATCCTCATTTAAAGTGCTCTGATACCTCTGGGTCTAGCAAGTGCTATATAAAACTCTGCAAATAAAATAAATGCAAAATCCCAAAGCTTTGGCACCAGGCACCCACACCGCCACTCCCTGGGCAATGCATTGTTGATAGACTTGTCAAGGAAATTTGCATACTCTTTATCTCCAATCCCACTAATGCTACTAGTGTTCAACGAGTGCAGACAGTTGCAAATAATGCTAATCCTGCAACTGGGCGAGATCAACATGGTTCTCCGAAATGCAGATGAGACAGCAATGTACAACGACTTCCAGTGTTGCATCACCTGCTATCCATGCAGAAGATTCCAACACATTGAGCTTGGGAGCATGGCTCCGGAGGACATAGAATTCAGACATTTGGGCTTTCTAGAGAAAGCAATGGAAGTCCTAAGGGAGTCCAGAAAGCAAGCCACAGCAAAATGTTACATGGCCAAGGTGAGAGATACAAGGTGATGCTAGAAATCTGCCCTGTCATCCCCTATGCTGCTAGGCCTTTACCCCGAATCCCTGTGCTAAACCTTTTTTTTTTTGGGCTATTTGAGGTCGTTTGCGCTTAGGCCCCTGTATCGATTTTTAACCACATAAGGTATCCATGTCAAATTTGCATCCTTTTCTTCCAACAGTATGGGGATTTTAAAGGTACCCAGGGTTTGTTGATTCCCCTGGAGGGGGCCCAGAAATTAGCCAACATACACCTAAAGGTTTTTGGGTTTTTTTTTTTATTGGAGAAAATAGTGCTGCAGATCAAAGCATCTGTTTTTTGCCCTGCAAATGGTATCAACAAAGGGTTTGTGGTGCTGAAATCGCCATCTTCCCAGCTTTCAGGGACTCGCAGACGTTTGTCAGAGAACCAAAAGACTTCACACAGCTTTGCCATTTTACTGGGACATTTTTGCTATTGTGCTTTCAACCTCCAGTTAGTGGTAGAAATGGGTATAAAAGCATTAATGGATCCTGGAAAGCTATAAATTTTGGAAAAGTAAATATTCTGAATTCTGCATGGTCATTTGTGTAGATCCTTAAAGTTGTTTTTATTTTATAGAAACAATCAGTTGAAATAGGAAATTAAAAACGAGGTGAAAAAAACAGCCATTTGTGCCAAAGTTTTCAGATTTTTGAAAGCAATTTACCATTACTTCTGGTTGTGGAAAAATATAGGACTTTTAGTTTCACCAAGAACCTGACGAACCCAGAGCCATTAACTGAGCAGCATCTTTCAATGTTTTTTTTATTGTGTACCGGGTATATAGCAATTGCAGGAAGCTGGCTCTATATATACTATACCAAAGTGAGGTATAGTGTGCACAGAGTCCAATTGAACTCCAAAGGTAGACAGAGGTAAAGTTAGATAGCACCTTACTTTCTATTTGTGGTAGTGTGGTCGAGCACTAAGGAAGTATCAGAGGATAATGTTCAGCATTTGTTGTACGTACTCAGTCAGCAAATGAATTTACACACTAACAGACTGAACTTCAGACCAATTGTTTTTGTATAAAAATATTCTTTTAGTGAGTTTATTTTCTAGAACCAAGCAAGCCTGGCACAGGTAAACAATAAATACTTTACAGTAGTAATGCAGTTTGTAAACAGTTTGAATTGTAATTGCATATGCACTTTGTTTTGACTTGAGCTGCAGATTGTACACTATGCATTAGATCACCACCTGGTGTTGGGCTCGGATGATTGCAGGTTGTTGTCTTCTTGGAAAAAGTCTTTGTAGTCACGAGATAGGGGACTCCTCCCTTGGACAATACTGTGCATGGGCATCGGCTCCATCCTTAGATTGTTTTTTTCCGCCACTGGGTTCGGATGAAAGTTTCTCCGCTCCGGCTAGAAAAACATTTTCAGCAACTTCGAAGCGCAGAACTTCCTCAAACTTCTACAAACTACCCTAGACTGCAATACTTTCGACACCATCAGTTACATTCCGGTAGTCGACGCGGGCCGTTGGGCCTACCGACGCTGTGCAGCCTACACCATATGGAAAGAACTCCGTTCAAAAGATGCCCGGTATGTCGAGCAAAGTTTCCACATAGCGACCGCCACGAGGTCTGCAACCTCTGTCTATCGCAGGAACACGACGAGTCCACCTGCACCGCTTGTGCATTTTTCCGATCGAAGAAAACCATCCGGGATAGGAGAGCACCTCGACACGAAATGAGATCAGCTCCAGCACCGGAAGACATCTTTGACGAAGAGGTACCCCTCGTTCCCGAAGAAGACTCACCTGATTCCAGATCGTATCAGAGGCAGACGACTCAAATGACTCCATTCCATCGGGTCAGCGCGTGAGTACTACTGCCCCTGCACCACATATTCTGTCCAAACTGAAGGCAAAGGTCAGCACTCCGCCCAAGGGGCCCAGTCGAGACCGAATACCTGCTTCGAAAGCCCCGCCTTACAGCCCGGCTCCGAAGAACACAACTAAGCCTTCTGGTGCCTCGAGACCGAGCAAGCCTCTTCCATCGGCACAGAAAGATAAACATGCCTCGGCGCCGAAGCCAAATGACCCTGCGGCACCGAAGCCTAAAATAGTACCGGCACCGAAACAAAAAGATGTACCGGTACCGAAACCGAAAGAAGCACCGGCTCCATAGCCGTCCACTTCTACATCTTCGGCGCCAAAGAACACAAAGCCTGATTCCGAGCTGCCCAAACCCTCGAACATGCCTACGAAGCCGTTATTACACCTCCCAAGGCTAAAGACGCACGACAACCTCCCTGGCACCAAAAAAATCGACGCCCAAGAAGGTTGTAGAGGAGGAGGAACTTTTTCGACCAGATCCTCGACAAAAGAAAATCTGCATAGACCCAACGACAGGTCATGTAGGTGCTACACCTCACAAGAAGAGACCAGCAGATGCACCACCCACACTTGTGGTTCCTGCCAAGAAGGACTGTGCAGCATCTCCTATGCACCCTTCCTCTCCCATACCTCCTCTTTCTTCTTCTCCTGTTCATCCTCACATCACCTCAAATCTCTCCTCTACATTCTCCACTATCATCACATTCCCCATAACAGAATGATGATGAATACAATTTGGGTGGAGGGGAGAGCATTCAAGAACCGGATTCATGCCATGTAGATGAGGGTATATGGGATTTTTCACACCCAAAAAATGTGCCTATGTGGGATTTTACAAACCCACAAAATGTGCCTGACATCCCTGAACCGCAGTCAAACCCATCAGAACCTTCCCCTCCAGATGATACCATTGGTTTTGGGCATCTGTTAAACAGAGCTGCTGTTTACCAATCAAACCTATTAGGAAGAAGGTGACCCCATTTTCGACAAATTCGTGTTAGCAAAGAGCTGCTGTTTACCATGGAGTCCCTATGCATTCCGATGCCATTGAAGAGGATTTTCTCCTAGACACCTTTCAGCAGACTCAGCGGTCTGCTCAAATTCTTCCCATGATCAAGGGGGGAGGTATTTAAAGACCCTGTACGTACTAGAATATTAAACCCTAGAATAGAGAAAAAATATAGACCTGCACCCACAGATCCAGTCTACATTAAAGGCCACCTACCACTAGACTCATTAGTTGTGGCCAATGCTAGAAAGAGGGCAAACTCTCAAACGTCTGGAGAAGCACCCCCACCTGACAAGGAATCAAAAGTGATTGATGCGATAGGTAAAAGAATAGCTGCACAAGCTACAAACATTTGGCGTATAGCAAATACACAAGCCCTCCTCTCTCCTTACGAAAGGGCTCATTATGATCTATTAGAAAAACTACTTGACCACCTACCAGATCAGTACAAAGATCAAGCAAATTACCTTATACAGGAAGGCAAGTTAATATCCAATGCCTCTATAAAATGCGCGCTAGATGTTATGTTAAAATCACTTCTACCGCGCACGGTCACCAGGTCGGTTTCATAGCGCTCATGAGCAAATGCAGAAAGGGCAGGCAGCGAGGTTACTCGTAAGCTAACTGGAAGAGATGTGTTTTGAGTAGTTTACGAAAGCAGGTGTAATTAGGACACAATCGGATAGTGGTCAGGAAAGAATTCTAAAGTGTGGGGGCAAGAAAAGAGAAGCAGGAACCTCCGTGCTTTTTGCGTTTAAACCTGGGGACAGTGAGGAGGTTGTGTGTAGGAAGACCGGAGATTTCTTGAGGGAATGTGACGCTTGAGACTAAAGGAAGTGAAAGCTGGGGCAAGAGCGAGGAGTGCCTTGAATACCGTGCAACTCAGTTTAAAAATGCATCGAGAGGCTACTGGGAGCCAGTGCAGTCTCCTCAGCAAGGGCGAAACATGGTGGTGCTTAGGCTGTTGAAAGATCAGTCTGACCGCCTGATTTTGTACCAGCTGGAGCTGATGAAGATGGTAAGCAGGAATCCCAGCATACAGGGAGTTGGCATAGTTAATACGGGAAGTGACAAGAGCCATGATGACAAGTGTGAGAGCCTCGGTGGTAAGGAACCTGCGAATTTTGCAAATCCTGCGTAGGTGGAAAAAACAGGAGGAGGTGACAGCATTAATTTGAGGCCTCATAGAAAGATCACTGGAGATGATTACACCGAGGCTCTTCACCGTATTGACAGGACAGGGTGGGGAGCCAAGAGAAGGGGGCCAGAAGCTAGAGCTCCAAGGGTCTCGCAGACACAGCATCTAGGGCTGTAAATACCAGTGTCATACTTAGGATACATGCGTGGCTACGCATTTCAGGGTTTAAACAAGAAGAGCAAACCACCATTTTAAACCAACCATTTAACCAGAACCAGTTATTTGGCCCAGAAGCAGACACTACACTGGGAAAAAATGAAGAAAGATACCGACACCGCAAAGTCTATGGGGGCTTTACAGTCCACACCAGCTAGAAGCTCCTTTCGTCGCTCCTTCTACAGAGGAGGCTCCAAACAAACTGGAGCAGACACTACAACATCTTTCAAATCACAGACGTCCTCTAACAAGGGATACTTTAGAGGATACAGAGGCAAAAATAACAAAGGAAGAGGTCACGGTAACAATAGCAACCGATCCTCTTCAAAACAGTGACTTCCCTCTGCTCCCCCCACAGTATTCCACTCCTGTAGGGGGCATTAACACAGTTCCTGCCTGTCTGGAACTCCATTACAACAGACAAGTGGGTAAGACAGATTATCCAACATGGCTACTGCCTAGAACTTACAGCAACCCCTCCAATCATACCTCCTAGGCAGCGTCCAATGTCTACAGACCATCTGACTCTGCTTCAACAGGAGATTCTATCACTTCTACAAAAAGATGCTATTCAAATAGTTCCTTTAGAAGAACAAGGAACAGGGGTTTACTCGCTGTACTTTCTAATTCCCAAGAAGGATGGGACACTAAGGCCAATTCTCGACCACAGGCCCCTCAACCATTACATACAATCAGATCATTTTCATATGATCACTCTACAACAATTGCTTCCACTGCTGCAACAAGGCGACTTCCTTACAACACTAGATTTAAAGGACGGCTACTTCCATATCCCCATACATCCTGCTCACAGAAAGTATCCAAGGTTTGTACTGGAAGGACAACACTATCAGGTCAAAGTCCTTCCATTCGGAGTGACAACGTCACCACGAGTATTCACAAAGTCCCTAGCAGTGGTAGCAGCACATCTCAGAAGACAACAAATACATGTCTTCCCTAATCTAGACGACTGGCTCATAAAAGCCAAGTCATTCAATCAGTGTGTCCAACACACACATCAGACAGTTCAAACGTTGCACGACTTAGGGTTTACAATAAACTACACCAAGTCGCACCTGCAGCCTTCGCATGTACATCAATATCTAGGGGCTACAATAAACAAGTCTACGGCCCTAGCGTATCCCAGTCCAGCCAGGATACCAGCCATTCAAGCCTTAGTCGCCACTTTTCAACACCAACAGTCTCTGCAAGCCAGGGTGTTCATGAGACTAGGCATGATGGCATCTTGCATCTTCATAGTACCACACGCAAGATTGCAAATGCGTCCACTACAAGAGTGCCTAGCACAACAGTGGAACCAAGCTCAAGGTCAACTAAAAGACCTGGTGTTGGTCGACAGCCGCACGCATCGCTCTCTGCAGTGGTGGAACACCAAAAACCTGACAACGGGGCGGCCGTTCCTCGAGCCTGTTCCACAAGTAGTGCTCACAACAGACGCATCCCTCACAGGATGGGGAGCCCATCTCTTACATCATACAACTCCGGGTCAGTGGAACAATCAACAAAAACTTCCATATCAACCATCTAGAGTTGCTGGCGATATTTTTAGCTCTCAAGACTTTTCAACTTCAAGTACTAAACACAGCTGTCTTAATCCGGACTGACAATATGACCGCTATGTACTATATACAATAACAGGGGGGGACACACTCTCTGCAACTGTTAGCGGAACACCTTCCAGGATTTCACAATCAAATAGTAGATCTGTTAAGTCGGCAGTCACAACAGATTCACGAATGGGAACTACATCCTCAAGTTCTTCAACCATTCTTTCAAAGGTGGGGGCACCCACACATAGATCTGTTGGCCACCCACGAAAATGCAAAATGCCCAGCCTTCGCCGCCAGGTTTCCACACCCACTGTCGGAAGGCAATGCGATATGGATGAACTTGTCCAGCAGATTTGCGTACGCTTTTCCGCCTCTCCCACTAATTCCATTAGTAGTGCGTAAGTTCAGACAACAGTCTCACATTGATCCTAGTAGCTCACACATGGGTACGCCAACCGTGGTTCACCACACGACTAGATCTCTCTCTAGTTCCACATCAAAAGCTGCAGCTCACACCCTCCCTGTTAACACAGAACCATGGAGAAATCAGACTCCCAGACCCAAACCAACTGAATTTGGCGATCTGGCTCCTGAAGTCTTAGAGCTTGGTTATCTAAACCTACCACCAGACTGTATGAACATCATTAAAGAGGCTAGGGGACCTACTACCAGAGCGTGTTATGCCGCTAAATGGAAAAGATTTGCCATTTATTGCAACAACAACCAAATTGATCCCCTGGATGCTTCCATCCAGAATATCATCTGCTACCTTTTACATTTACAAAGGTCCAATTTGGCATATTCTTCCGTATGCTTGCAGCAATTGCAGCCTATTTGCAAAACAGGCAACATCTGTCTCTCTTCAAAGTACCTGCAATAAAAGCATTCATGGAAGGATTAAAAAGAATAATCCCACCCAGATTGCCACCTTCTCCTGTGTGGAACCTGAATCTTGTTCTTACAAGACTCATGGGACCCCCGTTCGAGCCTCTACATAAACGTGAACTGCAATTCCTAACATGGAAAACAGCTTTCCTTGTTGCCATTACTTCTCTCAGAAGAGTAAGTGAGATACAAGATTTCACTATACAATAACCATTTTTTCAAATATATCCTAACAAAGTGGTTCTTAGACCTAATCCCAAATTTCTTCTAAAGGTCATCACTCCTTTTCACCTAAATCATTCCGTAGAGTTACCTGTGTTTTTCCAAATCCCAGACTCTGTAGCAGAAAGGGCTTTCATACTACATAGATAGAACTAAATCCTTTCAAAAAACAAAACAACTGTTTGTATCTTTCTCTCCTCCACACAAAGGCAACCCCATCTCAAAAGGTGGGATTGCAAGGTGGATTGTAAAGTGTATACAAATATGTTATATTAAAGCTAAACACACATTAACAGTTCCTCCTAGAGCACACTCCACTCGCAAACTAGGATCCTCTATGGCTTTCTTAGGAAACATACCCCTAGAGGACATATGCAAGGCAGCAGCATGGTCTACACCTTCACAAAACACTATTGTGTTGACGTGCAATCCAAGCAGCAAGCTGCAGTAGGCCAAGCTGTCCTTAGAACTCTTTCAAACTATTGCAACGGATACAGGTGACCACCGCTAAGGCAGACACTGCTGCACAATCCATGCATAGTGTACAATCTGCAGCTCATATGCCTCTAACGGAAAATGCTACTTACCAGTATGCATCTGTTCTTGGCATGTAGGGTTGCAGAGTTGTACACGCCCTCCAGCCTCCCTGGGACTTGTATCCGTTCCAGTTTTACATCTTACTTAGATGCACACGCATGGACATCCCTTTTTCTTTACTTCTACTGACTCCATTTCCCATCATGGAGAAAAACAATCTAAGGATGGAGCCGATGCCCATGCGCAGTATTGTCCAAGGGAGTAGTTACCTATCTCATGACTACAAAGACTTCTTCCAAGAAGACGACAACCTGCAATCATCCGAGCCCAACACCAGGTGGCGATCTAATGCATAGTGTGCAACTCTGCAGCTCTACATACCAAGAACAGATGCATACTGGTAAGTAGCATTTTCCTTACAGTACAATTTCAAAGAATTTCTTTAGGTTTTCAAACTCCACACTTAGAAAGTTTTCAAAGAAAAACATTCAATGTTATCCTATGGAGTAAAATAGTGTTATCAGTTTTAAGGTAAGTATTTGGTAGTGAGAGTTGAGGTTCTGGGGGTAGACTCAGGGGTCCCCCAGGGTCAAGGATGCACTCTTGTTACATCCTCAGCAGCACTAGGGCGGCTAGGTGCAGAGGTTTCTCAAAAAATGACCTAGACCACCAAGGCACGTTACACTGTTCCTGTTTTAATGTATCTTATGTTGTAAAGCATTACAACCGCCTCCTCAACTTTATAGTCACGGGGTTGGAGGTACATTTAACACCGTGCCTAACTTAAAAATCGCCTAGTCCCTTGTATATAACAACAGTTGTGAGACAACAACACACCTAGATGTCAAACATAGACAAAGAAAAGATGTGTGTGAGCGAGATGGCACCTCACGGGCGCACCACCAACGGGAACCTGGCAGGTACTCACTAGGATTGCCCTGATCTCATCATCGGCACCATCAAGCTCTAAAGAAAAATGTGTCCAGAAAAAACCAAACAAAACGTGTTTGCGAAAATGCAGTGAAATAAATGACAAACACCTATAGTGTCACAAAAAACATATATGACACACAAGCAACACATATGTAATTTTATTCTGTTTCTTTCGTGTTGGTTGTGTTCTCTAAAAAAAAAAGTGAGTCTGGTTACTACTTATCCACCCATACTCCACTTGCCGACATGTTCCATTGCCACATGAATTTTTAGGCAATTTCTTCAGGGCATCAAGTATTTTGGGCCACTGCATAGGACAATGTAGTCTTCACAACTCTTAAAACATGTGAAACAAACAAACGGTAAATACGTCAACCTGCCCAAAAAAACACATTTCTTGAGGCATTGGTTATACCAACTGCACACAGACACACCGTATTTACCCTCAACGGCCAAGCTGACTCCTACCAACCGAGAGGGCGGTACCATCATCTGCTTCACAATAACCCCAACTGTGAGTTATTTTCTTTCCCTTCGTTCCTATGTCACTATGAAGAAAAGCACACATACTGGTTGTGTACATATTAAATTAATTGTCACTGTAGACACGCATGGGTCCTATAGTCTTCTCTCCTACCCAGACCCTATTCCAAACTTTTTTTAAAACTCCTATGTTCGAGGCATATGGGCTGCAGGTGGTACATTTATGAATAGATCGCCATCTGGTGTTGGGCTCGGATGATTGCACTTGTTTTTCTTCTGGAGAAGTCTTTGTCGTCATCGATGACTCCTCCTCTAGGTGTTAGTGGGCATCGGCTCCATCCTTAGATTGTTTTTTTCCGCCATCGGGTTCGGATGAGGATCGAAGCGCTCCGGATCGACTTCGATAAAGAAAGTTATATTCGGCGCGTAACCCTTTCCAATTCGACGGTATTGTTATCGAACGAGACTACACTTCCATCTCGACGCGTTTCGAAGAACGACGACTACGAGAAGAAGCTCTACGTAGTCCAGCCCGGAGTCCATGGAAAGGACTCCATTCAAAAAATGTCCAACGTGTGGTGCTAAGTTCCCACACAAGGACCTACACGAGGTGTGCAACCTCTGCTTGTCCCCTGAACACGAATCCAGGGACTGTGAGGCCTGTGCAGGATTTTTCCTCAAAATCGACGATTAGAAACAGTCGAGCCCGAAGACACGAGGTATCGAGAATGCAGTCACAAGCAATCCCGGAGCTGTTCGAGGACCAGCACCCAGAAGAGGAAGAAGAGGGCGACGAGGCGGGGTCACAAGCGAACGAGTCCGACGTCGAGGAAGTCGACGTCCAACAAACCGTGAGTGACGACGTCCCTTTACCAAAGAACAGACCCCGCACGGTGTCGACCCCGCCCTCGAGCCCAGTCAGACAACAGAAAAAAGTTTCCGACGCCCCGCCTTCGGGCCCGGCAACGAAACCGAAACACTCGATTTCCCATCATGGTGGTTCCGATAAACGACCCACCCCGACATCGACACCGAAGCTCCATATCAAGGAAAGCTCGAAGTCCATGTCGACACCGAAACACGCTTCGAAGTCGAAAACAACCTTGACACCGAAGACACCCTCGACACCGAAGACATCGGATCCGAATAAAATCTCGGTGCCGAAAATACAAATAGACAGTCAAAAGAAAAAACACCTTTCGGACCCGAAAACTGCGGTACCGACACAGGAATATAAAACCGATCCTAAACAAAAGACTCTGTTTATTGATCCACAAACTGGCAAGGTAGTCACAGAACTACCCAAAAAGAGGAAAAGTGAACAATCGGACGACAAAACTCCGAAGAAGGGAACAATGGGGACAAATACAACTCCTCCCCCTTCTCCACATCCTAGAGACACACCCTCTTCTCCTATTCCTCACAATAGGCCAACTATTCCTCACACACGACCATCTACACCTACAACAGATGTAGAAAGTGACACAGGGGAGGGAGAACATCCTGGGGATGATGAAGACACAATCCCAGAGGAGGCAGACCCATGGGAACAGTACAATGTAGGGTCAGATAACGATAACGACCCTGAATTGTATCCGTCAAAACCTTCACCTCCTGATGATAATACTGGGTTTGCGCAACTCATTAATAGAGCAGCAAAATACCACAAGGTAGAACTACATGCAGAACCTCAAATAGAGGATTTCCTATTAGAAACACTACCTGCTGCACAAAGAACATCAGGAACACTACCAATGCTTAAGGGCCTTCTCAATCACACATCAGAGATATTCAAAGACCCGGTGAGGGCTAGGGTACTGAACCCAAGAATTGATAAGAAATATAGGGCAGCTCCAAAAGACCCAATATTCATCAAGGGACAAATTCCTCTAGACTCACTAGTGGTCACAAACGCTCGTAAGAGAGCAAACTTTATCTACAGGAGAAGCTCCACCTCCTGACAAAGAGTCTAAGCTAATAGATGCCTCTGGCAAGAGAGTAGCATCTCAAGCGGCAAACAGCTGGCGCATAGCTAATACACCAGCACTACTTGCAAGGTATGACAGAGCGCATTATGATGAGTTAGAAAAACTCATCACACATCTCCCTAAAGAACATCAAAAGAGGGCAGATCAACTCATACAGGAAGGGAAGTTAATTACTAACACTTCAATCAAGTGCGCCCTAGACGCGGCAGACACTGCAGCAAGATCCATAAACACAAGCATCATGTTAAGGAGACATGCATGGCTCAGGGTTTTAGGGTTCAAACAAGAGGTGCAAACTTCATTACTGAACCAACCTTTTGATGAGAAAACACTTTTCGGCACAGGGACAGATGAGGCCTTAGAAAAGATGAAAAAGGATACGGAAACGGCTAAATCAATGCGAGCATTGCAACAGCCGACCCAAAGAGGTTCCTTTCGTAGGTCCACCTATAGAGGAGGATCCAAAAATACAGGTACAAGCCAGCAACAAACCTCTTTTACACCGACATCACCCAGAGGTAATTCTAGAGGTAGTTACAGAGGTAACAACAGCAAGGGTAGAGGACGCGGAAACAACAACAACCGCAACTCTCCAACCCCAAAGCAGTGACTTCATACAGCTCCCCCCAGACCATATAACACCGGTCGGGGGACGCCTATCACAGTTCCTACCTGTCTGGGAAAACATCACATCAGACAGGTGGGTGAGACAAATTATCCAACATGGTTATTGCCTGGAACTCACATCTACCCCACCAAACATCCCCCCCAAACAGCGTCCAATGAAACAAGATCACTTAACACTGTTAAAACAAGAAGTACTATCTCTGCTACAAAAGCATGCCATAGAGAAGGTTCCAAAGCAACAACAAGGAACAGGAGTATACTCCCTATACGTCCTAATTCCCAAAAAGGATGGGTCTCTAAGGCCAATACTAGACCTAAGACCTCTCAACGCATACATAAATTCGGAACATTTCCACATGGTCATGCTCCAACAAGTACTTCCTTTACTGAAGAAAGGGGACTTTCTTTCTACACTGGATCTAAAAGACGCTTACTTTCATATCCCGATTCACAAAGCCCACAGGAAATATCTAAGGTTTGTGGTAGAAGGACAACATTATCAGTTCAAAGTCCTTCCGTTTGGTGTCACGACGGCGCCAAGGGTGTTCACAAAATGCCTAGCAGTGGTTGCAGCCCACCTAAGAAGACAACAAATACATGTCTTCCCATACTTGGACGACTGGCTAATAAAGGCCAAGTCACAAGAAGAATGTCTTCAGAACACACAGAAGACAATTCACATGCTGCACCAACTAGGGTTCACTGTGAACTACACAAAGTCACACCTGCAACCAAGCAAGGTTCAACAATATTTAGGGGCTACTATAGACACAGAAAAAGCCAAAGTATACCCCAATCCAGTCAGGATCCAGACAATGCTTACAATCATTCAAAAATTTCAGCCACAACACTCATTAACAGCAAGAGTGTTCATGCAGCTATTAGGGATGATGTCATCCTGCATACTGCTAATACCACATGCCAAACTACAAATGCGTCCGCTACAAGAATGTTTAGCGACACAGTGGAATCAGGCTCAAGGACAGATTACAGATCTGGTGTTGGTAGACGACCGCACACATCGCTCTCTGAAGTGGTGGAACACAACAAACATTGCCAAGGGGCGGTCGTTCCTAGAACCAATTCCACAGGTGACAATAACAGCGGACGCATCGCTCACGGGATGGGGAGCGCATATGGAGAAATATACAGTACAATGAAGATGGAGTGTGCAGGAAAGAAGGCTGCACATCAATCATCTAGAACTACTAGCAGTGTTTCTAGCATTAAAAGCCTTTCAAATGCATGTTACCAACAAAGCAGTCCTGATCAGAACAGACAACATGACAGCAATGTATTATATTCAAAAACAGGGGGGGACGCACTCTCTCCAACTATCCACACTAGCGCAGGAAATTTGGAGATGGGCCATTCCTCAAAACATCTATCTGTTAGCAGAACACCTGCCAGGAGTTCAAAACCAGATAGCAGACATCTTAAGCAGACAGTGGGAACAAATACACGAATGGGAACTGCACCAACAAATACTGCAACCATTCTTCCAAAGATGGGGATAACCAGAGATAGACCTCTTTGCCACTCATCAGAACGCAAAATGCCAAAGCTTCGCGTCCAGGTACCCACACCACCTGTCGCAGGGCAATGCGTTATGGATAAATTGGTCCAACAAATTTGCATACGCTTTTCCCCCTCTCCCACTAATCCCATTAGTGGTCAGAAAGCTGCAACAACACTCAATGACCATGATACTAGTAGCACCCACGTGGTCACGACAACCGTGGTTCACCACGCTCTTGCAACTCTCACAAGTGCCACACCAAAAGCTAAGAATTCTACCCATGCACCTTACACAGAACCATGGAGAAATAATGCACCCAGATCCCACACAACTGAACATAGCGATCTGGCTCCTGAAATCCTAGAATTTGGGTACTTAGATCTACCCCCAAATTGCATGGAGATAATTAAGCAAGCGCGACGTCCCACCACCAGAGCATGCTACGCAGCTAAGTGAAAGAGGTTTGCTATATACTGTACCACTAATAATATCAACCCTCTGGACGTATCAACAAAGGAGATTATTTGCTACTTACTACACTTACAGCAATGTAATCTCGCGTATACATCTATCAGAGTACATCTAGCAGCTATAGCAGCGTACCTACAAAACAGGCAGCACATATCCCTGTTTAGAGTGCCAGCGATAAAAGCCTTCATGGAAGGCCTTAAGAGTGATTCCACCAAGATTACCAACTTCCCCTGTCTGGAACCTCAACGTAGTACTCACCAGACTAATGGGACCACCTTTCGAACCTATGCATAGGTGTGAAATACAATTCCTTACATGGAAGGTGGCCTTTCTTATAGCCATTACCTCACTCAGGAGAGTAAGTGAATTACAGGCACTGACAATACAAGAACCATTCCTACAATTACATCAGAATAAAGTGGTTCTTAGAACAAACCCAAAGTTCCTGCCTAAAGTAATTTCAGCATTTCACATCAATCAACCGGTGGAACTACCAGTCTTTTTCCCAAAGCCACAGACAGTAGCAGAAAGGGCCCTACATACACGAGATGTCAAAAGGGCCATTTTGTACTACATAGAAAGGACACAAAATTTCAGGAAAACTAAACAACTATTTGTAGCATTTTCCCCAACACATAAGGGCAATCCTATCTCTAAAGCAGGCATCGCTAGATGGATTGTAAGCTGTATACAAATATGTTACATAAAAGCAAAGAGAACATTAACTGTTCCTCCTAGAGCTCATTCTACACGTAAGCTGGAGCATCTATGGCATTCTTACGAAACATTCCCCTAGATGACATATGTAGAGCAGCAACTTGGTCTACACCACATACCTTTACAAAGCACTACTGTGTTGATGTGCAGGCTACACAACAAGCCAGAGTGGGCCAAGCTGTATTAAAAACTCAATTTCAAACAGTTGCGACAGACACGGGTGACCACCGCTAGGGAGGTAACTGCTGTATAATCTATTCATAAATGTACCATCTGCAGCCCATATGCCTCGAACGGAATATGCTACTTACCAGTATGCATCTGTTCTTGGCATAGAGGGCTGCAGAGTGGTACATGCCCTCCCTGCCTCCCCGGAAACCTGTGTCTGTCCCAACATTATCTTATTTAGATACACTTACATGGGCATATCTTTATGTATTCTACTACACTACTCCATCTAACCCTACTATGGCAAAACAATCTAAGGATGGAGCCGATGCCCATGCGCACTAACACCTAGAGGAGGAGTCATCGATGACGACAAAGACTTCTCCAGAAGAAAAACAAGTGCAATCATCCGAGCCCAACACCAGATGGCGATCTATTCATAAATGTACCACTCTGCAGCCCTCTATGCCAAGAACAGATGCATACTGGTAAGTAGCATATTACTTACCCCCACAATAGGTTTGGTTCTACGATGCACCCCACACTTTTGTATTGCAGTGTATCGAACTAGCCCTTACTAAAAACTTTTTTTGCTACAAGGACAAGTTGTTCTTGCAGACGACAGGGACATCAATGGGGGCAACCATGGCACCCAGTCTGGCCTGCATTTATGTAGACCAGTTTGAAGAGCACGTCGTCTTTCCTTCCACCAATCCCTTCAAAGACCATGTGCGTCTTTGGAGGAGATATATTGACGACGTGCTCTGCATTTGGACTGGAGAGGAACCCAGGCTCCTGCAATTCTTTAACTGGCTTAATGTACAAGATCAGAGCCTCCGTTTCACGTGGTTATATAGTCGAGACTCAGCGGTATATCTAGATTTGGATATTGTAGCCATTGAGGGAGGTTAAGGACCAGGGTCCATCAGAAACCCACCGACAGGAACTCTTTGCTCGCCTATGATTCATACCATCCAAGGGTGCTTAGCGATAACCTGCCGGTGGGTCAGTTTCTTCGGTACCGGAGAAATTGTTCCACCACTGAGATCTATAAGGAACAGGCACAGGTTCTGTGTGACAAATCGGAAGAGAGAAAGTATCCTGCAAGAGTCATAAAACAGGCGAAGAAAAGGGCACTGATCACACCAAGGAGTGTGCTGTTGGAGGTGAACCACAAAGAGAAAGCTGACTGTCTTCCGGTGGTGATGACATACGATCCATTGGCCACAAAAATAAGACAGTCGATAAGAAAGCATTGGTCTCTATTGTCCAACAAAGATTTCAAGATGCCTCCCCCGAAGTTCGCTTTTAAATGTTCCAGCAAATTAAAAGACAAATTAGTACATACACGAACACAAGTTTCTAATTAACCTAATGAAAGTACCGTACCAATTGGACATTTTCCTTGCGGAACACGCTCAGTTTGCCCTTTAACTTCCAAGACAACAAGTGTAATTTTGCAATCTGGAAAGGAATGGTTTTTAAAGCAGTTCAGCAACTGTAACACCACCAACTTGGTATACAGGCTAGACTGTGAATGTGGATTGCAGTGCATTGGACTCACCACACGCAAGATAAAAACACGCATCCAAGAACATCTTAGCACACTAAGATCAGGAAAGCTCACCACTAAGCTTGTTCAACATTGCCATGGGAACAAACACACTGTTAACCACATTGGTGCTAAGGCAATTCCCGCTGGGTGCTGATTGATTGAAAATCCCATTGTTCATGACAAGGTCAGCTCGTCATAAGCACAGCTCCAGTGCACTGCATGACGAGCTGACCTTGTCATGAGCATGGAAGGGGTTAAGTGGGTAGTGTTGCAAAAAGTGACAGGAGACTCTCACACAGTAGAACGACTTTTAACGACTAAGGAAGCCAGGTGGATTTTCCAAGAGAGAAGTGAGAAAATGGGACTGAACGAGCTTCTAGAGTGGAATAAGATACATTGAAAATACCCTCTATTTAAATAAAGTACAGTTGGAACATTTCCAAACTGTTGATCATTAGGGCTTGGATGTTCTAATTGACATTGGCGAGGGATGATGCACGTACATATGTTACTCCATGGTAACCCATTATGTAGACATGTGTACATAATGGCTAGGGTAAGTGGGGGGGACCGCTGTTGATCTGTTGATGGGTCCAGTCCCAGTTTACACTGTCCTGTCGTACTAGTTAATTGATGTTACAATCATGAGCCAGTTGTTGATTATAATTTGGAATTCATGGGTGTGATTATGAACTGAATCCTAGATCGATTTATAACTAGGCTATTATCAATAGGAAACTGATGTCTTATGTTCCTACAGGGACAGGGTGTATTTTTGTATTTTTGAATAGCCATGTGGTATGCCTGTTAATATGGGTTGTCCGCTGTAGGGAGGAATAAAGTTGGATTGGAAATAATACCGATGTTGTGCTCCTTGCCGAGTTCCCGCGAGGTTTGAAATAAAGGACGTGTAATCGTGGTCCTTTGATTTGTTTTGCCCCGTTCCAAGATGGTTGACACTAAGTCCCACGAGACTACGCGGTTTGGAAGCCGCAGTGAGAACACGCTGAGATAAGCGTAAATAGAGCAAAGAGGAGCCCGGGAGAGACACACAGGTTGAGCTGATGCCGGAATTCCTTCTCAAAAGCGGTGAGGAGTGGGGGCTTGTAATCGAGTATGATGCACGTAATCTTTGATACAGACAGAGGAAGGATCTCACTCGAGAAATTACATGTGTGAAGAGACGTCTAGTTGTGGTCACTGTTTGGCAATAGCGGTACTCGAGAGCTGGTTCCCGGAGTTAGGAGGCACGAACACGAGGGCGTATGAGTAAGAAATATTGCCCACAGAAGAACGGAAAGGGTTTTTAATGAAGTTAAGATTTCTCCGGTTTTGACCTCGTGGCTAAGTAGATGGCGAGGTTTGACTAATTTGCAATACACAGGCAGCCCGGAGGATGGGGAGTCCGTGCTTTGTATGAATGACGACCGCCTGATAGTGGGGGTAAATAGGAGTTTTTAAAAAAGTTTGGAATAGGGTCTGGGTAGGAGAGAAGACTATAGGACCCATGCGTGTCGACAGTGACAATGATTTTAATATGTACACAACCAGTATGTGTTCTTTTTTTCATAGTGACATAGGAACGAAGGGAAAGAAAATAACTCACAGTTGGGGTTATTATGAAGCAGATGATGGTACCGCCCTCTCGGTTGGTAGGAGTCAGCTTGGCCGTTTGAGGGTAAATACGGTGTGTCTGTGTGCAGTTGGTATAACCTATGCCTCAAGAAATGTGTTTTTTTGGCAGGTTGACTTATTTACCGTTTGTTTGTTTTACATGTTTTAAGAGTTGTGAAGACTACATTGTCCTATGCAGTGTCCCAAAATACTTGATGCCCTGAAGAAATTTCCTAAAAATTCATGTGGCAATGGAACATGTCGGCAAGTGGAGTATGGTTGGATAAGTAGTAACCAGACTCACTTTTTGTAGAGAACACAACCAACACGAAAGAAACAGAATAAAATTACATGTGTTGCTTGTGTGTCATATATGTTTTTTGCGACACTATAGTTGTTTGTCATTTATTTCACTGCATTTTAGCAAACACGTTTTGTTTGTTTTTTTCTTGACACATTTTTCTTTAGAGCTTGATGGTGCCGATGATGAGATCAGGGCAATCCTGGTGAGTACCTGCCAGGTTCCTGTTGGTGGTGCGCCCGTGAGGTGCCATCTCGCTCACACACCTCTTTTCTTTGTCTATGTTTGACATCTGGGTGTGTTGTTGTTGTCTCACAACTGTTGTTATATACAAGGGACTGGGCGATTTTTAAGTTAGGCACAGTGTTAAATGTACCTCCAAACCCCGTCACTATAAAGTTCAGGAGGCGGTTGTAATGCTTTACAACATAAGACACATTAAAACAGGAACAGTGTAACGTGCCTTGGTGGTCTAGGTCATTTTTTGAGGAAGTATATGTTGAGTGGAGGGCGACCTATGCCCAATGAGTGCAGAGGCCCAACTTTATCCAATGGGGGATAGGAGGCCTCTGGTTGGTGGCTACTGACGAGCAGGCCATTTGGTTGTGGAAGCAAAGCTCCCGGACTTAAGCTCTGGGCAAATGGGTAAACAAAGTAGTACCAAAAGTGCACCCTCAGCGGCACTAGGGCGGCCAGGTGCAGGGTTCTGTTTCAACGTCAGATGTCCTGTTTGCAATGGGGAACCTCTGGTGTGCATAGGCACTGCAGGCTTGAGGACGAAGGTCTTCTGGGTGTGCCCACCACTTCGAGATGTATAGGTTGGGGGTTGGTTAGGCACCATCGGTTTGTTAATGTTAATGTTAATCGGTATTTGTAAGCGCTCGTACGCCCGAAGGCTTCATGGCGCTATAGGAAAGAACCAGGCAAGGCAGTCAGTAAGTGGAGCTGTACTAGCTCAGTAGTGTGCTTGAGAGAAGAGCCAAGTTTTCAAGGAGTGTCTAAAGCTGAGGATGTTGTCACTCTGCTTTAGGTGAAGGGGGAAAGAGTTCCAAAGAACAGCAGCAAGGTGGTCGAAGCAACTACCTCCAAGGCGCTTCCTTTTGAATGGGGGTACAATCAGGAGTGATTTATAAGTGGACCGGAGGTGACGGGAGGGGCTATATTTTTTGAATAAGTCTCTGATGAATAACGGGCCAGTGTCATTCAGAGACCTGAACAGAATACACCCGGCTTTAAAGGCCACACGTTGCTCAACCAGCAGCCAGTGTAGCTGCTTCAGACCAGATCTGATGGATTGCCTCCTGGGTATATTCAGAAGGAGCCTGGCTGCTTGGTTCTGAACAAGCTGGAGACGTTTGAGCTCTCCAATTTGGAGACCGAGATAAAGACTGTTAGAAAAGTCCAGCCTGGACAGAACCAAGGAGATGACAATCTGTGTGAGGGCTGCTGAGGAAAAGAAACGGGCGATTTTTTTTATTTTCTTCAGTTGGAAGAAACTAGAGGACACCACTGCTCCGACCTGTCTTTTTAGCGAGAGATCCTCGCTGATGAAGATACCCAGGCTCTTGACCGAGGATGACTTAGATGGGGGAACACCCATACTAGTAGGCCAGAAGCTGGGATTCCAACTAAGTGTGCTCTGTCCGGGCAGGACCAGCTCTGTCTTCCCTGGGTTGAGCTTCAGGTGATTGCAGCTCATCCAACTCAGTATGTGGGACATAGTTCTTTGAAATTCAACCACAGAGTCCTTGGTGTTAAGAGGAAAGATGAGCTGCAAATCATCCGCGTAGTTGAAAATGGTTACCTTTGCATTCCGAAGGGAGTACAGAAGGGGGCGTAGGTATACGTTAAAAAGCAGGGGAGATAACGAGGAACCTTGTGGTACCCCGCAGGTGGTAGGTATAGTGGGAGCGGAGAAGGAGCCCAGTCTGACCGATTGTGTACGGCCCGTGATGAATGAGCGGATCCAGCTCAATGCAGGGCCCCTGAGACCTGCCTGTTCGACACGGTCGACCAAGATGGTATGGTCGACCGTGTCGAATGCAGCAGAGAGGTCCAGAAGCACAAGCGCCTGATGGATTCCTGCATCTGCGTTCCGCCTCAGAGTATTTTGCACCGAGAGAATGACCGCCTCGGTGGAATGGCAAGGTCGGAACCCGGCCTGATTCGGTGCCAGATACTCAGATTTTTCCAAAAAGCTGGAGATACTATCACATACATGTGACTCCAGCAATTTGGCACAGTATGGCAACAAAGATATGGGTCTATAGTTAAGGGGATCTAACGGGTTTGCTCCTGCCTTTTTTATGAGGGGGACGAGAAGGGCTTTTTTCAGATTGCATGGAACTTTGCCCTGTACAAGTGACCCATTCAATATAGAAAGTAAGCACCCAGGAAGATTGGTGCCCACTTCTTTCAAGATGTGGGGGGGACAAATGTCATCAGGGGAGCCAGTTTTAACTTTAGTTAAAAGTTTGAGTAAGTTAACATTGCCTATGAGGGGGTAGGAGTCTAAGATGGCAGAGTTGTAAAAAGTGTCTGCAAACAAAAGAGGGGGCTGAGTGATGGGAATACTTTGTTTGATAGTACAAATTTTATCAAAAAAGAAAGAGTTGAGTGTGTTACAAAGCTCTTGGGTAGGGACCATTGGAAGAGAAGTTCTGTCACTGGTGCTAAGATTTTCCACAATATTGAACAGCTCCTTTGACTTATTTTGGGCCTTAAAAATTTTTTCCGAGAAGTAGTCAGTTTTACATTTCAGAATAAGATTTTGGTAGTCCCTGCGAGCCTTACAAAAATTGGCTCTGTCGTGTCCTGAATAGGCTGTTCGCCACTTACGCTCCATTTGACGAACCTTAAGTTTGAGGGTTTTCAAATGAGGTGTAAACCACCTGTGAGCGTCATTGGGGCGAGAGCGAGAGAAGTTGATGCAGGGAGCATGGGCATCAGCTGCCTGGAGTAGCCACTCCGAAAAAACTTCTTCTGATTTTCCTATGTCCTGATCAAATGAGGGACAGGTAGAGGTTAAAGATTCAAGAAAGGCCGGGATAT
This sequence comes from Lissotriton helveticus, assembly GCF_964261635.1. Classification (NCBI taxonomy): domain Eukaryota; kingdom Metazoa; phylum Chordata; class Amphibia; order Caudata; family Salamandridae; genus Lissotriton; species Lissotriton helveticus. The sequence continues at coordinate 1,770,502,587 of NC_136065.1, forward strand.
CAACATTCTTCCACATTCTTGCCTTCCCGCCTCGTTGAAACACGGGTTTACTGTTTTTTTCAATGGTCATGATGAAGTTGATCAAAAAGTGATCCGACCAGATGCAGGGCAAGATGGAGTTGACAGCCAGAGAGATGTTTTGAGACCAAATTTGGTCGAGGCTGTGCCCTTTCTCATGAGTAGGGAGGTGAATGTGTTGGATGAGATTCAAATCTAGAAAGGTTTCTTTCAGCGTAGCTGCCTGAGAGTCAGACTCCACCGAGTCCAGCCAGAGATTAAAATCGCCCAGCAGTACAATTTTGTTATGGGAGATAATCAGAGGGGCAAATTGTTCCGCTAGGGATGCAGCAAAAGAGGGCATATTTTGAGGGGGGCGATATATAAGGATCATAAGAAGTGATCCAGTGTCCACATCCATTTTGAAAATTAAATTGTCTGATCCTGTCAGATCAAGAGATGGTAAGAGAGAGACTTTAAGGTTTTTGCGAAGAATCGCAGCAACCCCTCCGCCCCTTTTGCCGGCTGGCCTGTCGACATGCAGTATATAATAATCAGAGGGAACTACAGCCAGGATGTCGGGTAAGGATGCCTCATTAAGCCAAGTCTCAGATAGACATAAAAGATCTGGTTGTTCGGCCTGGAGCAGAAGGAAGATGTCCAAATGGTGTTTAACCATGGACCTGGTGTTTAGATATAAACATTTGAGAGTGGTCTGAGGCTCATGTGGGGGTAAGGGAGCAGACCGTGGTAAGGGCTTGCAAGCTTTGGCAAGCATAAAATCAGGCTTTAAAATACCATAAGTGGCGGCGCGCTTTAGAATGTGAGCGGGTGGGGAGAGACTAGCGCTGTCAGAGGGTCTTAATGACAGCAGCGATGTAGCTGTGTATTTGTAATTTTGACCAGGGGTTCTGGCCCCGAGCCCCGGTCTGCCGCGGACGGGCGCAGACGGGCTTGACTTGTGCGCGACTTCGGCGCGCATTCGTCGCGCCCGCTGCGCTCCTGGATGCACATTGTTTATATGGCCTGCCTCCCGGGATGACTAGACCGCTAGGTTTGGTCCGGCTACCCCCAAGACCGCTAGGTTTGGTCCGGCTACCCCCAAGATGGCGGCACGTCTCACCCAAAGACCACCCAAGGCCGTGGGCCGTCAGGTGCCGGGGTCCTTTTGGGGCTGGATCACCTTACCAGCTCCTGGTCGCGGTTGGGGGAGGCCTTCTGGATTTAGGCTGCAGGCGTCCTCTTGAGGCAGGTCATGGTTCGCCAGATCTTGGGTCAGGATCGCTGGGTTGACCTCCTCATGGTGTTTGCCCACTCGAGTTCGGGCTTGGACGGCGGATGCAGTGTGGTGTTTATTGACAAATGAACAAATGTCATGTTCACGGGAGACCGTCTTTGTGGTTGAGGGCAGGCAGGTCCTCCGGGGTTTTCGAGGTTGCTGGCTGCTGGACACACCGAGATTTCACAGGAGCAGGTCCGAGGTGGAGACGGGCCGGTAGGGCTGGGGCCAAGTCAGTGGGCGTCTTCCTCTTGTTAGCTTCGGCACGGCTGTTTGGTCCTTCTTTTCTTGTTTCAGGTTCTTGTCTGCTTTCTTGGTTCAGGGCTGCCCCTAAATACTGTGTTATGGGGGCATTTTAGGGGACTCCACGTGGAGTGTGCTCACTCCACGTGGGGGAGTGAGCACAATCCCTAATCCTGATTGGGGAGTACCTGCCATCTGCAAGATGGCGGGCACTGAAGAGTGGGCTTCCCCCTCTCCTCCGCCACCTGAGGTGTGGTGTTTGCAGATGTGGGCACACCTGTGCTAGCTACTTTTTCCCGCCTGTCTTGCTGCCGAAAATGAGGAGACCGGAAGAGGGCCTGCTCCTGTTAGCAGACAGGCGGGGTTCTCATTACAAAGCCGTCCAGGCCTTTGAAGCTCCCCTGCCACCGATGGCTCTTCCTGGTCTGGGGGAGGTGTGAACATCTCCGCCCAGGTAAGGCTTTGTTTCTGGGCTAAGGGAGCGAAGGCTCCCACTAGGGGTACAGAAACATGTCTTGTTGTGGCGGGCTGGTGTGTACCAGTCCGGAACCCACCAGAGGCTGGTTGTTTTGCCGGGGGCATCTCTAAGATGTTCTCGGAGTACATTTTACCTTAAATACCACACTGGCATCAGTGTGGGTTTAATGAGCTGAGAGGTTTGATACCAAACTTCTCAGTTTTCAGTATAGCCATTATGGTGCTGTGGCGTTCGTAATGACAAGCTCCCAGCACCATATACTCTTAAAGGCAGTAGTGCACATACAATCTCTAAGATTGGCCTTAGGGGCTCCGGGCTCATGCACCTGTACCCTTACCACTGGTATAGGGCACCCAGCTAGAGGGGTGAATGATCTATGGCAGGGCAGTGGGTTGTAGGCATGGCACACAGGAATGTGTGACAAGAATGCCGGAGATTGTGCACACTTTTGTATTCCAGTAATCTTAGTTTTGAATTTCAACCGTTCAACGTGCAACGCTTGTATTATGCCTGCCTAGCATGTGACAAATATAAATCTGGGTCCAAGTCCCTAAGGCAACTTGGACACTAGCGTGCACTGCTGTGTTTGCTATACCTCAAAATAAACTGTGTAAACCCTGCGAAGCTGTTCTATCAATTTATAAGGCGAAATGTTTGGCAGCAGCTTTGTATGGATCAGCTATATGGGGGTACAAACAGGCAGAAGAACTTCAAAATGTAGAAAATAAACTTTTCCGAACTTTGTTATCCATACCACAGTCCTCGCCCACCTTTGCTACCCACCAGGAACTAGGGATGGGGTTTGTGTCAGATCAGATTAGTTCGGCTCCACTTGTGTGTTGGATAAAAGTTTGGAACAACCCGGATTTACTTTTAAATCAGCAGATTTTAAAAGTTTGCCTTAGGCTGGATAAAGGAAAGGAAATACAGTGGTTATCTTATGTAAAAAGGGAACTGAAGAAATTTGGGCGTATAGAGCTATTTGTAAATCAAGATGTTATTGTAAATGGGGATATCGCTTGGGTAAAACACTTTTTGACCCGAAGATCTATGGAAAGGGAGCATACTCAATTAAAAAAGCCTCTTGTTAGGGCCCATTTTTTGTTAGTTACGACACCGTTGATTGAGCCATATTTGCAGTTGGTTACAAGACCATTTCATCGCATATTGTTAACAAAATTTCGTTTTAATCTAATCCATTTTGTATTAGGAACATACGAAGGGTGGGGTAAGCCTGATGATATAGCTCTTTGCAACTGTGACTATAGCTCTAGACAAGATACAATGCATTTTACGCTTTTCTGCGGTCATTTTTATGAAATCAGAAATGAAATTTATAATACCACTGTTAAAGGGAATGGGGATTTTCCAGGCTAAGCCTGCCTTGCTTTATTTACAACTATTGGAGAATCCGTGGAACATCTTTAACATTGCAAGTTACTTTGTTGCCGCCGTGCGTCTTGAGAATCAAAGATGTGTTAACAATTTTGTCTGCTGATCTTTGGTGTAACTTCTATTCACCTGTATAATATATTTTCAGAAATATAATTGTTTTAATTGTATTAATGGAATTAGATTGTATGTACTGTGTTTTTGTGTACCTTTTATGATTTTAACTAATCGATTAAAGTGGTTTTGACTTGAAACTGTGTAAACCAATTATTTTTAATTCTTTCAAATAATTTTTTTAACTTTTATTTTTAACTTTTCATAACTCAACAGTCTTACATGTTCAACAGTATACAACATAAATGTATTTTGCATGCATTAGTACAATCAATTGATGAACAGCAGAACAGCACCAATGCAACTGTCCCTTCATCAGGGGTAAACCTGTTAACTGAAAAGAAAATTCATCAGATGTGCAAATAAATATGGAATAATGTCAATCTGTTTTGTGAAACTTAAATGTTGATAGAACGTGTCATCATAGTGTAGAAAACCTGTTGACACTTGTTAAGCTTCATTACCACCCGAATGCAACCCCTTTTGTGACACACCACTAAATAAACCCATCCGTAAAGAGGAAAAACCGGATGTGCTAGAAAACCTTCAAGTCGACCTGAAAACATAGTAACCTATCGTTGCCCCAGTATTGGAACTTTCATAGATTCCCATACTTTTGTATCATTCTCCGTCGTCGGAATGGGAGTCTCAGTAACAAAATAACATAGCAGTAGGTGCAAAAGAGAAAGACAAGCATTTACAATGCAATGGTCTCGGCATTATTAAAGGTAGAGCTATTGGCATTGCTCATGAAATTATTATTTTTTTTTTTTTTAAATCATAAATAAATGGCATTGTCATTTACAATGCCAATAGCTTAATAGCTCGCAAATGCATGACCTATTGCATTTAAACCCACACAGAGCCACACACACATACACAGAGCCACACACACAGACACAGAGACAGACACAGACACAGAGCCACAGACACATACACAGAGCCACAGACACACACAGCCACACACAGCCACAGACACACACAGCCACACACAGCCACAGCCACAGACACACACAGCCACAGACACACACAGCCACAGCCACACACAGCCACAGCCACACACAGCCACAGCCACACACAGCCACAGACACACACAGCCACAGACACACACAGCCAGACACACACACACAGACACACACACACACACACAGACACACACACACAGCCACAGACACACACACACAGCCACAGACACACACACAGAGCCACAGACACACACACACAGCCACAGACACACACACAGAGCCACAGACACACACACAGAGCCACAGACACACACACAGAGCCACAGACACACACACAGAGCCACAGACACACACACAGAGCCACAGACACACACAGAGCCACAGACACACACACAGAGCCACAGACACACACACAGAGCCACAGACACACACACAGAGCCACAGACACACACACAGAGCCACAGACACACACACAGAGCCACAGACACACACACAGAGCCACAGACACACACACAGAGCCACAGACACACACACAGAGCCACAGACACACACACAGAGCCACAGACACACACACAGAGCCACAGACACACACACAGAGCCACAGACACACACACAGAGCCACAGACACACACACAGAGCCACAGACACACACACAGAGCCACAGACACACACACACAGAGCCACAGACACACACACACAGAGCCACAGACACACACAGAGCCACAGACACACACAGAGCCACAGACACACACAGAGCCACAGACACACACAGAGCCACAGACACACACAGAGCCACAGACACACACAGAGCCACAGACACACACAGAGCCACAGACACACACAGAGCCACAGACACACACAGAGCCACAGACACACACAGAGCCACAGACACACACACAGAGCCACAGACACACACACAGAGCCACAGACACACACACAGAGCCACAGACACACACACAGAGCCACAGACACACACACAGAGCCACAGACACACACACACAGAGCCACAGACACACACACACAGAGCCACAGACACACACACACAGAGCCACAGACACACACACACACAGAGCCACAGACACACACACACACAGAGCCACAGACACACACACAGAGCCACAGACACACACACAGAGCCACAGACACACACACACAGAGCCACAGACACACACACACAGAGCCACAGACACACACACAGAGCCACAGACACACACACAGAGCCACAGACACACACGCAGAGCCACAGACACACACGCAGAGCCACAGACACACACACAGAGCCACAGACAGACACACAGAGCCACAGAGACATACACAGAGCCACACACACACAGTGCCACACACACACACACACACACAGCCACACACTCACCCCCAAAGCCACACACTCACCCCCAAAGCCACACACTCACCCCCAAAGCCACACACTCACACCCAAAGCCACACACTCACACCCAGAGCCACACACTCACACCCAGAGCCACACACTCACACCCAGAGCCACACACTCACACCCAGAGCCACACACTCACACCCAGAGCCACACACTCACACCCAGAGCCACACACTCACACCCAGAGCCACACACTCACACCCAGAGCCACACACTCACACCCAGAGCCACACAGACACCCAGAGCCACACAGACACCCAGAGCCACACAGACACCCAGAGCCACACAGACACCCAGAGCCACACAGACACCCAGAGCCACACAGACACCCAGAGCCACACAGACACCCAGAGCCACACAGACACCCAGAGCCACACAGACACCCAGAGCCACACAGACACCCACCCAGAGCAAGCACTGCCAGGGGGGGCAGGGAAGCAAGCACAGCCAGGGGGACTTGCTTGCTACAAATGAATGCCATGAAAAAAGGTTTGCTGAAAAATGTCGCGGCAGCAGGAAGTTTATGCAAAATAACACACTTTCAGTTCTTTTGAAGTGTAAGACACAGCGGAAGCAAAATTACATAAGTGCCCATGCTCATAGGTAAACACTTTGATCACATTAAAGTATTTCTGATAATTGACGCGGCCGTGCTCTCTGCTCTGCCTGGCATTACAGAACCAAGATAGGATGTGGCTTAACGGACAGATTTTCTGGCTTCGGACCTTGGGCGTAGGCTGAACATCCTGTGATTCTTTGCAAATCACTTACTCCCCTCTTGCTTGCTACAAATGAATAAAAAAAGTTGTGCTGATAAATGCCGTAGCCGCAGATGTTTTTGCAAAATAACACACTTTTAGATCTTTTGAAGTGTAAGAAAGGGCGGAAACTAAATTACATCAAGGCCCGTGCTCATGGGTAAACTTTGTGATCACATAAGTCTTTCTGATACTTGACGAGGCCGTAGGATGTTTAAGCAAAATATCTTAATTTCAGCTAGTACACTGCCTCCGACCACCAACAGCGGTCCAGTGCGTGGGTGCGTGCCTGTTAAACAGGAGCTGGTAGCTTAGCAGCCTCCTGCATGCAGCCCACGGCAAATACCAGCAGCAGAGTTCACCACAGGTCCAGCCCACCGTTGAAACCATGGCCCTATCATGTTCCGGTTCTGTGCGTAGGAAGCTCATCCAGCCAGGAGAGCTGCGGCCGGAGGGAAGGGGGGGCGAGAGCGGGACGGAGGAGTGCTGTGGGCGGAGGGAAGGGGGGGTGAGAGCGGGACGAAGGAGAGCTGCGGGCGGAGGGGAGGCAAGAGCAGGACGGAGGAGTGCTGCGGGCAGAGGGGAGGTGGGGGGGATGCCAGAGGAACCGAGCAGCTCCGGAAACCACCACCATGTTTCTCCGAGGCAAAGCAGAAATGCCTCTGAGAAAGCACTGGTCATTTTCGCATTCGGGGGGTTAGGTTTGAGTGACGGATGACGTCACAGGTTGAAAAAATGCAAAAAACACGCCCCCGAATCCGAAAAAGACAGGGCTTCAACCGAGTGACGCCCCTCTCCTCCAATGGCTGGCCTCTGTTTAGGAAGCCAGCCAATGGAGAAGCCCCCTAACTAAAAAACATAAAATCTTCGGACTCCGCCCACTGCTACGCAGTGCGACGGTCCTTGACCTAAAAAAGGCCTAGGCCTCATTCCCTTTTGTAGCAAATCCGCCTCTTTTTGTAAAAGAGACCAAACTAGACATCAGCCAATCGGAAGAGCCTCACCCCATAGAACCCTCCTGAAGGAACCTCAGAGCTTCAGATTTTTTACCGCACGTTGTGCTTAGGGAGTCTCCTTTGAGCTCTGCTCAATCTCTACTCTTCCAGAAGTTTTTTTTCAGGATTTCTCTTCAAAATTGTTAGTTGTCCCTTCCAGGATGTCTGATCCGGAAAAGAAGGCCCTTTTCAAGCCATGTTCCACCTGTGGCAAGAAAAGATTATTTGTTGAGGATAAGCATCAAGATTGCATCTACTGCCTCTATCCTGATCATAAGGCTGTGGAATGCAAGATCTGCCGCTCCTTTTCAACCAAGACCCTCCGGGATCGTGAGGGTAGGCTTCTTACATGGCTCCAGAAGTTGAAGTTCACAAAAGACAGTCTCCAGTGACAGTGAGGACTCTTCATCAGCGTCATAGACTAGAAGGTCAGTCAAAAGGGGTAGTGGTTCCCCTTCTCCTTCTGTGGAGCATCCTTCTAAGGCCTCAAAAAAGACCCACAGAGAGTCTGAGAGCCAAGGTCCAGTCGAATCTCCTCACCATGGTGAAAAGGAGAGGGTAGGACCATCTACGCCTGCTTCGGGTATGAAGACTGATCCAGCCTTCAAAAAACCCTCTTCTCAGTCTTGTGGAAAGTCTGACAGAAGTTCCATGTCGTCGACGATGAAGGCGTCGTCGACGAAGGAATTGAAGCCTAAGCTTAAAATGGTACCGTCGACGCGCTCGTCCACGGGCCAATCGACGTTGACTGGATCGTCGACGAGGAAGGAGTCGTCGACGGCAGTAATAGCGTCGACGAAGATGACGACCGCGACGAAGTGTTCGCCGGTGGTGACGACGGTGTCGTCGTCAAGGGCTTTGACGGCACGACGGCATCGACGACGCCCATCTCGCCGGCTAGTGTTCTTTCGTCAAGACGACGCCTATTCCGTCGACGAAGCCGACGACAGCAGTATTATCAGCATCAGTGTCGACGGGATCATCAACGATTTTATCGTCTGAGAAGAGAATTACGATTTCTATGACCAGGATTACACCGGTCATGACATCTCCTAGAAGAGTTACCCCCTTGCCGCCAGCTCTACTTTTAGAGGAGGATGAGGTTGAATCAGAGAATGACTATCAGGATTTATATGGCTATGCAAACAGTCCATCCCAGCTTCTGGTTAAATGCCAAGAAACGGATTCTGACGGAGAGTACAGCTAGGAATGTGGTTATCATCATTCTTCCCAGGCACAACTGTACTCGAGACAAGACATGGTGTCTGTACCATCATCTTTCTTGCAGGACCTTCACAACATGCTGCAGGATTACAAGTCTAGATGTTCACAACCTGCTGCTGTTCCAATTGCGCAAGCCATGCCTGTCCCTGCGGCTCCAACAATGGCTGCTCCCGAATTGCCGGCCCAGGTGTCATCTCAGCCACAGACACCGGTTACACAGGAGCCTTCAATACCATTGGACACCCATGATGATTCCTCGGATGAGGATCAAAATTTTGCTGACAGGACAGATCCAGGTACAGAATGGGATGAATGTCATCCCAGACCCAGCATCTCCATGTCCGGATCTGGTGGACTCCCCGCCAGCGGATATGGGGGGGTTTCATAAGCTAATGGAGGGAGCGGCTGGCAGATTCAAACTACCAATGCCTTCTGTTGCCACCGAATGTTTCTTATATTATTTTAAAGAACCTTATAAAAAGACAACAAGATCTATCCCTATTGTCCAGCATCTTTGGGATGAAGGCCTTAAGGCAATGAAGATTCCAGCGACGGTGGTCCCTGTACTACCGCGCCTCGACAAAAAATACAAAGCGCCTGAGGATGGTCCGGCATCTTTGACGGGACACCCAAGACCGGACTCGGTAATTTCTCAAGCGGCACAAAGGCAGTCACGCAACCCCTCAGCTCCTTTGACAACTCCTCCAGATAAAGAGGGCAGGAGGTTAGACCACGCCAAGAAGAGATTCTCTTAAATGGGGAGTCTTCTAGTGCGGGCAGCAAATGCCTTGGCGATATTGGGCAGATACGATCGCTGACTATGATGTGATGTTTAGCCATACTTGGATCAACTTCCTCCAGAGTCAAAGACAGAAGCTAAAAATGTTTTTGCAAGAAGGGGAGGCAACATCAATGGAAGTCATAGACTGTGCCATGGACGTTGCCACATTCTTTGGCTGGGGCTGCAGTCCTTCGTCGCCAGGGATGGCTTGAGGCGACTTGGTTTAGACCCGAAATCCATAATAAGATTCTGGATCTACCTTTTGATGGAGAGGCATTATTTGGAAAATTGATAGATGACACTCCAAGATATTAAAAAGGATACTGAGACAGCTAAGTCTCTGGGTACGCTTCAGTACCGTAAAGCTCCTTATAGAGGTTCCAGAGGCAAAAGCACAACCTACAGAGGCTCTTTTCAGCAGCAAAGGTTCTCATCATATGGCCCAGGTTTGCAACAGTACCGCCAACCTTATCAGCAAAGGCAAGGCCAGTCCTCGAATTTCTCAAGACCTAATAACAGAGGGAAGCAGGCTCGCCAAGGACGTGATACGTCCAAGAGACAGTAGCGTCCTCCTGGCTCTTCCTACTGTACCCACCTCCGCAAGATCATCAGTAGGAGGCAGGGTGTCACAATACCTTCAGAATTGGTCCAAGATGACATCAGACAGATGGGTGCTAAACATCATTTGAAATGGCCATACTTTAGAATTCACGCAAATCCCACCACCCAAGCCCCTGCTGCCATTCCATCAAAACATCTGCTTCTTCTGCGGCTCGAAGTTCATCAAATGCTCCTGAAGGGTGCTATAGAGCCGGTCCCCTCCGCCCAAAGAGAAGGATTCTATTCCAGGTTCTTCCTGGTAAGGAAGACGCTAGAGAAATGGCACCTCATTTTAGATCTCGGGGAGCTCAGCACCTATCTCATCTCCCTGTCTTTCTGGATGGTCTCTCTTCAAGACATTCTACGTCTCATCAATCCGGGGGATTTCATGGCCACGCTCGATCTCGAAGATGCGTACTTTCATGTGCCGATTCACCCAGCACACAGAAGGTTTCTACGATTTACAGTAGCCAAGAGCCACTTTCAATTCAGGGTTTTACCCTTTGGTCTTCGCTCAGCCCCGAGGATCTTTACAAAGGTGCTGGCACCAGTAGCAGCGTTTCTACGGAGGAATCACTTTCAGGTCTTCCCTTACGGTCCCCTCCGCCCAAAGAGAAGGATTCTATTCCAGGTTCTTCCTGGTAAGGAAGACGCTAGAGAAATGGCACCTCATTTTAGATCTCGGGGAGCTCAGCACCTATCTCATCTCCCTGTCTTTCTGGATGGTCTCTCTTCAAGACATTCTACGTCTCATCAATCCGGGGGATTTCATGGCCACGCTCGATCTCGAAGATGCGTACTTTCATGTGCCGATTCACCCAGCACACAGAAGGTTTCTACGATTTACAGTAGCCAAGAGCCACTTTCAATTCAGGGTTTTACCCTTTGGTCTTCGCTCAGCCCCGAGGATCTTTACAAAGGTGCTGGCACCAGTAGCAGCGTTTCTACGGAGGAATCACTTTCAGGTCTTCCCTTACCTGGATGATTGGTTGCTGAAGGCTCCGTCCAGGGAGGCAGCAAGGGAAGCGGTCGACGCATGTACAAACCTGTTCCTGAACTTAGGTCTCACTTTAAACAAAGAGAAGTCATCTCTGGTCCCGTCCAGGACAGTACGCTTCCTGGGAGCCATCTTGAACTCGAATCTCAAGAAAGCTTTCCCAACCTTGGAGAGGCTGGAAAAACTGCAGACCATGGCGCTAGACTTACAAAGAAGGTGTCTTTCAGTACGCCGCTACAAATCTTTTCTGGGGGTAATTTCTTCATGCATTAGTCTAATTCCACACTGCAGATTGAGGATGCGTCCTCTTCAGGAGAAACGGGACATCCAATGTAAACAGATTCACGGGTCGTTCGACGACCGGGTGACCATCACCACGGCAATGAAAAAGCGGCCTTGTGGTGGACAAAGCAGGAAAACTTGTCCCAAGGTCTTTCCTTCGTAAGCGATCCGTCTCCTCAGGTGGTGACGACTGATGCGTCGTTGAATGGTTGGGGAGCAGTACTGCAGGACCTGCATGTCAGTGGACATTGGTCTCCTCAGGACCATCGGCTCCACATCAATCTCTTGGAGCTCAGAGCAATCAAACTGGGTCTTCAAGCTTTTCTGCCTCGCCTAAGAGGTTCGAAGGTTCTCATCCGGACTGACAACACCACGGCCATGCATTACGTAAACAAAGAAGGGGGAACCAGGTCTCTCCCGTTGTCTCAGGAAGCTCAAGAAATCTGGGAATGGGCGATCCTTCACGGGATGTCACTACAGGCAGAACACCTGCCAGGGATTTTAAATGAGAATGCCGACAGACTAAGCAGATTATCCTCGATCAGTCACGAGTGGGAACTGAACCAGTGGGTTCTGGACGAGGTCTTTCAACAGTGGGGCAAACCTGCGATAGATCCATTTGCCACACCGACCAACAAGAAATGCCGGTCTTATGCAAGCAGGCTTCGCCACCGAGGATCATTGGGGAATGCACTTTCGATAGCCTGGTCAAGGACATTTGTCTATGCCTTTCCCCCATTCCACTGATCCCGAGGCTTATCAGGAAGATCAAAGTGGAACCATGCAAGATGATCGTGATAGCCCCTGCTTGGCCGAAACAGTTCTGGTTCACGGAACTCCATCTGTTGTCGCTGGCTCCTCCTCTTCCCTTGCAAACCATTCCAGACCTTCTCACAATGTCCGAGGGGCAAATTTGGCATCCGGATCCAGAGTCATTGCACCTGACAGCATGGCTCCTGAACAGCGAGAATTTAAGAATCTTCCCATCTCTAATGAAATAAAAGAAGTTCTCTCCCAGGCTACAGCCCCTTCCACGAACAAGACTTACCGTCTCAAATGGAAGAGATTTTGCATTTGATGCAGAAAAGAGGGTGTTGACCCTTTTTCTTCACAACCTCATCAACTTCTGCCTTATCTTTTTTCCTTGGCTAAGACGGGGCTGGCCCATTCATCCATAAAAGTTCATTTGGCAGCGATTTCTAGGTACAGACGTTCTGAGTCTGGACCTTCTCTTTGGTCTTCCAGAATAATTAAACAGTTTCTCAAAGGATTGTTCCGTGTCTATCCCCCGGTGAAGCCTCTGCTTCCTACTTGGCAATTGAATTTGGTCATCACACAGCTCATGAAGGGCCCATTTGAACCAATACATCGATCAGACTTGAAATTCCTTTCATGGAAATTGGCTCTCCTTCTTGCCCTCACATCAGCAAGACGCATTGGAGAGTTGCAGGCTCTCACAATCAAAGAGCCGTTTCTCCAATTCAAAAGGAATACAGTAATCTTGAGAACTAACCCAAAGTTCATACCTAAGGTGCCCTCGGACTTCCACTTAAATGAGCCGGTTATTCTTAAAGCTTTTTTTCCTCTCCCTACTACACCAGCGGAGCGGTCACTGCATTCTCTGGATATACAACGGTGCTTAAAATTTTATTTGGATCGCACCAAAGGATTCCGTAAATCCGCCCAATTGTTCATTGCTTTTGGTGGTCCTTGCAAGGGCCTCCCTCTTTCAAAACAAGGTATTGCTAGGTGGATTACAAGTGCCATTCTGCATTGCCATACTGCAGCGGGTAAGCCGCTGATCAGCAAGGTTAGAGCGCATTCCACAAGATCGGTGGCTTCTTCAACAGCTCTCTTCGCGGGAGTGCACATCAAATACATTTGCAGAGCTGCGACTTGGAGCAGCGTGCCCACCTTTACAAAGCATTACTGCTTAGAATCCTTGCAACAGGAGGACAAGGCCGTAGGCCAGGCGGTCCTGAGGAACCTCTTCCACAAATTGGTGAGCTTTCCTTTCTATCCCACCTTTATTCTGCACATTTTGGTGTTCATGTAATGATTGCTATTGCAATGTATATTTATGCCACAAAATGTGTTTATGGCTACTGCTTTGCTACTCTGATACAAAAGCATGGGAATCGATGAAAGTTCCAATACTGAGGCAAGATAACAAGTTACGTAACTGTGGTTCCCCAGTATTGGTAACTTTCATAGATTCCCATGCGCCCACCCACCTCCCAGAGGAAAGCTCAGCCTTCAGCAGATATGGTGACTGTTACACAACGGCTAGGTAAATCTAAGGCTCTGAGGTTCCTTCAGGAGGGTTCTATGGTGTGAGGCTCCTCTGATTGGCTGAAGCCTAGTTTGGTCTCTTTTACAAAAAGAGGCGGATATGCTACAAAAGGAAATGAGGCCTAGGCCTTTTTCTTTCTCTTTTGTACCGACTGCTATGTTTTGTTACCGAGATTCCCATTCCGACGACGGGGAATGATACAAAAGCATGGGAATCTATGAAAGTTACCAATACTGGGAACCACAGTTACAGACAGGTAAGTAACTTGTTTTCTTATATCTGGTCATGTTTTCACTCGTTGGTAAAAAAATAAATAAAAATCACATTCGAAAAATAAAAATATACCAGTATACCTTATGACCACCTTGTGGGACCTCAGGATCACCTGTGTTTTTCACAGCGTAATAGTTTACCTCTTGGATGCTAAAACCAAAACGTTGAAAAACCTCTATTATTCCTACCAGCATAGCCCCATATTTTTATGATGTCTATTTAGCTGTTAATAACACTGAAGGTGTCAACATACCTTAAGACTGCTTATGTCATCTTGATCGTGGTACAAAAAACAAACATCGTAGGAGGTATGATAATCTTGATGCTGCCATAACATTCAAGTAATCCACCATTATTGCTCGTGAACACAAGCAAACAACGATCGTATTACAATTGCAATCACATACCTCATGGTAAACCGTAATCCTATCAGTTAATCAGCGCAAATACCGTCAATGGTGACCGCTTCTAGATGCTGTTCGGGCGAAATAACCACCATTACCCCAAAAGAATAACGGACCCAAACCTAGTCTATACAAGAAATGCTTTCTTAAGAGTGTTACCTCTCGTCCTCACCACCGAGATTCCAGTCTCCCGCTTACCGGCTAAACATGTCTTCCAGCTTGCCATCAATTTACTCTAACAACAATCTCGCGAGAATGCTCTTGTGACAATCACGAGTGACATTGTTAAACATCTAGCGATACCATCCGTATACAATCAAATCACCGTAATCTGTTCAAGCCCGACCATAAATACAATTACAACAACCATGAAGCATGGCTATTCATGAAGTTATACTCCCCTACCTGTATTCCCCAGTTCGAAACCATTGTCTGAATTAAACCAGATATTTTGCAGTCCTTGACCACTCAACTGGCATCATCTTAGAATGGTGTTGTGCTTAGTGAAAGGTTCAGATAGCTCAAAAAGTGCACTATTGCCCAGAGTACATGCGATGTGGGTGCTGAGCTTTAAACATGTCGCTGTCACCATAATAATTTTCATTAGTTACTAGATCTTACTAGATACAGCAGAATCCCAACTTTTAGCTCTGTTTATCTTTTTATCCTAAGAATAATTTTAAATACGTTCAGTCTTGTATTGACGTATTTAAATTTATACGTAAATTGAAATTAATGAAATTCCACAAATTGAATAAAGTTGCCAGTTTTCTAACACTGGTTTCTGACTCTCAACCCAGTAAAAATGTGTTAATCTCCAATGTACCTATTTTGAAAACCATGCATTTGTTCGTTGATTCAGGCAATGAACCTCCTGTTGCTACTCAAGAAATATTACATTCTATAGGGGCTGCTAGTAGTTGTTCAGCTATTAGTCGATTTTTTTCCCCGTTCCACCTTTGTTCCCATGATGCCTAGAGATGCGATTGATGTTTTTAATGATCGAATGGTTGAAGATTTGAAGGGGCTGAATAGATCTATTGCTCTTAAACAAAAACGTAGGAGTTATGCAGAGCTTCGTTATTCTACTCAGAGTAAAATCATCAATCATGGCAACATTATTGTGAACAAGGCAGATAAAGGGGGTAATGTTGTTTTATGGCCTCGTGATATTTACATCTAAGAAGCAGAGACTGGTACATGGCCCCTTCTGTTATAGATAGGCATCCTTTAATGAACTTAATAAAGTCAAAGACTTAATACACAAACAGTTGGCCCAGTGGAAAAGGGATGGTCTACTCACTAAGAATTAGTTTCTTTATTTGAAGATTGACCACTCTATAACTCCCACACTATATCTGTTGCCTAAAGTTCATAAGGGATTGTCCCCAGTACCTGGGCGTGTGATTATTTCGGCCCAGAATGGCTTACTTGAACCTATCTCTAAATATGTTGATTTTTTTCTGCATAGTTACATGGAATCTCTTCCGTCATATATTAGAGATACAGCTCATTTTTTACAAAATTGAAGGAGGTCATTTGGAGTCCAGATTATCATTTTATTGTTATGGATATCTCTTCACTCTATACTTCTATTAACCACCAGAATGGTCTGCATGCAATTCAACATTTCCTGTCAAACAGAGATATTAAATTCTATGAGCATAGTAAGATGCTAGTGAAGATGATTGAATTGTGCCTTTACAATATTTTTTTTCTTTTCAACAATGAGGTTTACCAGCAGTTACGGGGCGTGGCCATGGGTGCATGCTTCTCCCCCAGCTATGCGTGTTTACACGTAGGTTGGTGGGAGGAGCATGTCCTGGGTCGCGCCCTAGGCTGCAATGGAAACAAAGGCACTGGGATCACTCACTTATGGTGTTTCATAGATGTGTTTTAATCTGGAAAGGGTCCAGAGAAACTGCGGAACAATTTGTGATCAATATTAACAATATGCTCAATTTAGAATTTACCGCTACCATTAGCAATGAGAGAGTTGAATTTTTGGATGTGGAAGTATATATTTCGGAGAATGTCATCCATACTAAGTTACATAGGAAAAGTACTGCCGGCAATTCAACTCTCCATGCTTCTAGTGCCATCCCCGCCATTTGATTAAGAGTATCCCCTCTGGGGAGTTTTGAAGAATCCAACGTATTTGCAGCAATGAGAGTGATTTGGAATTTTGTTTAAATGAATCGTTCCAAAGATTTTTGGTTTGTGGTTACAGAGAGATCGATCTTAAGACTGCATTGAAGGAAATGGTTTTAACTAATAAAGATTCCCCTCAGGTGATGAATACTGGAATTGTACCATCTACTAGTGAATTGGTGCCTAAAAAAGAGGATGACGGTTAGATTGAATACTACTTATAATAGTTATGAAAAAAAGATTCGTAATACAGGGCTCAAATTCCACTCGACCGCTTGCATAGTCGAGCTAAATTTAACATGGTCGAGCTGTTTTTAGGTCCTACTTGCCCTTTCAGGCGAGTAGGAAAACACGCCAACTTTTGTCCTCTGGCTGTGAAAACGGAGCAAATGTGATAAGATTACAAGATTTAAAGGCATTTTTATTGCTCACAAAGTTAATGAGCAATAAAGATGCCTTTAAATCTTATCTTGTCACATTTGCTCCGCTTTCACAGACGGAGGTCAAGTAGGTTGCAGTTAGGTCGAGGACATTTTTTAAGGTACTAGTCCTGCAGGACTAGTACCATTTTTTTAAATTTTTCGAGCCCTGTAATATCCTAAAGTCTGACTGGTCGATCCTTAGAACTGAAATCACCTTGGCACCACTACTAAGTGGTGCCAAGGTGATTTCTTGTGAGGTTTCCTGTATTACTTTCAGGAGGGCTCCATCTATGAGGGATGCTTTGGTTAAGACCAGTCCAGAGGTAGTTAAATCGTCAAATTGGCTCTCTAATCGAACAGGTTTTTTTAAATGCAGTTCTTGCAGAGCCTGTAAGTTCGGAGTTAACACGCGGGAATATAGTGATGCTTTTAGTCAAGATACTAAAATGATCAAATGTTTGTTTACCTGTAAAATAGATTACGCTGTTTGTTTTACAATGTTTTTGCCATCTTCAATACATTGGGAGCACTAAGCTCCAGGTATACAATCGCATCCTGCTGCATCTCCGAGCAATTGTCAACTCCGATCCCAGTTACCCTGTGGCGCGTCATTTTAAATTAGTACATCACAATACTCTCAAGGATTTTAGTTATTTTGTTATTTATATTGTTTATTATTTTTTCACTTGCACTTTATTTATGACACTAGGCATCCGTAACCATGTGATTTTAATGAATCTACTTTAGATTCTATAGTCGATGTTATTTTGCACTATTCCACTTTATTGATGCTGTTGTATGCACTATCTCCTTTTTGAGCATTGATTATAGACTTTCTATTCATCGAATATTTTGATAACCCTTCTAAGATTGGATAAAATGTGGGCACTAGTCTGTGATTGTGGTTAATAATTATATGCATTGTTATTTATTATATTATATATTTATTTGTAAATGCTTGGTTTTCTGCAGCTCATCCCTACTAATTGTAGCTCTATTTCTATTGAAGTGGTTGCTGTTTTTAAGTATGTCTTCATTGCTTATGCTACACTGGGAGGAGTATGTGTTTTCTTTCGGCATTTAAACTCGCTGTTTTCTGAAACGCGTCATGCTGCCAGTAAAGGAGGAATAAAGCACCATTTATCCTGAATTTCATCTTGTGTGGTCGGTACCTGCTGTTTGTGATCGTTATCACGTCAGGAGTGACGACTATTATATATATATATATATATATATATATATATATCAATCTATCTATATATAGTAATCAATCTAAAAAAACATAGGTTTCAGGCCTGATATAGTTAGGAATTAGCATTTAAAAAAAACCTTTGAAATTCACTGAAAAAACCATAGGTTTCAGGAGTTATATAGTTAGGAATTAGTTTTTAAAAAACCTTTGAAATTCACTCAAAAAACTATAAGTTTTAGTGGTGTTATAGTTAGCTGGACATTTTACTCATACAAAACCAATGAAATTGCTCCTATATAGTTAGTTGTACTAACTATATTTCGCGCACCCGCAATCCACTGCTGATGATGTCACATATTAGATCATTCATGACATGGTCAGTGACATCACTGATGACATCTCAAATGACATCATCCAGTGAATGTGGTTTGCTTCGTTATTTAAATATGCATTATATATATAGCAATTTACATTGAAGAATGAGTGGATATATATAAATAAATATTTGGATGGAGGATTTAGTAGCAGTGTAATTGACTGTTTACTTGACCAATTTATAATGTCTCACTAAATATAGTGGATAGTGACTAAACTGTGTGAATATCTGTATCACTTTGTCAGTTGTTGTGTAAACTGATTCTACAGTTGGTTACTAGCTATGTGAAAGTCTATATTAGTTATTGATTAGTTAACTGAGTATTTGTATGGGAGTGTGAAAGTGTGTGTGGTTCGGTGGGGGGTGTGTGACTGTCCAAAGATGTGTGAATAGTTGATTCAGTAGATATATGAAGTTAAAACTACATGTTCTAACAGTTTGGGTGAGGGAATCTCTTTATGGGTGTGGTGATGAGCAAATATATTTCTCAACGGTACAGGTCCAACAAACTAGAAAAATAAAAGGCAGTGTATGTGTCAATTGTTGTATATAAATAAGTATACATAAGACACAATGATTGTGTGAGTGACTGTATGGATAACTGTATACTTGTAATAATGATTTTATAATTCACTAAGTATGACTTACTATCTAAATGAATAGAAGTGGTGTTTGTATAAGTGTTTTCTTTTGCTAAGTAAATATGTAAGTATGATCCATTGTTTGCATAAGTGAGTAGGATGACTTCATATGTGAATAGGATGCGTGCTGTTTAATGTCGATATAGATGTAGAAGTATTTTTGATAGTGTTCTATTGTTCATTGACAGCATGTATGAGTGAATCCATAGGTAAGTGATTAGATGTGTGTATACATCTATGAATCACTGAGTGTATTTTTAGATACTTGTATTGCTGTGACAATGGATTTAAATATGATACTCTGTATTTTACAAACAGTGATGAAAAATTGTAATAGTGTATGAAAAGGTGTATGTGATTGTCACGTGCTAGCATTAGTGGCCAAGGTTGAGAGCACTGTGAGCACTGAGTGTAGGATTCCAGTCCGGGCTTGCAATCTTCCCGTAGACCAGAGCAGCGCCAGGCAGCAGAGAGGAGCGGAGCCTGTCTGCGGAGCCAGCTAGCCAGCTACTGCACCAAGAGACGCCGAGAAAGGCAACACGGTGAGCCCTGCAACCTCACTCCTGCCCCCTCCCCTCCACCTGGGAAAATCGGCAGAGGCGCGGGAAGTCGCGGGAGAGTCCCGAGAAACGGAGTGAAAAACGGAGCCGCGAAAATCGGTAGAAAAACCGAGGCGAGGCCGGCGGAGCAGGTGGGACCAGTGGGGTCTGGGGCCTAGAAAATCCAGCAATTTCACGTCCCTTGGGCCCCCCCAGCCTCATACAACCTCCTCACAGCCCTCTACAGTCACCTAAACGCACACACATGGTCTTCGGTGCGAGACTGATGCCTAGTGGCCATCGCCGAACCCACAGAGCGAGCAAGCCGAGCGGAGTGTGAGAGCAGACCATAACGGTCAGAGGACGCAGAAGAAAGCAGCGGTGGCAAACTACTGCTCACACACCCCCCTATCCCCTGCCAATAGAGGACCGGGAAGCCGAAGGAAACACAGCACGAGCAGGAGGCCGTTGCTAGCTGTAAGTGGGGAACAGCGGGGGAACAGTGTAAGCGAGCCGCGCTTGCCTGCCGTCTCCCGGCTGAATAGTCTGCCCGCGTGCTAATTGGTTGTAGCTACTGCCCCCACTGACGCTGACGCGAACCGGATCCCGAGCGCCCTAGAGCTGGGTGCTGAGGCTTGAGCACCGGGTGTGGGTCTGAGAGCGGGTACAACTCCTCATACTGGCCCGCAGCCCCGCGGGGACATGAAGTGAAATGGCTTAACCGGCAGCGCCCAAAAACCTTAAGACACACTGGGAAACAGTGAATTGTCCGAAATCTGCCAGGAACCACAGTGGTGCGAGTGGGCACAATCCTTTAACCTGCCCCTCTGCTCCGCTGCAGTAAACAGTGGTTTTGATCCAATCGGCAGCGCTTTAACCCACTAAGGACACGTTGGGAATCTTGTCAGGAACTACAGTGGTGTAAGCGCCAATCACTTGACAATTTGAACAATTGTACAATTGAATAATTTCCCAACACTGTGCTTAATTGAACTTATTTGAGCGGCAGTAACAGCAACACCTGCAGCAATCCCTTGCTGCCATCTAACCTGCAGCCGCTACGGGGGTACAGTTGGACAGTGGTAGCAGGTGGTGTGAGCGCTGGAAGTAAAAGGCATACGGCTGAGACAACAACTACCCTGAATGTACTTCTATTTCCATCAATACAACGTCACTAAAATCTACACCAGTGGCAAGCCCTAACTTCCTCGTAGACAGTTACTGCTGAATAGGGAAAGAAGGATAAAACGCGAATCAGCATTAAGGTCGTGGCACACACCGCATCCCGCCTGTCACAGGGGGTGCAAGCCAGGGGGGTGACCTGTGCACCCTCCAAAGGACCTCAGTGCTAAACAAGGTGCGAGGCT
Source organism: Lissotriton helveticus (assembly GCF_964261635.1). NCBI lineage: Eukaryota > Metazoa > Chordata > Amphibia > Caudata > Salamandridae > Lissotriton > Lissotriton helveticus. The sequence continues at coordinate 1,770,523,743 of NC_136065.1, forward strand.
GTAAGCATCCAATCCAGTACCAGGAAATCTCAGAAAATACTAATTAATTCAAAACCTAATAAAGCAAACCAACTGGAAAACAAAAAGATGAGATCTGGGAAGCAGAGAACAACTCCACCGAGAACCACTAGGAAGAAAGCCAAGACTAAGTCGTCCGCTCACCTTCAACAAGCTGGTCCACTCCCCAGTTTGACATCCCCTACCTATTCAATTTTTGGAACCCTGAAACCTTCCGGGAAGTTTACATTCTTGAAGGACCCAATGTCAGTGATCTACTCTATGCCGGCAATCTCAAATGGCCTACAAAAACCCATGACGCCGAACACTTGTGAGACAAAGCTAGAGAAAATGGACATGTCGCTTCCCAAATCAGTCTCAGGCACAACGCCGAACGGACCTGAACTGAATCACAACTGCGTGGATCTAACTCATGACACAAACACAGGCACAATGCAATGTCAAGCTCAAGTCCATAGGGATATTACTACATCCAACCCGCCAGTAGGACTTGACAATGAGAACTCACTAACAACAATGCCTACTTCAAAAAGATCCCTGGACACTTCCCTTGAAGGACACACAAGCAAAGTAATACCTAACAACAGTGGAACAAACTTACCTATGATTGAAAGTAAGCGTTCAGTAAGCACAAGGGATAGTCCTTGTGAGAGGAATAGCCCTCACAATATCAATTTGAGCGACTCCCTAGACAAGGCTCACCCTAATAATCAGTCAACTCCAAGACCGGTCTCGCGCGCAAACAAATATTTAAAATCTAGTTCAGAAAAAACAAAAGACCAAAAACTGATATGTAAACCACACACAATAATAAATAATAACGAAAACATCGCAAGGCATAAGAACTGTTCATTCATTAACGCAACTGGAAGTGATTTGGACCAAACCAGTACAAGCGATAAATCATTCCTTGCTGCACTGGAGGACCAAGTAATAACGATTCATGACTCACAGTCAGAAGTTTCATTAAACATAGGTCGTATGAACAAAAGCAAAATAAAGACCCTTAGTAGAACGAAACCGGCATCAGATAACGAAATACTTACTTATGCAAGACCTTGTGACAAGGATGGTCCAAAGAAAGCATTCATATTAGAAACCTCAAGCTCATCTTCACCAGACACTGCATCAAGAGTAAGCAACCCAAAACTTGAACAAAATCGATCCCAGGAAATGAAACAAAAAACATTGTTCAGCGAACAGATACACCCGGAATTTTGTACTAGTCAAAATAGAGACCACAGCAATCAACCAGAAACTGAACAGGACGTAAAAAGCAACCTAGAATCCATATTGACTCTCCACAGTGCGCTGGGGTGCATATTGGAAACGTCCATAAAAACCCTCAATATGCAATCAGATAAACTTGACATACAAATATACTTAATGGGCTCAATAGCTGACCATATAGCTGGCATAAACAAAAAACTTGACATCATGGCAGGCACATTCAACAGCTTCATGGAGCAAGTTTGCCCAAGTATGCCAACCCAGCCGTGCACTTGTTATCCAATACTGGACAAACTGCAGGACTTGCCGCGCATACTAAAGGATATCCTGCAGGAATGTAAGCAGGCAAGTCTATCCACTAATAATATCCAATCAAGTGGCGATTTGATCTCCTTTGACCATCTAGTGACACAACCAAGCGATGTAAGCAAGCCTAGGAACGTAGAGGCAACCCACAAAGTTGCTCCTCTACAACAGCTGACAGAAGGAAATGATAATCCTAACAGCTCAGGCATAATAATAGACGAAGGAATGGATAATTTAAATGTAAAATCCAACACTCTCTTGATAGGTCAACCTAGCAGCACTAGATCTTACACAATTGATCAAACTACCAAAAATGACAATGGGACAAGACTAACCAAACGTCAGAAAAAAAGGGCCAGAAAAAACAGAAATCAACAACCTAGATGCGATCCTGAAAACAAGCAGATGATAGCAAACTTCCCAATCTTCGATCAAGCAAAATCAAAAGCAAAAATTAGGAGTGCCATCAAAGATGACTCACCGCAGTCGATGATAATGAAAGACAAAAAATATAACGATCAGAAGAATGTACCGGATTGCAGGACAGAAATTCTTAGCAAACAAGCACAGAAAAACTTGTCCAGCAGACCCTTATATGCAGCAGTAGCCACCCCCCCAAAAGTCTTGGGTACAAGGAACCCTCCAACTATTGATCAATGTGATTCTATAGGATCATGTCCCTCCTTTGACCAAGGAACCACCCTTGCAGGACATTCAAGCATGCCATTAACGATTTATCAATCCAAACTAGAAAAACCTGATCCTGCCTCGACACAAAGTCCTACTCTGCAGAGCACAAACAAGCGACACACGATAATAGAGAAAGAGCAAAATAATGGCAAACCTGGTAAATACAGGCTTTACAGTCAGGTAACCAAAAAATCTACCGATATAGCATCCGCAATTTTAACCACCACCTCAAGCGCGGGCACAGATACTGACAGGGAACTGGCAACAAATGTTAATAGGAAAGACTTTGAACTCATCAAAGTAACCTTCTCCACCGACATAAAGGTAGTTAACACTGAATCAACAAACAAAGTAAGGGGAAGAGACCACCCGGAGAATCCGGTTGACGCAAATGAGTGCATAGCAGCAATGAGGCAAACAACAAGAGTGGAACAAGAAGCAAAAACATTAACCATGCCACAAATACGACTCCAGAATGGTGAACATCACTTACTTGAAAATTATCACACCGTTAACATAACAGACACTGGAAGTCGCAAGCAAACGAAACAACGTCAAACCATTAAAACTTGTGACAATTCGCAAACAATAAAGGAGGAAACAAGTAACAAAGGGAAACTTCTCTTCATCCCCGAATATGAGCTACAAGGCTCACAAGATTACCTAAACCGAGGGAACATACTCCGTTTAACATCAGCAATCCCAAGCCTTGGTCACCTCACTTCAGCAGATCTTCTCTCGGTTGAGTTTATAACAACGAATGACGAGGCAAAAAAAGAATGCACGGTTACAATATGGAGGGACGCAAGAATAGTGACCCACATTCTTTCTGAGACGGCTAAATTTAAGAAATGGGGAATCGTTCTGAAGGAAGTGGCCAAGGCAGCGTATCCGTCCCCGCTCCTAAAAAGGAGCTATGAGATGGGACCCGAAGTAGCTGAGTGTGAGCATCTATGGCCACAATCGTCATCTCCCAATTGAACCTCCCGCAAATCAACCAATATTGAAAGACATGTCATAAAGGTACTCTCTTGGAACATTGCGGGCGCAAAAGACATTGTAAACAAAAATGGCAAAGCTGTCACCTGGGCTCCATATGCAATAATAGCCCTACAAGAAACGTGGCTAATTGAACCAATTGACATACCAGGCCGGCTATGCTATCATGTAAGTGCGACCCGCCCACAACGCTTCGGGCGAGCTAGTGGGGGCCTCACCATAAATATTTCAACAGCCTTAAACATCAAAGCATCACAACTAGCTGCAACAACGCCGGACATGCAAATTCTAAAATTGGAAAGTACAATAATGACCACAACCAGAACTTTAATTTTAATAAACACATATGCTAACCCAAAAAAATCACTCAAAAAAGCACTTTTTCAACGTATAATAACAGTGGTCTCAAATATGCGTTTGGAACATCCCAACTGGGAGATAATTCTCACTGGTGATTTTAACTCTAATCTGCTACAAGAATCAGAAGATGAAATCAACATCAACGCAGCTAATGAAATCTGGAATGTCATGCCGCAGGTGATTCCTCAAGTTAGGAAGAGTGACAAGGAGGGCAAACAATTCATGTGGGATCTAGAAAATCTAGGCCTAAGGGTACTCAATGGAAGATCTAACCAAGATAACCCCTCCTCTATGACCTATACAGGCTACAATGCAAGTTCCATTCTGGACTATACGTTAGTCACATTACCCCTGTTAAGCCAAGTACAAGACTTCCACATAATTTGTTCCTTGGACAGTGACCATTCAATACAACATCTTGAGATTCGGATGGGCATAACTAAACACGCACCAGCGCCCACGTTACCAGGCAACACCACAACCATTAACCTGAAGCGGCTTAAGTGGACGAGTGAATCCCTCCCTCAAATAGCTAACGATGCTAAGACCTTATTACAAGCGCTCCTAATAGGGAACGTTCTGAGCCCAGAAATTTGGAGTGACTATTTGAAACAACTCCCGAGGACCAGTATAAACAATAAAACCAAAACTCCTCTTAAATTTAACATCAGATTCGATAGTACAGCACGATCATTAAGGAGGCACTAGAAAAAATTAACGCATCGAGTACATGGTCAAACCCAAAATTCCAGCATCTGGGTAGCAGTACGTCAGGCAAGGAAACAATACAAAAAATTAATATGGACTGAAAAGCAAAATCTTGTAAATGAATTCTGGTCTAAACTACTGCATAATATAAAGAGAGCAGACTCGAGGGCGTTCTGGCTACAAGTTAACTCCGTAAACCGGATAGCTCAACCAATAAGCATGACCTGTGTAACCGAACCGGAATGGACCCAACACATAACGGATACATTTTCAATAAATAATTTGACGAGACAGACAACTTTGCTAAGCAAAATAACAGATAAATCAGTGGGGGAACACATCTCACAAGTCCATCAAGGGGACCGCTTAAATGCCTGCGAAAGCTTGGTATCGCGCTCTAGGCAAGATTATGAGCAAAGCATACTAAAAATAATCAAGAAAAGTAGGCAAGATAGCGCCCCTGGTCCAAACGGCGTTCCGCAAGCCATCTATAAGGAGGACCCACAGTACTGGGCTAGTAAATTCGATTCGCTTTTTCGAACAGTAAACAACACAGGTGGTATCCCAGAGAGCTGGAGGGGGGCGATCATAACTCCAATCTACAAAGGCGGAGATCGTAAAGATCCAAATAACTACCGCCTGATCGCCCTCATTGACGCTGAAGCAAAATACTATGCGTCAATGATACTAGCAGACCTGGCTCAATGGTCAGATAAGAACAACAAAATACCACTGAACCAGTCTGGGTTCCGCCGTGGCATGGGAACAATGACGAATGCTATGGCCCTATGCCTGATCGCAGAGAAAAGCCTACAGAACCGCCAGGAGCGCTATACCTGTTTTGTGGACTTCAAGGCGGCATTTGACCGCGTCAACAGGCAATTGCTATGGGCATAACTAAAAAAACTGGGCCTACCGGATTCACTTCTCTTGCCAATTATTAACCTGTACACTGATACCTGGATGCAGGTAAAAATCGACAATGGACATTCCTTAACCCGGAAGATCAACACTGCCGACGGTCTAAAGCAAGGCTGTGTCTTGGCCCCACATCTATTTAATCTATTTATGGGTGATCTCACAGAAAGCCTGGACAAGGTCAACGCACATCCTCCCCGGTTAAGTAGCCTCTGTGTAACGCACTTATCGTACGCGGACGATGTGGTACTGCTGAGCCAGACAAAAATTGGCCTTCAACGCCTACTGCATGACATGTCCGATTATACAAAAAAGAACTTGTTAACTATAAACATCAGGAAAACAAAGGTAATGCTCATAACGCGACGGCGCAAAACTTCACCAAACTTCCAAATAAACAATGATCAACTGGAAGTGGTAAATAGCTACAAGTACCTGGGGGTACATTTAGACAACCGTCTCAACTTCCAAGTGCACTTTAAGGACATGGAAAAAAAAGGGTCCACCTTACTGCACGCTTTCACTAGTTTGGCAACAGAGCTAAAAGGTCCTCTTGTCTCCCCCTTGCTAACCGCAATGAAAGCAAAACTGTTACCCACAATAGCATATGGGAGTGTACTACATCATGGGAAAAGTGCTACTCTCATAGACAAAATACAAACTAAAGTCTACAAACGGGTCTTTTCCCTACCGAACAGCTCCTCACCAGCGCAAGTAAGACTTGAATTTGGACTACAATCTCAAGTACTACTGAAAAAATATGAGGCCATCAAATTCTGGTACAACGTTTGGAGGAACAAGGAGAACAAAATAAATGGGGCATTGTGGGAAGCAATCCATACAAACCCAAACTCCGAGCATGCAAAGTACCTAAAACTCTCACTAGATACAACCGAGCTGGGACCATTGTGGGAAACAAAACTGCCAGTTTCTTCGTTCAAACAAGCGATCGTGAGGATCGCTAAGAAACACTCGTTCCTCAACGACAAAATAACCTTCAGTGCCCGGACCCACGCCTGGAGGACCATCAAATCATACATAAAGCCCATACCAGCAGCTTATTTAGACATTGCTTTTTCATTTTTTATTAAATGTAAATTCCTTCAATTAAGGCTGGGCAATCTCCCGACTAGATTTGATCAACCAAAATGGAAACCACAAGAAACAACGGAATGCGACCTTTGTGGGGCAGGTAAACAAGACATTATTCATATAGTTTGCATCTGTCCAGCTATGCATCAAGGTCGGCGGCATTGGCTAAAGGAGAAGCTCAATGAACAAGGAGTACGCACCTGCCGGACTGCGATAATCCAAATCTTATGCACCGCGGATCCACAACTGATTTGTAGATCAGTTAAATTCTTGGACAGTTTCGTGGAAAAACGAGGCCTATCGTCATAGGCCCGACCTTCATTTTTGACTTAAGAACCCTGTTTCCAAAGACAATTTGTGTTCTGAACAAGTTTACTGAAACTCACGATAGCCCCTTTGCTACTTAGAATTCATACTTTTTCTCTTTTTTTATACAGTTTATAAGTTAATTTTAAATATTATGGAATTGTATATATTGTAATGGTTTTAATTAACCAACAATAAAGAATTTACTTACTTACTTGTCACGTGGATGATGTCATCAGTGATGTCATCAGTGATATCATTTGAGATGTCATCAGTGATGTCACTGACCATGTCATGAATGATCTAATATGTGACATCATCAGCAGTGGATTGCGGGTGCGCGAAATATAGTTAGTACAACTAACTATATAGGAGCAATTTCATTGGTTTTGTATGAGTAAAATGTCCAGCTAACTATAACACCACTAAAACCTATAGTTTTGTGAGTGAATTTCAAAGGTTTTTTAAAAACTAATTCCTAACTATATAACTCCTGAAACCTATGGTTTTTTCAGTGAATTTCAAAGGTTTTTTTAAATACTAATTCCTAACTATATAAGGCCTGAAACCTATGGTTTTTTCAGTGAATTTCAAAGGTTTTTTAAATGCTGATTCCTAACTATATAAGGCCTGAAACCTATAGTTTTTTCAGTGAATTTCAAAGGTTTTTTAATTGCTAATTCCTAACTATAACTGGTGTGTAACCTATGGTTTCTTCAGTGAATATATATAAATATAAAATTTATATGGCAAAATGAAACCCCTCATTTTGTTCCTTTTCAAATTAAATGTATTAAGTGTTACCACTTTATTCCAATCAAGATGACTTCAGGTGTGCCATACTTTTGTCATAAGTAAGACTGTTAGCGTTCTAGTTGTTCTTTAGAACACTCTGGGACATTCTGTCAGTGGGCTATAGTCGGGCTACATCTGGCTGATATTTGGGCTACATTTGGGCTCTTTTGTCTCTGGTGGCCATCTTGGGAGACTGCATATCAGAATTTTTTTAATGAAATATAAGAGGATTTGAGAAGTCACTCAAAATGTGCCCTAATTTTTCTTTCTTCAGCACTAATCATAATTTCTATGGCAAAATGATTTTGTTCCTTTGCAAATTAAATGTTTTAAGTGTTACCACTTTATTCCAATCAAGATGACTTCAGGTGTGCCATACTTTTGTTATAAGTAAGACTGTTAGCGCTCTAGTTGTTCTTTAGAACACTCCGGGACATTCTGTCATTGGGCTACATCTGGCTGATATTTGGGCTACATTTGTTTTTTTTTTGTCTCTGGTGGCCATCTTTGGGCTACATTGGGCTACATTTGGGCTCTAACATATATATAGCCCAATGTAGCCCAATAAATATTTTTTCAAAGTTAATTTTCGTAAAAACCACTGGAGCACATATCTTGAGACATAGCAAAGGCACATCGGGCTACCAGTCCCTACAATTTTGCCAAGTTTGGTGGAAAACCATTAAGCCGTTCGGGCTAAAAGTGAGTCCAACCGCCCTATGGAAATTAACATGGGGAAAACACGTTTTGGGACCCCCTTTTATCTCGGCCCCCGCTTGACGAATCCCCCCCAAACTTTCAGGGAAGGAGCGGAGCGCCACGAGGCAAAGTTAAGGAAAATTTCAGGAAGATTCCTCAACCGGCGCCAAAGTTATTCCCAATAGAATGTTGCGATTTCCCTATGGAAAACAATCCTAACTATATATACCTACTGGCTATCGCCAGTAGGTTATATATATATATATATATATATATATATATATATATATATATATATATATATATATATATATATATATATATATATATATATATATATATATATATATATATATATATATATATATATATAGCAGAGAAATACATCGAATCTCTTAACGACAACATCTACAACGTGCACCTATCTGGGACAATTAGTGGGGTGGCAGCCAACTATTTGGACCTTCGGGTGTACGTTGAAAATGGCCATGTCCACACCTCGCTGTACCGCAAGGAGACAGCGGGGAATTCTAGCTTCTTTGCTAAAAGTGGACATCCACCTAAACTTATAAAGAGCATCCCCTATGGGGAACTCTTGAGCATCAAGAGGAATAGTACCCAAGAACGGGAATTAGAGGCGGCTGCCTCGGATTGCCTGGACCGCTTTCGTTTAAGAGGGTATGACGAACCACTTTTGCAAAGCACACTGAAAAAAGTCAAGAAGATCCCCAGGGAGGACCTGCTCAAAAAGAAACAGAAAGGGTCAAATATCACTAAGAAGGATACATTTAGGATGAAAACACCATACTCCACAGGAGCCGATAAACTTAAATCAATGATGCGCAAGAACTGGCACATCTTGATTACCGATGAGGTGCTAAAAGAGGATCTGCCACCATACCCGCTAGTGACCTTTAGCAAGGCTAGGTCCCTGGGGGATATGCTGGTGCATAGCCATTTGGAAGCTCCTATTATCGAACCCAATACTCTTAGGGAAATTAGTGGGTTCTTTCCCTGCGGAAAGTGCAAAGCATGCGCTAACAGCCGGAGGGTGTTTCATTACGATATGCCCTTCAGATTAAGTGTTTCTCTTCTCCTAGTGGCAGAGACTTGGTAGTTTTCGCTCTATGATGCTCATTTCATTATTCGCAACTATTTGTATATTATGAAATGTGTTGAACATTCCTTTGCAGTTCCGAGTATTATATTGTTTGCATATATTTGTTACACGGTACGCATCTGTATAGGGACACATGCCGATCCACGGCTTCATTGTGTGTATGCCCTTCTTTCTTGTGAATATTCCGATTTTCTGTAATATTTTGCATTAGTTTCCATTATAGGAACATGTTCCAAGATGGCGCCTATGTTGATGTCTATAGGGCTGGTCCCTTGTTGATGTCTACCCCTGTTAACAAATCTTTATTTAACCGGAACTGCTTGGTATTGGTGAGAAACACTGACGAAGGCTAACGCCGAAACGTTTGTTTTGCTGCTGAAATAAATCTGTCATCTGCTGCTGCCGGAGTGCTGTTTCCTTTCTTTATGGGAGAGGGTTTTTGAGCGTGATATATATATATATATATATATATATATATATATATATATATATATATATATATATATATATATATATATATATATATATATATATATATATATATATTCTGCTCAAAATTTCCGTTCTCTTGTTCAGGAAACACAGCACTCAAGAGGGTAAATCACAATCCACAGGTTTATTCTTTAGGAACCACACAATATAATATATATATATAAATATATATATATAGAGAGAGAGAGAGATATCTAGGTATACTATATCGAAGTATATATATCGTTCTAGGTATACTATATCGAAGTAAGTGGTGCTTACACCACCATACCCAGGCTGCAAGTGCAGACCTGGGGTGCCATTTTGGAAGGCTTCCCAGGGATGGCATAATACATGCTTCATCCCCAGGTAGACCTCTGGGGTACCTATGACCTTGGTACCTAAGGTACCATACACTAGGGACTCACAAGGGTAACCCATTAACCAATCTGGAGTGTACCTAATGTACAGGTAATCAATTTAGAGAGAGAACAGCTAGGCTGGGGCTCTTGTTAGCAGGGCCCCAGCAAGACTAAAGTTGATAAACCAGTGAAACACAGCAAAAAGTGGGGGTAACCATAGGAAGCGGAGCCTACTCTCCTACACTCTACTCATGACGGAATGGTTCCGTCATCAGCACCCAAAGGGTTAACCTAACCCATCTGTTGGACAATAAGCTGACCCATGCTTCGCTGAAGGTACTGTTGACTGCAAAAGTATCCTACACAAGAAGGCACATAAGCAGAAGTCCTTTTCAATACAGCAGTGGTCAAACGTTCCTTGGATGAGACCAAGAGAATAGCCACAACTAGATGCTCACCAACACCCATGTGCAACTGATGAAAGATCCTTTTGAAGGACTCCACTAAAATTTGTCATACTAAAAACAGCTTTCCTAATAGCAATTACAGAACTATGCAGGGTGAGTTGCAAGCACTTACCACCCAGGAACCATACCTGCAAATAAACAAGGACAGGATAGTCATGAGAACCAACTTGTGCTTTCTACAAAAGGTCATATCCCATATCAAGCAACCGGTTATTTGGATCCTTCACAGACAAAAACAGAGAACTGCCAGTTACTAAGGGCACTATCGCAAGGTGTATAGCTCAGATATTACAAATGTGTCTTAAGAAGGTTAGCATTCAACTGGAAACGGAGGCAAGAGCACAATCCGCAAGGAAGAAAGGAGCAACCTTAGATTTCCTGCCAAATGTCCTAGTAATCATCATATGCATGACAGCTACTTGGTCATCAATCCACATATTCACAAAGCACTACTGAGTAGATATCCAGATGAATAGGTAAACACAAGTGGCACAAAGAGTATTAAAGCGTTTGTTTGCAAGTTCCAGCTCTTTTCAAACCTTACCCCTGCAATAAACTAGATATAGCAATAAATTCAATGCACACCTTTTGAATCCAGGAAAGATTCATGCTGCCAAACGAAATAGTTACTTATGGGTAGTTTTGCAGCTTGAACAATTTTCCATATGTACATGCAATTCTCCCACCTCGCAAGGAAAGGAGGCAAAACAAACGAGAAAAGTATAAGAGTGGGATACAAGAACAAGCTCAAAACAAAGGGAAATCCATGTGAATTTGAGTGAGAAACCAAGTCTTCAAGAATAAGAAATCTGAAGATAGTGACCATGTACAGGGGCTTCCGGTGCTGGCACCATACTTCAGGGCATAGATGGACAAGGCAGACAAATGGTGGAACTAGACAACGCCCAAGAACAACAAAAAGGTGGGAGGGGTTGAAAAGACTACAAAAGGAGAGTTCTGGACCCAACCACTAGATGGCAGAACAATGCCCAGCATTCTTCAAGCAGCAAAATTACTCCTACCGGTGAGAAATCATTTTGTTATGGTGGTATCCCTGTATTGGGGCATGGGTGTGGAATTTATTAAAATATCTACTTGTCCACGGGGCAGGTTTCTTCATACATCTACTGGTTCTGTAACAAAATCCACTTGCCCCTTTGGTGCCATGTTGTACAGCGACAAATTATGGCAGGAATCTCATTATAGAAGAGCTCTAATATAGCCTCTTTGATTATACCAGGGCTCATACCATAGTAGTGTTGGAATACTTGAAATACCCTTGTGTTGCCACGTTTCTGCAGATCTGTGTACTGGGGCTGAAGGTAATGGTATGCAATAGTTCTAGGGTTAGAATGCCCTTTTGAGTCTGTGCAAGCCTACTAACCTGCATGTTTTAAGGAGTTTCAACCACTCTTCTCTAGTCTTTTTCCATAATGAGAAATGTTGGAAATTTACTCCTGACCATGGCCGATGTAAACGTTCTTCCAGAGTTGGGGGAAAAAAGTGAACTTGGAGGACAAAATCTACACATGCATATTTGCTCATGCTAAAATGCAGTTCACAAATATTTTCTAGTACTATTTCTTGTCCTACTTCTGTAAATTCTTGGGTATTCACAAAAGCCGTATAGCTGCACTTATTGAAAGGACACCTACCATGGTTGCACTAATTGGGCATCTAATATGGTCTGGCGTTGACCGTAACCATTTTGTGTTTATTAAAATTCTGTCTCTCTGTATCGGCTGGCTTCACTGTGAGTGGCAGGATTCTGCTCTTTTGCGAGGAGCATATCGGCACACAAAGTTGTTTTGTTCAGTGCCAGTAACTACTGTGGCAGTGTGCGCTTTTTGAGACCCAGAATTTTTTTTCCTTTTGCCAATGTTTTTTCACACCAATAAGGTTTTACAAAAACCATGCCAAAACAAGTTGCACATTGACAAAACTAAAAAGCTGACCACCAAATTCAGACCTACTGCTTTGCCAATGCTTGTTTATTTTTGTTTCCCATTTGTTTAGAAAAGCGGGTTTCTGTGGCAGTACTCCGCCACCACCACCACAGACTATTTGCCAGTATACTGCTGCACTTTCACTTGATGTACCCTGGATCCCTGCCAATCAGGTTCCCAGTGCCTGTGTTCTTTCCCCAAAACTAACCCAATTGGCATCTCTGGCCAGAAGTCAGCCCCTGGTAAATGGTACCACAGGTACCTAGGGCACTGTGACCAGGGAAGACCTCTAATTGCTGCAGCACTTATTGTGCCACCGTTAGAGGCCCTGTACCTTTATACACACACACACTGCCTTTGCAGGCTGCGTGTTTTGGTGCAAAACAAAGTGAAGTCGACATGGCACACATCCCTGTGTACCATGCCTACAACCCACTGCCCTGGCATAGATCAGTCACCCCTCTAGCTGGGTGCCCCATGCCAGTGGTGAGAGTACAGGTGCATGAGCACTGTTACCCCTACAGTGCCTAAGTCCTTTCTTAGACATTGTAAGTGCAGTTCTGCCATTAAGAGTTTATGGCGCTGGGAGCTTGTCATTACGAACTCCACAGCACCATAATGGATACACTGAAAACTGGGTAGTTGGGTATCAAACTTCTTAGCACATTAAACCCACACTGATGCCAGTGTGAGATTTAATGAAAAAGGCACCCAGAGGGCATCTTAGAGCTGCCCCCTGAAAAACGACCAGCCTCTGTTGTGTTCCCTGAATGGTACATCAGCCTGCCACCAAAAGACATGTTTCTGGACCCCTAGGATGGGACCATTCCCTCCCTGAGCCCAGAAACAAAGCCTTTCCTGGGCTGAGGTGTTCACACCTCCCCCAGGCCAGGAAGCGCCATCTGGCAGGGGAGCTTCCAAGGCCTGGCAACCTTTGTAATGCGACCCCCTCTCCTCTGCTAACAAGAGCAGGCCCCCTTCCTGTCCCCCCTCCTTTTCAGCGGGAAGACATGCGGGGAAAAACTAGCCAGCCCAGCAGGTGTGCCCACTGCCAACTTCAGCCCTCAGGTGGGGGAAGCGAGGTGAAGCCCACTCTTCAGCGCCTACCATGTTGCAGATGGCAGGAACTCCCCAATCAGGATTAGGGTTTGTGCTCCCTCCCCCACGTGGGGTGAGCACACCAAGGGTGTAGTCCCCCACCCCCAAACGCCAGTAGCCCATTGGCTACTGACCTCGAGACCCCTACAACGCCCCCTAATTACAGTATTTAGGGGGCAGCCCTGAACCAAGAAGGCAGATTCCCACAACCTAAGAACAAAAAGGACAAAATAATACGCACAGAGAGGAGACTGCAGAGAACAACTGACTTGGCACCAGCCCTACCGGCCCGTCTGCAGCATCCGGAGATCCAGCGCCAAAACTAGTCTTGTCCTGCAGCCAGCGACCTCTAGAACCCCTGGTAGGACTGACTGCCTTCAACAAAGACGGGAACTCCTGTGAACAGACCTGTTCAAAAGAAACTCCGAAAACACTCTGAGCCTGCTGAGGACAAAGAAACCCAATGCCTGGAACTGCAACTGCACCTGTCGCCTACGGCTCGATTTTGAGTGGCCCATCGGTCCCAGCGAGGTCCCCCAGCACTCCAGAGTACGAGTCCACCGTGGGTTGACCCCTCCAGGACTCCCCGACGGCGCCTGCAGCCTCTGCATCGAGTTCCAACCAACCCCCCCCCCCCCCCCAAACTGTGAGTGGCCTGGTAAGTTGAAATCCGACCTCAATAGACACCCCAGCGTGCAGCCGCCCTGCGCCCTGGAGAAAAGAACCCGAGGTGCACCTACATCCCGAGCCCTCCAACTTACCTGCCCAGCTGTTGGTTCCTCACGGAAGTCATCCTGAACTGAGCCTGCGGCAAAAAAAAAAAAAAATCCCCATTGAAAACAGGACACCCGATGCCTGAACACTGGACCCGGCCGCCCCAGCGCCGCTGACGATGATCCTTTTGTGCAGGCTTATTTCCCCATTTGCCCTGAGCTAAAGTCCAGGAGCTTTGCTCCCACAGCCAAGTGGCCTGCTCGTCAGCAGCCACCAACCGGAGGCCCCCTATCCCCCACTGGATAACATTGAGCCTCAAAACTCTGCACCCAGCTGCCCTAGTGCTGCTAAGGGTGTAACAAGAGTGTATCACTGACCCTGGGCGACCCCTGAGTCTACCCCCAGAACCTTAACTCCCACTACCAAATACTTACTTCAAAACCGATAACCATATTTTCCTTCAAAGGATAACATTGACTGTTTTTCTTGGAAATTCTTTAAAATTGTACCAATTAACAAAAACTATTTTACTTACCTGTTTGCAGGAGATGCCCCAGGGTAGTATGCAGGTATACTACACTATGTAAGAAAAGTAATCTCAAAAGTAACTTACCTTTAAACACTATTTTTCTCCATAGGATAACTGTTTTTCTATGAAAAGTTTTAAAGTGTGAAGTTTGAAAACCTAAAGAAATTGTTTAAAATTACACTGTTTAACAAAAACGATTTTACTTACCTGTTTGCAGGAAATGTCCCAGAGTAGTATCCAGGCATACTACTCAGAGTAAGAAAAGTAATCCAAAAAGTAACTTACCTGGTATTTTACTGGAAATCCCATTCATGTCTGTGTACTGTATTTACAAATCATTGCATTTCTCTGAAACAAATCTGTAAGTCAAACCAAAGTACATTTACTATTACAATCCAAACTGTTTACAAACTGCATTACTACTGTAAAGTAATTATTACATACCTGTGCCAGACTTGCTTGGTTCTAGAAAATAAAATAACTAAAAGAATATTTTTATACAAAAACAATTGGCCTGAAGTTCAGTCTTTTAGTGTGTGAATTCATTTGCTGACTGAGTCTGTACAACAAATGCTTAACACTGTCCTCTGATACTGCCTTACTGCTCAACCACTCTACCACAAATAGAGAGTAAGGTTCTATCTAACAGTACATCTGCCTACCTTTAAGGTTCCATTGGACTCTGCACACTATACCTCACTTTGGTATAGTATATACAGAGCCAGCTTCCTACAATTATCATATTGAAACTGGTTACACTGATTTTCCATTATGAATATTTTTGGGAAATACTAGCATGCATCAACACTTTACTAAATGATGCTGCAAGGATTTGGTACCTGAACTTTTATAGTAGTTTAACACAATGTTTTTTTCCTGCTTTCATCTTTTTTATGAACATTTTATTTTGAAAGACAGGAATCATTCTTGCTTTCAAGCTTCTGCATATATTTGAATCAAATCACAGAGCATTCTGGAAGCATTATACATAACCTTATATTGCCAAACTTTGAAAACGTGTGTACACATTTTTATACTGGAACCACTGTCAGTTGTGCAGTCAGGGCTTACAAAATGTACTTTGATTGCTCACCGTAATAATAAAGGCTTTCAATTACTGAACCATAATTACAAGTTTGAACAGCATTAGCATATTGCCGGAGGAAATATTACCTTAACCGCAGACAGTGCCCTTCCCTGATCCATAATGTGGTGCTGCAAACTGACAGCCAAACGGTTTGTGCTGCCGGTGTTTGGGCCTTGTCCCAAGAACAAAATACACATGAAAACGTATTGCCCTTGACCCCAAACAATATGTCCTGGGTGTCTGGCTATACGAATTCCACAACCCTGTTGGGGGCCCAATGGCTAGTGAAACAGTGGACATGAGTGTAGGAGAGTGGGGTCTGCAATCCCATGGCCACCCCAGATTTTTGCTTTTTGCTTTACTGGTTTACGACTTTCCCTGGCTGTGGGCCTGCTAATCAGACCCACAGCCTAGCTGTTCTCTCTCTAAATTACAACCATGTACCCTAGGTGCATTTACCAATTGGTACTGGGCCGCCTTATCAGTCCCTGTACAGTATACCTTAGGTATCCAGGGCATAGGTGTACCCAGGGGCTGCAGCATGTATTATGCCACCCCTGGCTGGCCACCCAAATCTGACACAACTGGCTGCACGACAGCTTGGGCAAGGTGGTGTAATCACCCTTTGCTTTAGATATAGTATTCCTATATCTAACCCTAAAATGGACACATATATTCCTATCAGTCACTCCTATGGCAGGCCTTATCAATCCTGAAGGCAGAGTGCTTGGAATTATGTGAGATGGTGCTCTGGCATGAGCTGAGCCCGTTTGCAGCTTGCGGAACCAAGTCCTTATAGCTGTTCCATGATAACGCTATACCATATACTCTTAAGTGCATTATAATCCTCGCGGTTAAATGCTAACTTTGGCATAGCATTATCAAAACATGTTGAGTAAGGTGTCATACGAATTGGAATACTATTCCCTGGCGACGGGGTTAGCATTCCACCCTTCTAGAGGGACACGACATGTATGTAACTGTAAACCCCGGTTAAAGTTAACTCGAGCCTCAGCATCACAAAATGGATGCTGCCACCACAGACACAAGTCTGACCTCCTGCTGCTGGGAGTCCTTCCAGCAAGGGAGACTCGGACAAAGGGTTTCCTGCCTTGGGAGGTGCTAGCACCACCCCAGACAGGATTTTGTGTATTAGGTAGGCCAAGGCTGAAAGGAATGAGACATGCCTGGGGCACACAAGGTGCCCTGTGCATACACCGGTTTCAACCAGTTGCTGGGGCACTCCAGCCCCAGCTCTGGCGGAAACTGGACAAAGGATAGGGGGTGTAACCACCCCCCTTCCTGGTCCCACCCAGGGGAGGGACCTAGTCGTAGTGCAGCCCCCTTTAGCTGAATAAAGGTAGGAGCTGGTCCCATTCCAAATTAGATTACTCTTGACAACTTCCACGAAGAACTCTTGACCTTCGACCTCCTGAACATCAGAAGACTGAAGAATCTCCCCTATGGTCAGGGAGTGACCATCCTGCTTCGCAGGCACCATCAAGCTCCTGTGCGGTTTGCTGCAAAGTCCTTCCATCCCGGAATCCGACGACCCAGCTTGACAAAACCCGGACCTCCAGACCTCTCTGACCTCTACCCACATCCACAGCACAGCTGGGACCCGTGGGTGCGACGAGCAACGTGGAAACTGCCATCTTGAAGAAACCTGCACAGCGCTTCCAGCACGACCCCTGAGGGTTCCTCGAGTGAGTGCATTGGGGACTGAGAAGCCCCACACCGACGCAGCTCCTGCACCGAAGACCAGCCCCCCAGCCTCCCCGTGATCTGCATGGGGCCCTTTTGCCTGGTTGCTGCCCTTCCTGTTATCTGGTCACTTGCCGGCTGGCTAGTGACCTCTGAGACGACGACCCGAAGATTTCGACCCTGCTAGTCTGGTCCCCCAGACTGGCCCTTGCTTCCTTGTAAAAGAGAAGCACCCCGAATCCTCCTGGTCCACACCAGACGCCATCTTTGTTCCACCGCGTGGCTTGCATTAGCCAAGGCCTGTTGTCCAGATCGACGATCCAACACCGCCAACAGCAGCAGACTACGTGGGACAGCTCGTGCCTCCAGCCTGGTCGTGAAGAACAGCTCCTGGTCCACGCAGCTACAGAGAGAAGAGACCCTCCCTTCACCTGAACGCGGCGACAGCATCTGGTTCCCTCCTGGTTCCAGCACCGTCACTGGCTAGTGACCAAGACTCTGTCCCCTTCCTTTTCAGGACTTCCTTCTTCCTAGTTCCATCCTTGGAACCACCGGACTCCTCCATCTGGCTGCCTGCCAGCAACTTCTTGTTTCAGGCATCACCGGGATCAACACAGCAAACCCGACGCTACTTCAGCCTTATGCACCCGCAGCCTGTGGGTACTAAAGCTTCTAGGTGCTGAAGTCTGAGTCCACTATTCTAGTGTCCAGGTCCACTGTTGTTTTCCCTCCATCCAGCCGGGTTCGTCCGGAATCCGTAACTTTGTAAACTGTAGCATCCATAGACGTTGGTACGCATCCCGCGTGAGAGTTCCCACTCTGCACGTGAGTCCCGTGGGCCTCCTGCTCCTTACTTACCTAGTTTGTAGCGTAGTCCCACCGATCCTCCTGCCTCTGGATCTCCTTACAGTATTTTCCTTCCTCGCATTCCATTGTTTTGAGTATATGGTTTGTCGTGCCCCTAAGGCACTTGTATAGATATTGTGCGATCTCGTATTTCTTTTGTAGTATTGTCATGTGCTTAGCCCTCTGACCTCATAAAGAGTTCAGAGGTGTTGTTGTTAATAAATATATCGTTTATTTTCATAACAACCTGTGTGGTGTCCTTTCATCTGGTATTCAAGGGGTTATATTGTGGTAAAACAGCTGGCTTCACATGCCAAAAGAGTTTAGCCTAAAGACTGCTTTTGTCCAAGCTACTAGGATAGCTGGTCTATCAGGTTGACTTACAACCAATCACCATAAGGGGTTGTTTGGACTGATACAAGGTGATCACTAGAATTAGTGAGCATCATATATCTGGCCAACTTCTCACAATGAGTAGCAAAAATAGTTGCAAAGAGGCTACTTCTAAAGCTTCTGCAGAGAAAGATTTGGTTACTTGGGTCAACAGGGCAAGCAAGTAAACTCCCAAGAAGTTAAAACTGATGCACCCAGAAAGCTTAGGGACGTGTTTTGAATGCAGGAATGAGGGTGTCCACTTGATTGACATTGCATGGTCATGCATCAAGATTCAGCAGTATTGTTGCAAGTTTGGGAACTCAATGCCATGGCTTATCTGTGTATCCCAAAAGATCAGTTATGTTGGCTGCTTTATTAATGAGAAATCTCCTCTGCATCAAAAATAATTGGCAATTTGTGGAATTGCCTTTTTTGGTAACCAAATAGCCCTAAACTAGTCCAAAGGAACAAATATGAGGGTGGAGTGTCTACCGGGTGTGTATAAATTCAGTGTAAGGACTCATACTTTGACATTAGCCTCTAGTAGCAAAACCAGAGACATGTGGTCAGCACTTCAATCACCTCTACAGACTGCTACTGATTTGTTTAAGCAGATGAAGAGGTTATCAATCAATCATAATACTTGTATAGCGCGCTACTCACCCGGGAGGGTCTCAAGTCGCTTGGGGGAAGGGGACCGCTACTGCTCGAACAGCCAGGTCTTGAGTTGTCTCCTGAAGGCGAGATGGTCCTGGGTCAGCCGAAGGTGGATGGGGAGGGAGTTCCATGTCTTGGCCGCCAGGTAGGAGAAGGATCTGCCTCCGGCGGTGGATCTTCGGATGTGTAGTACGGGGGCGAGGCTAGTAGATCGTAGCTGGCGGGTGGGCGTGTAGAAGGTCAGGCGGTCGTTGAGGTTCTTGGGGCCCAGGTCGTGGAGAGACTTGTGTGCGTGGGTGATCCTCTTGTTGACGGGGAGCCAGTGCAGGTCCCTCAGGTGGCCGGAGATGTGGCTGCGTCGGGGGATGTCAAGGATGAGTCGGGCGGAGGCGTTCTGGATGCGTTGGAGTCTTTTTTGTAGCTTGGCTGTGGTTCCGGCGTAGAGGGTGTTTCCGTAGTCCAGTCGGCTGGTGACGAGTGCCTGGGTGACCGTCTTCCTGGTTTCGGTCGGGATCCATCGGAAGATCTTGCGGAGCATGCGTAGGGTATGAAAGCATGATGAGGAGACGGCGTTGACTTGTCTGGTCATCGAGAGGGAGGAGTCCAGGATGAAGCCCAGGTTGCGTGCGTGGTCTGTTGGCTTGGGAGTGGTGCCGAGGGCGGGGGGGCCACCAGGAGTCGTCCCAGGCAGAGGACCTCCGTCTTGTCCGAGTTCAGTTTCAGGCGGCTGTTCTTCATCCACTCGGCGACGTCTTTCATCCCTTCGTGTAGGCTGGTTCTGGCGGTGTCGGGGTCTCTGGTGAGGGAGAGGATCAGCTGGGTGTCGGCATAGGAGATGATGTTGAGGTTGTGTTGGCGTGCGATGGCTGCAAGAGGTCTCATGTAGACGTTGAAGAGGGTGGGGCTGAGTGATGATCCTTGTGGTACGCCGCAGATGACTTCGGTGGCCTCGGATCGAAACGGGGGGAGGCGGACTCTCTGTGTTCTTCCGGCGAGGAACGAGATGATTCACTCCAGTGCCTTCTCTTGGATGCCGATGTTGCTGAGGCGTTGAACTAGGGTGCGGTGGCAGACAGTGTCGAACGCTGCAGAGAGGTCCAGGAGGATGAGTGCCGCTGTTTCCCCGTTGTCGAGCAGGGCTCGGATGTTGTCGGTGGCTGCGATGAGGGCGATCTCGGTGCTGTGGTTGGCTCTGAAACCGGACTGCGAGGGGTCGAGGGATCCGTTCGTCTCGAGGAAGGCGGCCAGCTGTCTGTTGACGATCTTCTCGATGACTTTAGCAGGAAAAGGGAGGAGCGAGATGGGGCGGAAGTTCTTGAGGTCGATGGGGTCCGCTGTTGGTTTCTTCAGTAGGGCGCTGAGCTCGGCATGCTTCCAGCTCTCCGGGAAGGTGGCGGTGTTGAAGGAGGTGTTGATGATGTTCCGGAGTTGGGGTGCGATGGTGGAGTCGGCCTTGTTGAAGACGTGGTGGGGGCAGGGGTCGGTCAGAGATCCGGAGTGGATGGTGTTCATCGTGCGGGCTGTGTCTTCGGTGGTCACCGTGGTCCAGGTGCAGTGAGAGGCGTTGGTTCGACGGTTGGGTGCGTGGATGGTGCGCCGAAGCTGTTGTGGATGTCGGCGATCTTGCGGTGGAAGAACGAGGCGAGCGAGTCGCAGAGATCTTGTGAAGGAGTGATGTCGTTGGTGCTGGGGTTGGAGAACTCCTTGACGATGCTGAAGAGTTCCTTGCTGTTGTGGGCGTTGTTGTCCAGTCGTTCCTTCAGTGATTTCTTCTTGGTGGTGCGGATAAGCTGGTGGTGCTTGCGGGTGGCGTGTTTGAGGGCGGTCATGTTGTCTGTGGTCTGGTCGAGGAGCCAGGCTTTCTCGAGGGTGCGGCAGGTATTCTTGGAGTCCTTTAGTTCGTCGGTGAACCAGGAGGCCTTCTTGCTTCTGGGTCTGCTGGGGGGGTTCTTCAGTGGTGCGAGGTTGTCTGCGCAGGCGGTCAGCCACTGTGTGAAGTTGCGGTCTGCTTCGTTGGGGTCCGCTTCGTTGGGGTCCGTTGTGCCGGCGGGTGGGTTCTGGCTGAGGGAGGTGGTGAGCTGGTCGGCGGTGATCTTGCTCCAGGTTATGATGTATCTTTTTACTTGGATGCCGCTAAATGCATGAAAGGAAGTAAGTGTTGTATAGCGGTTGCAAAATGTGGAGAAAATTGTATTGTTTAATTTGTCTGTACGTTGTACATCTGTTTTGTACACTATATTTATATGGTATGGTTTTTACTCGAAGGTCTTTACATTTGACCTCATTCAAAACATCACCATGTGTAGTATACAGTCCTTTGTTGTTTGGTGTCAGTTTGCCTTTTTTTTCTTTCACATCTGATAGAGACTACTAGCCGCAGATTCCTTAACGTAGAATTATCCCCAGACGTGGGACTGGATCCGAAAAACTGCCACAGCATCCCTGCGCGCCGGGGAAACAGCACCACGTGACTCCACCCTGACGTCGTCCGCGTCCATGACGTCAGCAAGGACACAAGCCCCACCCCGGCGCACCTATGTCAGTTTTTCTCTTTTCTGGGTGAAACGCAGATCTGGATTGTGTCCTGGCCTGTTTTCAGGCATTCTTTTATTTTTCACGCTTTGGAGTTGTGGAACAGTGTGCGAATGCCTTTGGGCTTCAAGACGTGCACCTCTTGTGTACGTCCCATGTCGGCGACAGACCCTCACCCGATTTGCATGTGGTGCCTGGGCGAGCACCACGACTCGACGGATTGCGACGCCTGTCAGCACCTTAAGCCTAAGTCGCGGCGGGAGCGCCGGAAGACGTTGTTGTCGGCCCGCTTGTCCAGGTCGGTGTCGTCCCAGTGTCCGTCCCCTACCTCTGAGGCCAGGAACCACCGGTTCCGTCTGCGACATTGTCCCTCACCACGGCCCTTAGGGCGTTGTTCGTCAACTGGTAGGTCCTTCAGTTTGTCTCTGAGGCCCTGTCCTCCTTCAGCGGTGGGCACCGGTACTCCTCAGGACGTGTGCCCCCGCCTGTCGCCTTCCTACCCGCCGTTCCGTGGTGTTGGGGCGACTAGGGCCCAAATGATTGCATTCGCTGCGGCTCTGCAGGCTTATTTGGCCCCTCCTCCTGAGACATCAGCGGATCCCTTGCCTCGCGTGGGGACTTCCACAGAGTCGCCGAAGGTTTCAGCTTCAGGTTGTAGGAGGGTGGTGTTGTCGAGGTGTAGTCCTTCGGTGCTCTCCTCGACACAAATCCCTACGGGGCTCCCTCTGGTGTCCCAGGAGATATCCAGGACTCCGGGCTTGGCCCGAATCCCCCTCGTTCCCCTGAGCAGGTGGCTGCCTTGCTAGAGGCCGCTTCCTCCCCGGCTGTGGTGGAGGCTGGGACCTGGGGTGCTTTCCCGAGTCCATCTCGGTCCTCGACGAGGGCGGCTCCCCTAGTTTCCTTTTAACCGGCATCTTCCAGGGAGAGCTCCTTGCTTTCCCCACGGCCTAAATTCTCGAACCCTTCTTTGCGCGGCTGACTTCCACCGACCTCCTCCCCCTCTGGGGCCCCTCAGGTTCCCCACTCATCTGTGGATTCCCCACTATTCCGGGGCTGGCGCCTCCCACCTGGACTTGGGGACAGACTGCTTAGTCTGCAGCCGTCGCCCACGGAGGATTTACTTTCTCCTCCGCAACGCCCTACTGAGGCTAATGTTGCCTTTGTTCGGGCTATTTCCACAGCCGCTAGCATTCTGCGGTGGGTGAACCTGTCGCTCCATTTCCTACAGATAACCTTTTGTAAGTTCTCTACAAGGGCTCTGGTGGACGGGAGCGGTTCCTTCCTTTTGAACGTCGCTCCATAATTCCCTTCTGGGGGCGCCCTGCCACGGTTGATCGGGTGCCTCCGCCGCTCCTGCATCGCCATCCGGCTCCGCACGACCCTGTCTGTCTTTCCTTTGACTCAAGGTTCTCTTCTACGGATGTTTTTTCTGTCCTTGTCTGAGGTGGTGGTCCCTCCGTCTCGAGAGGCCAGGTGGCTGTGCTCAACACTCTGTGCGTTGGCTAGGGTTTCTTCCAGCTTGTGGGACTCTGTGGAGTCCCTTCTTTCTCATGTCTCCCATGAGTGTGCCCGTGCTGATTTGCAGCACCATGTGTTGGATGGTAGGGAGTTGGCCACGTTTATTCTTCGTGCTGCTTTGGATGTTGCCGATGCTCTTGGCAGTGCTAGAGCCACTTCTCCATCGCCATGCTTGGCTGCGGGATGCTGTTTTTGCCGAAAATATTAGGGAGCATCTGGTTGACCTGCCCTTTGACGGGGTCCTTCTGTTTAACACTCATGCGGACTCCGCCATTCAGCGTCTTCTTGCGGGGCTCCATCCTCCTCCTCCGTAGGTTGGTTTGTTGATCCTCTTGGTGGGAGGTGTTATCCCACTTGCTTCTAGAATCTGGTGTTCGGAGTGACAGTTACACTTTCTATGTGGTTTGCTCTGCCCTCGGGGTCCCTTGGCTGGCCCTTCTCCTTAGTTGGCTGCTGATTCAGCCCCTTTTTTGTCAAGTGTACTTTTTGGCTGATTATTAAGCCTTCTGTGGTTTCTGCTGCAGGTTTTGTTCTCTGATGCGGGATTTTCTTCCCTTAGCGTGGTTCCCATAATTTCTTCTGGACGTGTGGTACCCTAAGTGGGGTACTTGTAGCTTTTGTATAGCTATATTTTACGCTGGGAGAGTGTGGACTCCCCTTTGTGGGTTCCTCGCCTTTCCTGGTGTTGCTGTATTCCGCTGGTGCGGCTTCTTGGTCTTGCCTGGGCTTGCCATCTAAGGCGTTGTACTGCAGTAATTTTGCCCTTTGTCCGCAGTTAGGCTTGGTCCCCTGTCTCGTGTTCCAGAAGGGATCATTTCCTGTGTTGACGGCTTGGCCCGTCCTACTTGTTTCTCCTCTTATGTTCTGGCTGGTCGCACTTCTGCTTGGATCGGTTCTGTCCGGAGCGGTCTCCTTCCAGGGGTTGTTTGGGATTTTTTCTGGCCTTGCCTTTGTTTTGAGCCTGGCGTAGTCTGGGCGTTCAGTTTGGTGGCGTTTGTGAGCGGTAACTTTGCCGGCCTGCTCTTCTGGCCTGCAGCCGGGGGCCTTGGCGTGGGCCCTGGCGCTCCTGCTTCTTGTTCTGCTGGAGCCTTGTGAGACTACGTCTTTCTTTTCGCGACTGCCCTTATTGACTGAGGTGCCGTTCTGTCTGGTCTGTCTACTTCAGGCTGTGATAGGTTTGACTGCCCTCTTCACTGTATGTGTTTTCTGGTGGAGGCCTTTGTCTTCATATCTTCTCCTTGGGAGTCTTGGACTAGTTCATCTTCCTCAGTACTCCACTGTGCTTCCCCAGTACTCCTCTGGTGCTTCTGGCTGGGGTCTCTGGTACCTTGACTCGGCTTGTGGTGCACTTGAACCCCCCCTCCCCTTGTCTTGTCCATGCTTCCTCCTGTTTGGTGGGGGCTCTCTTGTCTTCATAATGCATCCCCTGTGGGCTCGATGTTCCTCCAAGATGGCGCCGTCTCTTCTGCTTGGGAAAACTGGGCTATTCTCCCTGTCCCTGTGACTCACCCCCTATTGGGGCCCTCTGTTAGTTCAGGCTAGGGAGGTCCTCTAGAAGACCCTCCTTCCCCTTGGGTATGGCTAGGGTATCTATTCTACGTTAAGGCATCTGCGGCTAGTAGTCTATCAGATGTACGAGTTACTTACCTTCGGTAACGGTGTATCTGGTAGAGACGATTCTAGCCGCAGATTCCTTCACGGCCCACCCTTCCTCCCCGTTCTGTGAGGACCCTTCTTTGGTCTTCTGCACTCGCCTGCCTGCGGGTGGTTGTCTCCTGCGAGTGCCTTTTGTTACTCCCTCCCTAGGGGGATGCTCGTCTTGTTGTTTGCTCCATTCCTTCCTTTTTGGTGACTGGTTGGTTTCATGGGTACTTCTGCACCCCTGCACCCTGGGCTCCAGTGTGGTGTTTGCTCGTGTCCTTCCTTTCGTTGCTTGCATTTCTGACTCCTTTGCCGTCCTTGGGGTTGAGATCCCTTGGCCGGGTCCCGGCCCTTAGCTCTTTTAGGAGATGTCGCTCCCTGCTGGTTGCCTTGGTGCCCTTCTCTGTTCTGGGTGGCGGTTGCAGACTTCTTTGTCTGCTGTGCAATTTTTCATATGCTTTCTGCCCCGGGGAGGCTGTTTTAATTGTGTGCAGGCTTGCTTTGCAGTAGCTGTGCACTGTTCTTTCGTTCCAGGACTTTTGGTGCATTGTACCTGGCACTATTCTGGATGGTGCTGTTGCTCACCATTCATGTATTCCCTTTCTGTGTAGCTTATTTTTTCGCACACAGTTTCCATATTCTCACAGTTTTTGTTTGTAATAGCTCCGCGTTGTGGCGCGGTAAAGTTCTCCGAAGAACAGTGACGTAGGCGCGCCGGGGTGGGACGTATGTATCCTTGCTGACGTCATGGACGCGGACGACGACAGGGCGGAGTCACGTGGTGCCGGCGCGCAGGAATGCTGTGGCAAAAAGTTTCCCGGATCAAGTCTCACGCCTGTAGATAAGTCTACGTTAAGGAATCTGCAGCTAGAATAGTCTTTACCAGATACACTGTTACCAAAGGTAAGTAACTCGTACATTTGCACCTTCAGTAAATTGCTGCACATCTACAGTGAGCTAGGATTGTAAGAGAAGCATTTTGGGATTCTGTCTTGTGCAGCAGTCAGTGGTCTGTTAGAACTAATTTGCAGCATTGTGGGACGATGGAGACCGGCATGTTTGAAGTACAGGAATGCACCTTTAGAGACAAGCCAACCTGTTTATTGTAGCTAATATCTTGAGACCGCATCTTTCAGGGGTATATTAGGTCCCCTTAAACCGCTATATTTTTCTTTTCCTTGTTCACTTCGCATGTGGCTACAATAGCGCTAGTCTTCATTCTTCAGCAAAAAAAAAGTCACATTTAGGTGATTGAAGACCAGGAGTACAAGCCTAGAAACACTTTGCTCGACATTTGCTTTTAAGAAGTAAACAGTAATATATTTATTTTGCTTTGGTCATTGAGATTGTTTCTTATGCTCTAACTTTCGAGTTTGTTCTTATTGTGTGGTTGACTGACAGGCATGCAATTTTAGACTGGGGTGTTACCTAATACTTTTTTCGGAGTCCTTTTCTAACGCATTTATTGTGTTTGTTCCAGCTGGCGGGAAGTAGACATTAGCCCTATCAGTGGCGATCTGGAGGAAGACCATGAAGAGGTAATGCTTTTTTTCTTGGTTTTGAAATTGTGAATATTTTTACAAACCGATAACAGAAGAGTCTTGTTAAGAGCCAGAGTTGAGGCAACCATTTTGAAGCACTTCATTTCAATTGCGATCCCATGTTGTTCAGTGCTAGCTTGAGAGAATGCTGCTTATTTATCGTTTAATCTTTCCTATGTGCTTTGTTGCCCTTTCACTCTACATAACGTCTGTTTTCTAGTGTTTGCACTAAAATATTAAGAGCACTGCAAATGAAAAAAAATACTCTTAGAATCCTTTAGTATCCATGGCACTTATTCTTCACGGAATCGCTATTGATAATCATCGCACTGAATTGTCCTACCCAATCTTGGATCCTGGAGCACTTCAAAGAACATTTAATTTGTTTTCCAATAGGAAAGCCATATGTTAAAGTATAATAATTTAAAAGGATATGATGGCCAATTCCATTTATTTCCATTAATCATCTTGCTTCAGTCTCACACTTTTGAGACCGGAGACCTTCCGTTTTTTAGACCGCACTTTGGCTCCCATGCACGTGGAGAAATGGTGCGCATAACGACTCAGCTGGAATCATGATTATTAAGAAAGATATTGAGGGGAAAACTAGTAGGGCGTAGAGATTATTTCCAAAGCTTTTGTGAAGCTAAGCATGACTAAGGGCCTTGTGTAAGCGAGAGCTGCAATGCTTAATTTCCGTCTTATGGCGACCGCCTCTTATGGGGTTCTTAAACTATGCCTCTCATCTGCTGTGATATTTTTTGTGATTTTTTTTCTATTTTTTTTTCTTTTTTCAAAGATGTAGCTGATATGGGAGTCGCACTATTTCTATAAATACAGTACATTAATATTACTAGGTGCTTTTAACCTTTGGCTGGAGTTTGAGACTGTCGAAGTGTGCCCATTAAGCTCTTTAACCTTCAGACCCATGGTAAGGATAAACCATTAATCTCTTGCTCTTGGTTGAATGGAGACAGCCTTAAGACATCTATCCCGGGGTGGAGCCATAGTGAAGGCTCACCAGAGGATATCAAGTCCACAGTTCTGCAATTCGGTAATGCGGTTATCATGATTTTAGACTCATTAGTGCATAGGAAACCTACATTTCCTAAGAGAATTATTTCTGTGCCATTTTAGTCTCCAAAATTGACTGTTTCTAAATGTGACTGCAAAGTACTAGAAGGGAGCTGAAAGGAGGATTATTGATTTGAGGCAAAACAGCTGTATCTCGCTGAACTGAAGCTGTAGAAGGCCTCCTGTAAGTCTGCAAATCATCCAGTTCACCGATAACCACTCATGAGAAGGGTTCAATGTTTAAAACATCATGAACTGCTGCTTAAGTTTTCATGAGTCCATTTCCACCCTCTTTAAAGGCAAAAATATAAAATATTCATGGCGGTTTGATGAAATGTGGCTCCCCATCACCTTCATTGTCAGCTAAGCCCACAGAGAGATGGTGAAATATTGATAAGCCTTCCCAAGGCTTGCACACTCTGCTAGCCTTCCCAGCTTTCAGTTTAGAAGAGGTTATCCCTTACATGGGCATGATTCAATTTGTCTCCATTGTTTGACCCTTATCCTGCATGGATGTTTCATTTGGTGAGAGAGCTAGCTAGTAGCCCTTGACCTTATGCAATTGTGCAGTTACTCCCTTATATTAATAACTACTGCAGGCATTGAAGGAAGCACTGGTAGTTTCCTACTAAAAAGCCTACAGATGATGCCAAGGTGTCTCCTACCATTTCCAGGCCAGAGGATTGAAAAAGGGATGAATACCCAGCTATCTTCCTAAATTCAGTTCAGAAGTCTTTTGTACATTTTTCAAACTGGGATCAGACAATTAGACAGCACCAAGGCAGCTGTGCTAGTTGTCATTAATGACATTCACATGAGGTTAGACAGCCATCGTTGTGATTGTATTAGATCCAACTTCTGCCTTTGAACCATTTTGCATAACACTCTCTGAAAAGCTCAGCACTAAGATGGCTTTCATTGTTTTGGAGTAATAGATCGCAGTTAACGTTTGTGAAGCTGTTTGCGATTAGTGTCAAGATGCTAAGCTTTGTAGTCCCTCAAGGCTCAACCTTGAGTCCAACTCTCTAATATGTACATGACACTTCTACCTGAGCTCCTCATCCGGATGGGGTACCATTGGATTTATTTAAATCTAATGTACAGCTCTGGGTCCCATTGATTACCATGTATATTAACAGACACTAATGAATCGCTCAACATTTTACATTATGTTAAAAACAAATGTATATAGCATGTATACCCGTGGGTGTCTTGGAGCTTGCTGAGCGTTAGCACGCCCAGATTGGAGCCATTAGTTGTTGAACTGACACATTTTAACCTCCTTCCTGTTTGAGAGAAGGGGGAAATGGCTCTTAGATGTGGAGGTAGTGTTCCAGAGCCTGGCATTGCTGGTGTCAAAACTTAATCCTCAGTTCACTTTCTTGAATCTGGCAGTGGCGATAGTTCTGTCTGTAGCCGGAAGCAGACGTCGGTTAGGAGTGTACCCCTTAAGAAGGTCCAATAAGCATTCAGGACCTGCTTGATGTAGGGCCTTGCGAGCCACACAAAATGCCTGGAATTTAATTTGCCTGGGATCTGGGAGCCAGTGAAGCTCTCGAATTCTTGAGATGATCCAATGACATTTTGGGAGATTCAAAATCAAACTGGCTGCTGCATTTTGGACCAATTTGAGCTTTCTAATCCGTTTTCCCTGTAGATTCATTTACAGTCTATTGCATTAGTCCAATTTTGAGAGGCCTTATACTGTAATCACGATTTTTCTGGTCTTGCAGGGAATGAAAGGGAGGGTTTCTCATATCCTAAGTGTATGAAAGGAGGAGGAAACTACCTTAGATACTTGTGCTCCAAAGTTAAGCTCATCAAGAATGAAGCCCAGGTTTTTGGCTTTTGGCACAGGTAAAGGTGGCGGACCTAGAATTTCAGGCCACCAATATGGGGACCATACAGGGAGGAGGTTTCCGAACAGGATTCCCTCTGTTTTGCCAGAATTAAGTTTAAAACATTGCTCACTCATCCATGAACCAAAGATACATATGCAGTCATGGAGTCTTGATTAACCTGAAAAATCTTCATCATCTACTAACTGGGTGTCATCCGCATAGGAGGTGTGGTGCAGGTTGAAGCTTTTGACAAGGAATGCTAGTTCTGAGACATAAATGTTAAACCAGGTTGGGCTCAAGGAAGAGCATCATAGTCAGAGTTTGTCCTCTCTGAGAGGAAGGACGGGAGGAGGGAAAGGGCCTTATCATTGACTCCAATGGCATTCAAGCGGTGGACCAGAAGCTTATGGTCCACTGTACCGAATGCAGCAGATATGTCCAGCACAATAAGAGCAGCCGAACCCCTATTGTCCAATGCAGTTCTTATTTCTTCTATAGTTTTGATTAGGGCTGTTTTTGTGCTGTGCTCTGCTCTAAAACCAAACTGACTGGGGTCTAACTGATGGTTAGTGGTGTGAGGTTTTTTTTTCCCTCTATTTTGCCCTGAGTTCTGTAATACCTTTTCCAAACACCTAGGGCAAAATGACTTCTAGGCGCTTTTCCCAACTCTGATCATATTTTTCGGCCCACCTGCTGTCTCTTTCTGCACAGGTACCAACTAGGTAGCTCTTGTGCTTAATAACTCTCTCATTCAGAGGGGAATAAAGAACTGAGTAAACCTACAAATCCTAAATCTGCTGCTCTTTCCATCAGAGGCTTCTAGAACCTCTGTTACCCCAGATGCAACAACTGCAGTAAAGACTGCAATATCAATAGCAAAGGTGTAAATCCAGAGGCAAATGCCAATATGGGCATGGCAGAAGTTGCTGGTACACGTTTAGCAACATACTAGCATTGACGTCTTGCGTCCTCCCTCTGGTTGGGGTGTGGTGGGGGGGGGGGGTCTGGTTGGGGTGTGTGGGGGGGGGGAGGGGGCATTTCTAACTACCTCGAAGAGTGGAAGGAAATCTCAAAGAAAAATGACTACTGAATATTGTGCCAAATAACTGTTCATGTTTACAAGCCTGCCATTGGCAATACGTGGAAAAGTCACAGCAATTCCTTCTAAACAACCTTTAGTTGGAGACCTGCATTCTTGGTTCCATCTCCACAGACAGTATTTGGGATTTACTCAAGCTGCTTTCTATTAAGAAGAAAGGACCCCAAAATGAATATGGACCCATTTGAGATCTAAAAACGGTTAACAAAGGGAAAAGGAGATAATTTAAGAATGCTAACACTATCCACTCTAACCATAGTTCGTTGGCTATATGCTATTGATCGTTAGGTTGCTTATTACACATTCCTATTGCAAAGAAACATCAGAAGTTACGGGAGGTTCATTGTAGGAGACTAACATTACCAGAGTAAAGTTAGTCAATTGTCCGGACACTTACTTTTTTTCTTCTTTTGTTTTTCTTGATAAAAATGCTTGACAATGGCACATTGCCAGATATTGTAAATCTTCATATAGCTGTATCAGGACACTGCAGCCTCAGTATCACAGAATGATCTTTAGCATTTCCAGTTGATGGGCTATAGCATGTAGTCTATGCAATACCTGCGATCGGCGTTGGACACCCTAAATGCAAAAGTGTATCCTTCGGTGGAAAGGCTCTTTTCTATCCTTCAGAACAGTCGCAGTCTTCTGAAAACAGTCCACCTAATGGCAAGACAGATTTCTGGGTTCAATGGCATAATGCATATTCTGGATTGCACGTCCCCCTCTTTATCTGAAACTATTGCAGTAGTGCCTTGAAGATTAATAGTGCAAATACATGGACAGATGTGAGGAGAGACTCTCCCTGTCTCTTCTCATGCCCAGTCTCTTCATTGATGGTCCTGCCATTGATCATCTTTGTAACATACATATACTTCATCAGAATATGCAACTATCAGTCAGAAAAGCTTTGCTTACTATTATAGAAGTGCACATATGGAATTTCTGTAGATCCAAGGGATATGGTCCTACCAGGAGGGTTCCTATCACATTAAAGCTCCAAAGTTAATTCATTCTGCCTTCAAGACTAAATCTGTATCCTATAGGATATTGAACATCCCTAACGAGAGCTTATGGACCTTCTAAAAGTAGCGCAACGTCCATCCTCAAGAGCATTGTTTGTTCCAGTGAAGGAAAGATTTCGCATTTGACGTATTTAGAAAAACCTAATTGCTGCTTCCTGTCAAGAAGAAGCAGTTCTGCTAGGTCTTGTTTACCATGTCCCTTATTGTTCAAACGGGCATTATGAGGACTATGCACACCTTGAGCAAGCACAATCCAGAATACTGTCCCAAGAAGCACAGTTGATCTAGAAGTCCATCATAGCCAGAAACCAGAGGAGTGCTGCAGTTGACCTATTGCGCATCCAAACTGATAGTTAATTCTGCAACTGAGGCTCTCTTCCAGGGGATCCTCATCAATAATCCTATGCACTTAATTGTCCTGCTAACACATGGTGATCCCGGAGTGCACTTAAAATTATACATGTATGTGTATCTAACTTTATTCAACAATACACTGTGTGCTCGCCTGTGTTTTCATCCTAAAGGAAGGCCAAAAATGAGCACATTTAATTTTTATTTAAAAAAAAAAAGGGCAATTAGATCAAAATTAGTCATTGATAGAAAAGTGGCCATAGAAAATCTTTAACAAACCTTTTTTTATTTAAATGAAAGAATGCAACATTGTTAGCCAATAGAATGCAATGCAAAGTATAGGAGAGAAAACGGGCACTGTGCCTTTAAGAACCACACAATATATCCATGCACATCATCATATCCCCAGAGGTGACCGTCAGGTTATTTTTGAGAAAAATGGAGGATACTGTGTGAATAATTGCTCAAAACTGTAGTATTACTTCCCCGAAGAATTGGGAGGATTGCTTAGGACTTTGAGGATTTCTCTATAAGAGAACTAGAGTTACAGGTGAGCAATTTTTCCTTCTCCACCAGGGAATCCTCATCAACAGTCATAAGCATTGAATTGAACAGCAAGCCCATCCTATAAGTAAGCAGACAAGAAACACAGAACAGTGCTAGTAATCAAAAATTCCACTCAGGCGTCTGAATCTAGATAACAGTGTCCATTGAAAGTATGTACAGTCTGAGATGAGATGAAGTGTCGCATGCATTTTATGGTACTATGAAAAAACAATAACTTTGGTTGGTGGACTGAAAACTCACCCCACTAAGGCTAAATATTCTACCTATGTAGCAGCAGTGGGAATGGATCTGACTGCGATTGAGCCAGCGACAGATCCCTCTCCTTACTCTCACCCAGTGATGACTGTGGAGATGGATCGCTGCTGCATTGAAAATACATCTGGGAGAAGTCGAGATCAGAGGACTCCAGTCTCTGGCGGAAACTCAACTCCATACTGTTGGAGTTGAGGGCAGTCTTTGTGAAAGAGAGCTTTGGGTAGATTTGACTGTAGAGCAGATGCAAAGTTTGACTAGCCTCATTGGATCTTTATGTAATCAATTATTTTTATTTTTCCCCTTCCGCAGCATTTAATAGGGATCGGCTTGCTACTATCTTCAATTCTTAGGATTATTACTGGGTGTTTCATTGAAATCCGAAATAACCCACCCTCCTTCCCAGTGGAAGGAATAAAGGAAGCTGTTGGCTGCAGTAGTTTGTATCCCTGTTTAAAAAAAAAACTGGAGCAATTACCACTGAGACAGCATGATGGGATGCTTTAGGATTGAGTCCTTAGCCTTGATGGCTACATTGCCCTATCATTGTCCCTCATTTCCTGTACAATTGTTTGGTTGTGTTAAATTTTTTAGTTTTTTTGCCTTGTTTCCATTGTGGCTTTTCTAACTTTGAGTATTGCATTAAAAAAGAAAACTGGTTTGGTCCGTAGAATCTTTATATAGGCTACTAAATTATTTTACTTTAAATGAGAAGAAATGGCTTTTCTAACTAAGTGAAAACAATTTTTTCTATTTTGCAAAAGTGCTCCTGAATCCTGCAAGTTAGTGGGACAGTTCTGTGAATGATTTCAATGGGTTGGTCCCCTGAAATAGAACTAGGATTAAAGGAAAGTAACTATTGCTTATTGCAGATGTATCAATAAGATCCTTTACAAGGCAGTCTTTGGTGAATTTAGAAGATTTTCTGGAATCTTCAGCCGGTTTCACATTGATAAGGATATGAAACACCTTTACTTTTGACACCTGTGCTGTTTTGAGCTTGAAGTGAGGAGTATATCCTATTTGTTTTCCAGATTGAAGATCTGTCTGATGCTGCATTTTCTGCCCTCCATGCGAGGTGTGAAGAAATAGAACGGGCGAGGTGGGTGTCCACATCCAGCATGCCCCCTCAGAGACGAGGGAGCAGGTAAGGTCCTAGACCTTGTATAGTATGCCACAAATATTTGTTAATTCACCATATCACTCATTCACGGGTGACCCCCAAGAAGGTTGGAATTCAATCATGGGATGTTCATTAGTATTCGTTAACACTCAGTATCTCTTCTACATACAGTCAGTCTACCAGAGTAAGTGCATTTACATTATAGAAAAAAGTGCCTCTCGTAAAGTTATTATTTTATTTTTAATAGAACTAAGTATGTGATGATTTTTTTGGTGCCTAGGGCAGTGAGTATTTACTGGGAAGCATCTACAGCTGGTTCGGTCTTTACCCATGTCTTTCCAGGAAACCATATTTTATAAGCAATGTGTTTGGGATCTTGCCTCACAGAATGCATAGAGTAGTTGAGGTTTGTATCAGGAGGTGATAGAAGATTATACCATGATGCAGAAAATAGGTCTACCAACTATAGAGTGTGAAAACTGAATATGTAAGTAATCCTGCTGTAATGCCTTTATCCCAAATGTAGGTTTAGAGCATTATGCGCCATCCGTGTAATCCAGATTCGGATGTTGTGTATTATTCTTCCATCTGGTGTTATGGATCAGAAAAGCATTTGGAAAATATTCTTTGGGGTTGGACCTTAGATGGGCACTCTAATGTGCAAACTGTAAGACAACAGTGCTCCAAACCTTAATCGTACTGGTGCTATTTTTCACTGCCACCGCTAGATTTTTTATTCAAGTAGCAAAAAAAAGTCATTGGCACTGGAAGATAACATGGCATGTAGTAAAAAGGCTTGCAGAATAGAAACTAGCACTTCTGATGGATGCATCTATCTGCCAATTCCACATCTTTGAATACCCCAGACGCCAGTCTGGATCCAGTAAAATCTGATGGATACTTCTAACTGCGTATTCCTCACCTTGTGAATATTCCCCTGGCGTCTGGACAAATTCTAAAGCAGTGCTCTTGTGTGCAAGTAGGTCGCATCTTACGACTCCACACCAACTTCATTCTGCTTCGCAGATGGTGAATGGAGCCACATATAAGTGTAGCCCATGCGCACGGACGTCAATTCCCTTTTTACCTCACCTTCAGAGCTCTACTCCTTTAGTCTCTGACTAGTTGACGGTTCCCAGATAAACACGAAGGCCTTATCAGATTGTGAAGCTCAACATCTCAAAACACTGCACACCATTCCAACCTGAAGTCCAGAGCAAGGTGCTACCCTTACTTGTAGGGAAGTGCCCCTTTTTGCATGGCTGCCCCCCACTTTTTACCTGATGTTGATGCTCGTTTGACTAAGTGTGCCCTGGGTTCCTACTAACCAGGTACTCAGTGCCTATGTTCTTTCGCTAAAACTGTACTGTTGCACGCCCAATGGGAACTCTCTGGCCACATACAAGTCCCTTGTAGAAGGTACCAAGGGCCCTGTGACCATGGAAGACCTCTTAGGGCTGTAGCACATATTGTGCCACCCTTAGAGGCCACGTACCCGGGCACACACTGCCATTGCAGGCTGCGTGTTTTGGTGCAGAACAAAGTGAACTCTCGACATGGCACATATCCTTGTGTGCCATGCCCACAACCGACTGCCTATTGCATAGGACCCTCTAGCTGGGTGCACTATGCCACTAGTGAGGGTACAGGTGCATGAGCCCTGTGTCTCTGCAGTGTGTAATTCCATTCTTAGGCATTGTAAGCGCAGTAAAGCCATAAAGAGTATATGCTGCACCATAATGGCTTTACTGAAAACTGTAAAGTCTGATACCAAACATCTCAGCACATTAAACCCACACTGATGCCAGTGTGGGATTTAATGCAAAATACACTCAAAGGGCATTTTAGAGATGCTCCCTGCAAAACGACCTAACTCTATTGTCCTGGCTGAGTGGCTGCTCTTCAGCTTCCACCATCACACATTTCTGGACCCCCTGGATCGAGAGCCGCCTGCTCTCCAGGTCCTGAAAACAAAGCACATCCTGGGCAGAGGTGCCAAGCCTACTCCCCTAGGATGGGCAGAGTCCACAAAGGGGAAACTTCAAAGGCTTGCGCCTTTGTGAGCTGACCCAGCAATTTGCCGCTCCCAGCAACTGGCCCCCACTACTTCTGACCCCTACACTGGTTGGGAGAATCGGTGGGGAAACCATGATTGGAGCTTCCAGAAGATCTTCATGCTCGAGCCTGCCATATTCATTCCGACCGGAGCATTCCCATTAAAACCAACAGGGCTTCCAACATAGATTCAGCACCTGACCGCCGCTGTGCATGCACCTTGTGTGCGAACTTGGATCCCTCCTTGCCATAAGCTAAGCCCAGGAGCGTTGTTCCCACATCCAATTGAAGTCCCCGTAAGCAGACACCAACTAAAAGGGACCCTCTTTGGATAACATTGGACATCAGCACTCTGCCGCCCTAGTGCCGCTGAGGGTGCTCTTTGAGTGCATCTTTGACCCTGGGGGAACCCTAACTCTAACCCCAGAAACCCAACTCCCACAATCAAGTACTTAACCTTTAAACAGATAACTTCATGTTCGAGGCATATGAGCTGTAGATCATATGCTGTGCATAGATCACCATCTCGGGTTGGGTCCGGATGTTTGCACTTTGGTGTTCTTCGAAGAAGTCTTTCCAGTCACAAGGTAGTAACTCCTCCTTTCGGTGATAGTGCGCGTGGGCCTCGACTCCATTGTTAGATTGTTGTTTGTTTGTTTTTGCCACCATCCGGTTTGGATGTGAATTGTTGAGCTCCAGTTTGGCACTGTTTCTTCGGGCCCCCTTCGACGAGCAATCAACTACCCTCGGCGGTATTGCTTATCTATCGCATTTCGCATTCTCCGCGTATTGTTTACATTAGAAAACTTACGATCAGAACATCCGTTGGGACTACCCGCACAGGGATCGGTAGCAGTCGATGGAACGGACTCCATTTAAGTTCTGTCCAGGGTGTTGCGCTAAGTTTCCGTGCACCGACTTGCACAAAGAGTGCAACCTTTGTCTATCGCCAGAACACGACAAGGACTGCGACGCGTGTCACCGTTTCAATCGAAGAAAACGCTCCGTGACAGTCAGGCTCGATGTCACGAAATGTACCAGCAAAGTGGCTCCACTCCGGATCTCCTCAGAGACGAGTCAGAACACGAAGAATCGCAAGTGCAGGAAGCAGAAATGGAGGAGGAACACATCTCCGTGTCTGAAGCAGACTCAGAAGCCGAAGACCTCACACCGGGACAACAGATTGTGAGTAAAGAGACTTCCTTCCCCTCTCCATAAAAAGGCGCCGGTCCCTCCTCTGTCTTCAGGCCAAGGTCGGCACAGAGAAAAGGTTTCAAGCCCCCACCTTGGAGCTCGGCGTCGAAACATAAACAGCTTTCTGGCTCAGTCTACTCGTCGCCATGCCGGTGCCGACCCAAAATCCTTCGAGTTTCCATTCCACCGGTTTACAAACCTAAATCCTCTGAGCCGAAAACTTCAGAACCCGAAACACCAAAACCGGCGTCTGAAGAAAGTACTTCAAATAAATAGCCTCGGATCGATATTCCATCTTTGGATCTGAAACAGAAG
Organism: Lissotriton helveticus; assembly: GCF_964261635.1. Classification (NCBI taxonomy): domain Eukaryota; kingdom Metazoa; phylum Chordata; class Amphibia; order Caudata; family Salamandridae; genus Lissotriton; species Lissotriton helveticus. The sequence continues at coordinate 1,770,561,368 of NC_136065.1, forward strand.
GAGATTGTGATTAAGAAACTGGACAAATTCATGCCAAACTTCCTGGGAAAAGGAAGATGGGCTTACAAGAAGACTACCATGTTCCTCTAAAAAGGAAAAATGTGGGTACGGATCCTTCTCCACCTTCTTCAACCATTGATCCAAATGTACTTATTACACCTACACATTCTCCTCCACCAGCATCACCTGACCCACAGAATACAGGGGATGGGGATATAGATGAGTACACACCACAGGATACTGAACCATGGAATAAATATAATGCTGACCCTGAACCAGATAATGATCCCGACCTATATTCATCCAGACCCTCTCCTCCAGACGATAATATTGGATATATTGAGCTTGTTAACAGAGCTGCACAAATGGAGTAGAGCTTCATAAAGAGACTTTAGAAGGGGATTTATTGTTTGACACACTAAGTTCATATCAAAGGGCTACACAGACGTTACCAATGTCAAAAGGTATACTTAAACATACCGACGACCTCTTTAAGGACCCTGTAAGAACTAGAATCATCACGTCTGGGTAGAGAAAAAGTACAAATCGGCACCTAATGACCCTGTATACATCAAAGGTCAGTTACCTTTGGAAAATCTGGTAGTTTCCAACGCTCGTGAGAGAGCAAATTCGCAAACAGGGGAATCCCCTCCTCCTGATAGTCCAAATTAATTGAGGCTTCAGGCAAAAGGGTAGTGTCACAAGCAGCAAAGCATTGGTGTATTGCCAATGCTCAAGCACTTCGGGCAAGGTATGACAGAGCTCATTATGATGAGCTCGAAAAGCTCATTGAATTTCTTCCTGATGATCATACGTCAAGAACTATTGCCCTGATTCAAGAGGGTAAATGAATGACTAATACCTCTGTCAAGTGTGCTCTAGGTCAGGCAGACACAGCAGCTCGGGCAGTAAACACTAATGTACTGCTCCGTAGACATGCTTGGTTAAGAATTTCAGGATTCAATCCTGAGGTACAAGCCTCTATTCTTAACCAACCCTTTGACAAAGAACACCTCTTTGATACAGCTGTCGATACATCACTGGAAAAAATGGAAAAGGATACTAATGTTGCTTAGGCAATGGGGGCCTTACAATCACCTTCCAACAGAGGGTTCTTTTGTCGCTCATTTTACAGGGACGGCTCCAAAAATGTGGCTACAGACAATGCCTCCTCCTCTTACAAGGGCAACAATCAGTCACCATCTTCAAGAGGTTATTTTAAAGGTTGATCTAAAGGAAACAAAGGCAAGGTAAGAGGCAGAGGTAACAACAACACACTTCCCCTGCGAAGCCAAAAACGTGACTTCCTTTCCATACCTCTGACCATTCCACTCCTGTCGAGCAATGTCTTTCCCAATTTCTACCCATTTGGAGTAAGATTACATCAGAGAAATGGGTTCTACAAATGATCCAATCTGGTTATTGCCTGGAGCTTAAAAGCACTCCACCGAACATTACTCCAAGGTCACAACTCGCATCACAAGAACATCTCACCCTTCTAAAGAAAGAGGTTCTCTTTGTTGCAGAAAGGTGCAGTAGAACTAGTTCCTTTACCATACCAGGGAGCAAAGGTGTACTCAAGACATCGGCTATCAGAGCGCTTTACATGAGCACCAGTTTCGTTACATGAGGACACATTAATTTTTGTTAGGCACGGTGAGATTAAGTGATTTGCCCAGAATCACAGGATGTTGAGTCATTGCCGACACTCTACCCCGGTTCCCCAGCTTTAAGGTCGACCGCTGTAGCTATAAGGCTACATCCTCTCCCAAAAAGGACGTCTCTCTCAGGCGTATATTAGACCTCAGAGAACTAAATCTATGCATTCAGTTGGATCATTTTCATATGGTAACACTCCCAACAAGTGCTGCGCCTTCACAAGGCGACTTTCTCTTCACTCTGGATATAAAGAACACTTACTTTCATATTCCAATACACCCTGCGCACCTCAAATACCACAGGTTTGTGGTAGCTGGTCAGCACCATCAATTCAAAGTACTCTAATTCGGAGTAACAACCGCACCCAGGGTTTTCTTAAAATGCTTGGCAGTAGTCGCAGTCCATCTAAGAAGGCAACATATTCAGGTCTTCCCATACTTGTGCGAGCTGACCTTTATGAGCCAGTTGTCTACGCCACACACACAAAACAGTGCAATTGCTCAACGAACTGGGATTCACAGTAAATCTGTCCAAATCCTATCTCCAACCTTCCACATCTCAAGCATTTCTAGGAGCTATTATAAACACACAAAAAGCTCCAGCATACCCAACTCCAACCAGAATTCGGAATATACCAACGCTGTTTTTTTCTCCTCATTCGCCTCCAACCACAGCTAACATAAAATCCATAGGCTGCCGCTGCTACTCCAAAAGGAGAGGTAGGCCCCACCGTTGATCTTGCCCCTCAGCGCTACCAGCAGCATACCCACTTCATCTTAGTTACTGCCCTCTCGTTGTTACAGAGGGTGGTTTTACTCCCTTCAGGGCTGAACCAAGGCTAGTGTCGCTTGACTTCACAAGCTCAGACGCTGCCCAAGAGCTTCCTCGAGGCTTAATCAATGGATACAAAAGAAAGAGAAAAAATAGAGGGACACATTCAGACTGCTGACTTCGTAGTTTTTTCCAAATGATCTTTTTCTTTGAATTTTTCAACCGCATCAGATCCATTTTAGAGATTTTATATAAGGAAGACAGCCACTCCGAATATGTGGGAGATGTTACTTCAGCCCATCTCTTGCAAATTTCACGTCTGGCCAGAAGCATTGCATAAAATTAAAAGTCTCTATCTGGGCCACTGATCTCCCTCCAGATGCCAAAAATAATAGTTTCAAGGGAGATATGAATCATGATTGATGTTAATGAGACTTCAATATTCCTCCAGAATTCCTCTGAAGAAGGACAAGCCCAGAACATGTGAGTATCTGGAGCACTCTCCAAATTAAATTTTTTACACTCGGCCGGGAGGCCCTTGGACATTTTAGAAAGCCTAGCCGGGGAGAAATAAGTCCTGTGTGTTGTAAAATAGTGGTTTCTCCTCAACCATGCTGGCTTTACGGTCGAGAAAAGGATGTTATATGAAGCTAGCCACAGGGACTCACAATCTGTATCCGGAATAACCTCCCCCCATAGTTGGTCGGCCAGCTTGAATTCCCCATCTATGGCCTCTTCAATTGCCCGATAATAAAAGGATATTTCTTTCTTCCCTACTGGTTTATTAACTAGATGATCTTCCAGGGCATCCCCTTGCCCTAATGAAATCTTCAGATTCTGAGACCAACTCACTAGCTGCAGATATTTAAATCTTGACATACCTTCCACCAACTTATCATTTAGAGTTGCCCAGGGCAATAGCAATCCCCCGACCGCAAGATCCCCCTCATACTTCTACTCCAGATATTTTTAAAGGGGCTGCCAACTGATCTTTTAAACAACTAGGGGTTCCCGGACCGTCCCACATAGGTGCAAGCCTCGAATAGTATTCCAGACCAATTAGCTGTTTTATCTTTGCCCAATTTTGGGCCAAACCACTAAGGACCTTCAGTCTGACTTTCTTTAAAAAAAAGTTTGTCCCCATATTTAAACATAAAACCTTCTTGAGGAAGCCCCAGTTGTTCTAACATGGCCAGAAACATTTTACCTCTACCTGATAAATCGGGGGGTTTTAGCAGCATTCTGGAATATGTCAACTGAAAGGCCCAAGCATAATATTGAATATCTGGAAGAGCCAGACCTCCTTTTTCCCTCTTCCGTCTCGGCTTCTTCCATGATATTCTCACTGACTCGGATGCCCAAACAAAAGAATTAATGGATTTCTGCATTTTATCGATTAATATTTTATCAAAATACAAAGGAATAGTATTGCAAAGGAACATGATTTTCGGCAAGATACACATCTTTATAAGATTTACTCTGCCCAATATAGACAGAGGTAGATGTTGCCAAGTTTTCATAAGATCTTGACATTCCTTCAGAATTTTATTAAAGTTAACTTTAGGAATTTGGTCTATCTCTGGAACAATCTTTATTCCTAAGTAACGTAGCTCCTTCTTGGTTTGGTATCGGGACACTCACTATTTTTTCTGGTTGACAGTGGTGACGGATAAACGTCATCCCTAGACTTGCATCGCGACCCTAGTCTTCACAGTGAGTGCTAAAGCCTCCAAGGTTATCATAACAAGGTAGCTGTTTGGGCTGATAACTACACCACCATAATCTGCCATTTCCTCCAGTGATGGCTTGACATTACTTCTGACAAATGGGTCCTCCAAATTGTACAACTGGGCTACGCCTACCCATGTTTTCCTACCCACAATCTCTTCCTCCCCTTCCCCCCCCCCCTTTTCAAATTACAGCTGCTGAACACGTCTGTTTGGCAGCAGGAAGTGCAGTCCTGTTTGGCTGAGGATGCCAAGGTGAGGGTTCATGAATATGCAGGCAGGAACTGGTTGTTACTCCTGTTTCTTCCTTGTGCCAAAGGAGGACAGGGGCCTTCTTCCTATTTCTAGATGTTCACACCCTCAACCCTTCTAGTGAAATTCCAAGTTTGTGGTGCTCACACTGGCCTAGGATCTGTTTACTTTGGATACTGGAGACTGGATGGTGGCTTTGGAACTGCAAGTCCACACGTGTTATCTGCAGCTCAGAGTGGGCCAGACACATTTTCAGTTTGCTGTGCTCCCTTTTGGCTTCTCAAGTACCTCAGGTGTTCACGAAAGTGATGGTGATGCTGGCAGCATACGTTCAAAGATTGGGTATTCCAGCTTTCCCCTACCTTGACGACTGGCTGTTGAAAGTGGGCTTTCCCTAGGCAGCCACAGACCACCTTCAGATAGGAGCAAAGCAATCCTCGTTAGGCTTCCCTATCAACATGTCAAAGTTACTGCTGACACCTTTGCAGATTCTCCAGCTCATTTGAGCCATTCTGGATACAGTGCAAATGTTGTGCCTTTCCTCCTGGGTAGAGTCCGAGACATTCAGAACCTGACGTTTCAGCCTCTGGTCTGAGTTTCAGCAAGAATGACTAAGACTACTGGAACTGTTGGCCTCTGGAATCCTGTTGGTCGATCATGTTAGATGTCACCTTCATACTCTTCACTGAGCTCGTAGTCAAGGGTGTACATTTCCTACTGGTCCTTCACCCCCTGCTGCCTCACCCCCTCCTGCTACTTCATCGCTGGAACCAGAGTTAAAGCCAGCGTTTCCTGAGGTATTGTCAACGCCATTGGTGTCAATGCTCCCTCCAATGGTGCTGGCATACCCAGATTTACTCCAGTATTGGAACTTTCATAGATTCACATGCTTGAATCATTCCCGTCGTTGAGATGGGAGTGCCCTGTATGTCGAAATTGCATAGCAGAAACCATGAGTAGGCCCATTTCCTTTTTTTTTTTGTTTTGTAAAAGAGACCAAAAGGCCATCCTGCACCAATCAGGACCTCTCACCCTTTAGAACACTCCTGAGAGAAGCTTAGAAGCTCCGATTTTCTACTGCACGTTGTGCTAGGGAGTCTCTTCTGATCTCTCCTTAACTTCTACTTCAGTGGTTCTGGACAGATTTCTTTGCTTCAGTCAACATCAACTACTGCAGTAACCTCTTCAGTACTGATTTGCCTGATTCTGACATTGTCCTGTCCGATAGGGAGAATGTCTTTTTAGAGCCTGTGCCACCTGCTCGATGAAATCATACAGATGACCCTCACATTGACTGCATTTATTGCCTGTATCCCAACCATAAGGCAAAGGAGTGTGAGGTATGTTATAACAAAACTTTGGGGATGCCTTCCTATATGGCTTCAAAAACTTACGGTCCGGAAGGAAGTGATTCTGAGTGATGCCAGTGATGAGGCATCCTCTTCAGTAGGAGGTTGCATCAGAGGGGCAGACCACCTCATGCTCATTCTTTTAGCGAGCATCCAAAGAAAGCCCTCAAAAAGACCGCTTATACGTCTCCTGGACGCAGTCCCTCAAAAACTCCTCACAAATCTGCAAAGGACGTGGAGGACAGACAAGCAAAAAAGGCATGGTCTGAGCCTTCTTCTACATCCCTTCAAGGCAGGCGCTTTATCAGAAAAAGTCCCCTGTGCCTCCCTAAGAGAAACCGTCAACGAAAAGTCCATTGTTGTCTAGACATTCCAAAAAGAAGCCAACTAGTATGGAGGCCCACCAGTCTTCTACTTCTAAGCTGAAGGCAAACGCCACACCGTAATCAACATCAGTGCAGACTGCTCAGTGGTCAGTCAAAACATCAGGTTCTTTGGAGTTGATTAGGTCGACAACATTGTTGATGAAGCCGGAGGTAACTATGACAACTACATTGACGCTGGCAGCGACTATGAAGACCTTGCCGACTGCACCTATGGCTGCAGCAACGACGACTGTAACATCAACAGCAGCAACACTGTTGATTAAGGTTTCTGAATTGCTGCCGATATCCACTTCACCAATGGTGTCATCAGCAGTACTGTTGTCGAGGGGAAAAAACACTGAAAAAGAGCGAAACCTAGAACCAGGCCGATTACGCCAGAAGGTACCTCACCCAGCAAGGTACACCTCTGTTGCCATCTCTCCTGTTGGAAGAGCATGATTCGGAGGAAGATAATGAGGATGATGGTCGCTTTAGTTACGTGAATAGCCAATCACAATTGCACTTTAAGTGCCATCAGTATTTTATTCCTCAGCAGGAATACCATTGTGACTATCAAGCGGAGGTAGTCCGCTTGCCATCATCACTGCTAACAGACCTGCAATTCATGTTGGCAGACTATAGGAAGTTCCGGTAGCATATGTGCCTCCCGAACAACCTACATTGGCCCCTGAGCCACGATCTATCCCATCTACCTCCAAGAGAGGGTGCAAGATTTCCGGTCTGAGCCTCTCCAGAAATCACCTCTATCGGTTACTCGGCAAGATCCAGGAATTACAGATGACCAAGAAGAGGGGGAACGCGGGGACCCACATCGAGAATGGGACGACTGCCTCATTCCCGCACCATCTTTTCCCTCTCCTGTACCCATTAAGGATGCTGGTGGTTTTCACAACTTATTTACAGGGTGGCCAATAGCTTTGACCTAGCAATGCCAACATCTCAAACGGACTGTTTTTGGTATGATTTTAAAGAGCTCTTTAGAAAATCGGTGAGAGCTATCCCTATTGCAAGTCACATATAGGAGGAAGGGCTCAAGGTCATGAAAACCCCAGTGACCATAACACCAGTGTTATCTGGATTGGAGAAAAAAGATGCAGCTCCGGGGATGCTCCTGCGTGCCTGGGGGTCATCCATAGCCAGACTCTGTAATTTTTCAAGCTGCGCAGAGAGCCCTTCTGCGCCCATCATTACACCTCCAGATTAAGAAGGTAGGTGCCTGGATAACGCTGGTAAGCATTTTTCTTCAATGTCAGCTCTGGTATTAAGAGCAGCCAATGCTCTTGCCATTCTAGGACGATATGATCGACAAATGTGGTGCAATCTAGCTCCGTATGTGGATCAACTTCCTGATGACAGTAAATTTGAGGCGAGGAACATTATCCTGGCAGGAGAGCGCATCTGATTAGGATTATACGATGGATAACACCACTTCAGCATTCAGATTGTTGGGAGGTGCAGCAGTGTTGCGCCTCAAGGATGGCTCAGGGCCACTTCGTTTACTGAACAAGATTCTTGACCACATTTTCAGCGAGAAAGCTATGTTTGCAAAGCACATTGAGGATGGGCTGCAGGATATAAAGAGACGCACAGATACTGTGAAGTAGTTGCGGACGCTAAAATTCCGAAAGGTATCCTTTAGGAAAAAGTTTTTTCACAACTCCAGTAATAGTGTTGATTAGAGGGAGAAAAAAGAATTGCACCATCAAGAAGAGTACAAACACCCACATGGAATGCAAATGTTGTGCTAACTCAGTTAATGAAGACACCCTTGTGTAGAAAGGTACTCCTTTGGTGCCCCCTACCTATACCTGACTGATGCATCTTTGACTGAATATTCACTGGGTTCCTACTAACCAGGTTCCCAGTGCCTGTGTTCTTTCCCAAAACTATCTTTGTTTCCATTATTGGCACACCTCTGGCACACATGTAAGTACTTTGTAACAGGTACCTGTGGTACCACAGCCCTTGAGAACAGAGAGGGTCTCTAAGGGTTCCAGCATGTGTTGTGCTACCCAAAGAGGCCCCTCACCAAACACATGCACAATGCCACTGCAGCCTGTATGTTTTGGTTTAGATCAAGGTGAAGTCGTGTGCCAGGTCTACCAGTACTATAAAAGGTATAGGTAAGTCAGCCCTACGGCAAGGTGCACTATACCTCTTGTGAGGGCATAATTGCATGAGCAGCAATGCCCCTATAATGTCTAAGTCCATTCTTAGACATAAGTGAACAGTGAAGCCATACGGAGTACACCCGCTGCAAGTTTGTCACTGAGTTCCACAGCTCCATGATGGCTTCACCAAATTCCAAGATAATTGGTACCAAACATCTAAGGTTGATGAACCCACACTGATGCCGGTGTTGGATTATTTAATCAATGCACCCAGAGGGCACCTCAGGTGTCCCCTGAAAACCTAGTGTGTGCCTCACTGGTCTGTACCAGCGTGCCACTTGAGGTGGGACCCTTTTGTCTTGTGGGTCAGAAACAAAGCCTGCTCTGGGTGGAGGTGCTTCACACCTAACTCCAAGCAGGAACAGCATAGCATGGCGGTGAGCCTTAAAAGCTTCCTGACTTTTGTTATGCTGACCAGGACTTCTCCAGCAAGTTTGTCAGGAAAGGTGTATCCTCACTGAGCCAGGATCACCCCTCCTTTGAAAATCCTCCATATTGGTTTGGAGGATTCTAGCCAATATGGTTGGGGACATGCCCCCTTCCCAGAGGGAGTGGGCATACAGAGGGTGTAGTCACCCTAAAGTTAGTAGCCCATTTGGTACTACATTCTAACCCCTGTAATGCCCCTAAATTGAGTATTTAGGGGCACCCAGGAACCTTAATTATCAGATTACCGATGACCTACGAAGAAGAGGACAAAGAGCTGTGCAGCAGCGATAACTGAAGACACCAACTGACTTGGCCTCAGCCCTATACGCCTGTCTGCAGCCCTCTTAAGATCCTGCCACAGAAGCGATGCTCGGCCTGCAGCCCAGCGACCTCCAGAACCTTGGAAGGACTGCCTGCCTTCTAAAAAGATTCCTGAACACCGTGAACAGTGTACCTGTCCAGAGGAAAACCAATTCTAAAGACTGAAGCTCTGCCTGTTGAACTGTGAAGTCGACCACCTCTGTACCTGACACCCACGGCCCGAGTCCAAGAAGCCCAACCGTCAAGGAAGCGTTCCCTAGCGATCCTGAGCAAGAGTCCCTCGTGTCTTGACCCCTGCACAACGCCCAGCCCGCTCCCCCGTCCTTGCCCCCACACCCCTTAACTGTAACCGCACTGAGCGGACTTCTGACACCAAAAGACACCCTTGCACCCAGAGGCCTTGGGAAGATCTATTGACTATGTCCCGATGCTCCAGCACTGTGCAGCTGTAGGTTTCTTTTGTCCATCCTCCAGGCCTGAGCCTGCAGCCTTTTTCCAAGTGTGAGATTCCCCATTGTTTTGCATTGGGCTCCCAACGCTGTGTTCGCACTCTGCATCCGGGTGTCCCTGGAGGTGTAGTTTGGTGCTGCCTTGTTTCACATTCCACATAAAGCAATACAAATTCCAAGTTTTTTCCAAAAGCCAATAAATCAAGTGGGGAGAGTGTTGCACAAGCTGGATGCAAGATGAGCAATAATGGATTTTAAGAAGCCCAAGAAGCAGGAAATACAAATTATTTGTTTCATTTGCAGACAACAATATGGGGAAACCCAATCAATATGTTCACATTTGCCAGATGGATCACACAAACTATTCAACTGTGCCAGACAAGTGCTGGGGTAAAACTAAACTCGACTCATTAAAGCACTCAACCAGAAAGGAGTAACCATTGGCTTTCTACCAAATATACCCTCACAGGACATCTTGTGACAGCAACGTGGTCATCAGTACCTGTTCACAAAAGACTGCTACGACATTCAAATGAACAAGGAAGCTCAGATGGGAAAAAGTGTTAAAACATGTGTTTACAGATCTAAGCTGATCTTCAACCCATCCATCGCAGAACTAACCAAACCACTACAAAATATATGTGCAGTATGTGAATCCAGTAAAGATTAATGCTGCAAAACGAAAGTTTCTTACCTGTTTGTGTCATTTTGCAGCTTGAAGACCTGTCCGGATTCGCAAGCATCTCAACCACCTCCAACAGAATATAGGAGAAAACAGAACAAAAAAATAATCTGAAGATGGCGACCAATAGTGGGAGCTTCCAGGGGAGAGCATACGTCACAGGAAGCCCCAAATGGGCGAGTAAAGCACAGCATGTGAATCAGGAAAATTCAAGTAACAAAACTACATCTACAAGTATGAAACTATTTTGTTTATTCCAGAAGCCAAAGACTCAAGATAAAAGAGCATTACATAAGCTAGACACTAGGAGAGCGCTAATGTACTGGATGGAAAAGAAGAAAACAAATCTGTTTGGAAAGGAAACAAGCTTTTGCAATGCAATCGGTCACGCCTTTGGGATCTTATATGCATTTAGCTATGCAGCACATTAGCCTAGGTGCTGAAACATCTACTGTTCTTTAACATTGAGGAAAAATGAGCACCAAACTGCGTGACACGCCAGGTATGGGAACACATGAGGAGAAATATTGCCTTTCAGTGGGAAATGGTATAGTCCAAATGGCCTTCGTGGTCATGTCACTGAAAATACAAGATTTAAAAGAAATATTGTCTACTGGTGTTCGTGGAAGACCATTTCTATGGACTGGAATCTAGAGAATGCTAAAGTGATTCTGGTACTTTTACTGACCCTGCTGGTCGTTTCCTATAAAGAAAGTTAAATAGAGGCAGTTGCCAGAATTCTTTTTAAAAGAACGTCTCGGCAGAAAGCAATTCTGGTATTTTACTCTCCTCTGCTGGTCGTTTTCGATCAAGACAGTTGAATAGAGACTGTTGAACAGAAAAGAAGTCCCTAAGTGGATGCAGACCAGCCCTATGGCTGATCTCCATTGTCCATATAGTACATACACATATAAGTATATAATATGTATATACTGAAGTATATACAAGAGTTCTCGAATGCTTAACCTAAAATATAACATTGCAAGGTGGATTACATAGACATTCCAAATGTATCACACATCAGCTGGTTTATAGCTACAAATCAAACTTCTAGCGCCTACTACTCTTAAGAAAGGAGCAGCACTAGTCTTTCTGACAAATATACCTGTGCATGAAATTTGAAAGTCAGCCACTTAGTCATCAGTGCACACGTTCACAAAGCACTATTGCATAGACCTCGAAATGCACAAGGAAGCTCAAGTGGGACACCGCGTACTGAAACCTTTATTATCCGATAGACATCTAGCTGCAGATTCCTTACCTTTGAATTCTCCCCAGGCACCTGACTAGATCCAGAAAGGTTTTCAGCAGTACCTCTGCGTGCCGTTAGGGGTCATGCGCCTCCTTTGTGACATCTCTTAAATGTGACGTTGACAGAGTCCATATAATCCCCCCTTCGACCCTCTGACGTTGGTTCCTTCTTTTCTGCGCTTCCATCGCAGGTACAAAGCGGTTTCCCAGGCCTTTTTTTTTTTTTTTTTTTTTTTTTTTTTTTTTTTTTTTTTTTACCTGTATCATCATTTTTTTGTTGAAGGAATAGTGTGCCCCCTTTTTCTCATGTTCTCTGGGTTAAAACCTTATGGGTCATGTGGGAGGCAGATGTCTGCCACAGACTTTCAGACTATTTGTATGTGGTGCCTCAGTGAAGGAAAGTGCCCCTTTTTGCATGGTTGGCCCTTAATTTTTGCCGAATGTTGATGCAGTTTTACTGAGTGTGCCCTTGGTTTGTGCCAACCAGTTACCCATGACCTATGTTCTTTCCCTAAACTGTACCGTTGCAAGACCCAATTGGCAACTGTGGCCACATGCAAGTCCCTTGTTAAAGGTGCCATAGGTACCAAGGGCACCGTGACAAAGGAAGCCCTCTAAGGGCTTACTGTGCCACCCTTATAGGTACTGTACCTTTACACACACACTGCCTTTGCAGGCTGCATGTTTTGGTGCAGAGAAAAGTGAAATGTCGACATGGCACACATACCTGTGTGCCATGCCTAAAGTCCACTGCCCTGGTATGGGTAAACCACCCCTGTACCCCTACAGTGTTGAAGTCCATACTACATTGTAAGTGCAGTAAATACATAAAGAGTATATGATCTGGAAGTTTGTCATTATGAACTCTGCAGCTCCATATTGGCTTTACTGAAAACTGGGAAGTTTGATATCAAGCTTTCCAGCACATTAAACACTGATCCCAGTGTGGGATTTTATGAAAAATGCACTCAGGGGGCATCTTAGTGATGCCCCCTGAAAAACTACCTTGTGTCGTGGTGAGTGGCTGCTCACCAGCTGCCACCACCAGACATGTTTCTGGACCCCTGAGTCGAGAGCCTGCCACTCTCGGAGTCCTGAAGCAAAGGACATCCTGGGTTAAGATGCCAAGCCTCATCCCCCAGGATGGGCAGGGTCCACGATGGGGAAGCTTCAAAGGCTCGCCATCTTTGTGAGCTGCCTCGGCCATTTGCTGCTCCCAGCAACTTGCCCCGCCGGTTCTGATCCCCGCTTTTGGTGGGAGAATCGACGGGCAAAACCAAGTTAGTAGGAAAGGTGTGTTCACCTTTGCCAATCTCACCCCTCCGGTCCGGGATACCTTAATGAAGGGACACATTGCTCCTGGCCTCTACCTACCTGTAACGCCCCTAAATGTATTATTTAGGAGCAACCCTGAACCTTGCCTCCTCAGACAAGAAGAATCCAGAAGAGGGACCTAAGAGCCGTCCTGAAGTAAGAAGTGGAGGACACCAACTGTCTTTGCGCCAACCCTACCGGTGTGTCATGCAGCCCCCAAGAACCTGGAGGACCTGCCCTGCCTTCCTCAACCAGACTTTGTCTTTCATGAGCACTGTATTTGCTCTGGTCAAATCCGCAAGTCTGTAACGGGCACCCCCGCCCAAAATGTAGGGTATAAGTAAATACAATTATATTGCTGACACAATTAAATAGATCTTAAATGACTATGGTACTGTGTTCATATAGATTCTCCACACTGGACATCAATTTGTCTTCTTTATTTTTCTATAGCAAGTTCCCAGCAATAGATATAAGCCAACACGTGTTTGGTCTGTACAATAATACATATTCATACTTTTTCAAGGCAGTCACACGGGTCGAATTAGAAGTCACTGGGGCCGTCTGGTAATAGGAGTTCAAGTGTCCAAAAGAATAAAAAAGCAAAAACATATGTAAAGTCAAGAAGAGATGTACAAGCCAATTATTAATAAGGGAAATTTGTAGAGCGCCTGGTTACGCGCAGCGGCGTGTCCCCGCGCTGTAGTGAGTGGAAACAGCAGAGTCACAACCACAAGGTCGGCCCGGCTGCTGCGTGTAAAGGTAAGTCTTTAACTTCTTCCTGAAGCCGAGTTCAGAGGGCTCCAGGCGAAGGTCAAATGGTAGGGCATTCCAACTTTTCGCGGCCAGGTATCTAAAAGACCTGCCCCCAATACGTGACTTTTTTATCCTGGGGACCTTCAATAGCCCTGTGTGGGAGGAACGCAGGGCGCGCGTAGGCGCGTACCAAGTAACCAGTTCCTGGAGGGGAGCAGGTGCCTTACCGCACAAAATGTGGTGGCAGGTGCAAAGAGCCTTTCCAGTGGCCCCTAGGTAGAGCAGATTGCCATAATCCAGGCGTGATGTGACGAGGGCATGCACCAGCGTCCTACGGGCTGTCGTAGGTAGGAGATTTAAAACTTTCCGCAAGCTTTTCAGGACGCTGAAGCAAACCCCCACCACACGGCCTATTTGAGGTCCAAAAGAAAGATCCGCGTCGAGCCATACCCCCAGATTTTTTGCTTCCTGACAGGGTATGGGTACATCCCCCAAACAAGGTGGCCACCAGGCCGATGACCAAACAGACGGGCCCCCCCTACCACGAGCACCTCAGTCTTGTTGCCGTTTAACTTAAGGCAATTGGTGGACATCCAGGTCGCCAGTTCCTGCATGCAGGCCTTGAAACTGTCCATCGCAAGACTGGGTGCGCGCGACAGGGAGATGGCCAGCTGCGTGTCATCGGCATAGGACACTATGTGTAGGCCATGGCTTCTGACAATGGGTGCCACAGGGGAGACATACAGCTTGAATAGGGTTGGGCTCAAGGACGAGCCCTGAGGCACGCCTTGACCCAGATCAAACTCCCTAGAATAACAGTCTCCCTGTCGCACCTGAAAGCCTCTCCCTGTCAAAAAAGACTGGATCCATTCAAGTGCAGCTCCTGATTTCCCTCCGTTATTCAGACACTGTAGCAAGGTGGTATGTGCTACAGTGTCGAATGCTGCACTTAGGTCCAGAAGGATGAGAGCCATAGTCTGGCCCTCATCCACCCCCTGGCGTAAGGTCTCCACTGCCATCAATAACGCTGATTCAGTGGAATGGCGTGGACTGAAACCAAACTGGGTCTCGTGCAGGAGGGTAGCCTCTTCCACGAAATCCATCATCTGGGTATTCACCGTTTTCTCAGCCACTTTAGCCATATAGGGTAAAAGGGAAATTGGCCGGAGGTTTTCCAGTTTTTCGAAGCTGATATTAGGCTTCTTTTGGAGAGGTAGCACCACCGCCTGTTTCCAGTCTCTGGGCACAGTCCTGGTCCTGAAAGAGACATCCAAAAGATGTATATAGATCTATATAATAAACGCGCCTGGTATACTCTCAATCTCGGTCCATAAGAATCAGCAGTCTCACACTGTCCCTGCCAAGTGAATGACGACCACAATGTTGCGCACTGTCAGAAAAGTAGCTTACAAGCCGAGCATATATATGGCTAAAAAGCACCTGGTCAGCTCTCAGTCCTGCAGGCTCAAAGTATCCCTGTCCTCACCAAATAAGTGGCAATGGTACGATGTGTCTTTAAAAATGAATAGTCTGTAGTCGCGTTCAAGTAAAACTCCTCCGGGCAACCCAACCTTGATAAGCTGGCTCCCTGGTGTCCGTAATTCTCCCGATAGTCCAGATTTGCCCAGAAAGCTACTCGACACCTGCAGCCCTGACCGTGACCAGAACCCCAATGCCAAGACACCCCTGCCCCTTGACATCCTATGGCCTTGGGTGACCCAACCAACAGTGTCCCGGCATGCCAAGACATCCCAACTTACCTCTCCAACCAGTGGTCACCTCCAGAAGATCTCCGTTTCAGAGCCTGAAGTGTTTGTTGCAACCGGAAAATCCCCATTTAAAACCACAGGGTGCCTGGCGCCAAAACAGCACCCGGCCGCCACTGTGGGTGCCACCTGTGTGCTAAATCAGAATTCCTTTTGCCCTGAGCTTAAGTCCAGGAGATTTGCTTACTTAACCTTATGGCCTGCTCCTGAGCAGCCACTAACCGGAGGCCCCTATCCTACATTGGATAGCCTAGGGCCTCAGCACTCTGCAACTGGCTGCCCTAGTGCCGCTGTGGGTACTTTGAGAGTACATTCTTGACCCTGGGGGAACCCTTGTTCTAACCCCAAAAAACCAACTCCCAAACCTAAGTTTTTACAGTGAAACCGATAACCTGCTTTTCTCCCATAGGACTGCATTGACTTCTTTCTTGTGAAAATTGTTGTGTGGGGCGCTTGGTTTGTGTGAAACCTTAAACTTCATCTGTACAAAAACTGATTTATTTACCTTTTATCTAGGAAATGTCCCAGTGTGATATCTAGGCATATCACATGGAGTAGAAAATAACTTCAAAAGTAATCTGCAAAGTAACGTACAAAGTAATCTCAACAGTAACTGAAAATTAATTTGAAATTTTTTCTGAACACGTGACTTACCTGTAACCAAACCAATTGCATCGAACTGCATTTCAATTGTATTTAAACTGCAATATACATGCAAAGTATTCTTTCACTTACCTGCATCAGACCTGCCTTACTTCTAGAAATAAAATAACGAAATATTATTTTTATTGAAACAAATTGGTCTGAGTTCAGTCTGAGTGTGTGACATCATTTCTTGCCTTAGTGTGTACAGTAAATGCTTACCACTACCCTCTGATAAAGCCTTACTGCTCGCCCACACTACCACAAATGGAGAGTAGGGTATTATCTACTTTTACCTCTGCCTACCTTTGGGGTTCCACTGGACTCTATGCACACTGTACCTTACTAACCAGCTTCCTACACTATTTATTTTTTCCATTCGTTCCATACTTCAGCCAGGTCCTGCTCAGGCCTGAAAAAAAAAACAGCCTTTCGATGTTGATGCTGGATGCCTGTTCTAGGCCTTCCCTGTGTTGGCCTCTATTTCACCTTCTTGTAGGTCCAAGTTGTGGCCTTGTTTTTTCTATTCTAGCAGGGTATTTTTCACACTTGTTTTCTTCTTTCAAGATTGTCAGTGTAGGAAACTGGATCTGTATATACTATACCAAAATGAGGTATGATGTGCACAGAGTCCAGTGGAACCCCAATGGTAGGCAGAGGTAAAAGTAGATAGTACATTACTTTCTACTTGTGGTAGTGTGGGCGACCAGGAAGGCTTTATCAGAGGGTAGTGTTAAGCATTTGTTGTACACACTCAATTAACAAATGATTGCACACACACAAAGACTGAACTTCAGACCAAAATTTTGTATAAAAATATGCTTGTTGTTTTATTTTCTAGAACCAAGCAAGCCTGGCAAAGGTAAGTGATTTATACTTTGCTGTAAAAACACTGTTTTGAATTGCAGTTGTGTATATATACTTTGGGTTCGAGGCATGTGGGCTGCTGAATTCATATCTATAGCATAGATCGCCGCCTAGTGTTGGGTCCGGATGATTGCACATTGTTGTCCTGGAAGAGTCTTCGAAGTATCACGAGATAGGTGGCTCCTCCCCGTGACTACAGTGCGAAGGGCATCGACTCCATCCCCAGATTGTTTTTTTCCGCCATTGGGTTCAGATGCATATTTGATCACTCAAGATCGGAATCGATAGAAACTTTCTTTAGGCCCGAAGGCCTTAACTATATCGTCTGTATTGTTTACGTTCGGTGCCCAGCTCTGTTCCGGCTCAGTTCCTGAGTCGGACATCCGGAGGACCCGCGTGGGTCTTCGGTGCTTGAGGCCTAGTCAACGCAGCCAGACTTCGACGAATCATCATGGAACGGAGCCCGTTCAAGAGATGCCCCGTGTGCAACTCGAAGTATCCCCACATCGCTGTCCACCCGGTGTGCAACAAGTGCCTGTCGCCGGATCACGATGAAGCCAACTGTATGGCTTGTTTCCGTTTTCGCTCCAAGAAGACGATTCGACTTCGGCGCGTGGCGCGCCAGGTGGCCCAGCTGACGGCCCCTGCCCCGGTGAACATTTTCGAAGGGGAAGAAGCAGACGAGCAGGAAGATCGGGAGCCGATTTCAACTCCAGCGGCGGAGATCGACTCCAACTACGACGCAGACGTAGAAATGCTCGATACAGAAGACGTCGTCGACGAGGTAGGAGACGACAATGAGGCCTATGGGGCCACGGAAGATAGCTATGGGGAAGAGCTATGCCCCGTTCGAACAATCACTAAGGCTCAGGTCGAGGGATCGCCACATGGCCTTACCCAAGATCTTGCACCTGGATCCACGGTCTCGCCTACGGTCCCTACTACGGAGCCGCCATTGGTGAAACCGAAAGTGAAAGCTTCGGTCTCGACCAAACCGAAAGTGATAGAGACGCCGTCGACACAGAAGACGCCTGTCGCTTTGGTCGCCTCCACGTCTTCGGACATGTCGGGCCAGCCGAAGAAGGTTGTCGATCCGGTGAAGTCGCTCGAGAGCGTCGAACCGAAGTCGCACAAGGGCGTCGATCCGAAGACTGGGGCACCGAAAAAGGTTGTCAAGGCCGCCGACCCGAAACCATCGGCGCCAAGGGCCGTCGACACAACCAAAGAACTTGAAGCTCCAAAGGCTGTCGACCCAGCACGTCGCCCGGACCAGGCCAAAAGTAATGTCGCACTCGAGTCTGCACATGCTGCTGGATCGAGAACACCTGTCGGGTCGACGAAACCGTCCACATCCTTCACGCAGCAGGTATCGGACTCGTTGCAACGCATCAGGAACAAGGCTTCCGCGGTCACTTCCACCCCGAAGCCCGCTGCAAAACCGCTAAAGTCAACGGCGCCGATCCAATTCACGCTGCCGCCGAAAGTGGCGCCGAAGGTGTTCGCGCCCAGAATGGTCGACGACGCGCCCAAGAAGGTGTCCACGGGACCGCCGCCACCACCTGCAGTTGAAGGCACAAAACACCGACAACCCCTGATGGAGGAGCCGTCAGAGCAATTTATGGACGCCGACACCGGTTAACTTTCCATCTACAAGCGAAAGATCACGCAGGCACAGCTTTTGGAGTCCTACACAATTCCTTTGAAGAGGAAAAAGGCTTCTACGGATTCCCCAGTTCTGACTGAACCTATTTATCCACGGCCTCAGGACACTGCTCCAACCTCACCAACTTACTCTGATGTGGAGGCTGGGGAAGGAGAGGATGAAGAGTACAACTTCCCTGCTGACACTGATCCTGAAGATCACCATGACTTATGGGCAGATGCTGGGGACCCAGGGGATCCGCAAACTGCCCCGGACACTCAAGTATATACTGTTAAAACCTCGCCTACTGAGGATTCAGCGGCATTTAATGCTCTAATTGAGAGGGCAGCTAAAAATCACGACGTCCAGCTGCATGCTGACCCTGTTGAAGTGGATTTTCTGTTTGATACCTTTTCCACGTCTGAAAAGACTGTCAAAACTCTGCCAAAGCTGAAGGGGGTTTTGAAACATGCTGCAGACATTTTTAAAGAACCCACACGTGCCAGGGTTATAAACCCCAGAATTGAAAAGAAATATCTGCCGGCAACTGGCGACCCTACCTACATCAAGGGCCAGTTGCCGTTGGACTCTCTAGTTGTTTCTAATGCCTGGAAGAGGGCGAATTCACAAACTACTGTTGATGCTCCTCCCCCTGACAAAGAGTCTTAAGTGCTAGAAGCATCAGGGAAGAGGGTGGCGGCTCAAGCGGCCAATATCTGGCGTATTTCTAACACTCAGGCCCTCTTGGCCAGATATGACAGGGCACACTATGATACACTTGAGACCCTGTTACAACACTTGCCAGACGAGTATAAGGAGGCAGCGGAGATGCTCATTCAGGAAGGGAAGCTCATCTCAAATGCTTTTATTAAATGTGCACTGGATGCAGCAGACACCGCGACCAGGGCCATTACCACAAGTGTGATGTTGAGACATCAGGCCTGGCTCAGAATCTCCGGGTTCAAACCAGAGATACAAACCACCATCCTCAATCAGCCTGTAAACCCTGATCACTTATTTGGACCTGAGGTGGATACCACCCTGGAAAAAATAAACAAAGACACCGAGACTGCGAAGTCCATGGGGGCTCTCCAGTCCCAGCAGTTATGGGGTAGTACTTTTCGTCGCTCAGGCAATAGAGGTGTTTCCAGAGGCCAGATGTCCCAGCAAACACAGTACACGAAAGGTGGTGCACAAACCTCTTACAACAAGCAGAGTAGAGGCGGCTATCGCGGCAACAGCACCAAGGGCAGAGGTCGTGGAAACAACAACTCCCGATCCTCCGCCACCAACAAACAGTGACGCCTTGTCACTGCCCCCCGACCATACCACACCTGTCGGGGGGAGACTCCAACAGTTCCTGCCGGTCTGGAAATCCATCACCACAGACAGGTGGGTCAGAAAACTTATACAGTACGGTTATTGTCTAGAGTTAACGTCCACTCCACCCAACATTCCACCAAGGCACCGTCTTATGTCAACAGAGCATTTGCACTTATTGCAGCAAGAGGTGCTCGTCATGCTGCAAAAAGGGGCAATCGAGCTTGTGCCAGTGGAGCAACAGGGCTCGGGAGTATACCCCCCTGTACTTCTTGATCCCAAAGGACGGATCCCTGCGACCCATTCTGGACCTCAGGCCCCTGAGCCAGTACATTCTCTCAGAAAACTTTCATATGCTCAAGCTGCAGCGGTTCTTCCGTTGCTCAATCAAGGGGATTTCCTCTCAACATTAGATCTAAAAGATGCATATTTTCACATTCCACTACATCCGTCACACAGAAAATACCTCAGATTCACCATTCAGAATCAGCATTACCAATTCAAGGTCCTCCCTTTCGGAGTGACCACAGCGCCCAGGGTGTTCACAAAGTGCCTGGCGACAGTGGCAGCGCACCTCAGGAGACAAAACGTTCACGTCTACCCTTATCTGGACGACTGGCTTGTCCAAGCAAAGTCAGCCCAGCAGTGCGCTGCCAACATGTCCCACACCATTCACCTTCACGATCTGGGTTTCTCGCTAAATTATCCAAAGTCGCACCTTCAGCCAGCCCATGTGCGGCAGTATCTGGGTGCAACAATAGATACTCTGGCAGCCACAGCTCAGCCAAATTCTGTGAGGATCAACAGCATTCAGTCGCTGATCCAGAAATTCAGACCGCAACACTCGCTTCCAGCACGAGTGTTCATGCAGTTGATAGGCATGATGGCCTCCTGCATCTTCATAGTCCCGCATGCGAGACTACATATGCGTCCGCTTCAAGAGTGCTTGGCACGTCAGTTGAATCAGGCTCATGGCCAGTTGAAAGACCTAGTGTTGGTGACCGGTCGGGCATACATCTCTCTGCATTGGTGGAATCCACACAACCTTTGCAAAGGCCGACCGTTCCAAGAGCCTGTTCAACAGATCATCCTAACAACGGACGCTTCTCTACAGGGTTGGGGAGCACATCAACCACTTAGAGCTAATGGCAATCTTCCTGGTGATGAAGGCATTCAAGGTACATCTGTGCAACAAAGTCGTGTTGATCCGGACGGACAACATGACAGCCATGTACTACATTCAGAAGCAGGGAGGTACACACTCTCCACAGTTGTCTCATCTGGCTCAGAGCATGTGGAAGTGGGCCATTCAGAGGAACATCTTCCTCATGGCGGAACACCTCCCAGGCAAGGACAATCAGATGGCGGATCTGCTCAGCAGGTACAGCCACCAGATGCACGAGTGGGAGATGCATCCATCAGTGCTCCACCCGTACTTCCAGCAGTGGGGTCATCCAGAGATAGACCTGTTCGCCACAAGGGCAAATGCCAAAGCTTTGCCGCCAGATTCCCGCACCCACAGTCGCAGGGCAATGCGATATGGATGAACTGGTCATGCAAATTTGCGTACGCTTTTCCCCCAGCGCCTCTAATACCGCTGGTGGCACAAAAGCTAAAGCAACACTCGATGACGCTCATCCTGGTTGCTCCAACGTGGGCCCGGCAACCATGGTACACCACGTTTCTAGAACTTTCCGTGGTACCGCATCAAAGGCTGCACCTCACACCCAGACTTTTGACGCAGAGCCATGGCGACATTCAGCACCCAGATCCGCAACAGCTCAACCTAGCGATCTGGCTCCTGAGGTCTTAGTTTGGCTACCTCAACTTGCCTCCTGACTGCATGGATATCATACGGAAGGCAAGAAAGCCCACCACCAGAGCATGCTACGCAGCAAAATGGAAGCGGTTTGTCATTTATTGCGTGGAACACAACATTGACCCGCTTGACGCGTCCACGCACAACATCATCATCATTTTGTTATCTGCTGCATCTTTACAAATGCAATCTGGCATATGCTTCCATTCGGATACATTTATCCGCCATTGCAGCTTATCTCCAAAACCGGCAGCATCTCTCCCTTTTCCGAGTACCTGCCATTAAAGCTTTTCTAGAAGTGCTCAAGCGTGTCATTCCTCCCAGGACCCCTCCTGCTCCTGAGTGGAATCTTAATGTGGTACTCACCCAACTGATGGGTCCACCTTTTGAGCCTCTACACTCGTGCGAGTTTCAATTCCTAACGTGGAAAGTAGCTTTCCTAATAGCCATTACGTCACTGAGACGTGTTAGTGAGCTCCAGGCGCTCACGGTACAAGAACCTTTCATTCAGATTCACTCCAACCGGGTGGTGCTGCGCACTAACCCTAAATTTCTTCCTACGGTGGTTTCACAGTTCCATGTCAATCAAACTATTGAACTGCCCGTGTTCTTCCAAAATCCAGAGACGGTGGCTGAAAGAATGCTCCACACTCTGGACGTCAAACGAACTTTAATGTACTACATTGATAGAACCAAAGATTTTAGGAAGACGAAACAACTCTTTGTTGCCTTTTGTGCCCAACACAAAGGCAACCCCATTTCCAAAGCAGGTATAGCCAGGTGGATCGTTAAGTGTATTCAAATTTGCAATCAAAAAGCTAAGCGCACTTTAACGGTCCCACCCCCAGAGCCCACTCCACCCGTAAGTTGGGGGCCTCCATGGCTTTCCTCGGAAATATCCCTTTGGAAGACATTTGTAGAGCAGCCAAATGGTCTACCCCACACACATTTACTAAACACTACTGTGTAGATGTGCACTCCAAGCAGCAGGCAGCTGTAGGGCAGGCTGTTCTTAAAACACTTTTTCAGATGTCTGCAGCTGGCACAGGCGGCTGTCGCTAATGGAGGGACTGCTATATATTCTATGCTATAGATATGAATTCAGCAGCCCACATACCTCGAACTGAATATGCTACTTACCAGTATGCATCTGTTCTTGGCATGTAGGGCTGCTGACATTCATATCGCCCGCCCTCCTCCCCGGCGCCTGAAGCGGCTGCAGAATTTACACTTTCTCTTAGCATGGCCATCGCTCACACTGTTACACTCCATCTTTGCCACAATGGCTAAAAACAATCTGGGGATGGAGTCGATGCCCATGCGCACTGTAGTCCAGGGGAGGAGCCACCTATCTCGTTATACTTCGAAGACTCTTCCAGGACAACAATGTGCAATCATCCGGACCCAACACTAGGCAGCGATCTATGCTATAGATCATTTGGTTTCAGTAGAATTACTGGTAATGCAATACGTTGAAATATTGTACATATACTTTGTAATAACTTTTCAATAGCAGGTCATGTTAATTACTTTGCATATTACTTTTCATGCACAGTGTAGTATACCTGGATACTACACTGGGACATCTCCTGTAAACAGGTAAGTAAAAGAAATTTGGTTATTTGGATACAGTTTTAGAGCCTTATAGATTTTCCAACTCCACACTTAAAAACTTTTTCATAGAAAACAACCAATGTTCTACTAAGGGAGAAAATAGTGTTATCGGTTCAGGTAAGTACTTGGTTGTGGTAGTTTGTTTTCTGAGGTTAGACTCTGGGTCGAGGATGCACACTCAAAGCACCCTCAGTGGCACTAGGGCGGCCGGGTGCAGAGTGTTGAGGCCCAGTGTTATCCAATGGGGGGAGGGGATAGAGGGCCTCTGGTTGGTGGCTGCTTACGAGCAGGCCACAAGGTTGTGGGAGCAAAGCTCCTGGACTTAAACTCAGGGCAAATGAGGGTTCAAGTTGACAACAAAGGTACACCCTCAACGGCACTAGGGCGGCGGGGTGCTCTTTTGTTGGGTTCCCTGTTACTTTAAATGGGGATTGTTCGGTTTGCAAACACACTGCAGGCTTTAGTACCGAGGTCTTCAGGGAGCAACCACCACTTGGATAGGTAAGTTGGGATGCTGGGGGTTGGCTAGACACTGTCGATTAGGACACCCAAGGTCGTCTGGTGCAGGGGTGTCTTTTAGGGTCTGATAATCTTACCAGCTCCTGGTCGTGGGGACTTTCTGGATTGAGGCTGCAGGTATCTGCTTGATGCAAGTCAGGGATTATTGGATCGTCTGGGAGACCTCCTTGTGCTTTTTGAGCCACCCGAACTCAGGCTGTGGGCGACTGGTTCAGGGTGGTGCAGATTAATCGATTTTACCAGAGCTGGAGTCTGTGGGTGAACAAATCCAGTGTTCACAGGAGGCAAAGTCTTTTATTTGGGCAGGGCAGGTCCTCTGGTTTCTTGAGGTTGCTAGCTGCAGGACACACCAGTTTTGCTTCTGCAGGTTTGAGGTGGGGACAGGCCGGTAGGGCTGGGGTCAAGTCAGTGGGCGTCCTTATTCTTTGCTTTGACATGGCTGTTCGGTCCTCCCTCTTTTTTGCTTGGTTGTTGCTTGTCTGAGACGGCAAGGTTTGGGGGTGCCCCTAAATACTAGATTTAGGGGTGTTACAGGTAAATAAAAGTTAGGACCAATTGTCCCTTTCTTGGGGTGAGTACACTCCCTATTATCCAGTATTATGGGTGTCTTTCATAGATTCACATGCCTGAATCATTCCCCGTCGTCGAGACGGGAGTCTCCTGTACATAGAAAAGTAATGTCTTATAGACATACATAGAGAATAGTAGGCCTAAAGGCCTCACCTTAGTAACATATCCATGTCCTTTTGTAAAAAGGACCAAACTCTAGAGAAGAGCCAATCAGCTATCACCTCCCTCTAGAACCTTCCTGGCAGGAACCTCAGTCCCTCAGATTTTCTACCGCACATTGTGCTAAGGGAGTCTCCTCTGAGCTCTGCTCAGATTCTGTGTTTTTTCACTTCATTAAATGACTTTGTTGTCAAGGATTCTTTACTACTATGGATTATCTTCAAATACATTCTTTAAAGAAGGTCTGGTACAGGCCAAAGACTACAAGGTATGTCACACTTTCTCAAGTAAGTTTTTGAGAGGTTGTGAAGGGTGATTTTTTAATATGGTGTCAAACACTAAGACCAGAAAGGAGGTTTTTTATTTTCTCCAGTGACCGTGATGAGGCGTTATCCTCAACGTCTAGGAGACCTCAAAAGAGAAGAGAATCCCCTCAGACTCATTCCTCAGGGGAACATCCTGAGAATGCCCTCAAAAAGACCACTCATGGGTCTTCTGGGCGCAGTTCTTAAAAATCTCCTCACTCTGTGAATAAGGAGAGTAAAGGACTTGCTTTTGGAGAAAAATCATGTAAAAAGGACGACTTCTGAGCCGTCAAAATCACCTCCTCTGGTCATAGGACCCTTCAGGAAGGCGTCTTCTATTCCTCCTGAGGTAAAGACTAAGAAGCCAACATCGTCAACAGGATCGTCGACAAAGAAACCATCATCATTGCCTATTACAGCCTCTTCGTCTACGATGGCCTCGTCTACGATGGCCTCGTCTACGATGGCCTCATCTACGATGGCCTCGTCGACGACGGCTCGTCTACGATGGCTCGTCGACGACGGTTCGTCGACGACGGCGGCCTAGTCTGACTGCTCGTCTACGATGGCCTGTTTACGGCATCGACGACTGCCTCATCTGCGATGGCCACGTCTACGATGGCCTCGTCTACGATGGCCTCATCTACGACGGCTCGTCGACGACGACGGCCTCGTCTATGACGGCCTGTTTACGGCGTCTACGATGGCCTCGTCTACGATGGCTCTTCTACGACTGCGTCGTCGACGACAGCCTCGTCTATGACTGCTCGTCTACGACGGCCTGTCTATGGCGTCGACGATGGTCTCGTCTACGATGGCCTCATCTACGAGGGCTCGTCTTCGATGGCTCATCTACGACGGCATCGTCATCGACGGCCTCGTCTATGATTGCTCGTCTATGATTGCTCGTCTACGACGGCCTGTCTATGGCGTCGATGATGGCCTAGTCTACAATGGCCTCGTCTACCATGGCCTCATCTACGATGGCCTCATCTACGATTGCTCCTCTACGATGGCTCGTCATCGACGGCCTCGTCTACGACAGATCGTCAATGATGTCGCCTCGTCTGACTGCTCGTCTACGACGGCATAGTCTATGACGCCGATCTCGTCGACGAACCCGTCGACGAGGGAAATTCCGACAATTTTGGAATCTCTTATAATGTGGTAGAGAGGGCTGCTCAACGTTTTAAGATCTCAATGGTCTCTCAAGAACAGGTCTGCTTCTTGTATGACTTCACAGAACCTCTCAAGAAGGCAGTAAGGTCAATACTGATTATTGATTACCTATAGTCAGAAGGGGTAAAGGTCATGCAGAACCCCTCTTCTGTATCACCAGTAATCCCTCAGTTGGATAAGAAGTATAGGGCGCCAGATACAGCACCCGCGTGTTTAACAGGGCATCCTAAGCCGGACTCCGTGGTGACACATGCGGCCCAGAAGACCTCCAGGAATCCTTCAGCCCCTTTGTCGCTTCCTCCTGGTAAGGAGGTAAGAAGAGTGGACAACATTGGGAACAGGTTTTCCTCAATATCGGCAATGACGGTAAAGGCCGCGAATGCCCTAGCGCTCTTGGGACGCTATAATAGGCAATTGTGGGCACATATAGCCCCATAGCTGTCAGACTTGCCAGATGCATCCAAAGAGGAAGTAAAGAGGATTCTGCTAGATGATGAAGCATCGACGTCAGAAACTATAGACTGCGCGATGGATAGCGCTGTGACAGGGTTCTGCCAGTTGGCTGGAGCAGCAGTCTTGCGGCTCCAAGGATGGCTAAAGGCAACCTCTTTCCGTCCTGAGGTGCAAACAAAGATTTTGGACATGCCATATGTTAGCCAGTTACTATTTGGCACGAAAAATTGATGAAGCAGACACTGTGAGACCTTTGGGCCCTCTTCAGTATAAGAACCTGTCCTGTGGTATAAATAGAGGAAGAGGACAGTCTTCCTACAGAGGAAATTATTAATACAGGTCTTCCTGCCCTTCAGGCCAGAGTAGACCGCAATACCAACAGCGCCAACAACAACAAAACAAGCAATCCTCTTTTGGGAGGTCGTTCTTTTAAGGTACAGGACAGCGGAAATAACAAAAATCTATGGCTGCTTCTATGAGAGATCTCGATTATGCTGCAGAATGGAGCAATAGAGAGAGTACCTCCATCTCAGAAGGGAAAAGGGTTTTATTCTGGCTTCTTTTGATCCAGAAAAAAGACAAGAAGTGGAGACCAATCTTGGACCTTAGGGCCCTCAACAAATTCCTAAGAAGTAGTCGTTTCGCATGGTAACGATCCAGGAGGTCTTGCAACTACTGTAACAGCAGGATTTTAGAGCGTCCCTAGACATACAGGACGCTTATTTCCATATCTCAATTCACAGGAATCACAAAAAGGTACATGCGATTTGCAGTAGCGGGCAGACACTTGCAGTTTCGCGTTCTGCCCTTCGGGCTCCAGTCTGCACCGCGCATATTCACGAAATGTCGTACCCCGGTGGCGGCATATCTCAGACAGTGCCATCACCATGTCTTTCCGTATCTGAATGACTGGCTGGTCAGGACTCCATCCTTAGAAGACGCGTCCAGGTCTTCCAACTCCTGTTTAAAGCTTTTCGATTGCTAGGGTCTCACCCTCAATCAGGAAAAATCGGTCCTACAACCTTCTCAGTGCATCAGTTTCCTAGGTGCAACCCTGGACACACGGTCAGCAAAAGCTTTCCCATCCAGAGAGAGGATGTACAAGCCCCTTGCACTAGCTGCTATAGTAGCCTCGAAGAAAGTCTTGACAGTCCGTCTCTTCAAATCCCTCCTGGGGATGATGTCAGCGTGTATCCTCCTGATTCCTCACTGTCGACTACGAATGAGAAATCTACAGGAGGAGGTCTCGAAGCAGTGGGTCCAATGCACAGGGTCATTCGACGACCACATAAAAGTGAATCCTCAGATGGTCGGAGCCCTGCAATGGTGGATGTCATCTCAAAACCTCGCTCAAGGCTTGTCATTCCTGCTTCCGGCTGCTCCTCATGTTGTCACAACAGGCGCCTCCTTGGAAGGCTGGGGAGCTTTTCTGCAAGAGCTACAGATAAGCGGGTAGTGGTCTCCTATGGAGAAGAAACTACATATCAATCTGCTCGAACTGTGGGCAGTCTTCCTGGCCCTTCAAGCTTTCCTGCCAAGAATAAAACATTCCCTAGTGCTCATCCGGACAGACAACACCACAACTAAGCACTACCTCAACAAAGAGGGAGGTACACGCTCGTTGACACACTATCGCGAGTTGCAAAAAATAATCTGGAATTGGCTCATACTCCACAATATAACGCTAAGAGCGGAATATGTCCCAGGCACGGACAATGTGCTCACCGACGTGTTGAGCTGGCAGAAAACATCGTCACACGAGTGGGAGCTAGATCAACAAATTATCGACCAGATCTTCTCCAGATGGGGCACGCCGCAAATCGATCTATTTGCGACGACAATGAACGCCAAATGCCCACACTTCGCAAGTTGGCATCCCCAGTCAGGGTCTCTAGGGAATGCATCTTCCATCGCATGGCGCAACGTCGTTGCGTACGCTATTCCCGATGCTTCCCAGAGTCCTCAGGAAAATTTAGGTGGAGCCTTGTACTCTAATTTTAATAGCCCCAACTTGGCCGAGGCGACATTGGTTCACAGAGCTCCACCGTCTATCCCTGGAGCCGCCGGTCCACCTGCGGCAGTATCTCTCTCTGCTTACAATGAACAACAATAAAGTTCAACATCCGGATCTGAAGTCTCTCAGGTTAGTCGCCTGGCTCCTGAGTTCAGAGAGTTCCACAATCTGAATATTCCACAAGACTGTAGACATTCTTGCCAGAGCAAGGGCGGATAGCACGACCAAGACGTATTCCCTGAAATGGAAGCGCTTTTGTGTTCGGTGTGCAGATCACGGAATTCAGCCTTTCTCCACATCACCGGAGCAAATATTACCTTATCTATTACATCTGGCACAGTCGGCCTAGCCCACTCCTCCATTAAAGTACACTTAGCAGCAATATCTTGTTATAAAGAACTTCAACGAGTCCATCGCTCTGGTCAAGCGGGTTGATTAAGCAATTTCTAAAACGATTATACAGATCTTTCCCACCAGTAAGGATGTTGCCACATGCCTGGCATCTCAATGTGGTTCTTAATCAGCTCATGAAACATCCGTTCAAACCAGTACACAGTGCTGACCTAAAGTATGCCTCGTGGAAATCAGCACTCCTCCTGACGCTCACGTCTGCAAGGGGGGCAGTGAGCTACAGGCGTTTTCTATCCAGGATCTTTTTTCTACAGTTTAATAACGACAGAGTAATCCTGAGAACCAATCCTAGGTTTATCTCAAAAGTCCCGTCGGACTTCCACCTAAATGAACCTGTGATTCTGCGTTCCTTCTTTCCGAACCCAAGCACGGCAACTGAGAGATCGCTGCTTTCTTTGGATCTCAAGCGATGCTTGAAGTTTACACGGACAAAACAAAAACATTCAGGAAATCTAACCAGCTATTCATAGCTTACAGCAGACCTAGGAAAGGTCTACCGCTTGCCAAGCAGAGCATCTCCAGATGGATTTCTGCAGCCATTGCTTTCTGTCATGACCAAGCTGGACAGCCATTGCATTCCAAAGTGAGAGCGCACTACACGAGAGCCATGTCCACTTCTTTAGCTCTCTTTGTAGGGGTGCCAGTCATTGACATTTGCAGGGCGGCAACATGGAAGTTGCCGCATACCTTCACTAGGCACTACTGCCTGGATACAGAGCTGATGAATGATGCAGCAGTGAGACAATCAGTGTTACGCCATCTTTTCAGTAAGGTGAGCCTTCCTCTGTCCCTCCATCCTACTCTGGTGTGCACATTTCTTTAGTAATACTTATTGTGGAGGTCTAATGATGGTTCATGCTCGCATGATGTGTCTTATCTAATCAGAAATGTGCACTCTGCATTGCTTGCTACTCTGATTCAGGCATGTGAATCTATGAAAGACACCCATAATACTGGATAAGAAATGCGTTACTTACCTGTAACTGCAGTTATCCAGTATTGGTGTCTTTCATAGATTCACATGCAACCCTCCCGCCTCCCCTGGAAGGACTCACCTAACTCTGTGTCACGCCTACTTAGCTTAGTGCGTACGAAAATCTGAGGGACTTTGGCTCCTGCCAGGAAGGTTCTAGAGGGAGGTGATGGCTGATTGGCTCTTCTCTAGAGTTTGGTCCTTTTTACAAAAGGACATGGATATGTTACTAAGGTGAGGCCTTTAGGCCTACTATTCTCTATGTATGTCTATAAGACATTACTTTTCTATGTACCGGAGACTCCCGTCTCGACGACGGGGAATGATTCAGGCATGTGAATCTATGAAAGACACCAATACTGGATAACTGCAGTTACAGGTAAGTAACGCATTTCTTATGCCAGCCTCCAGTGGGAGGGGGGCATATGCTTCACTATGGTTGGCTGGGTCCCGCCATCGGCAAGATGGCGGGGACTGAGAGTGGTGCTTCACCTTGCGTCTCCCACCTGAGGGGTGGGGTTGGCAAAGGTGGGCACACCTCCCTTCCTCACTTGTTTTCCCCGCTGGTTCTCCCGCCTAAAGTGGGGGTCAGTACTGGTGGGGACCAGTTGCTGGAAGCAGCAAAAGGCCTGGGGAAGCTCACAAAGGCGCCACGCTTTTCAAGCTTGGCATCTCGTCCCAGGATGTGCATTGTTCAGACCCCCGAGAGCTGCATGCACTCGACCCAGGGATCCAGAAACATGTCTGTTGGTGGCAGTTGGGGAGCAGCCACTCAGCCTGGACAATAGTGGTAGGTCATTTTTTAAGGTGCATCTCTAAGAGGCCCTCTGTGCATTTTTCATTAAATCCCACACTGGCATCAGTGTGGGTTTAATGTGCTGAAAAGGTTGATACCAAACTTCACATATCATTGCAGCCCTTATGGTACTGTGGAGTTCGAAATGACAAACTCACCGCACCATATACTCTTAAGGGTAGTACTGCACTTAAAATGTCTAAGAATTGGCTTAGACACTGTAGGGGTACAGGGCTCATGCACGCTCACCGCTGGTATAGTGCACCCAGCTAGAGGAGTGGCTGATCTATTCCAGGGCAGTGGGTTGTAGGCATGACGTCATGTCGACTCTTCACTTTGTTCTGCACCAAAACACGCAGCCTGCAAAGGCAGTGTAAGAGTGTAAAGGTACAGGGCCTCTAAGAGTGGCACAGTAAGTGCTGCAGCCCTTAGCGGCCTTCCTTGGTCACAGTGACCTGGGTACCTGTGGTACCATTTACCAGGGACTGACCTGTGTGCCAATTGGGTTTGGTCTTCAATGCAGTTTTTGGGAAAAAACATAGACCCTCGGTACCTGATTAGCAGGAGCCCACGGCACACTCAGTCAAAGTACATCAGCAGTTCAGCAAAAAGTGAGGGCAACCATTCTGAAAGAGGGCGCTGTCTCACAGTCAGAGTCTTGATTGTGGGCTTTTCAGTAGGCTAGCATTGGTTTAAATGCTTCAGCAGCCATTACTTGGGTGTGTTCTGTCCTCCACACGTTCCATTCTCTTATATTAGTACTATCTTGCTGGTTACTCAGCTCAGTCCTCATTTATATTTGACATCATTGGAGTTACTGCTTCTGACTATGGCCTAGAAAGATAGATAGATATATAGATGTAGTGAGATTGAGATATAGATGGAGATCTATATAGAGAGATATTTAGATAGAGATGTGTGCGTGTATATATTTATCCAGTATTGGGGTATCTTTCATAGATTAACATGCCTGAATCAATCCCCTTCGTTGTAGTGGGAGTCCCACGGTACAAAAAACATAGCAGTAAGTAGGAAAAAAAAGCTGTAGGCCTAAAAGATGCAAACACGCATTGCATAGCCTATTAGTCTCCTTTTGTAAAAAGGGCCAAACTGAAAAACAAAACTAATCAGAGACCAGCACCCTGTAGAACCTTCCCAAGAGAGGCTGAGTTCCTCAGATTTTCACCGCACTTCGTTGAGTAAGGAAGTCTCCCTGAGCCTGGCTCAGTTTCTTCAGTGATTTCAGGTAAGTGTACATCTTATACTTTATCAGGATAATTTCTGATTCTAAGGGATTATTCAGACCTTGCCAGTCCTGTGGGAAGAAAAATCTTCACATTGATGATGCCCACAAAGACTGTATTTATTGCCTTCATCCAAAGCATGAGGCAAGGCACTGCAAGATCTGCCGCACTTTCCCTACTAAAACCTTGAGGGATAGAGAAGAACAGCTTTTATTATGGTCGAAGGACGCCTCTTCAGATGCAGAAAGTGATACTGCCTCTAAGTCTCATAAGAGACAGAGGTCGCCTGAGGAGAAAAGGAAACAACCTAAAATATCTCACTTGGCAAAATAATCCATTAATCAGGAGAAAAAAACAGTCTTCTCAGGGATTTCATCCCCTCAATATGCAGGTACTTCTAAAACCAAATCTGCTAAGAAAACCTCCTCAAATGTTACAGCCTTACCTGCTACTTCAAAAACTTCAACTATGTCATCTTCAGACCGTTGACGACGATAACTTCAACAGCAAGTCTTAAAGGATCTATTTCTTCAACATTACCTTTATCCATGACGACAAGGGTCGTCAGGATATCCAAACCTAAAGCCTCGACATCGACTGCACCGTCGATGAGCAAGCATTCGTCGTCAAGAAAACCATCGCCAACGACTCCATCGTCGACCGCACAGACTACCGGCAATACCACCACCGGCAGCGGTGGATCCGTCAACGGCGAAAATTTCACCAGCAGTCATGTATGCTAGTTGTTCAACACCGGTTTTAAAAAGAGGGAACGCATGGACTTTAAAACTCCAAAGATTTCATTCTACCTCCCAGCAATCTTCTGGACGTTGAAGATACTGACGACGACGAGGGTCAATTTGGAGCGGCTTATAGCCCCTCACAGCTGAATGTTAAATGTCAAGAGGATGTTGACTATGCTGAGGAGGAGCACTACTACCAACAGTATGGAGCCCCTTCCGCCTGCCCCCCTCCAACAGCAGGACCCACCTACCTCTTATGAAGAGCAGGAGGACAGAGAGATTCCTGACCCTGAGACACCCGCGGGCGAATGGAATGATTACATAGTGCCAACGCCTTCACCGCCACATCATTGCCCTTTGGATTCACCTCCTGAAGACATAGCAGCCCTGTCCATAATATTATGGAAACCTCCTGTTTGGCTCCACCTACCAACTATTGTACATCAGGAAGACTGCTTTCTGTATGACTTAAGGAAAAATCAAGAATAAGTGTGAGGTCAATACCTATCATCGATCACATTTGGCATGAAGGTGTGAAAGTGATGAAAACACCAGCCTCTGTATCCCTGTTCTGCCGAGACTGGATAAAAAGTATACAGCCCCTGAGGACTCTCCTGCTTGTCTAACAGGTCACCCCAAGGCGAATTCTGTAATCTCAGGCGGTTCAGCGGCGCTCTAAGAATCTGTCTGCTCCTATTACCTCCCCACCTGATAAGGATGTTAGACGTCTTGACACCATCGGAAAGAAATTCTCATCGATGGCAGCGATTTCCATAAGGGCGGCAACCGCCCTGGCAATCCTGAGCAGATATGATCGTCAGCTATGGTCTGATGTAGGGGAGATTAAATCCTTCCTCCCGGAAGAGAATAAGAATGAGTTTACTAAACTCATCACTGAAGGTGAAAGAGCAGCTTCGGAGCTGATTGATATTGCTATGGACATTGCCACTTCCAGTTTTAGGCAGGTAGTGAGTGCTGCTGTCTTGCGGAGTCACGGGTGGCTTGAAAGCAGCACTTTTCTGCCTGGAAGTGCAATCCAAGATTTTGGCTATGGCTTACGATGGTGATAGCCTCTTTGGCGGCCACATTGAAGAAGCTTTGACTGTGATCAAAAAAGATACCGACACAGCAAGAGTTCTGGGGACCTCAGTACCACAAGGTTCCCTTTCGTGGAGCTCGTGGCCGGGATTTCTCAAACTACAAAAGTAATTACAAGCGTTCCCAGACATATCAGTCTTACCAACCACGACAAGGATATCTGCAATATAACCGCCAACCAACTACAGCTCGTTTATCTTGACAAGGCTCAAGACGAAGGTAAGCATCCCAAGGCCGTGACTCCGGCCGCAAGCAACAAGTTCAATAGGGTACCAGTGAGTGCGCCTCTCCTCTTAAAAGGTGCAAAACTCTCCATGCATTTACACCAGTGGCGCTAAATCACCTCAGACAAATGGGTACTAGATATCGTATCCCACGGCCACACCTTGGAGTTTATTCAGATACTACCCAATCCCCCCCCCCCCCTCCCCAGCCCCCCCTCTCATCTACATATACTCGAGGGAAGCGAAGATTGTGCTTCAAAAGAGAGCAATAGAAAAAGTGCCCTTTTCATAGAGGAGGAAAGGTTTCTACTCCCGTTTTTAGGTCAAGCCTGGCGTACGAAGCGCTGTCGCCAGCGAGGCTTATTGTTGTTGACTTGCCTTGGAAGTGAGACAGGAGATGGGCACGCGCAGAGCTTTTGGCGATTTGAGCAGGTGTCCGCGCACGTACAGCCACGCGCTGTGCACATCTCCTGTCCCGCTTCCGAGGCAAGTCAGCCTCCCGCAATAGCATTATTTGAATGCTCACGCGCACACGCACAAACACACACGTTGCAGCTTCCCCCAGCCAGTGCACGCCTACTCAATCACTAAAAAAACGCACGCACCAACCCCCACGGTACAACTAAGCGCCACTCACCGGGCTCTTTTGTCGCTGCTACAGGCTCCGTCAGGCTCAGGACTCCCCTGGTGTCATCTCCTCCGCAGGGGCTTCCCTCACTCAGGGGAGCCCCGCACTTGCATCGGCGGCCATTTCCGCCACTCCTGACCATCCTTACTTCTGCAGCCACCGCGGGGCTCTCCCTCAGGCATGGGAGCCCTGCGTCATCACTGCTCCTCTGGACCAGCCACTCCGTGAGCGCAGGCTTCCTGCAGAAGGCGGAAGTCCCGCCCCCCGACAGGCGTGACGCTCCTGAACTTCCGGTTTTCGCCCACAGGAGGTGCTGTACTCATATTCAGCCTACCCCCTCCCTGTTGAGTAGCTACAAGAGGCGCTATGCTGAAAGCTGTAGCCAACCTAGTTTTCAAATTTAACATTGTGTAATGTTAGAAAGTGCAGCTGTGGTCTTAGCATGACCGCGAACAGCTATTGTAATCCTTGTATTTTAATAGTGTCCAAGTCTTATCCTCCAGAGGAGTGTGGGAAGTTCAGTGTCCTCCAAGGAAACTTCGAAACAATTTGAACGTGACGACAGACATAACCAGGGCTTTAATTGCACCGGGTCCTGACTCTGCACTTCTCAAAACCAGGGGATGTGACGACTCCATATCGGGCTCGCCATTTTTTTTTCTCTCGCCCTCATCATGAACCATATATAACCTTGGCGAGTTTATCACACTTCCCCGGTCTTTTTTGGAATTTCTTTCAAGGAGACTGCTTTATGTCTGTAGCCTCAATCGGGAACTATGGTCACCGTCTCTTGCTAGTTATCTGACTCTGCAGGGGGCAGGATGGGTGGCGGGCAGAGCGCGAGCGCTACGTGAAACACGGAGGCAGTGATTAGCCGAGGTCTGCATATAACACCGAGGCAGTGATTAGCGCAAGGTCTGCATAAAAGACTGCGTAAAGCACCGAGGCAGTGATAAGCGTGAGCTCCACGTGTAACACCCAAGCAGTGACTCGCTGCCGAAGGCTGTTGGGACATTTTCAGCTGATGAGACTATTGGGGGGATAAAAGGAAGGATAAAGCATTCCGTGAAAACCCTTCTTTCTCCGCAGTTATCACACACACACAACAACCACCATGCACACAACCATCACTCACCCAACCATACACACAACCAACCACGCACACAACCAACCACACACACAACCAACCACACACACAACCAACCACACACACAACCAACCACACACACAACCAACCAACCACACACACAACCAACCACACACACAACCAACCACACAACCACACACACAACCAACCACACAACCAACTACACACACAACCAACCACACAACCACACACACAACCACACACACAACCACACACACAACCACACACACAACCACACACACAACCACACACACAACCCCACACACAACCCCACACACAACCATACACACAACCATACACACAACAACCACACACACAACAACCACACACACAACAACCACACACACAACAACCACACACACAACAACCACACACACAACAACCACACACGGACACACACACACGGACACACACACACACACAGACACAGACGGAGACAGACACACAGGGACCCACACACACAGACAGACACACACAGACCCACACAGACACACGGACCCACACAGACACACGGACCCACACAGACACACGGACCCACACAGACACACGGACCCACACAGACACACGGACCCACACGGACACACGGACCCACACGGACACACGGACCCACATGGACACACGGACCCACATGGACACACGGACCCACACGGACACGGACCCACACGGACACACACGGACGGACCCACACGGACACACACGAACGGACACACACGAACGGACACAGACCCACACGGACACACACGAACGGACACACACGAACGGACCCACACGGACGGACACGGACACACACGAACGGACGGACACGAACCCATACGGACACACACGAACGGACACAGGCACACACGAACGGACACGGACCTACACGGACCCACACGGACCCACACGGACACGGACCCACACGGACACACACGGACACACACGAACGGACACGGACACACACGGACACAGACCCACACGGACACACACGAACGGACACGGACACACACGAACGGACGGACACGGACCCATACGGACACACACGAACGGACACAGGCACACACGAACGGACACGGACCTACACGGACGGACACGGACACACACGGGCCCACACGGACGGACACGGACCTACACGGACGGACACGGACACACACGGGCCCACACGGACGGACACGGACACACACGAACGGACACGGACCCACACACGAACGGACACGGACCCACACAGACACACACGAACGGACACGGACCCACACAGACACACACACGCGAACGGACACGGACCCACGCGAACGGACACGGACCCACGCGAACGGACACGGACCCGAACGGACACGGACCCACGCGAACGGACACGGACCCACGCGAACGGACACGGACCCACGCGAACGGACACGGACCCACACGAACGGACACGGACCCACGCGAACGGACACGGACCCACACGGACACACACGAACGGACACAGGCAGACACGAACGGACACAGGCAGACACGAACGGACACAGGCAGACACGAACGGACACAGGCGCACACGAACGGACAGAGGCGCACACGAACGGACAGAGGCGCACATGAACGGACAGAGGCGCACATGAACGGACAGAGGCGCACATGAACGGACAGAGGCGCACATGAACGTACAGAGGCGCACATGAACGGACAGAGGCGCACATGAACGTACAGAGGCGCACACGAACGAACACAGGCACAAACGAACACAGGTACACACACACACACACGAACGAACACAGGCACACACACGAACGAACGCAGGCACACACACGAACGAACGCAGGCACACACACGAACACAGGCACACACACACAGGCACACGCACACGAACGAACACAGGCACACGCACACGAACGAACACAGGCACACACACACGAGCACAGGCACACACGAACGAACACAGGCACACACACACACACACGAACAAACACAGGCACACACACACACGAACAAACACAGGCACACACACACACGAACAAACACAGGCACACACACAAGAACGAACACAGGCACACACACAAGAACACAGGCACACACACACGAACACAGGCACACACACACGAACACACGAACGAACACAGGCACACACACTTGAACGAACACAGGAACACACACACACACACACAAACGGACACAGGCACACACACACGAACGAACACAGGCACACACGAACGAACACAGGCACACACGAACGAACACAGGCACACACACAAACCAACACAGGCGCAAACACACACAAGAACGAACACAGGCGCGCACACACACGAACGAACACAGGCACACACACACGAACGAACACAGGCACACACACGAACGAACACAGACACACACACACACACACGAACGAACACAGGCACACACACGAACGAACACAGGCACACACACGAACGAACACAGGCACACACACGAACGAACACAGGCACACACACACACGAACGAATGAACACAGGCACACACACACGCGAACGAATGAACACAGGCACACACACACGCGAACTAACACAGGCACACACACACGCGAACGAACACAGGCACACACACGCTAACACAGGCACACAGACACGAACGAACACAGGCACACAGACACGAACGAACACAGGCACACACGAACGAACGAACACAGGCACACACACGTGAACGAACACAGGAACACACACGTGAACGAACACAGGAACACACACACGAACACAGGCACACACACACGAACACAGGCACACACACACGAACACAGGCACACACACACGAACACAGGCACACACACGAACACACACACACGAACGAACACAGGCACACGCGAACTAACACAGGCACACTCGAACTAACACAGGCACACACGAACGAACACACGCACACACACGAACGAACGCACACACACGAACGAACACAGGCACACACGAACGAACACAGGCACACGAACACAGGCACACACACGAACACAGGCACACACACACACACACACACACACGAACCAACACAGGCACACACACAAGAACCAACACAGGCACACACACACGAACCAACACAGGCACACACACGAATGAACACAGGCACACACACACGCGAACCAACACAGGCACACACGAACCAACAGAGGCACACACGAACCAACACAGGCACACACACACACACACGAACGAACACAGGCACACACACACACACGAACGAACACAGGCACACACACACACACACAAACCAACAAACACACACACACGAACCAACACAGGCACACACGAACCAACACAGGCACACACGAACCAACACAGGCACCCACACACGAACCAACACAGGCACCCACACACGAACCACCACAGGCACACACACACAAACGAACACAGGCACACACACACAAACGAACACAGGCACACACACGAACGAACACAGGCACACACACACACACACACGAACGAACACAGGCACACACACACACACGAACGAACACAGGCACACACACAAACGAACATAGGCACACACACACACACGAACGAACATAGGCACACACACACACACGAACGAACACAGGCACACACACACACGAACCAACACAGGCACACACACGAACCAACACAGGCACACACACGAACGAACACAGGCACACACGAACAAACACAGGCACACACACACACACACACGAATGAACACAGGCACACACACACGAGCACAGGCACGAACGAACACAGGCACACACACACACACACACACACACAGGCACACACACAAGAACACAGGCACACACACACACACACAGGAACACATGAACCAACACAGGCACACACGAACGAACACAGGCACGAACGAACACAGGCACACACACACAAACGAACACAGGCACACACACACGAACGAACACAGGCACACACACGAACGAACACAGGCACACACACGAATGAACACAGGCACACACACACGAACGAACACAGGCACACACACACGAGCACAGGCACGAACGAACACAGGCACACACACACACACACACGAACACAGGCACACACACAAGAACACAGGCACACACACACACAGGAACACATGAACCAACACAGGCACACACGAACGAACACAGGCACACAGGCACGAACGAACACAGGCACACACACACACAAACGAACACAGGCACACACACACAAACGAACACAGGCACACAGGCACGAATGAACACAGGCACACACACACAAACGTTCACAGGCACACACACGAACGAACACAGGCACACACACACGAACGAACACAGGCACACACACACAGGCACACACGAACCAACACAGGCGCACACGAATCAACACAGGCACACACGAACCAACACAGGCACACACGAACGAACACAGGCACACACACGAACAAACACAGGCACACACACCCGAACAAACACAGGCACACACACGAATGAACACAGGCACACACACACACGAACGAACACAGGCACACACACGAGCACAGGCGCACACGAACGAACACAGGCACACACACACACACACACACACGAACAAACACAGGCACACACACACGAACAAACACAGGCACACACACAAGAACGAACACAGGCACACACACAAGAACACAGGCACACACACACGAACACACGAACCAACACAGGCACACACGAACGAACAC
Source organism: Lissotriton helveticus (assembly GCF_964261635.1). Lineage (NCBI taxonomy): Eukaryota > Metazoa > Chordata > Amphibia > Caudata > Salamandridae > Lissotriton > Lissotriton helveticus. The sequence continues at coordinate 1,770,601,614 of NC_136065.1, forward strand.
AGGCACACACGAACCAACACAGGCACGAACGAACACAGGCACACACACACACACGAACGAACACAGGCACACACACACACACACACACAGGCACACACACACACACAAACGAACACAGGCGCGCGCACACACACACACGAACAAACACAGGCACACACACACGAACAAACACAGGCACACACACAAGAACGAACACAGGCACACACACAAGAACACAGGCACACACGAACCAACACAGGCACACACACACACACACACACACACGAACAAACACAGGCACACACACACGAACAAACACAGGCACACACACACGAACAAACACAGGCACACACACAAGAACGAACACAGGCACACACACAAGAACACAGGCACACACGAACCAACACAGGCACACACGAACCAACACAGGCACGAACCAACACAGGCACACACACACACGAACGAACACAGGCACACACACACACACACAAACACAGGCACGCACACACGAACACAGGCGCGCACACACACACACGAACACAGGCGCACACACACGAACAAACACAGGCACACACACACACACGAACGAACACAGGCACACACACAAGAACACAGGCACACACACACACACACACACACAGGCACACACGAACGAACACAGGCACACACGAACGAACACAGGCACACACACACACAAACGAACACAGGCACACACACACTAACACAGGCACACACACACACACACGAACACAGGCACACACACACGAACGAACATAGGCGCACACACACACACGAACGAACATAGGCACACTCACGAACGAACACAGGCACACACACACACACGAACGAACACAGGCGCGCACACACACGAACGAACACAGGCGCGCACACAAACACAGGCACACACGAACCAACACAGGCACACACACACACAGGCACACACACACGAACACAGGCACACACACACACACACGAACACAGGCACACACACACACGAACACAGGCACACACACAGACACACAGGAACACACGAACCAACACAGGCACACACACACACACAGGAACACACGAACCAACACAGGCACACACGAACGAACACAGGCACACACGAACGGAACGAACACAGGCGCACACACACGAACGAACACAGGCGCACACACACACACGAACGAACACAGGCGCACACACACACGAACGAACACAGGCGCACACACACACGAACACAGGCACGCACACACACGAACACAGGCGCGCACACACACACACACGAACACAGGCGCACACACACGAACAAACACAGGCACACACACACGAACGAACACAGGCACACACACAAGAACACAGGCACACACACACACACACACACAGGCACACACACACACAGGAACACACGAACGAACACAGGCACACACGAACGAACACAGGCACACAGGCACGAACGAACGAACACAGGCACACACACACACGAACGAACACAGGCACGAACACAGGCACACACACACGAACACAGGCACACACACAGGCACACACACACACAGGCACACGAACGAACACAGGCACACGAACGAACACAGGCACACGAACGAACACAGGCACACGAACGAACACAGGCACGAACTAACACAGGCACACACACACGAACGAACACAGACACACACACACGAACGAACACAGACACACACACGAATGAACACAGGCACACACACACACGAACGAACACAGGCAGACACACACACACGAACACAGGCAGACACACACACACGAACGAACACAGGCAGACACACACACACACGAACGAACACAGGCACACACACGAACACAGGCACACACACACCATGCTCAGACACCATCAGTCGTCAGTGCACGCTTTCACCAGGCTCAGACACCATCAGTCGTCAGTGCACGCTTTCACCAGGCACACACACCACCAGCTGTCAGTGCACGCTTTCACCAGGCACACACACACACACACCCCACCAGCCGTCAGTGCACGCTTTCACCAGGCACACACACACACACACCACCAGCCGTGAGTGCACCCTTTCACCAGGCACGCACACACCACCAGCCGTCAGTGCAAGCTTTCACCAGGCACACACACCACCAGCTGTCAGTGCACGCTTTCACCAGGCACACACACCACCAGCTGTCAGTGCACGCTTTCACCAGGCACACACACCACCAGCCGGCAGTGCATGCTTTCACCAGGCACACAGCCATCAGTGCACACATCAATTCGCATCCACAATTAACTATTGTAGCAATTTCAGTATGGAGCATTTTACTTTTAAACATATTCATCTAAAGTGCAGCATGCCACCATTGCTACAAAAATAAATACACATTTTTTTGGCCTAAAATTTATAGACTTTTGTTGCAATTGGTGTTGCAATATTAAGCAATGCCAATAGCTCAAACTTAATTAGTGCGAGACATGCGCAATGTGATCCAAAGGAGGAGTCACCTATCTCGTGACTTCCAAAGACTTTCAGGACAAAAACAAGTTCAAAAATCTGAGCCCAACACTAGATGGCGATCTATTCAACAGTGTGCAACTCTGCAGCTCTACATGCCAAGAACAGATGCATACTGGTAAGTAGCATTTTCCTTACCCACTCTTGACATAAAAAGATGTCTCAAATTTTACTTACAACGTACAACACAGATCTGCAAATCAAGTTATTTGTTGCTTATGGTCGAAACTGCCAGGGAACCGCAGTTACCAACGCTACCATAGCTAGATGGTTAGCAAATGCAATACAGTTTTGCCACGACAAGGCTGGCAAGCCTTTATCACGAACTGTACGAGCGCACTCTACTAGAACAGTCTCCGCTTCTGTTGCTCTATTTGCCGGAGTGCCAGTTGACAAAATCTGCAAAGGGGCAACGTGGAAGACAACCCACACGTTCGCACAGCATTACTGCCTTGAGTCATCACACAGAGCGGATGCAGCTGTTGGACAGGCAGTACTACAGAATCTTTTTCACGAAGGTAAACCATTTTTTGTAAGAATAAGGAGTATATGTACATATGTATGTATCGTCCTGTTACCATGTACTGGTAGATTTTGTTAAATACACTTTCTGAGCTAAATAGTATCTTTATCTGTTTCTTAGTAATGGAACATGTTTGTATTACATCCATCACTTCTCATATGTAGTATGATTACTATGCTATATATATTAGCACTACCCACCGTCCACTATAGTGCTTACCAGCTATAAGTGTGCATATGATTATGGATAAGTTTCCATTATCCATTCAGGGCACTGCTTACTATTCTGATTCAGGCATGTGAATCTATGAAAAGGTACCCCAATACTGGATAAGAAATAAGTTACTTACCTGTAACTGCAGTTATCCAGTAGTGTATCTTTCATAGTCACATGCACCCACCCTCCTCTATACTACGGTACTTACCACACTTGTGCTGGAAAATCTGAGGAACTCAGCCTCTCTTGGGAAGGTTCTACAGGGTGCTGGTCTCTGATTGGTTCTGTTTTTCAGTTTGGTCCTTTTTACAAAAGGAGACTAATAGGCTATGCAATGCGTGTTTGCATCTATTAGGCCTATGTTTTTTTTTTTTTACTACTTACTGCTATGTTATTTGTACCGTGGGACTCCCACTACGACAACGGGAAATGATTCAGGCATGTGAGTGTATGAAAGATACCAATACTGGATAACTGCAGTTACAGGTAAGTAACTTATTTCTTACTTTTGTCGTTATATAGGCAATTATTGTTTTTTTCCGCCTCTGTACGTTGTACATGATTCTAGAGGTGGTAGCATTATCTATGGCAGTGTGTTTCCTAAGACTAGTTCTATATAAATAGTTTTGTCATCAACAAATATCTGTTCCAACATTGATCAGTGCTTTCTCATTAGAGATGGGTTCTCGGAACCTTATTTTCTCTAATTTTACATAGCAGGTTTGGCTATAACAATGGCTTTCTGCAGTTCTGGAGGCCCGCCCCAAGTTCCGGTCAAACATGAGTTCAGATTTTACCACGAGAGCAAGTAGTATTTATATTGACTATTATCTTCCGACACATTTTTCGTTCCACTCCTATGGGTAACGCTATTAGCATGCGTTTTAATGCCTTCAACTTCACTTGCTTGTGGTCCTTAACACAGTTCTTATGGTGTAGCCTATGCTTTTGCTCACCTGAATTCCTAACAGCGTCAGTTTTCTTCTCTCTTATTGTAGACTGGCTAGTTCTAGTTAAGGACATTTAGTGGGGTCAGTTTGCAGACCCTCCTCCAAGGATGGTATTACAATGGTATCTTATTCAAAGGTAAGGAATCTACGGCTAGATGTCTCAGATGAAAAAGTTACTTATCTTCAGTAACGCCTTATCTGTTGGAGACAGATCTAGCTGCAGATTCCTTCCTGTCCTCCCTGTTCTGTGAACTGGTTTGTTTTCACCTAAAAGATCCCTTTCTCGTCATTGAGATACCTTCATTTGGGCTTCATAATTACTTGACACACAAATATCTTTTTGCACACTGTTTCCATAGTTTCTGTAAGTGGTTCTGCGTTCTTGGTGTGGCAAATAGTAACGGAAGAAACAGACGTCCGCTGTTCAAATCAAAGGAGATACAGAGCACTTTCAAGGCACCACAGATATTATAGTGGAAGATCATCTTCAAGCAGAACCTCGAGACGAAGACACTATATGCCTTCATCTCACTGTATACGCATTTCGATTAGAGCGTATTCTCCAACACTATCGGCCTCTCCATCTCCCAGAATGTGACCAATAGAGAACATAAACTTTGTTTTTTTTGATGAACAGATTATATTGGTCTTAAATCACAAAAGTGGTCAAATTAAACAATTGACACCCATACATCTCAATACAGTAGAAAGCGCAGCAATTACACAAATCAGCAACTCTAAAGTGGTACATCACAGTTATAAAAGCACCACCAAAATTCTATACCTAATACAATTTCTAGCAGATTTACCCTGCCACTTCCCTCAAACCTGTCTGTGCGGCATCCTCTGAGCTTGTAGACCACCTGTTTCTGTTGCATGCACCAGTCTACTCCTTGCCACTACCCCAACATGACAGGAGACACTTGCCACTACCCCAACATGATAGGAGACACAGGGGGACATCCATCTAGCAGCAATTGCATTTGGTAACCAGGAAGACCTTCCCCGGGAATGACCGTTCAGCTTTCGTGCCCCCAGAGCCCTCATACACCAAGTAGTATCAGCAAAGAGGGAGAGTGAATCCTCCCACCCAAGGACATCCGATCAGCAAAACCACTGCTTGTGGGAGACCCAGTCTTTGGATGAGCAAGGTAGTCAGGTCCTCCGGGGTTTTCGGTGTTGCTGACCACAAGAGATGCCGGGGTTTAGCAGGAGCAGGTACGAGGGTCGACAGGCCTGTAGGGATCTGAGGAAGGAAGGTTCAGGGTGCCCTTTAATACTAAATTTAGGGGCGTTACAGGTAGGGGAAGGTCAACGAGGAAGAGGTGTGGCGCCGCGGCCAGGGCGACTGACTCCGGAATCTGGGGATCACGGTTCGATCGCCGGCACCGGCGGCAGATTAGCCCAGCACCATGTGACTCTGGGCAATAGCTTGCTTAATCTTCCCGACGGCCCCCAGCGCCTAGAGACCCTAACGGGTGATTGTGCGCTTTACAAATGTGGATATTATTATTAACGACCAATGGGTCCCTTCCCTGGATTGAGTACACCCCCTATCCTGCCACTCTCCAGTGGGTGGGGGGGCAGGAGCCTGTCTGATTGGGTAGGGCTCCCCATCCTTAAGATGGCACGAGCCCGAAGTTGTGCTTCACCTTTCCTCCCCCACGTGAGGGGTGGGATTGGCAGAGGCTGGCACACCCCCTTTCCTCACTTAGGTTTTCCTGCCTGTCTTCCCGCTAGAGTGGGGGTCAGAACCGGTGGGCGCCAGTTGCTGAGTACAGCAAGTGGCCTGGAGAAGCTCACAAAGGCGGCATACCTTTAAAGCTCCCCCTACCCATCCTGGGGGCAGAGGCCTAGCACCTCACCCAAGGATGTGCATTGTTGCAGGCCCATGAGAGCGGATGGCTTTCTACCCAGAGTTCCAGCAACATGTCTGCTGGGTGGCAGCCTCTGTCAGGACACATGTTTTTTAGTTTCAGGGGGCAACTCTAAGTTGCCCTCTGTCGTGCATTGTACATTTAATCCCACTCTGGCATCAGTGGGAATTTAATGTGCTGAGAAGTTTGATGCAAAACTTTAGTCTTCAGTGTAGTCATCATGGTGCTATGGAGTTCGTGATGACGACCTCCCAGTACCATATACTCGTAATGTCAGCAGTGCACTTAGTCCCCAGGAATGGACCTGGGTACTGTAGGGGTACCGGGCTCATGCACCTGTACCCACACCACTGGTATAAGGCACCCAGCTAGAGGGGTGACTGAGGTATGCCAGGGCAGTGTGTTTGGGCATGGCACATAGCTTCTCCGCACCCTGACCAGGTGCCGTGAGCGTGAGGGGTAGGTGTCCCGCCGATCCAGCGCCTGAACAAAGGTTCATCTAACCTAACAGCGCTGGCCTCACGGGAGTATGCTGCGAGGCCCTTATCACTTCCCTTAGGGTCGCCTAAATAGAGCTGGACCCCCTGGCCCTCTATACCCCCGACCCAGAGAGGTTGTATCTGCCTTTTTCAAAGTGAATGAGCATCTAATTCTTATGTTTCTTTGTGTGTAGTACTCTGTTGAGGTCCTGACGAATCGCCGGTTGGCGAGAAACATGTTGACCACACCAGGGGGTTGAGCTAGTTTTCTGTATACCCACGGTCTCTAGCTCCCCTCTCACCCCTTTTAATCTGGGAATCAGCCACGATAATAAGTCAGTGTGGACTGATTACCCTTTTTAACTTTCACTCACTTTCGCACCGACTACCCTTTCTTCCATCCTCACTCACACCCACCATCGGCAAGGAACAAAAGAACCCCGCCAAAAGAGTGCCTTTGGGTACTCCGTCAGACATTGCAGCGCCGGTCTGTCGAGGGGCAGTGAGTCGATGATGACACTGGACACCCTTCAGTCAGGGTGTGTTTCACACCTAATACTCTGGGTGTGTGAGGCTCTCTAAGTTCCGACAAGGGAACCCCCCCAGTCCCTTTACCTGTGACATCAACTCCTTTCTCCACTCTGTAACACTTTCCCCGGGGAACTTTGTATTCTGCTGTATGCACATAGGGATGTGTGCCATGTCGACTCTATTCTGTTTTGTTCTGCACTAAGACACTCAGCCTGCAAGACATGTTGCCAGAGATGTCAATTGGGTTTTAGGCTTCAATATAGTTTTTAGAGAAAGAACATGGGCCCTAAGTACCTATTTGGTAGCAGCCCAGAGCACACTCAGACAAAGTACATCAGCAGTTTAGCAAAAAGCACGGGCAACAATGCAAAAATGAGGCACTTTCCTTCACCACTCATCTAGCACACAAAGCTTTTCTCTTATAGATTCAATGCAAGGTAGTCCTGGTGTACACAAACAACCTGACCTCCATGTTCTAACTTCAGAAACAGGAGGTCCACACTCACTTCAACTGTCTGCCCAAGCACAAGATTTGGCATTGGGCCATTCTTCACCAGGCTCACCTCCTGGCACAGTCCAGTGCGGGAGTGGACCACAACTTTGCAGAGCTCACCAGCAGGATGCAGCAACAAGTCCACAAGTGAGAACTCCTCCCCCTGGTCCTGCTCCCTTACTTCCATTGTTGGGGCACACCGGACATAGACCTTTTTGCCATAGCAGAAAACTCAAAATGCCAAAACTTTTGCAGCAGGTTTTCATGCTCCCCAGTCCATGGCAATGCTCTGGAGGTCAAGGGTCTTTGCCCAGTGCGTTTTCTCTTCTCCCACTCATTCCATGTGTTGACAGGAAGTTGAGGCAAACATCCCCCACCCGTATCTTGGTGGACCCAACATGGGCCATATAACCATGGTCCTCAGCCCTTTTTGAGATGTGCATTGTGACCCACAAGAAGCACCCCGGCAGGCCGGGCCTTCTCATTAAAGACCAAGGCAAGGTAAGGCACCCACACTCCAGGCAGGTCAATGTATCAGTCTGACTCCTGAGGTCCTAGAGTTTGTTTTCCTTGGTTTGCCGCAGTAGTGCATGGACATACAACCTCAGAAGCCCGTAGGTTCACCACACGCACTTGCTACCCTGCCAAGTGGAAGCATTATCTGAAAGAAACAGGTTAGTATTAGATTCCTTACCTTAGAATATCCCCAGGCATCAGTCTGGATCCGGAAACTTTTGCGTAGCAGTACCCCTGCGCGTCGGTAGGCGTCGTCTGCAGGCGTCCCCTGCGGCTCCGCGTCGTCGGCGACGTGCGCCGTGATGACGTCGCTGGAGTATATAGACGCCGCCTCCGCGCGCTGACGTCAGTTCTTCTTTTTTCCGCGCCAGTTAGCGCAGATCCGAAGAGCAGTACTCCGGTCTTTTGACCTAGTTTTTTGATAACTTCTAACTTTTTTGGTGCCGGTAGGATGCCCGGGTTTAAAAACTGTGACGGGTGCGACCGCCTGATGTCGGTCACCGACCACCATCGACTCTGCCTCCGGTGCCTGGGCGCGGACCACGACGTCGAGTCCTGCGTCGACTGCCGGGCCTTGACGAGCAAGGCTAGGCGGGAGCGGTCCCGCAAGCTGCTCGAGTTCCGGATGTCGGCCCCGCGTCGAGAGCGGTCCCGGTCCGGCCGGAGGTCGAGGGAGCGGTCGAGAGAACGGTCGCGGAGCCGCCACGAGCGCTCCGGAAGTCGTCACCACTCCTCCGGTTCCTCAGGTAAGCGACACAAGAAGTCGGGGCGTCGTCATCGCACCCCCGACTCCCCCCGACGCTCGCGCGATGCGGCCGGGGGTTCGGGCGGCTCCGCGTGGGTCGCCGACGCTGCCTGCTCCATACCCGTCGGTCCCTGGGCAAGGCGCGTCGCGCGAGGAGATGGAGGAGTTCCTCATGGCCATGAGGGCGCTGTCTCCTCCGACGGGGCCTACGGCGCCTGCGGGCCCGGTGGTCCCGTCCGGGGGCCCAAGCGGTTCGGGTGCTCCTGCACCGACGCCGTCGGGTGCTCCGGCCCCGACGCCGCCGGCGGCTCCGGCCCCGGCGCCGCTGGGCCCTTCAGGGTCGTCGCTGGCTGGTCACCCGGCCTCTCCGGCGTCGATTCCATCGGGGCAACCCGTGGTGCCGCCTCCGCGCGGCGCCGTGACTCCGACGCCGGTTCCGGCCGGCGACGGGGCTCCGGGCGGCGCCACCCCCATTTCCTCTCCCAGTTCCGGACGCGGAGTCGGACCGGCGTCACCCGACGCCGAGTCCGGCGCCGATGGGGCCCATTGACCCCGAGGAGCCGGTCTACATCGTCGAATCCGAGTACGGAGATGATGGAGATTATGGAGAGGGTTGGGAGGGGTCTGAGGACCCTCTGACACGCGACTGTCAGTACGACGTGGACTGGACAAGTGACTTGGGTGATGCCAGTGGTCTAGACGAATCGCCTAACCCTGGTTTTGTCTCGCCTCCCACTGTGGCGTCGGAGGCTGGGGCTGCCTACTCTGTGGTGCTGATGAGGGCTGCCAAGGCCTTGCACCTTGAGCTCCCCGTCGCAAAGGTGAAGCCTAACATCCTCACCGAGGTATTCAAACCGCAGTCATGCCCACAGGAGCCTCTGCTGCCGTTTAATGAAGCCTTGACGGACGTTCTGTTGGGCACGTGGTCCAGGCCCGCTTCAGGTTCGCCTGTTGACAGGAACGTTGCCAGGCGCCACCGTCCGTGTTCGGACGACCCTAAGTTTCTGTCCACCCATCCCACCCCTGAGAGTCTGGTGATCCAGGCCTCCACATCCCAATCCGCATTCCCGTCGGCCCCGCCCGACCGGGAGTCAAAGAGGTATGACCAGTTTGGCAAGAAGGTCTTCTCGTCCCTGAGTGCGGGACTGCGGTCTTGCAATACCGCATGCCTCTTGGGCCGCTACACCCACTCTCTGTGGGATACGGTCACGGAGTGTCTGCCGCAATGCCCGCAGGAGGTACGGGACAAGCTCGGCCAGACTATGGTTGAAGGCCGGGATGCGGCGAGGTATTCGATCAGGTGTGGTCTTGATACGACCGACTCGCTGGGCAGAGCGATGTCCACGACGGTGGCGATTCGTCGCCGCGCCTGGCTGATATCCGCCAATTTTTCGCCGGATGTCCAGAATGCCCTGATGGACATGCCGTTTGATGGCAGTCGCCTGTTTGGCGACAAAGCGGACAACGCGCTTGAGCGCTTCAAGGACTCCAGGGTCACGGCCAAGTCCTTGGGTCTCTCGACCCAGCGCCAGCAAACGGGTTCGTTTCGCTCCTTTCGTGGCCACGGAAGGGGCGGTCCCACACGTGCTGCCAGCCACGCACCGCAGAACACTTCTCAACGCGGTGGCGGCCGTGGATTCCGCCGTGGTGGCGGTCGGGGACAGCGGCGAGGTCAGGCCACACCTCCCCCCGCAGCAGCCTCCAAATCCTCCTAGTCCGGGCTTTCGGGCCCATGTGACGCCAGTGGGTGGCAGGGTTCGCCATCACCACTCCCGCTGGCGCACTATCACCTCGGACAGGTGGGTGCTGCAGCTCGTCCGAAGGGGCTACTCCCTCCCCTTCGAGACCACTCCTCCAGCCATGCCACCGCAGAACCACCGTGTGTCGGGGGACCACTTGACACTTCTGCAGGAGGAAGTTACGGCCCTCTTGGCCAAGGGGGCCATCGAGCGCGTTCCTGGGCCAGAAGTAGGGTGTGGTTGCTACTCCCACTACTTTCTGGTGCCCAAGAAGGACAAGGGGGGCCTGCGTCCTATCTTGGATCTACGGAACGTCAACGGCTTCCTCCGGAAGGAGAAGTTCAAGATGTTGACTTTGGCTCAGGTCTTGGCTGCTCTAGACCCGCAAGACTGGATGGTAGCGTTGGACTTGCAGGATGCGTATTTTCACATCCCCGTCCTGCCGGCCCACCGGCGTTACCTGCGGTTCACGGTAGGCCACGAGCACTTTCAGTTTATCGTGCTCCCATTCGGCCTTACCAGCGCCCCACGGGTGTTCACGAAAGTGGTGGCGGTGGTCGCAGCTCATCTGCGCCGGTTAGGGGTTTCAGTCTTCCCCTACCTCGACGACTGGTTGTTGAAGGCGGGCTCGCCCCAGACAGTCGTCCACCACCTCCAGGTGACGGCAGACCTCCTGCACGTGCTGGGGTTTTCCATCAACGTGCCGAAATCACACCTGTGCCCCTCTCAACAGCTCCTTTTCATCGGAGCGGTTCTCGACTCGGCGCAGTTTCGGGTTTATCCTCCGGAACGGCGGGTCCGGGATATTCAGGCTTTGATTCCCATCTTTCAGCCGTTATCCCGGGTCTCGTCAGGTTGACGCTGCGGCTTCTGGGGCTGATGGCCTCCTGCATCCTTCTGGTGCATCACGCCAGGTGGCGGATGCGGGCTCTGCAGTGGGACCTGAAGTTTCAGTGGGCCCAGCATCAGGGCAACCTATCCGACCACGTCCTGATCTCGGAGGGCACTGCGAGACAGTTGCAGTGGTGGCTTACGGACCGCGATTGGGTCAGGGGCAGATCCCTCTCCCTTCCCCAACCGGAGCACGTAGTTGTGACGGACGCGTCCCTCCAGGGCTGGGGAGGCCACTTGGGAGAGGCGGAGATCAGAGGCATCTGGTCTCCGGCGGAGTCCCGGCTCCATATCAACATGTTGGAGCTGCGGGCGATTCGCCTAGCACTGAAGGCATTCCTCCCCTTTGTCAACGGGAGTGTAGTGTAGGTGTTCACGGACAACACCACCGCCATGTGGTACTGCAACAAACAGGGCGGAGTGGGGTCGTGGACCCTTTGCCAGGAGGCCCTGCGTCTCTGGCAATGGCTGGAACGTCAGGGCGTGACTCTGACGGTTCAACACCTGGCAGGTTCTCTGAACGCCAGGGCGGACGAACTCAGCCGTCAGTGCTCGGTGGATCACGAATGGCGTCTGAACTCGGACGTGGCGAAAGGCCTCTTTCTGCAATGGGGAGAGCCTTGGTTAGATCTATTCGCCACAGAAGAGAACGCGCAATGTCATCAGTTCTGCGCGTTGGAGTTTCCAAGACGGCACTCGCTCGGAGACGCCTTTCGGCGCGAGTGGAGTTGCGGTCTATTGTACGCCTTTCCGCCTATACCACTTCTGCCCAGAGTGCTGAAGAAGATCAGGCGCGACCGGGCCCAAGTTATCCTTGTGGCTCCGGACTGGGCTCGTAGGTACTGGTATCCCGAGCTACTCAGCATGTCAGTCGGTCCCTCGATCCGCCTGCCCCTTCAGGAGGACCTTCTGTCGCAGCAGCAGGGGACGGTCCTCCACCCGAACCTGTCCAGTCTCCACCTCCATGCTTGGAGATTGAGCGGCGACAGTTGAGGCCATTTGACTTGCCTCCTGAAGTCTGTGATGTGATTCTGGCAGCCAGGCGTCCCTCCACGAAGTCGGTATACGCCTGCCGGTGGAACAGATTTGTGGCATGGTGCACAGCAAAGGCTGTGGATCCTCTCTCTGCTCCCCTTTCTGAAGTTCTGCTCTTCCTTCTTTCTCTTGCCCAGCAGGGCTCTGCTCTGGGCACTATCAAGGGCTACCTTTCTGCCCTTTCCGCCTTCTTAAGGCTACCTGATCAGCCATCTTTGTTAAAGTCCCCTATTGTACTGCGATTCTTGAAAGGCATCACGCACATGTTTCCTCCTGTTCCGTTCGTGATGCCTCAGTGGGATTTGAACCTGGTTCTGACCTTCTTGATGTGCGCTCCCTTTGAGCCGCTTCATTCCTGTCCTCTCCGTCTTCTCACTTTAAAGACGGCCTTCCTGGTTGCCATCACCTCTGCCAGGAGAGTGAGTGAGCTCCAGGCTCTTTCTGTGAGACCTCCTTTCTTGTCCGTTCATCCTGACAAGGTGGTTCTTAGAACTAGACCTTCTTTCCTGCCCAAAGTAGTTTCTGCTTTTCACATTGGGCAGTCCATCACCTTGCCTTCCTTCTTCCCGCCTCCGCACCCTTCAAAAGATGAGGAGCGGCTCCATCGTCTGGACCCAAAACGTGCGCTTTCATTTTATATGGATCGCACACGCCAGTTCCGGGTGGATGACCAACTGTTTGTTGGCTACGTGGGTGAGAAGAAGGGAAGGGCGGTACAGAAACGAACCATTTCTCGATGGGTCGTCCTGTGCATCAAAGCATGCTACTCTTTGGCTCGGAAGGAGCCTCCTGTTGGGCTGAGGGCCCATTCCACTCGGGCCACGGCGGCTACTACTGCCCTGGGCCGGGGAGTCCCTTTGCAGGACATTTGCCAGGCGGCTACGTGGGCCTCGCTGCACACCTTTGTGAGGCACTACTGCCTGGACAGTCAAGTCCGGAGGGATGGCTTCTTTGGCCGTTCGGTCCTCCAGGACTTTCTGGTGTAGGTTTGTATTGGTTCGCAGACCCACCACCGGGGTTGGTATTGCTGGGGTATCTATTCTAAGGTAAGGAATCTAATACTAACCTGTTTCTTTCAGATGAACAAGTTACTTACCTTCGGTAACGATATATCTGTAAGAAACAGTAGTTAGTATTAGATTCCTTACCGCCCCACCCATCCTCCCCGTTCTGCGAACTGATACCTAGGGTTAAGGACATCCCTTTCAGGGCCCTAGTTTCACATGGCACCAGTGTTAGTTCTCACATGGCTCTGCGTGTTCTGGCGCGGAAAAGCTGTGTGCAAAGAACTGACGTCAGCGCGCGGAGGCGGCGTCTATATACTCCAGCGACGTCATCACGACGCCGACGACGCGGAGCCGCAGGGGACGCCTGCAGACGACGCCTACCGACGCGCAGGGGTACTGCTACGCAAAAGTTTCCGGATCCAGACTGACACCTGGGGATATTCTAAGGTAAGGAATCTAATACTAACTACTGTTTCTTACAGATATATCGTTACCGAAGGTAAGTAACTTGTTCTTTGTTACCTATTCACCTTCAAAGAACGAGGTTGGCTTACACATCAATCGGGGCTACACCTAGCCGGCAATGCTGCATATATGTTAAACAGGAAGCACTCTTCCCTTTTCAATCTATTGAGCTCCGAGTGTTTTTTTGCCCTTGACCGGATTGTGTAGCTGAAAGAGCAATCCACAGGCTGTACGTTAGCGTTTGGCATGCTCTTTTGTATTACACAGACGGGGCCCAATCTTTTAGCAAAACAGCATGTTTGTTGTGATCTCTAAACCTCTTATAAAGGCAAAGTCATTTCAAAGGCAGGGATTGCCAGGTGGATCATCTAATGCACCCAGACCTGCTAAAGCTAAAATAGCCCTACCTTTCTGCCCCAGACCACACACTACCCTCAAACAGGGCACTGTAGCTTTCCTGGGAAATTGTACCCATAGCAGATATTTGTAGAGCTGTCACGTGGTCCACTCCACACACATTTACAAAACTAAATTGTATGGGATGTCCTAGCAAGACAACAAGCCAAAGTTGGCCAAGATGTCATCAGGACTTTGTTTCAGACCTCTGCACGATCCATTAGTTAGCCATTCCTTAGGTGTGTACTACTTTACAGTCTATGCACAACATCTTTATCTACAGCCACGCATGCTACAAACTGAATGTTACTTACACTGTAAGCATCTGTTTGTTGCTGTAGACTCACATTTGCCTACCCTCTTTCCCATAGGCCAGTGGTTATTGCAGATATCTTTCACTTTAAAATAATTTTGTACTTGCATGTTCCCCATTTCTTCTGTACACACTACCACATTCTTACTCTCACCCCTTGAACGTTGGAGTTGCTGACCATGTTCATCTACTACCAGCGGAGGATTCACTGAGACCTTGTGGCTCAAGTCTTAGAAGAAAAACAACTTGCGGCGTCCGGGCCCAACACTGCACAGCACATGAATCTTCTACATGCAAGTAGCAGATGCTTACAGGTAAGTAACCTATTCCTTGCCTATGTTACATTAATGCCAACAAGAGTGGAGGTAGGTGCTGCCTCCAGGTTGAGCTCCATCTGTTGCAGAATACAACTCAAATTGTGGTAGGTTATGGAGTTGGTAGACTGTTTTGCGTCTTACATTCCTGCTAATGTTCCTTTATCCTCATATCATTGGTGGCAGCCCCTTTCACAGTATCTTTGTGCTTCTCCATGAGGCCAACTAGGCAGGATTCAAAGAAGCAGAAGTGCACCATAGCCAATAGGATGCATATTTGAGTAGTTAAGTGCCAGCCTTCAGAACCTTCTTCACTTCTGTGATGGAATGCAGCACTTTCTGTTCCATACTGCACCTACGCACTGCTTGTCCCTGGATTGCACCGATTGCTACCTCCTACATTTTTTTTGCTATGGTAACCACTCACTGGTGTCACTCTTGTGCTTTGTAACCAACGGTCGACAGCTGTTCTTTGCATATGTGTATTATTTTCGTTCTCCCTCTTACACCCACCGCTTTAGCCATCCTAACATGGATATCATCGGCAAGCACACTTACAGAATCAACTACCCTTCCACTCTCACCAAAAAAGCTGCTAAACGCTTTAAACACAACTTCTTGAGATCGCACCCTGAAACCCCCTTTGCCGACACCTACTTCTCACCGGGCAATGGAGCCCTGAACATTGACATCATCTTCCACACCTCACGCAGAGCTCAATGGAGAAAAGCGTTCATAACCCTACTCGCCGTCTCCACCACCAGGAAAACCGCTCATGGCCTAACTCTCTCTATCACAACTTCCCAACTCTTCCCTGGCAGAGCCACCATCTCTATCTACAATAACGGTATTGTCCCAATTCAATCCACGGACAAGAACCTGGAAATACTAGACAACCTGTTCTCCAAGTTCAAAGAGCACCTCTCCAAGCTGCGGACCTCCACCCATAACTCCTCCAGCACTATCACTCATGACGTCGCAGCCCCCACCCACAACGCTTCTAACTTAGTTCAGCATCAGATCCACACGCACCTCACCCCTACACCCAGCATCCTAGTCAATAGCCCTTCTGTTGCTACCACCCCACACTCCCCAATCACAGTCACAAATATCTCCCCCTCATTCACTAGCCCCCACTCTAACACTATCCCTTTGATCCCCACTCATACCACTCCCATTCCTCTCTACCCTGACATAACAACTCCCACCCACACCTCCTACCTAGATCAGCACCAGTACGACACGCATATCGACAAATCCCACCCTTTGCTCCCCCCACTCTCAATGCCCATGTGAGAACACTCCCCCATACATCCTCGATACCCCCACCCCCACATCCTCGATACCCCCACACTCCCTTCCCCCCACTTTACACCCCCCACGAACGCCTCTGAACACACCACCGTCCGGAGCTTATCTTCCCCCCCCCCCCCCCCCGCGGTAGAGCCCTCTCCCTCCCCAGTTCCCTCCCCACTCTCTCACAACCTCCCCACCGTCCCTATTAGACCCACAGAACATACCAACTCCCTTACCTTAGCATCCCCCCTCTTTCCCCGCCCATTCTCAGCCCCCACTACTCTCCTGCCACCCCCATTGTCTTCAGCCTTCACTCTCTCTTCAATTCACCAGCACCATCTCCCACCGACGTCTCTACCTATGCCTCCCACCCTCCCCCTACGTCACCCACACCCCTCGCCCACAAATTCTCCCACACAACGAATGCCATCCCACTTAATATCACCGCAGAACACCACAATAACGCTAGCATATCCCCCCCCTCGGTACCCTGCTCGCTTTCCAGCCCTCCACTCAACCACTCGCCAACGGCTCTCATCACCAACCCCATCCCCAATCCACATCTGGACTTGACTTTACCCACCCTCCAACATATTAGAGAGGATCTCCTACAAGTCAAAAAAGATCTCCACGCAATCAAAGAACTTCTCTTCTCACAGCCCAGTCAACCTCCCGTCCCACTACCCTACAAACCACGCACCCTCCCCACATACCTTCGCCTTCAACGATCCCCGCGTTGGCCGACTATCCCCGTTCGCAATAACTCTCAGCGCCCCTGTCGTGTCCTCAACTCCCTGTCGGACCGCGACTTACGCTCCCTCCTTCGCTCTTATGGCCCAGGTCCGAAAAAACACATATCGATCTCGCACATCCCCATACCCACAATTCTCACAAATCCCCTGAGGCTCCCAACCCAAAGCAACAGAGGTTCCGTCCCTAACAACCTCAGAAAAGTTCCCCTCTCTCTAGAAGGCTCGACCACCCTTCTCATTCCCAAACTCAAATGCATCCTACTCAATTGCAGATAGGCCCAGAGACACTCCTCTGACATCGCTGATCTCGTCTCAACAATGGATCTGGACCTAGCCATTCTGACTGAAACGTGGCTAACTGAAGCCTCTACACCGATAATGGACATATTAGTCCCCCCCCCAATTATCACAACATTAGACTGGACAGGCCTGGCAAGACGGGCGGGGGAACTGCATGCATTTTCAGGAGCAACCTCTCCGTTACTAAAGCCACCTCCCCCTCCCTTTCTTCCTGTGAACTCCTCTGCCTCGATATCTCCAGCGAGGGCAAACAAGTTTGTGCCTTACATCTCATCTATCACCCGCCTGGTGACAACCTCACATTCACTCAGCAACTCATGGACACGATCACATCCAATGCCGGTCGGCAGACCAACCAAGTCTACCTGGGTGACTTTAATCTCCACTGGAACGATCAGAAAGACGCAGTGGTGAATAGCCTCAAAACTTTCCTTAATGCGCTTGACCTCACCCAATTATGCGATAGACCAACACACGACAAAGGCTCGATACTCGATCTCATCATCGCCAAATAGGACTTTATCCAACTGGAGGCGGTCCAACCCTGTGACTGGTCAGACCACCACATTATCACATTCTTTATCAACGAAAAAGTTAAACTTAACGCGGCTCAACCTACCAAGTCCAAGACCTGGAAAAGGGACATGAAGAATCTTAACCCCAATTCCCTGCCTCCCCACATCGGCAGTCTCCTCCTTCCCCCTTCAGGTACCTCGGATGTTCAATCACTGACCGATCACTACCTTGACTCTATGAATTCAATAGCCAACGAAGCCGCCCCACTGCAACTCAAGAGAGTCTCCACCAAGATCTCTAACCCTTGGTATGACGGCAGACTTAATGATGACAGGCGTGCTATGCGAATGGCAGACGCACCTGGAGATCTGACCCCTCATCACTGCATCTCAAAACGCTTAAGAACAAGAGAAATGCCTACTTTAGGAAAATAAAGCGCGCAAAGTCTGACTTCTTTAGCCGCCAGCTGGACCAAGCAAAAAACAGGCCAAAAAAGCTGTTCGAACTAATCAAAACTCAAACAAAGACACAACCCTTACAATCAAACAGCACAACAGTCGATACCCCACACTGTGAAGCCTTTTCTGCTTTCTTTAAGCTAAAGACGGACAACATAAGAAATGACCTCATCATGGATGTAAGCCGATTCCCCAGTCACACCAGAATGACTAACACTCAACCTAAAAATAATGCATCATGGTTGTCCTTCGACACATACTCGGAAGAAGCAATACGCAAATTGCTCGGCACCCTGAAGCCCTCTAATCACCTCATAGACCCCCTACCTGCTAATGCTGTAAAAGACTTCATCCCCCTGCTCCTCCCACTTTGGACCAAAATCATCAACAGCTCCCTTCAACAAGGTCTCATCCCAGACGCCCTCAAGGTGGGGCAAGTCACGCCTATACTCAAGAAACCTACAGCTGACCCGTCTGACTTGAACAACTACCGACCTATCACCAATATCCCCACCCTGGCCAAATTACTGGAAAAATGTGTCCAACTCCAACTAACAAAACACATTGACCAATTTAACCTCCTCAACCCTCATCAATCAGGCTTCCGAGCGAAACATAGCACGGAAACGGCGATGACGCACATAATTGATGACGCCCTCCAAATTCTAGATCGGAATGAGTCTTGCCTCCTCATCCTTCTTGACCTCTCTTCAGCATTTGACACTGTCAAACACGAGAACTTACTGGAGCTGCTAAGCACTAGAATGGGTCTATCGGGAACTGTTCTCAAATGGTTTACTTCCTTCCTTCATAACCGGTCTCAGAAGTTCAAGATCGACAATGTGCTATCTACACCTGTGCCAGCAGATCTAGGTGTCCCACAAGGATCTTCCCTCTCCCCCACACTGTTCAACCTCGTCATGGAACCGCTCGCCACCTTGCTCCAAGCATCCAATGTTCAATTCCATATGTATGCTGATGACACACAACTTTACCTAAAGCTACGATCCCCGGAAGATATCAAACTTCTGAATTCCACACTTAGTAGCACTCAATCTTGGTTGGCCGTTAATCACCTCAAACTAAATGCTCTGAAAACTGAGTTCCTACTCATCTCACCTCCGGCGAAAATTACCACCACCCAAACCTGGCTCAATAACCTAACAGCACTCAATGTCCAACCTACCATCGTGGATTCTGCGAAATCCCTAGGCATCACACTCTACGCCAAGCTCAACATGCAACAGCACGTTAGCAAAGCGACAAAAGGAGCTAATTTCCAAATCAACACACTGAGGAAACTTAAACCCTTCCTCCCAGCCAAGGACTTCCAAACTGCTGTACAAGCGTTAGTCATCCCTCGCATAGACTATGGAATTGTGGCCCTCAGCGGACTCCCGCTATCCACAACAGCACCCCTAAGAGCCTCCCTGAACGCTGCCGCGAGACTCATTACTGGCTCTAGAAAACATTCGCATATATCCCCAGACTTAAAATCTCTTAACTGGTTGCCTTTTGAAGCCAGAATACAGCTAAAAATTGCCGTTATGACACACTCGGCCGTGCATCACAAGGCACCCAACTACCTCGCTCAAAAGTTGTCTATATCAGGAGGTTCGAGATCCAATAGAAGTACAAAAAATCTACTCCTGAAACCTCGTAGATTCCGGAAGGAAAAAACATACAAACGCTCCTTCTCAGGAATGGCTCCCAGGATCTGGAATGCACTCCCTCCTGAAACCAGGCTTATCTCCTCCACTGCATTCTTCAAGAAAGAGGTGAAAACCATCCTTATGGCCAAGTTCACCTGAACTCTTTAGGTGTTGGATAAGAGACTCTGCATCGTTTGGTACTTTGACCTCCTGACAGATTCTAGGCACTATATTTTTATTTGATTGTGACACTATTATGCTACTCCTAATACCGACCACTATATATATATATAGTTTGCTGAATCACCCGCCTGATGCCCCCACCCCTTGCTCTCTCTATCCTTAGAATTTGGTATAAGCCATCCCTACATCCAAAGTTTACTTGAACTCTATTGTAACGGGATCAATGACTTTGCGCCGTCGTATATTACTTGTTACCTGATTGTATATTGTTATGTTTCTGTACACTATTGTTCTCCTATTGACTATTATATTGCTCCCATTATTTCTGCTCAGTCTTGTTGCCCCTACCCCTGTCTCTGTGAAGCGCTCTGATATCTGTAAAGATCTTGTTCGCGCTATATAAAACTTTGAATAAATAAAATAAATAAATAAATTTGAAGTACTCTGACAATATATGTACATATAAGTTCTCCTTTATTAGTGTGCTCAGTTTGCTTGTTTTGTGCAGTATGTGGTGATGTTTGAGGTTGAAAGTATGGGCTAAAATAGCTGAGTGCAGGATTCTCATGTGATGTCTGCACCATAGCCTGCTGCTTTTTGTCTGAAAGAGAGCAAATTGTATGTTTCGCAGAGTTGTATCGCAGTGGCCAACTTGCTCTCAATCCTTGGTTCTCTACCTCCTCTGACAAGGATATAGTTCCCCCTATGTCTTTGTCTTTCAGCATTGCCGTCATGTGGTTCCAGGTATAGCCTCTTGAAATACTTTTGTCATTGACCGCCTTCTAAATCCTCAGTGAAAAAATCTGGCTTTTCAGTGACAGAAACTTTACAGAATACCTTAGTATTCTGTAGGCCAGCTTGATCACATTCTGTCTTTGCCCATCACGTCCTATGGTATTGCTGCTCCCACATCACCGACATTTATCAAAAAAACTTGTGAACATGCACACCAGTATTGGTACTGGCTAGGCTGGAAATTCTTGGCTGGTATGGGGTATATGGGATTCTATTAATTTATCTTTGCGTGCTGTCCCTTTCATCCACATTGTATAGTAATAATTGCTCCCAGGCATTGCCCTTCTTACCCACTTGGACTCTAGGTTTCCAGGCCTTTTTGCTTGTGTTAATCTGACATAAACACTGGAATACCCATTCAACAATTGGCAGCCTTGGAGAAAACATATGTGCAAGGTGGGGGTATGTATGTGGGGGTGTAGATAAATATATATATGTGTACATTTGCAGCATGTGTAGCTGTAGATAACGCATGCTCTGCATACAATTGTTTTGCAGTGTTGGAGCTGGGCGTTTTCAAGTTGTTTTCTTCCAAGATGCTCAGGTCACAAGCCTTTTGTGACTCCTTGACCTAGAATGTATCAGCACAATGGCTCCACTTTAGATTCTTTTTCTTACGTCTTTTGGCTCAAAGCTGATCTTGAGTCATAGTTCGAAAAAGGTGCGCACATGCATTCATGGCTATTCTTTGGGTTTGGCAGTCCAGGTGAAGAACGACAATCACTTGCAACGATTTTGAAATTTTCCATACATTTCCGTTGGATTCACTCTATGGTAATGTCGTTGGCTCAGTGGTTTTGGCAAATATTTCAAGACCAATCTTGATAATGATCATGGGACTCAAGTATTTAAAGCACCCCTTTTCACTTCCGTTGTCAGTTGAATGCAAAATACACATGGGCCGATCCACACAAATCTTGTGCCTGTACCCCTGAGCACTAGGAGTCGAGCTGTGAAGCCTGCATCTTGTTGCTGTAAAACCTTCACTGCCAGATGACGCATCCTATTACACAGTTCATACAGCGCACAGCTTTGCACCATCAGATCAAAGTAGTTCCTTTTTGAAAATCCTCTCAAAGACAAAAGTCCTATCTAACCACGCTCAAGACCACACCAGAGACCTTTTAAAGAGCCAGTAAAAGTGCATGTACACCCCTCATAGAAAATAAATGCAAGTCAGCACCCCAAAATCCACCATACATCAGTGGAGCCAGCATACCTAACTCACTAGTTAGTGCGTTTCCCCTCACTCAACGGAGTGACGCACCTCTTCCAGAGCCTATAAGAATAAATGCTGCAGAAAAAAGAGTGGTGTTCTGGACAACTAATCTTTAGCAGATTGCCAAATGATTTGGCTTTCTATCAAGCTACAATAGATATCAATGGTAGCTATGGATTAGCTCCATAAGCATCTTCTGGAAGAAATCATTAAAGGAAGGGAGAATCTCATTGCTGAATGGAAGACCACCAGCAATGCCACTATTGGTTGCAACATAGCACGTTTGACCCGCAGCCAGTGGTATACTATTTGGAAGGCATGCTTGGATATGTGTCCTATTTCCGTTCAGCGGTGCAACACCTTCTGAGTATACCATTTGATGGAAAGCATTTGTTCGATCCACAAGTAAACCAAATGTTAGCAGGAAAGACACATAAATCGCCACATCCATGGGTGCCTTACATCTCCGCTCACTGATATCTACTTTTTTTTTTTTTACAGGGATGGAAGTAAACTGGGACGCCTTTCCCAAGGACCTCCCTCTGAACAGTATTAATTACCTTTCTAGGATGCTGAACAAAGTAAATGTTTTGGGGGCAAACTGACAACTCCCTTTCCCATCCATGAGCCCCCACCACACACAAACCCATATTACATCTGTTAGGGAAAGAGGGGGGGGAAGTATCCCACCTCGACATGTAATGAGTTCAGGTCACCTACAGCTAAATAAGAGGTACATGTCGTTCTTTTAAAGGGGGCTATCCATAGAACCAGTCCCGCCACAACAGTGGCCCAGGGGGTGTACTCGCTCTACTGTCTCATTTCAAAGAAGGATGACAACTTAAGACTACTCAATTTGAGGCCTTTGAACAAATCCATTTAAACAGAAAAATGTCAAATGGTAATGTTACAGTATCTCATCCCATTACTACAAAATGTTGACTTTGTGGTGGCATTAGACCTCAGTGACACTTATTTACACATACCAGTTCCCTTGAGTCCAACTTTAACCGCAAGGGTATTTTACATGTGCTTGGCAGTCATCACAGCTCATCTACGGAGAGATGCCATCCATGTATTTCCCTATCTCGACAACTGGCTAATAGAGAGGCAGCAAACAGCAAAGCCTAGCAAATACTCAGCAAGCATTGGCATTTCTGCACCAACTCCTGATCACGATCAGTATGAAAAAGTCCCATCTTCATCCTCTGCAAATTCTACTCTTGTTAGTATCCCTACTAAATAGACAAACGGGCAAAGCTTACCCAAGCACACAGAAGGTGAGGGCATTCAAACAGCTTCTGCTTTTTTTGTTTTTCATACATTTCCCATTACGATAAAGAAGGTAATTAAACCTTTAAGGATGATGGCTTCATGAAAAACGGCAGTACCCATATGCCAGCGTACATTTATGTCCTTTACAGAATTGTCTAGCTAAAGAGTGGTCACAAGAGAAAATACAATGGGATTATCTAGTGTTTGTAATGCCTCGGGTGTGACATTCTCTCCACTTGTAGGACATATCAACTTTTTAATGGAAAGACTTTCTAGACCCTCTTATGCAAGTAACAATTACCAAGGGCATCCTCTGTTGAAGGAGTGTCACAAAAAAGACACTTCGGCGTCAACAAAAAAGAGGTAAAAACTAGCTTCGACAGCCGCATTGGCATCAGCAAGCACGAAAAGAAAGGCCGAAGGTCTTGATGCCGAAACGCATACGGCCAAGATGGAAAAGAAGAGAAAAGGGCTAGAAGCCGAAATGGCAAGTATTTTACAGCACAGAAAAGAATTTGACAAAAGCTTGGAAGTCATTCAAGATACCGCCAAAAAGTTCAGTGGAAGGGAAGAAGGTCTTCGAGGAATTGCTGCCTCCAACGACACCCGAACCGCTTGACGAAGAAGAATTCTTCGAAGAAGACTAGGAACACACGTATGTGGGTTCGACTAACTCAGTGGCTCAAGACCTGCAATGGTAAGATCTCAACGCCGAATCACCAGAGGAGGCTGTGGATACATATCCTTAGAGGCCATCACCGCCAGATGACATTGGGATGTACAATCTGGTGATAAAAAGGCAGCTGAAACATATAGAGTGCAGCTGTAGGGAGAAAACCCCCAATCATGTTTTCTGTTAGAGACTTTGATGCCAACACAATCAAGGAACCAAATACTTTCAATGCTGCCATTGAGGTACTGGTCAGGAGAGCTGCAAAGCTCAATCTATAGATTCCTGTACTACCTGGATGATATTCAAGAATTTTCAGTCGTTCTATTTCAAGACCTCTGCTGCCACTGGTTCTAGCCTACCTAAAACCAGCCATGCCACTCTTCCTTACTCCCATCTCTACCAAATCTGCACATTCCGGGCTTCAGAAGTATAAGCCTCCAGAGTAAGACCCTTGCTAGATTTGGTTTTTGCCTTTGCAGCCAGGAAGTACCACGACACAGCATCTACAGTCGTACCAAATAAGGAGAGCATGCACATGGACTAAGTGGGCGGGAAGATGTGCAGAACATGAGCCACTGTGAAGAAAACTGATATCACCACTTCCTTGTTAGGCAGGTGTGATGCATATCTGTAGGATACCCACCAAGGGCAGACTTCAGAGGTGATCCTCCCTGTTTGCTGCAATGCACTGTTCGAGCAGCTGTTGTCTTCTGGAGCTCTGTCATTTCCTGACAGTATTCTCCCATCTTTACCTTATTCCAGTGCAGTGTTCTATAATTATAGGGGAAACACTGATGCAAGCACGCCTCTGCTACTAGATGTTTGTCGTTTTCAGTTCTCTGCAATCTACTCCTTCTGTGTCTCAGCCTTGGGGAGTTCGTACAGCTTGGTGCCACACCTCCTAGCAATACCCACCCTACTGCCTTGCTTGGTGCAAGGAATTCCCCCCCTTGGTGCTGATGAGTAAACCCAGTCTGAAACCTCAAACTTTCTGCCCTTCTTGTCTGCCAGAATAGCCAAATGCTGAACTCAGTCTGTAGACTAGTATTTCCCAGGGCCCTAGTGTGTGCTAAATCAGTCTTTGGGCACAACCATGTCTAAAACAGTGAAAGTTATGACTGACTTAATCATTAAAGAGCTCTCCACCATAGGTTGGACGTGGTATAAATGATTTCTAAAGTCTCAAATGTCAGAGAAAGTCCACTTTTCATCAACTATTGAATTCCACTCAATATAGACCCAGATGAAGGATGTAGACACTGCTCTGGACAGCGCACAGAAACTCTGGCAGTTTAAGTGTAAGTTTACAGCCATGGATGACCATTCCCCTTGTAGCATTGTTGGATTTAATACTGAGAAGAAAATGATAACCTTCATGATGGACATTATCTCTCCCCCTCCCCCCCCCCTATTTGCCAGACTCCATGTTTGCAGTACCTGTAGAGATTCAAAGGGCACACAGGATATGCCTGAGGAGTTAATCAAGATCTGCCATTGCCAGACATAGTCCATCTTCTTTGTCACCAACATGTCAGATCAGTATTCTAGATAATTGTATTGAATAGTTAATAAAAACAATTCCAGTGAACCAACTGCTTAAATAAAGTATTAAAGTGCAAGCATCTAATTGTAATAAAATCCATTTGTGGTAAGAAAATATTTTCCTGCCAAGTAAGCCTTGGCCTCAGTAAACAACCTAAAAGCAAAGCTAATCACATGAGAACTCTGGCTGTTCTGTAAATCCATGACATTGTTTGTATGCAACATAATAAAAGTAGTGCTGTGGATCAGAGTAGAAAAGCCATAAGCCTATTAACCAGAGCAGCGAATTTGTTGAAACCACATAGTAGCTTTGTCCCTGCAATTTAAACAAGCCTATATTTCAGAGGAGCAGCTTTGTATTCGGAGTCTAAGAAAGGAGGGTTTCAAATGTAATCTGTGTTCAATGCTGAAAGCTGGGCAGTATCTCAGAACATATGTAACAGACTGTTTGTAATTGCAGAACCTACACCAATTGGTTGGGTCTGGGTGTTTCCAAGACTGGTCCAGTTCCTTTCTAATCCAGAGATAGCTTACTTTGCAAAATAACTAGTTAGATTTGAGAAGATATTTAATAAGCTTATTTTACAAATAGGGTTATTAAATAGTTTGGAGTATCTACAGAATAACAACCCTGACAGGTGGGCTACACTTGACAGTATAACTAATAGGTTGCTTAATATTTTTTTTAAGCCAAATGTATTGTTTACTGACTTCAAATTTCAGTAAGTGAATTTTTTTTGCATAGATAAAACCACAGGAAGTAGACTGAGCCTAGATTTCTTCCAGAGCAGCCATTTTAAACAGTCTTTTGTGGTCTATCTGACACAGTTCCAAATGCAAAGAAAGATGGCATCTAACAGTGTCTGTTTAGTAAGACAGTTGCAGGCGAATATGCACCTGTGAGAAAATAATTAGGAAGGTGGAGCGACAGTCTAAAGTATGCATTGCTTTCTGTCAAGCTAGTCTGAAAATCTTCCTATGAAAAGCTTTGCAGCTACAAGTGAGCGAGGTAAGAAATTTGACTTGGACTACATTGAGAAGCGGGGTGGTAGATGACCCAGGCAAAGCTTTGAATAGTTTGCATGATACGAATGTTAAAGATGCAGTTTTTGGTTACAGTTTAGAAATGTGA
Organism: Lissotriton helveticus; assembly: GCF_964261635.1. Classification (NCBI taxonomy): domain Eukaryota; kingdom Metazoa; phylum Chordata; class Amphibia; order Caudata; family Salamandridae; genus Lissotriton; species Lissotriton helveticus. The sequence continues at coordinate 1,770,628,350 of NC_136065.1, forward strand.
TGCTTATGGCAGACTCGCTCATCTATGTAAACACTAATATTTTTGAGGATATATTTCTAGTTCTTCCATATCCAAGAACCAGGGCAAGAATCAGACACAGCATCGAGATTAGCTATGGACAAGTTAAACAGCAGAGGTTCTAACTCACATCCCTGCTTTAAGCCTCTTTTGGTATAGTTTTTCTGGTAGAGCTCCAACGTGCTGCTGAGCTTGATAACAACCTAAATATTTAATAGATGGGAAATAGCTTGCACTAGGATTGTTTTTGATAGACTTCTAGCCACAGATTTATCACCTTTTGAATAGTCCCATGGCATTAGACTGGATTTGAAAGGATTTTTAGCAGTACCTCGGTGCACCCAATAGGTGGTGCTATGCGGCTGTGCTCGGACGCCATTCTGCTCTGGAAATGACGTTGGGAGCGTATATAGGCACTACCCATGCATGCTGATATCAGTTCCTTTCTTTCCATGCCACCAGATGCTCATAGACTACACACAATTATTTTTCGAAAAACTTCTCCCACTGAAACTGGTATCAAGCCCTGTGGAGACTGTTGGAAAAAAATGTCTGTGACAGATTCCCCATCAGGAGTGCCTGTGGTACTTGGGATCAGGCCATAACTCCAAGGCCTGTGGACACTACGTGTCAATAAACCTACTCAGGTTAGTATTAGATTCCTTACCTTAGAATACCCCCAGGCGTCAGATTGGATCTGGAAACTTTTGCGTAGCAGTACCCTTGCGTGTCGGTAGGCGTCGTCTGCGCGTCCGTCATCGGCGTCGCTGGAGTACTTAGAGGCCGCCCTCGCACGCTGACGTCAGTTCCTATTTTTTCCGCGCCAGCAAGCACCGATCCGGGAACAGTGGTACCCTTTAGTCATTTTTTTAATAAACTTTTTGATCTTTTTGATCTTCTTTTTCGAAGTCGAACGACTCCGGTGCCGGTAGGGATGCCCGGGTTTAAACCCTGCGTCGACTGCAGCCGACTGAGGTTGGTTACCGACCCCCATCGCCGGTGTCTTCATTGCCTGGGGCTCGACCACGATGACAAGTCGTGCCCCGACTGCCGGGCCTTGACGCCAAAGGCTAGGCGGGAGCGGTCCTGCAAGCGCCTCGAGGTCCGGGAGGAGGTCGCGGGGCCGGAGTCATCACGGCTCAGAGGATCGACAACACTCCTCGAGCTCCAAGTCGTCAGGTAAGAGGCACAAGAAGTCGAAGAAGCGACATCGCTCTTCCAACTCCCCCCGACGCTCGCGGTGAGACCGCCCACCTGGCTATACCGGAGCCGCAGGCGTCGCGGCCTGCTCTATACCCGCCGGTCCCTGGGCAGCACGCGACGCTGGAGGAGATTGAAGCCTTCCTCTTGGCTATGAGGTCGCATAACTCCTCCGTCTGGTTCCGTGGCGCCTTCGCTTCGGCGCCGTCTGGTGCTTCGGCGACTTCGGTCCCGACGCTGCAGTACTCCACCGGATCCGGGTCGTCGCCTGTCGACCTTACAACCTCGCCGGCTGCTAGGGTGTCTCACCCGGCGCTGACCGCGGTAGACGCCGTCCCCAGTTCTCTCCTCGGGCCGTGTTCGGCGCCAGAGCGGCGTCACTCGACGCCGCTTTCGAGGCCGATGGGAGATTTTTACTTCTATGATCCGGTGTTGACGCGGGCGGCCAAGGCTTTATCCCTTGAGCTCCCCGTTGCGGCCGTGAGGACAAACCTCCTCACTGAGGTCCTTAAACCGCAGGCAAGCTCGCCGGAGCCTCTGTTGCCGTTTGATGAGGCCTTGTCTGACGTTCTTCTGGGCACCTGGTCCAGGCCCACTACTGGTCCCCTGTAGATGGGAACGTGGCCAGACGCCGGCTCCGGGCGACCCTTGCTTCCTGTCCACCCACCCCACCCCTGAGAGCCTGGTTATCCAGGCCTCTAACTCCCAGACCGCATTCCCGTTGGCTCCCTCCGATCGGGAATCCAAGAGGTACGAGCATTTTGGTAAGAAGATGTTCTCCGTCCTGTGTTTGGGATTGCGGTCCGTTAACACCACGTGCCTCTTGGGCTGTTATACCCACTCTCTGTGGGACACGGTCGCGGACGTGCTGCCACAATGTCCGGAGGAGGCCCGGATTAAACTCGCCCAAGCCGTTGCGGAGGGTCGAGATGCGGCACGGTACTCCGTCAGATGTGGATTGGATACCACGGACTCGCTAGGTAGAGCGATGGCAACGACGGTGGCTATTCATCGCTACGCCTGGCTGAGGTCCAGAACACCCTTATGGACATGCCGTTTGATGGCCGTCGCCTCTTTGGTGACAAGGCAGACAATGCGCTTGAGTGCTTTAAGGACTCCAGGACTAGGGCCAAATCCTTGGGCCTGTCGGGCCCGCGCCAGCAGTCTGCTGCCTTTCGCCCCTCTTGTGGCCAAGGAAGGGGCGCCCCTACACGTCCAGCCAGCCACAGGTCGCAGACTAACATCCAGTGCGGTGGCGGACGTCGTAACCGCCGTGGCGGTGCCCGGGGACAACGGCGCGGCCAGTCAACATCCACCCCCGCAGCATCCGCCTCAAAGCCTTTCTAGTCCGAGCTTTCAGGCCCACGAGACGCCAGTGGGGGCAGGGTTCGCCATCCCCTCTCCCACTGGCGCGACATCACATCGGACAGGTGGGTGCTGCAAATCGTCCGAAGGGGCTACTCCCTCCCCTTCGAGGCGGCCCCTCCAGCCATGCCACCGCGTGTCGGGGGATCACTTGAATCTTCTGCGAGAGGAAGTCATGGCCCTCTTGGCCAAGGGGGCCATCGAGCGCGTTCCTGGGCCAGAAGTAGGGAGTGGTTGTTACTCCCACTACTTTCTGGTTCCCAAGAAGGGCAAAGGGGGCCTACGCCCTATCTTGGACCTGCGGATCGTCAACGGCTTCCTCCGGAAGGAGAGATTCAAGATGCTGACACTGGCTCAGGTCTTAGCTGCCCTGGATCCAGTAGACTGGATGGTAGCGTTGGACTTGCAGGACGCTTATTTCCACATCCCCGTCCTGCCGGCCCACCGGCGCTACCTGCGGTTCACGGTAGGCCACGAGCACTGTCAGTTTACCGTTCTCCCCTTCGGCCTTACCAGCGCCCCACGTGTGTTCACAAAAGTGATGACGGTGGTCTTAGCTCATCTGCGCAGGTTAGGGGTTTCAGTCTTCCCCTACCTCGACGACTGGTTGTTGAAGGCGGGCTCGCTCACGACAGTCGTCAGCCACCTCCAGACTACGGCCGACCTGCACCTGCTGGGGTTCTCCATCAGTGGGCCGAAGTCGCACCTGTGCCCCTCTCAGAAGCTCCCCTTCATCAGAGCGGTTCTAGACTCACCGCAGTTTTGGGTTTATCCTCCCGAACAGCGGGTTCGGGATATTCAGGCTCTGATTCCGATCTTTCAGCCTTTATCCCGAGTCTCGGTCTGGTGGACGCTGCGGCTTCTGGGGCTGATGGCCTCCTGCATCCTTCTGGTGCATCACGCCAGGTGGCGGATGCGGGCTCTGCAGTGGGACCTGAAGTTTCAGTGGGCTCAGCATCAGGGCAACTTGTCCGACCATTTCTTGATCTCGGAGGGCACTGCAAGACAGTTGCAGTGGTGGCTCACGGACCGCGATTTGGTCAGCGGCAGATCCCTCTCCCTACCCCAACCGGAGCATGTAGGTATGACTGATGTGTTCCTCCAGGGTTGGGGAGGCCACATGGGAGAGGCGGAGATCAGAGGCCTCTGGTCTCCGGCGGAGTCCCAGCTCCATATCAACCTTCTGGACGATCCGGCTTGCACTTAAGGCATTCCTCCCCTCTGTCCGGGGGAGTGTGGTGCAGGTGTTCACGGACAACACCACCGCCATGTGGCATTGCAGCAAACAGGGCGGGGCGGGGTCATGGACCCTATGCCAGAAGGCTCTAGGCCTCTGGCAGTGGCTGGAACATCAGGGCGTGACCCTGGTGGTTCAACACCTGGCAGGTTCCCTGAACACCACGGCGGACAAACTCAGCCGTAGGTGCATGATGGATCACGAATGGCGTCTGAACTCGGACGTGGCGCAAGGCCTCTTTCAGCAGTGGGGAGAGCCTTGGTTAGATCTATTCGCCACAGAAGAGAACGCGCAATGTCATCAGTTCTGCGCGTTGGAATTTCCAAGGCGGCACTCGCTTGGAGACGCTTTTCGTCGCGAGTGGAGTTGCGGTCTATTGTACGCCTTTCCGCCTATACCACTTCTGCCCAGAGTGCTGAAGAAGATCAGACGCGACTGGGCCCAAGTCATCCCTGTGGCTCCGGACTGGGCACGGAGGCTCTGGTATCCCGAGCTACTCAGCCTGTCTGTCGATCCCCAGATTCGTCTACCTCTTCAGGAGGACCTTCTGTCGCAGCAGCAGGGGACGGTCCTCCACCCGAACCTGTCCAGTCTCCACTTACATGCGTGGAGATCGAGCGGCGGCAGTTGGGGCCATTTGACTTGCCTCCTGAAGTCTGTAATGTCATTCTAGCAGACAGGCGTCCCTCCACAAAATCGGTATATGCCTGCAGGTGGAACAAGTTTGTGGCATGGTGCACAGCAAAGGCTGTGGATCCCCTTTCTGCCCCTCTTTCAGAGGTTCTCCTCTTTCTTCTTTCTCTTTCCCAGCAGGGCTCTGTTCTGGGCACTCTGAAGGGCTACCTCTTGGCAATTTCCGCCTTCTTAAGGCTACCTGATCAGCCGCCTTTGTTCAAGTCCCTGGTTGTAAATAGGTTCTTGAAGGGCATCACCCATATGTTTCCTCCAGTCCTTTTAGTGATGCCTCAGTGGGACTTGAACCTTGTTCTTACTTTTATGATGTGCGCTCCCTTTGAGCCACTTCATAACTGTCCTCTTCGCCTCCTTACTCTGAAGACCGCTTTCCTGGTTACCATCACCTCTGGCAGGAGAGTGAGTGAGCTCCAGGCCTTTTCCTCTAAGCCTCCTTTTCTTTCAGTCCATCCGGACTGACAAAGTTGTGATGCGGACGCGTCCCTCTTTCCTGCCCAAGGAAGTCACAGCCTTCCACATCGGGCAGTCCATCACTTTGCCCACCTTCTTTCTGTCTCCGCATCCCTCGAAAGAGGAAGAGAGGCTCCACCTTCTGGACCCAAAACGTGCGCTCTCATTCTATCTGGAACGCTAACGCCAGTTCCGGGTGGATGACCAACTTTTCGTTGGTTACGTGGGCGCTAAGAAGGGACGGGCGGTGCACAAGCGGACCATTTCTCGATGGGTAATTTTGTGCATCAAGGCGTGTTACTCTTTGGCTCGAAAGGAGCCTCCTGTGGGGCTTCGTGCCCATTCCACACGGGCCTCGGCGGCTACTACTGCTCTGGGCCGGGGAGTCCCCTTGCAAGACATCTGTCAGGCAGCTACATGGGCCTCGCTGCACACGTTCGCAAGACACTACTGCTTGGACAGCCAAGTCTGGAGAGATGGCTTTTTCGGCCGTTCCGTTCTCCAGGACTTTCTGGTGTGATCATTGGTTCGCAGACCCACCACCATGGTTGGTATTGCTGGGGTATCTATTCTAAGGTAAGGAATATAATACTAACCTGTTTCTTTCAGATGCACAAGTTACTTACCTTCGGTAACGATATATCTGTAAGAAACAGTAGTTAGTATTAGATTCCTTACCGCCTCACCCATCCTTCCCGTTCTGCGAACCGATATCTAGGGTTAAGATCATCCCCTTTCAGGGCCCTAGTTTTTATGGCACCAGTGTTGGTTTTATCATGGCTCTGCGTTTTCTGGCGCGGAAAAGCTGTGTATAAGAACTGACGTCAGCGCGCGAGGGCGGCGTTTAAGTACTCCGGCAACGTCATCCCGGCGCCGACGACGGAAACAGAGCCGCAGACGACGCCTACCGACTCAAAAGGGTACTGCTACGCAAACCTTTCCGGAACCAGTCTGACGCCTGGGGGTGTTCTAAGGTAAGGAATCTAATACTAACTACTGTTTCTTACAGATATATTGTTACCGAAGGTAAAAGTAACTTGTGTTTCATTCCCCAAGGATCCAAGAGGCCCTCCACTTGGGATACAGCTGGTGGGTTCGCGTTCCGCGCCACCTGGACCCTTTGAGCCAGTCTTTCCTCCGGTGGCCCTTCTGGCACCATGACCCGCACCGATATCAATTTTGCCAGCTGTGGAGGTGAATTAGTTTGTTCTTTCAGACGCCAAGTCGCTGCCAGTCTGGGCTCATTTAAAGCCCCGCACAAATCTAACTTAGGTGCCACGCCCTCGCAACACCTCTATTTTCCGCCCCCGCAACATCTGCAGGGTTAACACACTTTCTGTATTTGCTGTTCAGACCAAGATTATGACCTGGGTGATGAGTTCACTCAGCCCTATCAAGACAACCATAGATGCAAAATCATACCAGAAACAGCACGGTTTACTCCCACTGAGCCAGCCACGGAAGAATCTGCTTCCTATACCATGGTAATGCATTGAGCAGCTGTCAAAACTTCATACAGCTTCCTTCCCTAGAGGTCACAACAAACGTTCTAACCAATGTTCTTAAGCCTGGACTGATTTACTTTGTTTCTCCTGTGCACTTTAATGAGGTGCTGATGGATACCTTATTTAGTGCTTGGGCCAAACAGTGTCAGCGTTTTGGCCTGCATGTTAATCGTAAGGTTGGCAGGCTCCACTGCCCTGCTCAAAGCGACGTGACTTTGCTTTGTCACTGTGAGAAAGTGAGTTTCTGTTGCAGTACCCCCCCCACCCCCCATTCCCCCTCCCACAGGAGAGGAGCAGGCTAGGGGATCCATTGGTCCCTGCCCTTGCTCTACCTGTAACGCCCTTAAATTATTTAGTATTATGGGGCATCCTGAACCTTTTTCCACAGATCCAGATTACGAAACAAGAAAGATGATCAAGGAACATTAAGACCTGCCGTGCAGCTGCTAAAAAGAGGAAGACACCAACTGATTTGGCCCCAGCCCTACCATCCTGTCAACCCTCGAACCTGCTCCTATTAAACCCCAGCATCTACAGTGGTCAGCAACCTCAAAAACCCCGGAGGACCTGTCTGCCTTGTGACTCTGACTACCTGGGTCTCCCACAAGCAAGTAACAAGCCCTGGCAACAGCCGGAACCGCGAACCCTGTACACTCTGCACCTGCCAAGCCTGGCCCGTGCCGGAGTGAATCAAGACCCTGAGGACGTCCCCTCGGTGATTCTGACCTGGAATCCAGTGCTCAAGGACCCTCCTCGAAGATACCTGCATCCTCAGGACAAGGGACCCCTCTGACCGCAACCAGCAGGGGTAAGACTTCCCAACCTCAAAAGACACCCCGTCGCCCCATGGCCGCCTGTGTCCAACTCTTGGGTGCCTACCTATTCTCCAAGATCCAAACTTACCCCTCGAAGTGTTGGTCGCTCCAGAAGATCCACCGAGCCTGCAGCCTTTGTTCCCTTTTCAAGATCCTCATTGAATAACATTGAGCGCCCGACGGCTCAAAAGCACTCTGCACCCCACTGCCCGAGTGCCACCTTTGTCCTATCGTACTTCCCCATTTGCCCTGAGCAAGTGACCAGGAGCCGAGCTCCCACAGTCGCGTGGCGAGCTAGCCAGCAGCCACCAACCGAAGGCCCCCTGCCTCTCATTGGATAACATTGGGCTTAACTAACTCTGCACCCGGCCGCCGCTGTGCCGCCGAGGGTGTACCAACTGTACTTACCTTACCCCGGAGGAACCCTGAGTCTATGCCCGGAACCTTAACTTCACCAGTCGAGTACTCACCTGAAAACCGACGACTCACTTTCCTGTCATAGGATAACATTGACTGGTTTGACTCGAAAAATCTTCTACTTGTGAAATTTTGAAACTTTAAAATATTAATTTAAAATCAGCCGAATAACGAATTCCGAAGTACTCCTGTGATCAGGAAAGAAGCCAGTACTGTACCCTTTAGCCCTGTACTGAATCGCAAAAGTAATCATAACCGTGTTTACTAGTAACTGTTGGTTCTAAAAAATAAAACTATATCTTTGGATATAAAAACAAGTGGCCTAGAGTTCAGTTCTTGAGTGTGTGAACCATTCTGCTGACTGAGTGTGTGTAACAGATGCTTTACATTGTCCTCTGGTACTGCCTTACTGCTCGACCAAGCTACAACTTTAGAGAGTAAGGTCAGACTGGACTTTAACCTCTGTTATACCTCTGGGGATTGTGGACTCTATACACACTGTACCTTACAGTACATTTAGAGCCACTTTCTCACAGTCACCCACTCTTCCCAACAGTTAACCTTGTTCAGGCTTCTGAAAGTAGTTCCAAGCCCAATACATTTCTATCCACTGCCCTTAGCAGGGAATCGAAGAGAGGAAATGTTAGGAAACGGGCCTTCTAGTCGACCAACCCTGCCCTCTGTTTCATTAACACCAGCTGCTTGTTTGGTAATCATTCCCACACCTTTTGGGAGTCGGTGGCACAAGACCTCCCTGGCGACCTTCATCCTAATGTCTTTCTGGCACTTCAGGATGGTTATGATGTGACCAGTTTCATAATTTGTTGTGGGTTGAACAGCACCGATTTCATCAAGTGCACTGTTTATTTTATTTATTTATTTATTCAAAGTTTTATATAGCGCGAACAAGATCCTTACAGATATCAGAGCGCTTCACAGAGGCAAGGGCAACAGGAATGAACAATATAATGGGAGCAATATAGTAATCACTAAACATAGAAGCTAACAATAATGTACAGAAACATCAAAATACAGTCAGGTAAACAAGTAATATAAATACAACAAAGCGTAGCATATATTGGTCGTTAGAAAGAGAATAGCGTAGTAGTGACCCCCTAGGTAGGAGGATAGCGCCAAAGGGCAAGGTGATCAGTGATACAGCGCGATGCAGAGACTCAGATCCAGTCTCTGTAAGGTTCAGGAGATCTTGGCCAGAAGGATTCTTTTCACCTCTTTCTTGAAGAGTGCAGTGGAGGAGATAAGCCTGGTTTCCGGAGGGAGCGCATTCCAAATCCTGGGTGCCATTCCTGAGAAGGAGCGCTTGTATGTTTTTTCTTTCCGGAACCTACTAGGTTTCAGAAGTAGATTTTTTGTACTACGATTGGATCTCGACCCTCCTGAAATAGACAGCTTTTGCGCGAGGTAGTTGGGTGCTTTGTGGTGCACGGCCGAGTGTGTCATTATTGCAATTTTTAGCTGTATTCTGGCTTCAAAAGGCAGCCATTTTAGAGATTTTAAGTCTGGGGAAATATGCGAATGTTTTCTTGAGCCAGTAATGAGTCTCGCGGCAGCGTTCAGGGAGGCTCTTAGGGGTGCTGTTGTGGATAGCGGGAGTCCGCTGAGGGCCACAATTCCGTAGTCTATGTGAGGGATGACTAACGCTTGTACAGCAGTTTGGAAGTCTTTGGCAGGGAGGAAGGGTTTGAGTTTCCTCAGTGTGTTGATTTGGAAATTAGCCCCTTTTGTGGCTTTGCTAACGTGTTGTTGCATGTTGAGCTTGGCGTCAACTGTGATGCCTAGGGATTTCGCTGAGTCCACGATAGTAGGTTAGACATTGAGTGCTGTTAGGTTATTGAGCCACGTTTGGGTGGTGGAAGTTTTCGCCGGGGGTGAGATGAGTAGGAACTCAGTTTTCGGCGCATTTAGTTTGAGGTGATTAACGGCCAACCAGGATTGAGTGTTGCTAAGTGTGGAATTCAGTAGTTTGATATCTTCCGGGGATTGTAGCTTTAGGTAAAGTTGTGTGTCATCGGCGTACATATGGAATTGAACATTGGATGCTTGGAGCAAGGTGGCGAGTGGTTCCATGACGAGGTTGAACAGTGTGGGGGAGAGGGAGGATCCTTGTGGGACACCTAGATCTGCAGGCACTGGTTTAGATAGCACATTGTCGATCTTGAACTTCTGCGACCGGTTATGAAGGAAAGAAGAAAACCATTTGAGAACAGTTCCCGAAAGACCCATTCTAGTGCTTAGCAGCTCCAATAAGTTCTCATGCTTGACCGTGTCAAAAGCTGACGATAGGTCAAGAAGGATGAGGAGGCAGGAATCATTGCGGTCAAGGATTTGGAGGGCGTCATCAATTATGTGTGTCATAGCTGTTTCCGTGCTATGTTTCGCTCGGAAGCCTGATTGGTGAGTGTTGAGGAGGTCAAATTGGTCAATGTGTTTTGTTAATTGGAGTTGGACACATTTCTCCAGCAGTTTGGCCAGGGTGGGGATATTGGTGATAGGCCGGTAGTTGTTCAGGTCAGACGGGTCAGCTGTGGGTTTCTTGAGTATAGGTGTGACTTGCCCCACCTTGAGGGAGTCTGGGATGAGTCCTTGTTGAAGGGAGCTGTTGATGATTTTGGTCCAAAGAGGGAGGAGCAAGGGGGTGAAGTCTTTTACTGCATTAGCAGGTAGGAGGTCTGTGAGGTGATTAGAGGGCTTCAGAGTGCAGAGTAGTTTATGTATAACTTCTTCCGTGTAGCTGTCGAAGTGCAGCCATGATGCATTGTTTTTAGGTTGAATGTTAGACATTCTGGTGTGATTGGGGAATCGGCTTAAATCCATGACGAGGTCATTTCTTATGTTGTCGGTCTTTTGCTTAAAGAAAGAAGAGAAGGCTTCACAGTGTGGGGTGTCGCTTGTTGCTTTGTTTGATTGTAAGGGTTGTGACTTTGTTTGAGTCTTGATTAGTTCGAACAGTTTGAACCAGTGTTGCAATCTGCTGCCATGAAGGGCTGTACTCAGCCGGCTTATTCAGCGATGTTCAGTCTTCCCTGGTGGAAATGCTCTCTAATGGAGTTCACCTATTCTGGGACAAGGATGACTCTTCAGTTTAAGGAGATTAGAGCTACTGCTCACTCCCTGGGCCTCTCTACCTCATCTCACCAACCACAGAAGTTCCAAGGTTTCTAATATGGCTTTGGCTAAAGCTTCCTATACTGCCAGCCTCTCCAGCCAAGGCAGGGGACCTAGCAGTTACACTGTTGTGACCTAGGTGTCTTCCGTCCCTGCTGCCAAGGTCAGAGGGCAGTCCAGTCTACAGCCTCACCTGCCAAGTCTCTTTAGCATTCCCTTCCAAGGGCTCAGCCACCCTGTGGGAAGCAGATTCCACTGATCTACCTGGACTGGCAGACCATCACCCCAGACAGATGGATTCTGTAGATTGTCCATAAAGGATACTCCATTCTTTTCCACTCTGCCATCGCACATTGTCGCCGCCCCTCCCCTGCCAAAGGGCCCCCACCCTCCAAAGACTGACTTAAGACTGTCTCCCTATATTGCAATGCAACATGTACTGCAAGCATTTATGCAGTTATAGACCTGCTCCCTCTCAACGCTTGCACCTGGCAGTCATTAGCTGCCTACGGATTGCAGCAAACCTCCATACTCCCCTTCAGCTGAGCAATTCGAAACACGTTTTTTTGTGTAAAGAAAGAGGATCCAGGACATTGCGAATATGATCCTGATATTTCAGCCTCAGTCCTGAATTACAGTGATGTCAACTTTGAGGCTGAGGGGACTGAAGTTTTCCTGCATCCTGCTGATTGAGCATGCCAGTTGGCATTTGCGAACTCTGCAGTGGGATATGAACTCCCAATGGGCCCAGCGTCAAGAGGTCCTCACTGACCAGCTTTAGATTTCAGAGGAGACTGGAAAAGATCTGCAGTGGTGGTTTCTGGACCGTGATTGGGTCTGCTGCAGACCCCTCTTCTTTCCCTTACCCTCCCATAGCTCACATTGGTGACCAATGCATCGCTTTTGGGTTGGGGCAGGATCCGGGTGGCGTGGAAATCAGAGGCCTCTGGTCTCCGGCAGAGTCCTGGCTCCATACCCACCTTCTGGAGTTGAGGGTCATCCACTTGGTGTTGATAGCATCAAATGGAGGCTGGTGTTGGTACTCTCGGAAAACATTACTGCCATGTGGTACTGCGACAAACTACGTGGTGGGGTCACTGGCCCTGTGGCAGGAGGTATTGCGCCTCTGGAAATGGCTGGACTCTGGAGAATTGTTTTCTTGTGTTGAATCATCTGGCTGAAACCTTGAATGCCAGGGTGGACAAGCTCAGCTATTGACAGCTAGTGAATCACAAATTTCTACCCGGAGGTAGTGCAAGGTCTTTTCCTTGAATGGAAAGAACCTTGGCTTGATCTGTTCCCCAGCACAGAGTACTTGCAATGTCAGTGCTTGTGTGCGTTGGAATTTCCAAAGCCTGTCTTGCTCTGAGATGTGGTCTGCCTCGAATGGAACTCAGGACTCCTGTATGCCTTTCCGCCAATGCTTCTGCCCGTGTTATGGTGAATGTAGAAAACTGGGTTTCTGTTGCAGTAACCCCTCCACTTTTGGCCAGACTACTGATGCACTTTTGACGTGATGTGCCCTGGGTCCCTGCAATCAGGTTCCCAGGACCTGTGTTCTTTACCCAAAACTGTACCTTGTATCCCCAATTGCCACCTTTCTGGCCACATGTCAGTCCCTTGTAAAAGGTACCATGGGTACCAAGGACACTGTGGCCAGGGAAGGCGTCTAAGGGCTGCAGCACTTATTGTTCCACCCTAAGAGGCCCTGTACCTTAACACACACAACCTTTGCAGACTGCTTGTTTTGGTGCAATATATGGTGAAGAGTCGACATGGCACACATCCCTGTTTGCCAGGCCTACAACCTACTACCCTTGCATAGATCAGCCACCCCTCTAGCTGAGTGCACTATAGCAGTGGTGAGGTTACAGGTGCGTGAGCCTTGTACCCCTACAACATCTAAGACAATCTTAGACCCTGTAAGTGCAGCACTGCCATTAAGAGTATGTGGAACTGGGAGTTTCATTACAAACTCCACAGCACCATAATGGCTTTACTAAAAACTGGGAAGTGTGGGATCAAACTTCTCAGCACATTAAACCCACACTGATGTCTGTGTGGGATTTAATGAAAAATGCACTCAAGAGAGCATCTTAGAGATGCCCCCTGAAAAACGACCAGCCTCTGGTGGGTTCCCTGACTGGTACTCACCAGCCTGCCGCCATGAGACATGTTTCTTCACCTCTGGGGTGGGAGCCTTCGCTACCTGAACCCAGACACAAAGCCTTTCTTGGGCAGAGGTGTTCCCACCTCCCCCAGGTTAGCAAGAGCCATCTGTGGCAGGGGAGCTTCAAAGGCCTTGCAACCTTTGTAATTCGACCCCCAGCCTCTCCTGCTATCAGAAGCAGCCCCCCCCCCTTCCTTGTCTCCCCTACTTTTCGGCTGGAAGAATTAGAGCAGCCCAGAAGGTGTGCCCACCTCTACCAACTCCACCCCTCAGGTGGAGGAGGCAAGGTTATCCAGTATTATGGGTGTCTTTCATAGATTCACATGCCTGAATCATTCCCTGTCGTCGAGACGGGAGTCCCCGGTACATAGAAAAGTAATGTCCTATAGACATACATAGAGAAAGTAGGCCTAAGGGCCTTGCCTTAGTAGCCTATCTATGTCCTTTTGTAAAAAGGACCAAATTCCAGAAGTAAATAACATCTGCAGTTGTAAAGCAAGCATTCAAGCTTTTGGGCATTCTGCCTGTTAGATAAGATGTTGGTTACTGATGAGGTGTGTTTCACACAAGATTCCCTATTAGGCACTGTAGGAGAGTAGGGTCTGCATTCCTATGGTCACCCCATTTTTTGCTTTTTGCTTCACTGGTTTTCGACTTAATGTGGCTGTGGGCCTGCTAATCAGACCCACAGCCCTGCTGTTCTCTCTCTAAATTCACACCATGTACTTTAGGTACATCACCAATTGGGATTCGGGTCACTCTTATGAGTCCATGTACAGTGTACTATAGGTACCCAGGGCATAGGTGCACCCAAGGCCTACCAGGGGCTGCAGCATATCTTTTGCCACCCCTGGCTGGCCATCCAATCTGACACAACTGGCTGATAGCTCAGCTGGGGCAAGGTCGTGTAATCACTCCTTGCTTAGATATGGTATTCGTATGTCTAACCTTCTATCTAGACACATATACACCTATAAGTCACTCCTTTGGCAGGCCTTAACAATCCTGAAGGCAGAGTGCTTGGTTTTATGTGAGATGGTGCTCTAGCATGAGCTGAGCCTGTCTGCAGCTTTCGGAACCATGTCCTTATAGCTGTTCTAGGATATTGCCATACCATATACTCTTGTGGGAGAAGACATGTTACTTCCATTAATCCCGGTTAAAGTTAACCAGAGCCTCAGCATCACAAAATGGATGCTGCTGCCACAGACACAAGTCTGACCTCCTGCTGCTGGGAGTCATTCCAGCGAGGGAGGCTTGGACAAAAGGTTTCCTGTCACAGGGAGGTGCTAGCACCACCCCAGACAGGCTATAGTGTCTTGGGGCAGGGAGGGCTGAATTAAATGAGACACTGCTTGGGGCACACAAGGTGTCCCATGCATAGTCCAGTTCAAACCGGTGCTGGGGCACTCCAGCCCCAGCTCTGGCGCGAAACTGGATAAAGGGAAAGGGGTGTAACCACCCCCTTCCTGGGTCCCACCCATAGGAGAGAACTAGCAGGTAATCCATCCCCTAGATTTGGTATATAGGTAGGAGCTGAGACCCAAGACTTTAGATTTATCCTGACTGAAACTCTGATACGAAACTCTGGACCTTCGACATCCTACTCGACGTAGAAGACTGAAGAATCTCCCTTGTGGTCAAGGAGTGACCACCCTGTGCAAGCAGGCACCATCAAGCGCTCAACGGTTGCTTTGTCGTTGCTCCCGCCGGAGCCCGAACACAGAGCCTGACATGACCAGGACTTCCAGACATCCAACAGCCTGATCCACAGCCACAGCAAAGCTGAGACCCCTGGAGGCGACGAGAGACGTGGGACCGGCCATCTTGGAAAGCCAGCGAATTGCTTTCAGTGCAACTTCTGAGGCACCCTCGAAGTTGTGCATTGGGGATTGAGAAGCCCCGAGCACAAACTGCACAGAAGTTCAGCCCTCCACACTCTACGAGTTCTGCGTGGGGCCCTTCTGCATTTTCCTGCTCGACGCGTCTGTCCGGTCACTTGCCCGTTTGCTAGTGGCCTCTGTGACGACGAACCTTTGAATTTCCAACGCTGGTCTGGTTGCTCCAGACTGGCCCTTGCTCCCCTGAAAAGGAGCAGCCCATCAGACCTTGCTGGTCTGATTAAGAAGCCATCTTCCTTTTCTGCGTGGGTTGCCTTTGCCAAGGCTTGTTGACTCCAATCCGGAAGCCGACACCGCCGACAGCGAGATCCTTCATGGGACAGTCCGTATCCAGCTCCTGGTCGTCATCGACACCTCCTGGTCCACGTGGCTGCAGAGACCAGCTTCACGACATCACCTGATTGCTTCCCGACATCGCCTGGTTCCATCCTAGTCACTGGCTAGTGACCCAGACTCTGTCCCCTCTGGTTTCAGGTACTCCTCATCCTCGATCTGCCCTTGGATCCAACCCGACTCTTCTCTCCTGGTCGCCTGCAGCATCTTTTCTCCAAGGCTCCATAGAACTCCACGACAAAACCCGACACACTTTGGGACCTATGCACCCGCTTCCTGTGGGTGAGGTAACGCGAGTACTGCTGTGCTCCTGTGAAGATTAACTCTCCTAGTGTCCTAGTTTCAAGTGGTTAGCTCCTAGTCCAGTCGGAAGACTCCTAAATCTTTAACTTTCTAACTTTACGCACCCATTGACTTCTATGTGTGCACGCATGTGCCTATAGACTCTGCACACGCATCCCGTGGGCCTCCTGCTTCCTAACCACTGTTAGTCCAGTGTAGCCCGAGCGATTCCCAAGGCCCTAGGCCTTCCAATTGTTCGTGACGTGATTCTTATACCACTATTTTAGTATATGGTTTAGCGGGCCACCAGGGCGTATTCATATTTGTGCAACTTATTGTATGTTATATTGAGTTATCCAGTATTTGGGTGTCTTTCATAGATTCATGCATGTGAATCTATGAAAGACACTAATACTGCAGTTACAGGTAAGTAACGCATTTCTTACTTGTTATGCGCTTGTGCCTCTGCCCTCATAAAGAGTTCAGAGGATTGATTTAGAAATAAATACATATATTTTGAATATATAACCTGTGGTGTCCTTTCATTTGGTATTAAAGGGATTGTATATGGTAAAACAGATGGGTTCACATGCCCTCTTGAGTTTAGCCTAAGACTGATTTTGTCAATGCTACCACTAGGATAGCTGGTCTATAAGGTTGACTTTACAACCATCACCATAAGGGTTGTTTCGACTGGTGGAAGGTGCTCACTAGAATAGTCAACATCATATACCAGGCCAACTTCTCACAGGCACACTATGTCATACCACCTTCAATTCTGATCTGCTTTCGAGGCACCATGTTTGTTGAGACTAAGTGTGGTGGGGCAGCACATGCAAAGAAGGGGAGACTTTGTCTGACAAAGGGTAGGGTGTTGAAAATTCACTTGAGAAAGTTAAGTTTCATGCATTTCCAATGAATGCATGATGATGCATAAAGCACAATAATGTATGAGATTCCATACATACTAGATGGTACCTCTGCTGTGAGAGAACTCATGTAGAGGTGTGCACCAAAAGCTGTACACACATACACGACTCCCCTATGATGTCCTATTCTTTTTCCATCTTCTTTGTTTCAGGGTAGTAATAGTTAGGGATGTCTCTCAGCCTTGCCATTATCATTATCCCATACATACTAGATGGGTACCTCTACCATGACACACTTATTTAGAGGCATACTCCCATTCTGTGTGAACCTTCTTTCTCCAAGGGCAGCAGCAGGCAGGAATGTCTGAGCTTAGCCAGTAGCATTTTTCCATACACACTAAATGGTACCCTTTCAAGTGCTCCCTGGGGCAGCAATCTGAGGGAAAGCCCCGGGCGCCACAAGCTCTAGCTACGCCTTAGGAGCACACCCAGGGTGTAGTGGCCTAAAGGTCTACTGACCTAGAGACCCCTAAAACGGACCTAAATACAGTATTTAGGGGGCAGCCCTGAACCATGAAGGTAGTCAAGAAACCAGAAGAAGAAAAGGAGGACTCTCACTGACTTGGCCCCAGCCCTACCCCACCTTGAACCTGCTCCAGTGAAATCCCGGTGTGTCCTGCAGCCAGCAACCTCCAGAACCCGGAGGACCTGCCTGCCTTCCATCCCAAAGACACTGTCTGCCGAGAACACCAGATTTGTTCATCAACAGACTCCAGCTCTACAAGGATCCGCGAGTCTGCACCCAATGCCCACCTCCCGCGCTAGAGTGGCCCAACACCAAGGGTGGTCTCCCCGGCGATCCTCACCTGAGATCCCGTGACGCCTGATCTGTCTCAAGCCTCCAGGCAACGCCTGCAACCTCAAACCGGAAGATCTCTTCTCTCCGTCGTCGTCCCCCCACCCCCCCCCCACCCCAAGGCCTTGGGTGGCCCAACCGGCGGTGCCTAACCAACCCCCAGCATCCCAACTTACCTCTTCAAATGGTGGGGTTGCTCCCGGAAGATCTTCGTCCCCGAGCCTGCAGTGCTTTTGCAAACCGGAGACTCCCCATTGAAAGCTACAGGGCGCCCGACGCCGAACAGCAATCTGCACCCGGCTGCCCCAGTGCCACTGAGGGTGCACCTTTTGTGCTGGCTTGAACCCCCATTTGCCCTGAGTTTAAGTCCAGGAACTTTGATCCCACAACCCAGTGGCCTGCCCGTAGGCAGCCACCAACCAGAGGCCCCATATCCCAACATTGAACCTCAGCACTCTGCACCCGCCCACCCTAGTGCCACTGAGGGTGTTACAAGTGCTTCCTTGACCCTGGGGGACCCCTAAGTCTACCCTCAGAATACCAACTCCCGCAACGAATACTTATCTTTGAACCGATAACCCTATTTTTCTCCATAGGATAACATTGCCTGTTTTTCTGTGAAAAGTTTTTAAGTGTGGAGTTGGAAAATCTAAGAAATCCTTTAAAACTGTAACTAAATAACCAAAACGCTTTTACTTACCAGTTTACAGGAAATGTCCCAGTGCAGTATCCAGGTATACTGCACTGTGTAACTTTACATGATATTCTACAAAAAAATTCTATACAAAGTATATGTACTGTATTCTAAAAAGCATTGCATTATCAGTAACACTACTCTAATCAGATCAAAGTACATTTACGATTGCAATTCAGACTGTTAACAAACTGCATTACTACTGTAAAGTATTTATTGCTTACCTGTGCCAGGCTTGCTTGGTTCTAGAAAATAAAATAACTAAAATATTTTTATACAAAAACAATTGGTCTGAAGTTCAGTCTTTGAGTGTGTGAATTCATTTGCTGACTGAGTGGGTACAACAAATGCTGTCATCTGATACAGCCTAACTGCCCGATGACACTACCACAAATAGAGAGTACGGTATTATCTACTTTTACCTCTGCCTACCTTTGGGGTTTCACTGAACTCTGTGCACACTATTTTTCACCAATATAATCACCAACTGGTCCTGAAAGAACTATTGTTTTTTTTAATTTCCCCAAAATATTAGTTACTCTGGACAAAAATAAAACTAACAAGAAATCTTCAAATTGTGAATTAATTTTGGTCCTGAATCTCAACTGATGAAGTGTCACTTGGAACTAAGAGAAAGTGTCACGAACTGTAATTATTTGTTATTTATGTGCCTTGAATTGGTCTATTCCTCATTTGGAGTTTCCCTCCCATGTTTTATAAGCAATTGTATCACTGTGCCTAATTTATTTATTTATTTATTTTTATTTTTTTAACTTAAGGGTCCATGTTCCGCATGTATTCCTGGTACTCCTTTTATCTCTGCATGCTATTTTCTTTTATTGATTTATCACAGTTTAGGACTTCTCTTCAGACCACTTAGCTGTCTGGCGAGAACTATTTCATCACACAACATAACCTACATTTGGATATATAAACGAGGGCCTTTTTGGACAGCCCTTTCCAGTGATTGGCTATTGTGGTTTCGTTCAGCTGGCTTCCAGCATTGGTTAACAAGGTTTGTACGCGCCTTCCCTCTGCACCTCCCTTTACACACACTCCTTCCATCCCACTCCTTTATTTTTTTTTTTTTTTTTTTTTATAAACGTAGGTTTCCGCTACTGACAGTCTTAGCTATCTGCAAGGCAGGCCAGTTGTTTCAAATACATAACATGAGCTTTTAGTTGGCTCCTTGTTCATGATTTGATAGCTTTGTTTGCTCCTGATTCTTTAGCTTGTCCCCATATTTAGTTTGTGCCACCCAATAGCAGTGTTTTTATTGGATGAGTTGCATCCAATACATTTTTCATATCTGCCACTTCATGTGCTTTCTTTTCATCCCCAGTGCCCGATACTGTCCATCCTGCTCTGGCAAATTGACAAATTTTCTTGTTTTATGCCCCACACATTTTCATCCCTTTTTTCCTAGTATCCGATGCTACCCATTTTGCTCCCTGCTTAATTTTTTATTTCGTTTGTTTAGGCGGACCCAAAGGCTAAAGTGCTGCCCGGCCTCTCTTTTTTGCACTTCATGCACACTGATTTTAATTTTATTGTTTTAATTTAGTGTTCTTGCATTGTCACCTGCCATACATTAACAATGTTGGCATGTATAGCCATCAGCAGCATCTTAAAATTAGTTTTATATTGTGCTTAGGCAATTGCAAAGCATTGTCAAAGCTAATAGCCCAGCCTTTAACAGCTGTGGCCTGTTTGCTGCGCCAGTGTTTGTGATTTATCGAAGCCCCCAACACCTACAAAGGGATAGTTGGCAGCTCGCTTCTGTATTCGTAATTCCACGATTACTGTCATGTGCACCATCCGTCATGGCTGAGCTCTAAAGTAAAATAACCAAAATGGCTGCTGGTATGTCACATGGCATAGAGACACACAGTGCTCTTCTTAGAATTGCTAAAAATTACTTAAAGATTGTAACTGTGTACACATCTCAGTGAATACACTAATAAAGCGACTATCTTGGAATGGATAACTGCCATTTCAAGATGCCTGTTGGGTGTGCACGTCATTATGCACCACTGGACCTTTTGGCTGATTGATTTAATTTACTTTTCTCAACATGTCTGAAGGCCATTTAGAATTGAAAAGTAAAAATAAACTAGCACTGTCCGACAATAGGTTAGCATTCTTTTGAAGACCGGACATTTTGACTTGTTTCTGAATGTTTGAGTGATATGTAATTGCATAATGCTGTACAACAAAGGTGCATGTTATAGAACCATGCTAAATTAAGTGACAAATTAAAGCTTGAAAATTACAAATTCAGAATGCAACATATTGGTTAACAGTATTGCTATTTGTTCTATCGCTGTCATATCCCTTGCTATTTTTGTCTTGCAAAAAGAAGAAATTGATTACATTGTTCGCTAAGCGTGCATTTGGCAATGAAGACTGAAGTACCTTGTGAAATTTACCTTTTCGAGGCATGTGTGCTGTAGATACATATGCTTTGCATACTCCTGCCATCTAGTGTTGGGTCTGAATGTTTGCAAGTTTATTTTCTTCGAAGAAGTCTTTTCTAGTCACGAGGTGTCTCATCCTTTCGGTGATAGTGCACATGGGCATCAACTCCATTGTTAGATTGTTTTTTCCGCCATCGGGTTCGGACGTGTAGTGATGCGCTCCGGTACGAAACAGTCCTTCGGGTTCCCCTCGGTGCGCAATTCACTGTACCCTCAATAGTATTATCATACGTGTTTCCATCACTCTGTGTATCCATTTGATCAGGAAAGTCTCCTCTTCAATCAAAAACATTGTGGACGGCCTTCAGGCCTAACCCCATCGGTCCATTCTCCTGCTGATGGAACGGACACCGTTTCAATGCTGTCCTCGGTGCCACAACAAATACCCTTGCACAGATCTACATAAGATCTGTAATTTGGGCCTCTTACTGTAGCACAAGGAAGATTACGAGGCCGGTCTGTCGTTCCGATCGAAAAAGACTCTTCGAGATAGTCTGGCTCGACGACAAGAAATGCAGCGCCAATGCACTCACCATAAACCAGATTACTTCGGAGAAGAATCCGAACATGAAGCCACAGCTTTAGAAGAAGAGGAAGCCTTCTCGGTCGCTGAAACCGATTCCGCCCTAGAGATTGAATTGGAGTCCGAAGACATTCTAGCGGGACAGATGGTCATGAGTACTAAAACCCCCGTACTCCAAAAGCTGTGGCACCATCTCTGCCTTTGGGCCTTGTATGCACCGAGATGACGTTTCTGGGTCCTTGGGCCCGGAACTAAAACTAGTAGTTAGGCCTTCCAGCTTGGGATCGAGCTGTGACAAATAAATAGTCTTCGGACCTGAAACATTCCGCTACGAAAGACAAATCTAATTCGGAACAGAAATCCTCAGTTTCAAAACAAAAGTCCACTTCAGAGCCATAGCCTTCTGCTTCCAAGGACAAGACTGACCAGTCCTGTTCGACACCAAAACATTTGCGCCTACATCTAAAGAAGATATTTCAGATCCCCCGGAACCAATCTTAGACATCATGAAAGACTAATTAGATCCAAAGCAAAAAAAGCTTTATTTCAATCCAGACACTGGACTTATATTAGCCAATACTCCTTCCAAAAGGAAAGTCCGTTCAGAGAACAGAAACAAGATCCCCCTTAAGAAGAAGAAAGACATTGCTGCAAGTCCTATCCATCCAACGTTCCCATCCCTTTCACCGTCTTCACCTATACCAAGCTTAGAACCACTACACATAACACCACAGGGATCACCTCACAGCCTGATTTAGGAGATGGAGATGATGACCATGTCAATATTCCTTTACCTACTGATCCATGGGATGATTATAATGTTGATCCACCTATAGATAATGATCCTGACCTATACCCTGCAAAACCTTTGCCTCTAGATGATGTTTCCTAGCTAGAGCTGATTTCTAGAGCAGCAGCATTTCATGGGGTTACACTGCACGAGTAGACCTTAAATGATGATTATTTATTTGAGACACTAGGGTCTTCACAAAGAGTTAGCCAGATTCTCCTTATGTTAAAAGGCATGATGAGGCATGCAGATAAAAATGTTAAGGACCCTGTTCGTGCATGAATGTTAACATCTACTGTTGATAAAAAATACAAACCGTCACCTTCTGCTCCGGTTTACATTAAAGGAGAGCTCCCTCTAGATTCACTGGTTGTTTCCAACGCTCGTAAAGGAGCGAACTCAGACATCTGGAGATGCACCTCCCCCAGATAGACAAGAAGCTTATAGACATATCTGGTAAAAGGGTTTCTGCTAATCACTGGTGCATTTCCAACACGCAGGGCCTCCTAGCTAGGTATGACCGGGCACTCTAGGACGAAATGGAAGGCCTACTTCAATACCTCCCAGAAGTGCACAAGAAAAAGGCACGGGCTAGTCCAAGAAGGAAAACTCATATCTAATACTTCTAATAGATGTGCCCTAGATGCTGCTGACACTGCAGTGAGAGAAGTTAACACCAGTATTCTCTTACGTCAGCATGCCTGGCTTAGAATTTCAGGTTTCAAACCTGAAGTACAACAGTCTATACTAAACACTCCTTTTAACAAACACCTTTTCGGACCTCAGGTAATGAGGCTTTAGAAAAAAAAGACACCGACCTGGCGAACTCCACGAGAGCACTGCAATCTACCTCAGAGGCTCCTTTTGTCGCTTATTCTGAAGAGCAGGGTCTAAAACTACATCCTCAGACCCTAACACATCCTCGTACAAGTCCCAACACGCAAGCCTCTTCTGGTAGAGGTTTCTTATGAGGAGGGTACAGAGGAAACCATTTTAAGTGTAGTGGTGAGGGCACGTCGACACGTAGCTCCCCTTCTCCCAATAAGCAGTGACTTCACTACGCTTCTACGCCCCCCCCCCTCCACCCCCACAAATCATCTAACACCTGTTGGGGGAAGACTCCAACAATTGATCCCCATTTGGCAATCCATAACAGACAAATGGGTGCTAGACATTATCCAACATGGTTATGGCCTGGAGCTCACTAGCAATCCTCCCAACATTCCACCTCGCACTCACAAAATTTCGTCAGAACACAAACAAAAGGTACAAGTTCTTTTAACAAAAGAAGCTATAGAACCATTACAGTACCAAGGTTCCGGAGTCTACTCTGTACTTACTAGTCCCCAAGAAAGACTGCTCCTTAAGAACAGTTTTAGATCTAAGGAAGTTAAAACTGTATATCCTTTCAGAACATTTCCACATGGTCACGCTTCAACAGGTCCATCCACTGCTACAGCAAGGTGATTTTATGTCCACACTAGACTTAAGACGCATACTTTCATATTCTGGTTCACACAGTTCATTGCAAATACCTATGGTTTGTGATAGCAAGAAAAAGCTTTCAAATCAAAGTACTCCTGCTCTGAGTAACTACAAAATGTCTGGTGGTCATGGCGGCACATCTCAGAAGACAACATTCACGTCCGATATCCGGATGACTGGCTCATCAAAGCCAGCGCTCACCAAAAGTGTCTACACCACTCTCAGACTACAGTAGACCGACTCTACCAATTGGGTTTCACAGTTAATGCTCAGTCTCCCCTTCAGCCTTCATAAATGTAGTCTTCTCCTGGAGCGACTCTAAAAACTTGAACAGCTCTAGCCTCTCCCAGTGTAGCCAGAATTCAGAATATTCAATCTCTGCTAATACAGTTTCAGGCCAATCAATACTTAGTAGCCAGAAGTTTCATGCAGCTGCTAGGTGGCATCCTGCATCGCGATAGTGCCTTATGCAAGATTGCACATGCGTCCTCTACAAGAGTGCTTAGCACGTTGGTGGAATCAGTCTCCGGGTCAAGTAACAGATCTGGCAACAGATCTAGTGTTGGTAGACAGCCGTACCCTTCGCTCTTTGCAGTGGTGGAACACATCAAACTTTAAAAAATAAAATAAAAAAAGTGGCCTTCATTGACCCTGTTCCACAGATCATTTTAACAGTAGACACTTGCCTCACTGGTGGGGTGCCCATCTTCCTAACTAGACAATGCAAGGTCATTGGGACAACATATATAAAGCTCTACACTTCTATTATCTAGAGCTTATAGCTCTATATCTAGCACTGAAAGCTTTTCTCACCTCTTAGGGAAAGTTGTCCCAGTCTACACCGACATGACAGAAATGTACTATGTACAAAAACGGTGGGGGGCACATTCTTTGCAACTGTCACGCCTCTCCCGACAATTTGGCGTTGGGCAATATATCACAGTCAATATTCTGGCAGAGCATCTCCCAGGAGTGGACAATCAGATTGCCGAACTCATAAGCAGAACACAAACAATTTCACGACTGGGAACTTCATCCCCAGGTTCTCCTTCTATTTTTAACAATGTGGATTCCCACAAATAGATCTGTACGCCACAGTCGACAAATCAAATTGCCCAAACTTCGCCTACAGGTTCCCACACCCTCTATCCAAAGGCAATGCCGTTTGGATGAATTGGTCATGGATATTTGCATACTCCTCTCCCTTGCCTTCCATTTCTGGTTCGGAAGCTCAGGCAAACATCCCTCATACTGATTCTAGTAACTCCCACTTGAGCTAGTCGGTCATGGTTCACAACACTTTTAGAACTGTCAGCAGTTATTCATCAAAAGCTACATCTCAATTCCAGTCTTCTCATGCACGAAGGAGAAGTCAGATATCCAAATCTCAAGGAGCTCAATCTAGTGATTTGCCTCCTGAAATCAAAGTTTAGATATCTTAACTTGCCACCAGAATGCAGGACCCTTCTTAACCCCTTCCGCGCTCATGACGAGCTCAGCTCGTCATGAGTGACGACGCTCGTATGCTCATGACGAGCTGAGCTCGTCATGTAATGCGTTTTTTTTTAAAACCGCATCGCGCAGCGGGAAAACCGCTAGCGCGCATGCGGTTAAAGAAGCAAGAAAGCCTACTACCAGAGCATGCTATGCAGCTAAATGGAATCGATATGTATATGTTGTATATTTTTTATTTCAATATTGTACTAATAACAATATTGATCCTCTAAATGGATCTACTCAAAATATCATTTGTGACCATCTGCATTTACAGCGTGCTGGTTTAGCCTACACTTCCATTTGTTTGCATCTTGCAGACATAGCTGCATATTTGCAAAACAGATGTCTCTCTGTTCAAGGTTCCAGTAATTAAAGCCTTTTTTGAGAGCCTTAAGAGAATAAATCCACCCAGAGTACTTCCAGCACCACCTTGGAACATGAACATTGTGCTTACACAGCTCATGGGTCCACCGTTTGAGCCGTTACACAACTGTCTGCTACAGTTTCTTTCATGGAAAGTCTCCTTCCTCATTGGATTCACTTCATTAAGGAGAGTTGGTGAGCTACAAGCTTTAACCTTAGAAGAACTTGTGTTTCAACTTCATAGAGACAGGTTAGTTCTTCGCGCCAACCCGAAGTTCCTTCCCAAATAGGTTTCTGCTTTCCATATCAACCAATCAGTTGAGTTACCCATGTTCTTTTCTCCACTGGATTCAGTAGCAGACCAAGCTCTTCATACTCTTGTTGTCAGAAGAGTGCTATTGTACTACATTGAAAGATTTTCGCGAACCAAAACTGTTCGCTGCATTTGATACACCTCACAAAGGCAATCCCATTTCTAAATCTGGCATTAGATGATGGATTAAGTGCCTTCAAACCTGCTACACTAAAGCTAAACAAACTTTATACCTCCTAGAGCAGATTCCACTCCTAAAATAGAGGCATCTATGGCCTTTTTAGGTTACATCCCTATAGCTGACATTTGTAAAGCAGTAACATGGTCTTTTACCAAACATTACTGTGTGCATGTGTTAGCACATCAACAAGCCAATGTAGGCCACGCAGTTCCATAAAACACTTTTTCAAACAGTTGCAACATCTAATGGTTAGCCACCGCTTTGGGAGAATACTGCTGTAGTCTATGGAAACAGGGCCAGACTGGGAACCGAAATCAGCACTGGCAAATAGCTACGGCCAGTCCTACCCTGTATGCAGAGCATGTGTCTATACAGCACACATGCCTCGAACGGATTATGCTACCTACCCAGTGAGCATCTGTTCTATCACCGACCGACCGGAGGAGTCACCTTACCTCGTGACTAGGAAAGACTCCTTCGAAGAAAAACAACTTGCAAACATCCGGACCCAACACTAGATGACAGGAGTAGGCAAAGCATGTGAATCTACAGCTCTACATGCCAAGAACAGATGCTTACTGGGTAAGTAACATAATCCTTTCTTCTGGGCTGGAGCTTCTGGAAGCTGTAAATTTTAAGGGATGAAGAAATGTATTTGTGTGCTGAAGTGCATTGCCAGCACCGTTAACACTGTCTGTTTTTCCCTAAATCTGTCCCAGATATCCTGGTGATACCACCATCTTAAAGCACATTGTAAACAACTGGAAATGTCGGTACCAGAAAAATCTTGTTGTGGCCTTGTTACTCACTATGACCTATGCTGCCAATTTTGTGCTGATGACTTTGACCTCCTACCTTCTTTGGGTCATAGCTCACAATGGGAACACAAGCTTGTGACAGTTATAATTGCATTTTATTAGTATTTTATTTACTCTGCAATATGTGTGTGCTTTTCCCATGAAATAGGTTTGTATTATAGTATGTCTAAGAATTAGAAAATAAACACTTGAAATGTTGTAAAACTCATTTAAACCTGTAGACTTTAGTGAGTCTAATGACTTCGAAGCTTTCCTTTTGACTATACTTTTATGAATGACTGTCATGCAAATATTCTGTATTTATACATGTTTGCCTTTTCTTTTTTTTCTCTTGACTTGTAGGTCCTACAGATCGTCAGACGGACGGACCACACCTCAGTTAGGTAACGCAAACCCATCCACCCCACAGCCAGCATCTCCAGATGGTGGAAACTGCCACAGCCTGTCAGAGTTTTCGCACGGCCAGTCACCACGAAGCCCAATTAGCCCTGATGCCCTCTCAGCTCCCCTAACCCCAGCTTCCCGTGACTCCCATAGGCTACTCTCCAATGAGGACACAAGGTGCTCCACGCCAGAAATGGGCCAAGACGAGCTGGTGAGTCATCTCAAAATTTAGATGCTACCAAAAATGCACTACCATCATGTGTATGAATATGTTACAGGCCAGGTTAGAAATGTTACTATAATAGCGGGGGAAAAGGGACCCTACCATATGTTAGAAGTCGGCTTTCCTGTTTTCAGTTTCTATTTTTGGTAAATTCTGGTGGTGTGTTTTTCAGTGTTTTCCTGTGATTTCAATACCTTAAAAAAACTTAGCTTTTCAGTTGTTATTCATTTTCGCGCCATAAAAAACAACTGAAACTGTGTTTTACCGGTGTTTACGGAATGCTTTGCTTTTATTGTTTGCTTTCTTCCTTGATGCATGGTGAATAAACAGTGTACATACAGTGTAGTGTGAGGTCCAAATACATTTTTACAAGTCAAACTTATGGTAGTACACCATACAATATTTCGTCAGTGAATCTTTGGTCATTCACGCTCTTTCTTTCCCATGTAAACTTTTATTTGTGAAAGGCCCTCTTGACATTGGCACTTGAGACTGGCATTGCCAAAATAGCCAGTACACAATTTGCCAACTCTGGCCACTGACGTAGCTTTCCAGGCCAATACTGGTGCACCTGAAGGTTGACATTCTCCTGGACAGGTTCTGCAACGTATGCATTATACTGGGTGCATATGCCCTCGGAGGTATTAAAGCGGTCAAAAAAGAAGCTGAACTTCTCAATCTGGAGAAAATTCCCCTTTACGGATGGGATCTAACACTTGTGCACAGTGAGACTTCGTTGACTTCAAACGCCATGGTTAGTGAAGGGTCATTTCTATGCATCATTGCTAGCCATTTCTCATGCATTGTAAAATAAAATTTTCTGAATTGGTCCTCAACACTTTTTTGCTTAACAAGTGGCAAGCATACTAACAGGGAACATGTTGCAGTGCCAAAGTCACTAAAAGTGTTGCCTTGCCTACTCTCGAGGAGATGTTTCACATCTACACCAAGTATGCTGAACACTTGGTGGACAAGGGTGTTTTCAGACTTATGTCCACTACAGCAGTCATGTTTTCCAGTGAAAATCAAAGAACGCAGTGAAGTGTACTTTTTTTTACATCACTATCAATATGCACCTGAAGATCCTCAGATTTCTTGCTATTGCATCATCACTAAACAAAAATTCTGTAAACGGTTGCCACATAGATAAATATTGCATTCAGAGCCTCTAGGACTGAGAACCACTGACTAAATGACATAGTTGGGATGAGAAATATTTGCATTTTAGTTCCCGCGCATAACAGTGCACCCGAATGGACTACAACCTTTATAGCATTCTTCATTAAGATGCTTTCAACATACCATCTAGCAAGTGGCAAGGATCTCTTATAGAGAAACACTTCAGCTCAGGTATTGCTTTTGACAGGTCATCTCACAACTTTTTCATATACGTAGCTGAATCGCTGCAAATAAAAACAATATCACTCCAATCTTTGTTGAATTTGGTAAGAACTCTCCGCAGCAGCATTCCAAGGGACACTGCATTCCATGTTTCAAGTACATCTAGATCTGCCATGATGGTACGTCTGGACCATCTATTTTTTGCATCACAATGTGATTAGCACTGACACTGCTGGGTTGCCACGCTTCTCTGGAGTTTCATCAGTGGTAACAGAGATCTTTACATCACCTTGGAGTTACTGAAATATGTTCAATATCTGCAAGGAACACCTCTGGTAGGTATTTGTCATACATTTGTACTGCTTTTGGTAATGTGTTGTATTCCGGTGCATGCTTGCCAAACCGATTCCCAATCGGTCCATCAGCTTGGTATAAGCTGGTTCCAGATTGCACTAGCGCACGTACAAATTCATGTACCACATATTTTTCTTCCTCACGTTTTCTTTTGAAGCGTGTCATTGTCTCAGCAAGACACATCTGGCATAGGCAATCACTATTCATGGCTCTTTCAATATCAAGTGGGTCTTGGTGACCAGATGTACAGCAATTCGGCTTGCAGCCTTCCCAGTTACTACTGGGACCGGCACCCTGCAAAACCTGCAAATTTACATCTTTTGCCCACGCACTTTTTCAACCATGAAATCTTTGTTTTACAGTGTATAATTTTCTGCTGTCTTTATTCTGCGGGGCATGTTATCTGCGAACTGGATCAATGCAAAAAAAAACTTAGAAACCAGTCACATACTGTTGAAAAAATGAGAACATTTTTATGGTCTTCATGATTTTACCAAACTTGACTGCAGTCAGTGTGAAGTACCAGGAAGGACTGAAGAGACCATGAGAGATCCTACCTAATGTACTCTGTCCTGCGTGGAGCTCTGCAGATTTGCAGCTAGAGCAGACAGAACTTAACTGCTGGACCTTGGAGCACTGGCGGTTGTCGTCTAGTGATTGTGGTTGTCTGAAGTGTGGTGAGGTGGTGGGGCCAGAAAGACTGGATAGTAATTTCAATAGGACCTGGCCCCACCCACCAACTTTGCCAACCAATGTGTCTCCCCTAATTTAATGAGTGTGACTCACATTCTAACCTGCTTCCTTCTCGGGCCTATATTGCAGTTTTTGTAATGCTTTGGCTCCAAGTGACCAAGTGGTGCAACAACTCTCGGTTTAAACCGGGTCAGCTGATTTGCATACGGTAGGGTACTGTCTGGCACAGTCCGGTTTAACCGATTTCCGGACAGCCTAGTTATATGGCTATTGCAAGTCACAACTGAGTTTGATCACCATTTAGAACAAAGCCAAGTCGCTTTGTAAGGTCATGGATCTCCGTTATGACTTTCACTATTGTGCTTAATTAAGATTTTTTTATGCCTTTCTGGATTTATATGCTATGCACTAGACTAGAAAGGAACAATGGTGGAGGTAACAAGAGCAGAGCCAGGGTGTCTACTCAGTCCACTTCCTCATCCACAAACAGGATATTCTATTAAGACCCATAATAGAGCTGAGATTCCTGAATGCATTAATCAGGAAACAGTAGTTTAATAGGAATGCACAGCAGGAAGTAATATCATTGCTGCAGAAAAAAGACTACATGGTGACCAGTGACCTCAAGGAAGCCTACTTCCACATCCCAATAAACAGCACCTGCAAAAAGTACCTTTAATGTGTGATAAACCGTTCTCATTGCCAGTTCAGAGTTTTACCTGTTTGGTTAAGGTTGGCACCGAGTACTCAAGTGTTTTGCAGTAGTAGCAAGGATATACAGGTGTACCTCTAGCTAGTTCACTGGTTGACAAAGGTTATCTTGCCAGATCAATACTGAAAAAGTGTACAAATATATACAGAATGCACAAACTGGTATATTTTTGTGAATATGGAGAAATTAGTAGTTTTGAAGCTTGAGTTTTTTTCTCGATTCATGTGATCTACCTACCTTCCCAATGAGGTGGCGTGGTAAGGGAGGGTGTAGTCAAAATTGTAAACTTTACATATAAAATTAGCCCTTATTTGTTTAAAATCACCTAAAGAGGAGCATTGGAGGGGCATGTGTAGATTCTAAAGATGTCAACCCTGCATTTGGGGTTACGTCATAGTGAATGGCAGTACCTGCTTGTCGATATCCAAAAGTGGACCCAAACGCCAGTTGGCGGGAATACCTCATAGCATGTGAACCCAGAAGAGACTTCAATTAGAAACTTTTTTTACAGGTAACTAATCTTTTCCCTTGCTCTCTACAATAGATAGGGGCACTAGGTCCCTTCCGTAAAATACTTAAATCCTTGGTCTCTAACTCTTTCATGTGAAAGACATCAAGAATAAAAGCAGACGTGCATAAGTGAAATGTGTAGTGCAGTTAATAATTTGTTGCAAAATGTTTTAATCTGTTCCAAGCAAGTCAGTCAATTTAAAAATCCAGCTCCAGATGTGTAGAAACATGCAGTTTGTATAATCTTTAAAGAATCGACAAGCCTGTTGCCATAAATATCTTCTTTCTGCTGATCACTGTTAATTAAAAAAAAAAACACGCAACTTGAAGAAGGATAAGCCATTCTTCAAATTGCAGCTGTAATTATGCTATGACGGTTGAGCAGATACGCCATTTCCTTATTACTGGTGACTAGAGGCATCACAATTCCACTGCAATAATAAAATAAGAGACTAGTTTTATACAGGGTTTGCAGGCTCCCATGTATTATATAGCGTTACAGCCCGCTGCCCTTTTGTTAAAGGTGCTCCTTCCAAGTTGTAAAGCTGAGGTACAGGGAAGGCATATAATATGGGCAAAGTGTACTAAAATAAAGGAGATAAAGTATACTCTCCTGCTATCACGAGATAGGAAGCTTGTCCTGATTTGCGTGGCCTCCACCCACTGTCTGCAGAGTGTCTGTGACCCCTTACATTCAGTCTGACAGTTCTCAGACTGATGTGGCGTGCAAGTGATACGATCTAAAACCACAAATGGGTCATAAAGTGTGCGAGTACTGCTGATTTTGGTAACCAGTTACTAAAAAATATGCTCGCCTTTTTCAGTGTTTTGGATTATCATGCAGTCATTTCGTTTTAATTTTTTTGGCATTGTTGCTACCACTGGTAAAATGAGGATGTTTTCGGCTGCTAGTGTAGTAGGTAGCAGTGTTGATATTCAGGAACATAACCAGTGTTTCACGAATCTGTCTTTAACATGTTATTTATTTTCCAGACAGTACAGCCGTGGGAAAGGAGATACTTCCCCCTTCCTTATGACCCCAAGACAGAAAGTGAAGACCAATTGGATGTGCAGGATAGGATGTTCCGAAGCTCGCGCCGCACATCGGGAAGTAAGACGACGAAGGAATTGGAGAACTCGCCAACCTCGCCCCTCCTCCCTGATACCAAGGGTAGAAATCCTGCAACTCCGCGGCCGACGCACAGATAAAAAGAAAATGAACATTGGCATTAAAGCTTCAGAGCGTTGTCGTTTGATATTCAAACATCCTTCAGAGAAAATATTTCACAGTTTTTAGTGAATTTAAGGAGTTTAGAAGCTGTTTTGTTTTTTGTTCAAAGTTTTGTTTTTTGTCTCAATCACCCACCATGTGCCCCCTTTAAATAAAAAAAAAAAAAATTTAAAAAAACTCCCAAGTTATCACCGGACAAAGAACTACCAATTACGGATACAATGAGATATTCTCCCAGTTTGTATGTGCAGGCATATGACTATCTTGGAGGAGTTGAGCAGTCTAGCAGACTTGAAGGCTGTGAGATTTTTTTTGTTTTTTTTATTGAAAAGGGTTGGGCATTTTGTATTCCTGTTCCCTTTTCCTTGATTAAGGTTTTAATGGAGTGAAATTAGTGGTGAAAAGGAATTTTCAAATGTTCCTAGTGTTTTGTCCTCAACCTGTTACACACCCCTTTGATCGCCAGCATTTGCAATGTGTATGGTTACCTTACTGTTTGTCATAACCATTTGTGTGTGTTCGTTCTGAGGTCCAAAGCTTTAGAAAGCACAGCAGCCACAAAATTCGATTAGCAAAAAAGACATTGAGTTAGTTCGCGCAGGCAAGCAGTATATTCACGAGCTAATTTGACTCGAAAGTTTAAAAAAAACAGCTAATTGGAGCAATTAACATAAGTTTAACTTCGTTGTACATTTCTTGCCTAATTAATAGCTAGTGCCTGATTTCCAAAATAATGTTCATAATGTGCTATTGCTTGCTTATTCCAAAAGCTAATTAATAAGAAGGAAGAGCTATGCATAGCGGGACCTGTGTTAGCTTCCATAACCATTTAATGGCCGACCACTGGTTAGATTTTTTTTAAATGATTTTAACATTAGATGGGCATCAGAGTATCAGTCAATGCAAACTTCTGTTAAATGTAAACCTTGTGTGCAACTTATGCTATTAGTAGGTGCATACAGCCAGGACTACTTATGCCCTACGTAGCATAGTGATGACATGTTCCTCACCTCATACAGCACCACAGGGTCATCTTGAGATGGCAAAGATTGTGCATGAATATCTATTATACGATGTGTAGCACGGCTAGTGAAATATTGATTTCTTTAGAAAGGAACACTTAATGGAGTTGGTTGATTCGTGTTGATTAATATCCATACAAAGTATAATCTGCATTTTATTTATGCCTCAGAATGTTCAGCACACCTATCCCATAAAGCACATATGGCTTGATTTTGGCAGTTTGTCTGGCCACCATGCCTGCTCCTAGTAGGATCAGTTGCACATTTGCGCTATCACATTTTATGGTACATCAAAGGAGCAGCAGAGTTACCACAATATATAAATGTATCCCCTAGTAGAAAAGTTTCTCAAAATTACTTGCAAAAACATAGTTGATAAAATAATATTTTTTTAACTTTTTTAAAATATTACATTGCGTGGACCATAATATACTGTCTTGGCCACTCACTCATCTGTTGTGACCGGGAGCAGGTGACCCATTTTAGTAAGTCTAGGCAATACTACCGTAAATATTGATATTCCATTGTTGAATTAGGTGTGATGTTTAGCTAGTCGGCATTAGGAAACCAACTTAACAACGTACCCTGCACATCGTGGCTTTGTGCTTTCTGCTTGCCTTTGTCCTCTTCAATATCCCACGTACCTTCTGTGCCCCTTTAGAATTTCATTTGGGCAGCACTTAAATCATAGATATGTTTGTGAAAAGCTGCTTACCAAATCTGTGCACTACAGGTGGCTTTAGCCCTTACTTCACATGTGCAAAGAGGAAACTAAAAGAAATTTATTTTACCCTAATCCCCATTGTCCTGATTTTGTGCACCATTGGCAAAGACATGCTTAATTGAGAACAGTACTTGTGTGGCATTTTAAATACATTATTTCTTTTCTTTCCTCCATTCTACCTCGCCTGGCGTCATATTACAGCCCTAGAACTATAAGCTGTCTCCCATAAGGTTGTGTTTGAGGATGCCCTTACACATTGTTTTAGTTTAGGCCTATTCTTCGTCATTGAACATATCTGAATCACAAGTTCTATCTGATGGTCATAACACATCACAGGCTGTGCTTCAAAAAGAAACCTTTTTCTTTCTAGAGTGATTTCATTTTACTTTTGGCTTTTTAGTGCAGGCGTTAGGAAGCGATCTTAAACTAACTACCGTCATACCCTTTGAGCTACTGTGTGGTGCACTGTAACAGCTGCCTCCACCCACTTGGACTATGGTTTAATTCTTTTCACCACAGATTAATCTCCACTTCTGTAACAATATGAAGACAAAGTTATATACAAATTAATAGTTTTTAAGGCCGTGTTTGACGGCAATCCTTCATTCTGACGGGCCTTTCAAATTTCAAGAAAAAAATCAATAAAGAGGAAAAAAGAAAACCAAGTCTGTTCTCACATTGTTCTCTGGTTTTGTATCCTCAGTAATGTCCTTGAATATTTGTTGAGCATTCTTGTCTCATTGCTAGCAGCGTGCCTGTCTTCTGTATATTCACTTCACCAAAAAAGCAAGAAGTTTATGTGTATTTTTTCATTTTATAATCGTATAAAAATAGTCGCTAAACTGCTTAATGGTCAGGGTTTTTTTCACAACTTTCAACATTTTGCAAGGGATTTTTTTTCTTTTCTGTACGAGAGTTTAAATGGTTTATTCGCCTTCTTGTTCCTTGAGAAACAAAGATGCGTACCATATCTCTATGCATTAAGTGCTTTTTAATTTAAAACGTTGAAAATTATGAATCTCCCTTTTAGCATTGTAAAGGAAAAAGGAAATCCCTGTATTTTGTAAATATTTCCTCACCTTCCTCTGAACTGTTATGACGGCAAGAGCTGTAGCTGCCCCTCTGACTGCGTGGAAGAACGTTTTTTCCCTCTGTGCAGAGCAGCTCTTCATTCCTGTCCTGATTCTGTTGGCAAGCACAAATGGGTGCTTATAAAAAAAAAGAAACAAACAATTTAAAAAAAATTAAAAAATGTTAAAGAACGTTATAAAAGTTCCATTTTCTTTAAATTATAGTTAGATTTTTGAGTGTCAGTATTACAAAGGGATTTTGATTTTTGAGTGGAAGAAAATTTGTGAGATGTGTGCTAATGGTTAGTTATAATGAGGCTTTGTGTACACCTTAATTAAGTAAATACAACTACTTCTTTGCTCTGCCACAGTTTTTTTAAGTTGAACAGGTAGTACTTGCATCTTCTGTTTTGTAGGTATTTTCCTCACTGTATCCCTTTTCTTTAATGTATATTTCCAGGAGAAACAGTCAACAACAGTTGTTTATCACCAGTATTAAAGCTGGCTTGGTGCTCGGTCAGCAAAGACTGCAGTTTTATCTGAGGAGGCTTAGCCAGTCCTCAATCTAGGCAACATAGGTTTCTTTAATCTTGAATTACATTAATCTTTGCACACATGTATGATCCCTGAAACAACATGCCTATTGGAATCTTTTTCCTTTCCTTTAAATAACCAAATTAGCCTACAATACATTTTTCTGAAAACACCACAGTTCCGAGCCCCTTTTAAAGCCCGAAAGTAATGTGAAAATGTAGCCCATGATAAGCCAAGCTCCTTTATGAATTCTTGAGAATTCCAGCCTTTCCATCATGCAGTTTAGGGTCAGTCAAGCATTTTGGTTTTTCTTGCTCAGAGAAGGATCCCTTTGCGTTTAATGTTGAGAGTTTTGCTGTCCAGACAGGGCAAAGCGATTTCCCAGTGGTCTGATTGCTGCTGGCAAGGACAAGTGCTCATTATTACATTGGGTTCCTGGGTACCCTTCAGAGTGCATGGTTGAATGGGTTTTTGTGGTATGGGGCATGTTGATTAGGTGAGTGAAGTTTGAGGTGGTAGGTGCACAGCCTGCTTTTTCACAGTCCTTGCGCGAGTGATCCAGTGCGTGTGAGAAGTGAAGCCTGACACGCAGGCATGTAACATCTTTTGGGTGAGTAGTATCATGTATAGAAACATTGATGTGCATCTGTCCGGTTGATTGTGGTATGTGTAAATCAACCAATGGAATTTGAAAAGCCAAGTCTTTGCGGGGTCCTGATAAACCACCAAGCATTATTTGAAGTCTGCCCAGGAGGAACCGATTGCTGCACTCTTAACCACAAAGTAGAATTGAGTAAGCCTGTTATGATTGTTAGATGACTACTCAGGAGTGACAGCAAAGCAATGCGTTGGAAGCTACCTGATAACATCAAGAGTCAAACTATTCCTAACACTGTTGAGCCATCAGGGATTATTTTATGTAGTCTCCCCAAGAGCGACAAAACATTGAGGTCCTAAATATACCACAATGAATTATTATTTGGACTCTACTGGGGAGCAAGAAATAGCAGAAAGGCAACCCAGAGGCGGCACTGGTAAACCACCAAGGAAATGTAAATAGCCTACCCCAGAGAGACAGAGAAGCAACTCTGAAAGCGCTGTTTCCCCACAAAGGCACACTATATGGTATGGAGTCTACACAGGAGCAAGAGGGAAGTAATAGAAAAGCAACCCATTTGCGCTTCAGCTCATTCTAGAGGAGGCAGAGGTCTTCTCAAAAGCCTGGAAGGGAAGGGGTTTCACCTGTTTCAGCAACATTGCTTCTCTACACCTCTTCGAATGACTTAAATATGTGCAAAGCTTCTGTTCTAGCTACTCGTCCTACTTTTTCAAGGTGACATGAAAATTACAGATCAAAAGAGGAAACCCAAGCCTGTGAGGAAAAATTATCATTGCTTAAATGAGTATTGTAGGCCACAAAGATCCACAATGTTTCCTCCTAGAAGAGATACTTCCTCATTAGACATGACTGCTCCTTTTGCCAAATTCTCAATCTCCACTCGTAGCGCTCGTCCAGTAATTTGGAGGATCATGCCATTGAGTGATATGGTGCCACAGAGGCTTAACATTGAGGCATCAACTGGTGTCTGAGACTTCAATAATTTTTGAGACGCTACTATAGAAACTAAAATCCAGTTCTATGGTTATTAGAGTCTGCCATGTATAATTTCCTGACTTTGTTCTCCAGTAGATGTGTATGGACGGATTCTGATTTAGGAATCCTCCACCTCAAGATTCTAGCAGTGTCTGCAGCTAATCACTACAGTGCCACTAGCTCCATGTGCCGTATAAGATTGCAGTAGGTAAACTCAGCACGTCCTTTTCACAGCTTTGGGAGCAGCAAGTTAGCACTGCTAGGTTTATACGACTGGGTTCTTTAGAGAGTTCAGTAATAAGAAGGCTGCAATCTGTGCGGCTTTAATAACGAGTACATATTCATTTTAAATCTCCATCAGAGAAGCAAATCATTCCTATTTTGGGCACCATCCAAACACCCTGGACCCAAGACTGAGGCATGAATAAGCGAAAGGCGACTGAAGATGTAAGACTGAGCCACTCCCATGGGATCCCATGTGTGGCACTGCTAGGAACATGAGAATAAGTGGATCCTGAGGGAGTTTGGCTCCAGAATCTGGCATCTGTGAGAGGAGCCAGTGCAAGTACGAGAAAGGGCAATAAGGCCTGCACCTTCTGGATCCCTCTTCAAGAGGCAGTAGGTGCGTGGGGGTCAGAGTTAGAGGAGGCACCTCACAACCTACCCCGGAGTGGCACAGGAGTTACTGTCACTCTAAAGGTGAGCCAACTGACGGGGGGGTTGGAGTATGTGCCCACTTTAAAACTCCTTTGGTGGCAGTGTCTTGAGGACAAGAGCAGCTTTTAATAACCAGCTTTGAGCTGTAAGTGGTGCCGGCAGATACACGGCAACAGCATATGGGTCTGCTCCAGAGGAGAGCGCACTGCCCAACACTCAAGGTCACTGACTTAAGTGGGAGGCGCTGATGAGCATACGCAGGGCTGCTTGAATAGATGAGGCAGCCCAGAACTTCAGACCCCTGTGGCACTCTGCCTAGCTGTGTCCTACCCCAACTGAGACCAGGATTTCAAGTACGAACCAGGGTGTTAAGATGAAGCCCCTCTTGAGTTCTAACTGCTAGTGTAAACTATCCTGAGCATGGCCCGCCCTTCCCTTGTAAATGCCCCACAGAGGCAGAGCATTACATTGTTTAGGCACAGTCTCGAACTGATAGCAGGTGTGCAACATTTGCCTGGCACTGAGGTCCACAGTGAGCATGGACCCATAGCAAAGCGAAATAAGACACAAATTAGGTCCATGGGGATCAAAATAATGCAAGATCCTACAGCGAGGCGAGACACGTAAACCAGCTCCAATAGCAACCACTGGGAAGACCATAGTGTGTGCACAATCCTGCATATCGGTCACTGTTTGGTCTGCTTGTGCCCCCACCAGACTGTGTTGCAGGGATTCTGCTCATGGGCAGAACTATGTGCAGGAAACCAGGACCTCTGTGTATTGTGGTGTACCAAAACCCCACCTCAGTGCCCAGAACCCCAATCCGACTAGCATCGGTGTCTCTTTGGTTCACCGTGCTACAGCGAAACTACCAATGATTAGACAACCCAGACCAAGCGACTTAGTGAACTCTCAGGAATAGGGGAATAAAGAACACTATTGTCTTTAATCTCCTACAAGTCCACAACGTGAGTAATCAGAGACACAGTATAGTTTAAGATGTTTTTGTAACTACGTATTCTAAGATGCAGTATTTTGGCCAACACGAGCAAACAAATGCATAGAAATAAAACAATCAACATTGTTACAATTCCTTAAAAGACAAAAGGAGAAATCATATTGTGATGATAGTGGAACCAGGTCTATAGCGCCTTGTGTACCACCCTCCCCAGACTCGAAGCTAGCTTTTATAATGTTATGTTAATTTTAATTTCTATAGCGCACGGCTACTCCAATGTAGTGTCCTGGCGCTTTTAATAGGCGACTCATAATCAAGAAACATAACACGAGACAAAAAAAAGGAGGCAACAACTGACAGCAGAGAGACAAATTAGAGGGTAAAAAGCCAAGTTTTTAGGCCCTTCCTGAAAGACATCAGGTTGGAGGTACCACGTAAGGCCAATGGTAGGGCATTCCAGAGCTGTGGTGCCCTAAGCCTAAAGGAACGCCCCCCAATGCGGGCTTTCTTTATACGGGGAACCGTCGCAAGGAACAAAGATTCCGATCGTAAGACACGGACCGGGCGATAGAAGCCCAGCCTGCGCTGAAGATATTTCGCTCCTGAACCAAAGAGCGCCTTATGGGCCAGTGTCAGCGTTTTGAAAATTGTCCGCTTCCGGATAGGCAGCCAATGAAACAACTGCAATAGGCCGGACACTCTGGCTCGCCTATGAAGGCCAAAAATGGCGCGTGCAGCGGAGTTCTGCACCACTTGTAACCGTTGTACAAGATATTCTGGAAGGCCCAGATAGAGGACGTTTGAGTAAACCAATCTGGAGCCTATTAGAGCTTGCACCGTGACTTTCCTGTGCTCTTCCGAGAGCAAGGGAAGAAACTTCCGGAGCATCTTGAGAATGCCGAAACATGTGCCCGAAAGACCGAGGATCTGAGATCTCATAGTCAGACTGTTATCGATCTTAATGCCCAGATTGTTAGCCAGCTGGGACGCACAAGCTGGGGGGGACATATTCGTTGGCCACCATGTCTGCCAGTCAGGGTCCGAGGCACAGCCAAAAAACAGTACCTCGGACTTGTCTGAATTGCATTTGAGGCTGTTCCGATGAAGCCACCTGAAAACAGCCCCCAGCCACTCTCGAATGCTCTCTCCGTCGAACTCCTCACCCTTCTTACTCGTAAGGAGGAGCAGGCCGCTGACAAGTCAAGCATAACAAGCATGACTTTGCCGCCTGAATCCAGGACCTCCTTAATGGCTTCTGACACCTCCAACAACGCTGTCTCTGTACTTAGGTTGGGGC
This sequence comes from Lissotriton helveticus, assembly GCF_964261635.1. Classification (NCBI taxonomy): domain Eukaryota; kingdom Metazoa; phylum Chordata; class Amphibia; order Caudata; family Salamandridae; genus Lissotriton; species Lissotriton helveticus. The sequence continues at coordinate 1,770,668,032 of NC_136065.1, forward strand.
GGAAGCCAGATTGGGTGGAGTGCAACAGGTCTGCACGTGCTTCTCCGCGACTTTGGCCAGTGCCGGAAGGAGGGAAATAGGCCTATAATTGACTGGCGCCTCGGGATCTAGGCCAGGCTTTTTAAGAAGGGGGATCACCATTGCCTGCTTCCAGATCTGCGGAACCAGCCCCTCACTCAAGGAGAGGTTCAAAAGTGGATTAACCAACGGGTTAACCACAGCAGCCATCCTCGCCAGGAATTTGGCCAGACAGGGGTCTAAAGGTGACCCAGATTTAATAGTGGACAGAGATGCCAATGACGCAGAGATGGAAAGGGGCGGAAAAACAGCCAAAACAGGGGCCCCAGTGGCCAGCAGTGCCGACCCCTCCTCAAAACTGGGGGGGACTTCGACCGATCTCTCGAGGAAAGACTCCTGAATTAATTTAATCTTAGTCGTGAAAAAATTGGCCAAATCACACGCCCAAGAATCCGAGGAAGCAGCCTGGGAGAGATTAGTCCGAGGGGTCGTGAACTCCCTCACAATAGTGAAGATCTCCTTACATGAATTAGAGGCTGCCTCTATCCTCCTAGCAAAGTAACTCCTCTTCTCATGGAGGATATCGCGGTGATAGATTTTAATCGCCATTCTATATACAAGTCTGGCCGACGGATCATATTGTGCACGCCAAGCCCTCTCAGCCACCTTGCACTGCCGGCGAGATGCCGACAGTGCTTCCGTGAACCATGGAGCGGAAACCCGCTTCGGGGTCAGCCGAGGGGCTAGCACAGGGGCTAAATCATTTAGCCTATCAGTCAACCACACACGTAAAGACTCTAGATCCCGCTCTAGGTCGCCCGAAAGGGGGCAAGGATGGTCAAGAGATGCCTGAGCTAACATCTCAGGAGTCACCCGATGTAATGCCCTGGAAAGAGGTCCATGCTGTCTAGGCGCAATACACAGGAGTTTCTTCAAACCCGGAACATAAAACCTAGCCAACCTATGGTCGGACCAGAGTACCGGAAGAAGTTCAATACCCTTTAAGGGGGTCGAGGAAAAAACCTGATCCAGGGTATGACCTCTATCGTGTGTTGGGCCGGCAAGAAATGGGACAAGGCTGAGGGGGGCCGTAATATCGAGCTGTTTTCTCGCATACGGATGCTTTCCCAATTATCCAAACGGAAGTTGAAATCGCCCGCCAGTACACAATGCTCAGTACTCAAGGCCAGCCCTGAAATAGCTGCCTGCAGTTCATCAAAAAAGGATCCAGCCGGTCCAGGGGGTCTATAGATCAGCAGCCCTTTAAGAGATGAATGAGGGGCTAGAGAAATAGAAAAGGCCAGGGATTCAGAGCCTGTGATAATATCCGTAGGAATAACAGAGCAGGTAACAAGCTTATTCACCACAAGGGCCACCCCTCCTCCCCTACCCTTCAGTCTATCTTGCCGGAATATATTATAGTCCGGCGGGATAGCAGCAGCAATATCCGGATTGGACAGATCCCCTAACCATGTCTCAGTCAACATAAGACATAGGGGTTTTTCCATAACGAGGAGATCAAAGATCTCCTGAGCATGTCTGGGCACTGATCTAGTATTCAGGAGCACACCAAGATGTTTCACATTGGCCACTTCTCTCTTTAGTGAAGTGGTCGGAGCATACCCTGGTGACCACCCGCAACCAGGACATTGCCTCTTACCCTTATGACGAGCGTGGAAAACTGTATGACAGATAGAGGAAGATTTTTGTAATGAACGTAGTTCCAACGCCGAATAATGTATCATACTTACTGCTGTGAATTACGAGACTCTATACCCAGACCCTCCCGCCGCTCCAACGCCTCCGGAACGCTGACGGGCGCAGAGGGGCAGGACTCTGGCAAGACTCAGGCAAAGTGAGGGCAATCCCGCTGCGCTATAAGGACAGGTTTAAATAGGGCCTCCAAGTGAGGTACAGACCGCCCCACGAGGACGCTCAAAATGGCGCTGCCAGAGCGTCACTGACCTACCCAAGATGGCACCCAAAGTGGAAGCGCTACAGAACCCCTACAGCCCCGGACCCGCTAAAACAGCGGTGGCAGACTATTAAATGCAGGTAAGGGGGCACTCCCAAGTAAAAGCAGGGAATAAGGAAAAACAAACAAACATAAATACAAAACAGGACTTTAAAAACGAGCGCGCTAAAAGCTATGCTGAGCCGTCCCGACGGGCAAAAGATTCCAAATCCAATAATAGAAGATCTCTAGGTTAAAACGGGAAACCCCATACCTCTAAGATCAGATGAAGTAAATCACATCCCAAGATCAGCACTGCTCTCTGTAGATGGAAAAGTTTTCTCCAAGTGCCCCTGACATGCCTGCAATGCAATATTAAAGGCACCCGAAATTCAGTAATTTGCAGCTGTGTGCATGTTACATCTAGAGCGTGGGCTGATCAACCTGAATCAACAACATACATTGTTATTCGATCTTGAAAACACTGCAGACTTGAGGTTGCTGTGTAAGTCTAGAGGTGCAAAAAACACCATTCTCATGTGAAGAAAAGCAAGCAGTTTGACTTACAAGAACAGAGACATGTAGTGTAGTGTACAAAGGCAGCAAAATGGCGTTGAAGCATCTAATTCACTCATGCTAACATAGCAATGTGTGCAAGCAGACTCATGTCTTCACTACACCCTCCCCTGATCGAACCACGAACAAAGGGACGAAAAATATTAACGTAGACTTCGTGTTCGAGTGAGACAGAAATAAGTTGAGTCTTGCCAAACTGGTCAATTCAAAGCGACAAACGGTAGGAGAGAAAAAATAGATTTAAAAAAACAAACTTTGCAGGGTAAAAAGTCAAGATGGTGGCGTCAGCCAACCAAGGAGAGAAGAGATAAAATAAATTAACTTCCAAGTTAATCCATTAGCGTGTATGTACAGTATGTTGCAACAGTCTCCACGAGGAAGTCCTTATTATCATCAAAGAGTTCCGCCATCCAATGCAGTAAAGTAAATGAACATACATGTTCCTCGATAATGAGCCTCTAGCACCATCAGAGGACAACTTGCATGCTCTTCGAGATAACTCCGTTCCAGGAAGTCGTGTACAGCCGCATATATATCCCAATTTGCCTAAACTCTGTGCGCAGGCTATAATCCCAACACCAGAACAGGACAGCTCATGAGCCACTAAGGGACTCATTAGCTGATCATAATCCGGGGCAGGAGACACCGTATTGGAGAGGCAGAGTTCTAATGCCCATTCGAATCGACATACCAATCAATGGAAGACAGGTTGGATGCAAGTAAATTATGAAAACCAGAAGGATAATCCATATGCCACACTTAATGCGGCCAAGGGCAGCACTCCATAGTAATCAAGCATACGATTACGGAGCTGTGTCAGCCAGGGTCGGCTGTTTCTGGACACTGACAGTGCAGCCATTCCGGAGCAAGCAAATCAACAGCAGCATGCCGGCAGCCAAGGCGAAAAATAGAGGGAAACCAAAGATGCTGGATAAAATAGAATGAAAAAATGCCGGTTTCACACCAAATATAGTTTGTAATGAGGTCACAAGGCCCAAGCCCACAAGTTAAAAAAAAAAGGGGGCCAAGCCTGTCGTAAAAGAGGCATTGAAAATAGTGTGGATCAAGGTGCCGAAATGAAGTGGGAGATCGGTATTTAAAAGCCCATGCACCTCTGTACGGGTGTTAGCTACGTGAAGGACAAATGTTTCACGAGAAGAAGTAAGAGCGACTTCTTTTTGGGACGATAGAGCCTTTATTCTGCTCATCTCGTGGAACTCTGCTTTCAAGGTCGGAATGGAAGGCCAAATGGAGATGTCGAGCTTCCCATGCGCGGGCGGGAAAAGCAAATTTTTATACAGCAAACTACAAGCTGTGAGACAGTCACAATGTAAGGGATCCCAGCCAACATCCTGCAGCAGGCTTCATTATTTAACAGTAAATAGCTACCGTTAGCTAGCAGTGTGAAAGTTAGTGTAACAGCTGGCAATAGATTTCCCTTTAATATGGAAGCTAAATTCGGAGCCTATGTATTACAGGCGCCGTGCGATTGTATTTTCTTACACACGAGTGAATGATCAGGTGTGGAAGTGCACTCTTCCCCTTAGAAGTAAACTTCTTTGCCATCTCTCAGGCATCTGTATGAGATAGGCAAATAACAAACGTCTTGGAGAAAGGTGGTACCCAGTGGTTCATACCTGCCTAATGCATAGTGTTTCATACAGGAACTAAATTTAAACAAAGAAAAAGGCAGTGTTATTAACCCGTGAATGAGCCACACAGCAGAATATGGTTCGGCAACAGAAAATGGTAATGGTTCTAGTTTTTCAATATGTAAAAGAGAGTATGCTGCATCCTTCATGGACATGAACCGTTGTCTTTCTGTAAAATTAAAAGGTAAAAACAAAGAGGAAGTGTTCATGTAGTCCCATGGCACTTTCCCAGATTTCAATGTTTGTAGTCCAAGCAAACTGCATTATGGAACACAATTGATTTTGACCATGTTACAAAACAGACACTTCATACTGTACAATATCCACAACCGATGAAACAATATTATCTAAAGTATAAATCCTGGAGGAAAGAGTGTTAATGCTATTATCAACGACAGCAAGCACCTTTTCTAAATTGGCTTGGTCTAGATCACTTAAACGAGAAGTTGCTTCAATTTGTGACTGTTTCCAAACCTCATTATAAATAGCATAGCTATATCTTTTGGACCTGCCACCTACAGGGCCTTTAACAAAATCCGTCAAATCAAGTCAAATTAGCTTTATTCGAGATGTACTCATAAAAGCCAAAAAATAAAAACTCATTGTGTTTGAACATACGAAATGCCGTATTGCTATGTACATACATACAATATTTTATATTAAAAACAGAATCTATACAAATGGAAGAAGTAAAAGTTCATCTCGACAAGTTGAAAAGACTATTAAAACAAATACTGGTCAGACTAGCTGAATGGTCCGACTAGGCGAATCCCAATGTTCATAATACATGAGACAGACAGATAATCAATAATCACAACTTTGGGTTCTGCCTTAGCACCCATACCCATCCCAAATATTTAGCAACTGCTATTGAGATGAATGGCAAAGTGCTGGTGCATATAAGTCTTAGCGCTTCAGCACTACTATTTCTGCCCAGTAATTTACACATTGGGTGAGCCACACAGGCCTAGGTGTTACATATACAGGACAAACAAACAAAAGATGAGCGATAGTTTCCTTGTGATTCCCTCAAGCAGGGCATATATTACTACTAGTGCTAGACCACCTAGCAGTCAATGACTTAAGAGGCAAAGAACCAACTCTAAGCTGGAAATGGAGCTTCCTATCTCCCTGCTTAGTAATAACATCCCAGTATGATTCTAACCTGGGGGTAAGCTTTGCCTCTAAAAATACCGCCGCCATAGTGGTAGAGTCTGTACCGCTCCAAATGCGATATGCAACCAGCTCCCAATACTTCTCCTTTAGAACACCTTTAGATCGGAACGAAGCTGTCGCAGGATTTTCCCACAGCATTTGCTTGCCCAATGCAACCAGACTATTTCCGAGTTCCCTTAGCCAACTGATCTTCTGGAATTCATCGAATTCTAGAACATCAATGAACCCTTCAGCATAAGGGGAGAGCTCCGGCGTAGTCCAAAGCCTGCGCCAATATAAAATCGAGCTAAGCTTTGCTACATCTGCGATTGCCTTCCTACCCAGATCGCATCTAAGTGGCTTTAAAGGGGTACTCTGGGGAAGACCAGTGATGCTACGAAAAAACTTGTTTTCTGATGTAGTTAGTGGCATCAGTTTCTCGAACCCCCATAATTCTGCGCCATAGAGCGCTGAACTGAGAGCTTTAGCTTCATAGACTTGGAGAATAATTTTTTTGTGCTTCAAGTTTAAAGCTGCCGCGTATTGCCGGTGTTTTAGGGCAGCTATATCTATATGTTGGTCCCACTTAATATCTTTTGCCAGATGGATGCCCAAATAAGTGAAAGCCTTGACCATTTTAAGCGGCTGACCATTCATAAAAAGTTTTCCTTTAAAACTATGATGCGGATTGAAGACCATAAGTTTAGTTTTGGTGACATTAACTTCCAAACCACTGTCAATACAAAACTCTACAAAAATTACTAGGGCACGCTGCAAGCCACTCGGAGTTTTTGATAAAATAAGCGTGTCATCCGCAAACATTAAAATAGGAATCTTCACGCCGGCTAAAGTGGGGGCATCTATATTTACTGATGACATATGGTCGACGACTCTATTAATGTACAAAGAAAAGAGCGTAGGGGCCATTGCACAGCCTTGGCGCACACCACGCTCAACCGGGAATTGGGGAGTGACCTTTCCCTGCCCACCCCACTGGATCTTGGCATAATTAGCCACGTGGAGCCTCATCACCAAAGTTAAAATTTCTTCAGATAACCCTTGTTTTTTTAAAACTACACATAGCTGTGAGCGGGAAAAAGGTCAAAGGCTGCACGTAGGTCAACAAAGGCAGCATAGAGGCTGCCTTTGCCCAATCTCACGACCTTCCAGTGAAGTAGAGTGAAGCGGAAAACCTGGTCGACACTACTTGTGTGTTTAGGAAAACCCGCTTGAAAAGGGGACAATATACTGTTTTCCTTGACCCAGGCCAAGATCTTATTCAAGGTCATCCTCCCAATTACTTTTTGAATGGTATCTATCAAACTGATAGGCCTATAATTTCCCGGCTGGGTTTTGTCACCTTTTTTGTGTACTGGGATTATCACCGCCCCCTTCCAGGATGCCGGGACTGGGGCACCTTGGGCCACAGCTTTGGCCAGCAATATGCTGTACCTACCCCAACGTACCTTATCATGGAGGAAGACATCCGCAGGGACCCCATCTGGTCCCGGCGCTCTTCCACCCGCCACTGTGCTAAGTGCCTCTAAGACATCATTAACATTAAAAGCTGTATCTGCATAAAAAACAAATGTAAAATCTTCCATTTTGTTGTCTAAAGGGTTACGTGCGCATTGCGGTCTAAAATAATTGACCCAGCCTGCCTGTGTGACGTGATTTTGGGGCGGATCCGACTGCCCCCCTCTCCCTCACTTGACAATATTCCAAAATAACCTGGTGTCCTTGTTGTCACTTGCCTCCTTAAGGTCCTGCCATCGGAGGTCATCCCACAGTTTCTTGGCCTTGTCTATAACTCTTTTGTACTCCTTTCTGGCTAGACGGACAGCAGCCCCCCATACCAATTCCTGGGGCAGATCTAGCACGCCTACAATCATCGTTATACCACCTCAGCGATTTAGGTGCCATAACCTTATTGCTTTTGATCGGCATAAGAAAGTGTGCCCTAATACCCAGAAAGACTATCGTGCAATTTAGTTGCACACCTCCGATCGTCTCCTGAGCTATTTACGTGATCTAGATCCAATATGACTTTGTCAACTTCTGTGCTAATATTCTCCAGGGCCTTTTGATTAGTCATAACATGCGATCATTTGAGCAGGTGCATGTCATTTGTAGGAATAAATTCAGGGGGGCAAAGGTCAACCCTATCTGCCCCTAATTGCTCTGACTTCCACCATAAGTGTGTGACACACAAAGGGTTATCATCACTTTCTATATGCACTTTAACCATCATATCCACTATCGTGTGCCAGAGCTTTATACTACAAAGGACATAATCTATCCTGCTTTTGCTACGGCCGTTATCGAATGTATTGGCCCCAGTCCTGTCTTTCAAAGTTCTGCCATTTAATGCCCTCAGTCCTCTTCCATAGCAGATAGCGTTAATTTGAATAACAGTCTGTCAACTTTTTTATAGGGTTATGATCCAATTTCGGGACCCTCCATTGGCTGTCCTCCTCATCAACAAGATACCAGTCAGGATCAGCCAAAGGTTCAAAAGTTGAGTTTAGATCTCCCGCAATAACTACACTATTCTCAACTGAGTGGAGTTCTAGGAGAGTCCAGCGCTGCTATAACCTGAGATTTCCACCCCCCCCCCCCGAGACACCCTCACGTAGACATTATAAATGTGCAGATAACCCAAGGGGCCCAGATCTAATCTAATGAGCTGAATATCGTTACTCTTGGTGGATAGCTCTTTGATAGTGAGAGATAATTGTTGACATACCCAAATAGTTAGACCACCCATCGGGTGCCCTTTGGTCCCTTTGATTGCTGGAACAGAAAACTTTATATAGCCCTGGCAAAAGTGTGCTTCGCACAACCAGGTCTCTTGAAAAACATCAAATTCATTGATGAATGTGAGCCATTCCGGCAGTTGCACTCTGGAACCCAAGCCTGCTACATTCCATATGAAATTAACTGTCCCCCCCCCTCCCTCCCCCTAAAGTCACAACCTGTGGATGGTATACTATTACCTTCACTTGATGGATTTGTAATGGGCTGCCTCTTTGATCCTAAGTTAGAGCATTTATTTGGATCAATTACAATGGATGCCCCCAGAATGCCACTGGGGATACTGGCACTATCGGATTGGTCCTTGACACTATGGCTATATCTGCGCCTTCTGTCAACTGCATGGGTAGCAGTTTCACTCCTACCATGGTCACCCACCATGCCACTAGGAGCACTTAAAACCAAATCCGCCGTAAGTCAGTCAATATTCTCTAACCCAGAACCGCCGGGCCTGCCCCATTGACTTTGCCTAGAGAGCGGATAAACCTGGAATGGGGGGCAATTCTTCCTCAACTGGATATGTGAGTGTGCTGGCGGGCTAGTTCTGAATTCAAGGGCAAACAAATTTTCCGCCAATAACTGTCCGCAACGTTAACTCAATGGAATCCTATTGCTCAGAGGGAAAACTTAACCTTCTCGCTTTAATAATATCTTTCCTAATTATCGAGCGACATCCTCTGACATATCTCAGCCAATGAATTGCTTTATTAGTCAGAGAATCAGCACTCTCGTTATTATTTACACCCGGAGCTAACTTGGGAACGTTGGTCATGTAAATTTTGTTTGCACTGTGTACTCCACTCGTGCATAGACTCTCCCTTCTAGTATAAGTATTATCTTTTAATGCCATCCTATGTCTAATGCCCCCCCTGGTATCAACAGGCAACTGTTCCCAATCCAATGTCAACTTCTGGTGCTTTGGCCTATTGGTTGATGTTTAAAGTGTTTTGTTTTTTTGTACTTTCAGTGGTGGTGTGGGTCTACTTTCCCTAGGTACCTTAGTGGGCATTGAGATGGATTTTCGCCCACCGGTTATTACCTTTTCCATAGCTCTGAAATTTGCTATTCCAGTTTTCAAGGGGAAAGGATTGACGTTAGTTGTATTAGTACTAAACAAAGTGCGTGACCCCTCATCAAGTGCAGGTCCAACCATGGCAGTTAAACAAAATTTTCATGGATTCAACCTCATCTCTTAAAAGTGAAACTAAATTCATCAAATCACAAATATCTAGTGAATCACTTCTACCCTTGTGACTATGTGGAGTTTGAAAATCTAAAACAGGGCTTAGTAGAGAGTTTGAAACTGGGGCTACACCTGGTTTAACGAATTGTGATACTTGTACAACAGGATTCTCATCGTGAATGTTCGCCAAAACAGAAAATCTGTTAGTGCACAATATTAATGGATCACACACAGAGGGATAGATACTACTATCTAAAATAGACCTATTGGTGACCTTAGGATCTATGGTCTTTCTCACTGGGGATAATGACCTCCTTGCATCAGAATCTGTTCCATTTAGCCCTTTTTGTTTTGAGAGGAACATAGCGGGAATAACAGGGGATACAATGTCTTCACATTCTGCTCCCAATCCACCTTTATTTTGCTTAATAGTAGACCCACCCTCGTGTACACTATTTCCGGTGGTCAGGATCGCCTCGCATTCTTCAACAAGGCCGTCAATACGGTCAAGGATACAATTAGGAGCGGCGTGTCTAATCATCTTTTTAGCCTTCTTCCCCTTCCGCTGTTTAGAGGGGTTTACAGTCGCAAGTCCCCCCTCCCATTATCTTCAGCTTTCCCATACCAGTAAACTCTTCGCTAATAGGGCAAAAGTGATTCATTCAATTGCAGTTAACACAATTAGTCCTAGAATAGTCCACGGTGGATGACACATTACTTTCAACTGGGGAAACAATAGATATAACAGGAAAACAGTACCTTCCTCAGTTCACAGGTCCAGTCCACACTCTGTTAAGAAATGTCTAAAGCTCGTAAACAGAAAATTTTAGGGGGGTGGCCCTGCCCTGGCTCTTTCTGGCGCAGGATGGGACCACCCTTGGCCCGGGTGTGCGTCTCATGCTGCGGGAGGGCCGGCCAGCTTTGAGGGCCTCCGGCGCCCTCCGCTGACGCGTGCACCTCGAGCAGCCCCCTGGGAATTGTAGGCACAGGGGGGCTGCTGGCGCAGATGGTCAATGGCTGTTCCCCTCATGGCAGCGGCACTGACAAGAATGAGCAGGGTGTCCTCCAGCACAGACAACAGTTAGGCAATAAACGTTGGCCGTTCCCCTCACGGCAGGGTCTCAGTGATTCAGCGCGTCCCGTGCTGCTGGAGGGCCGGGCTGGCTTTGCGGGCCTCCGGCGCCCTCCGCTGACGCGTGACGTGTGCACCTCGCGCAGCCCCCTGGGAATTGTAGGCACAGGGGGCTGCTGGCACAGATGGTCAATGACCGTTCCCCTCACGGCAGCGGCGCTGACCGGAATGAGCAGGGTGTCCTCCAGCACAGACAACAGGTAGGCAATAAACGTTTGCTGTTCCCCTCACGGCAGGCTCTCAGCGATTCAGCGCATTCCCCTGCCTCTCCAAAGCTTGTGGCCTGTGTCAGGTAGGAAGTCCTCTTCGATTACCGTTCACCTATCTCTCACCGTCAAATCAATATCGTCAGTTAATCAGGACAAATTATGTTTAACTGACGCCAGGGTGGAATGTTTTAGACAACTTTGACATAATTTTCCTACTAAATAGGTAGTAACCATGTGAAGTTTCAAAACGGGGGTCTGGTCTATCCTGTGTGTAGCCAGGGGCCAGACCCAGAAAGCGTTGTTGGCATGAATCAGAACTAGTCATACATATCAACCAACCTGGGGGATCAAAGTTAGACATTTCAAATGAGGTGTTCGAAATTAATGACTGCAAATCAAGGGACAGATCTGTGTGATTGTCCCATGTAGGAGAAGCATACAGAATAGGAATCAGATCTGTGTGATTGTCCCATGTAGGAGAAGCATACAGAATAGGAATTTTAGGGGCATTCATTTGATTTGAAGTGGCCAATCCAAAGCACGTTGCTTGAGAAATTGTACTATTCAAAAACATGTGGGTCGGGATAAGACATGCACAATGTAAAGCTTCTGTGCCTTGCACTTGCCAAGGTTTAGAACCCCAAACAGATGTCAGAGCTACTGTATCCTTCCACAGCTCATAGCCACCTATAGCTAACATCCATAAAGGACTTCGAATACACCAACTTAGTGTCCGTGAGCCTAATTTTCGAGTTTGACTTAGAACTCATTCTAAAATAAAGAGTCCGCATTGGATCGATCAACGTTAGTGAAATATGAAAAAACAATTCAAAAGCATTTTGGAGCTGCCTTCAATGGGAGTTGGATAATGTTCCCATTGGGTATAATTAACCACATTTCTAAATGTATTATCTTTATGCAGCAAATGATGGCCATAGTGCAGATAACGAAACAAATCTGCATAATTTGCAAGGTTCAAATCGAAATCTTCAGCATCAAACGCAGCATAATATTTCAAATCCGAAAAAAGAGCTTCAACGGCTTGGACATCCCAATCATCAGAGCGAATGTTTTGTTTCACAACATCCCCCATAGGAACACGAAGTCCATTTAGGACATTAACCACATTTGTGGGTCCATGAATTTGAAATTTTACACTATCCCATACAATCCCATCTAACACCAGCCAGGCTGAAATGTTGACAAAAGTGTGGTCTCGCTTCATGATGTGTGAGTGTGGGGCCAAACTTCCATCAATTAACCTAGATGTAGATTTTTCTGTTAGGTAAAGTCCATTGACTAGACGAAAAAAGACTTTCACAAACCCAATCGACATGCACAAAAAAATGGAGATGAGGACCAACCAGATGCAAGTCCAAGGGAAATTAAAATTGTTCTTTCAAACCAAGTAACAAAAATAGAAAACTTTGATGGTGCACTCGATGTTGTGGAGTTGGTGTCAAATGAAAAACGTGAATGGTCCACTGCACTTGCTTGCCCACCAGGCACTGACACATCTATGGGATAGGTATACTCAGTATCTTCATGTGGATCGCCAGCCGGCAGATAACGGATTAGTAATTGTGTGCATCTCAATGGCAATGTCAGGCTAGGTGTTAGTGGAGGCCAAAACAGAATTTCTCAGCAGCGCTGGACAAGAGACCGCTGAAGTCATACTAAGAATCGGCAACTCTTACTTTGACATTGTCAATGGAGATGTACCAGTTATCCTTTCGAACAGGAAGTGGTGGTTAAATTACTGTTCTTGTGCCCTGCACGCCAAGCACTGGAACTGGTGCACGATAAGAGGGGCCAAACTCCTCCTTGTTCTCTCCTTCTCACGGACCAGGTCACCGACTTGAGGTAGCCAGCCAACTACCGGAATCTGTAGTGCAGCTTCAGTTGTAGAGGGCAAGTGTTCCTTTGCAAGACTGTCTCAAGTCTCTTGTAGGTTCTGTAACACAGCAGCATGATTATCTACATTAAAGGGTATGGCTGTCGCTGCCATGTCCAGACCATCAAGGTCTGGGACAAAATTGTTATGCCAAAGGGCATTTCATATGGGGTCTGCCCACCCAGAGATCTTCTAGGGAGATTATTAAGTGCACGTTGTACGTTACACAAATGGTCGAACCAGTACCTAAAACTAGCTGTCAAGAATTGCTTTAAGTCCTGTTTTGTTCGCTCAACAACAGAAATGCCCTCAGGTCGGTATGGAGACAAAAATTTGACCTGCACCCCCAAAGACCGCATGGCTTCCTTGGACGCCTTAGAGACTACGCTGGACCCTGGTCAGAATGGAAGGTGCCACATGCAAAAATTCCCACAAAGACACGCAAATCCTTCTTGACAGTTCGAGCATCAGCACTGCGTTGTGGCCAAACCCATCGAAAACGTGTGCACGAAGCCACTGCAACTAAGATGAACTTATACACAGTGTCAGAAGAAAAAGGACTGCAGTGATCTAAATAAACACAACCCAGTGGTTTATTAGTTATGTACCGCTGAGTTTGTGGCGGCCGTGCAGCAGTCAAAGGTTGAATCTGCTGGCATATGTCACAAGAGAGGACACAATCACTAGTTTGTTTGGATAAACCATGCCACCAGTAACATTGCTGTAAGATAGAGACAGTTGCTGAGGTGCCGGCATGAGCCGAGGCCATGCCTTCTTGAGCGGCTGTTACCAAGGAAAGCCTGCAGCCCGCATTGGGAATCAACCTGCAACCAACGTCGTTAATTCTCACATAGGGAACTTTATCAGGACTTAAATGATAAGAGTATTTAGAAGGGAAACCCCTAGGGTAGTTATCACCCTTCTCTGTAGCAGCAATAGCTGCCAAGATGCCATCATCAATCTTACTTTTGGACCTTGTAACTGCTGCTACCAAGTAAGTTGCCACTGTTGTTTTCGCTGCTTTGTCAGCAAAACTGTTAAACTGTTGCTAACGGCATATACTCCTACGCGCTGATGACCAAGAGTATGAATTACACTTACGAGAGGCAGACGTTCTTTAAGTTCTGTGACTCGAACCCATAGCATTTTATGCTTAATTGTGCTACCTTTGGAATCCCAAGTTATTCTGAGTACAAAAGAGTAAATTGTTGTTGAAAGACTGAACATAGTAGTAACAGTCACTCACAATCAAAGTAGTCACACGAGGATCAGCAAACTCCAGTGCAAGCATCTCAGCCAATTAGGTGGTACAGTCCTCTATTGTCTGTGTATGCACAACATCAACTTTAATTTTTCATTCACAATGGTACCAACCACTATTGCACAGGCTGCTGAGTAAAAATGTTTAGAATTCGTGGCCGGTTATGCAGAACAATCTGTGTAAATGATAAAATGGTATTCCTCAAGCGGTCGCATGGACAGAGGAGCAGGATGAACAAATTCATACTGAAAAAGTCCTGTGTTTGTAATGAGTCCAAAATAAATGTGACGTCAGCGAAGTGGCCCATTGTATCCGAAGTGGATGTAAAGCTTTAGCATTAGGTACACTGGCTTTCGTCACTGCCTCGAGGGCATGATACTGTGTAACAACCAACATGCGTTTTCCCTGTGACAGCGCTCTTTCAGGATCGCCATCTGCACAGCTGTCAAAGCCTTTTCGACAGATGAAAAGCGCATTTCAGCCAAAGTGTACAAGTGTGACTTGTAAGCAATAGGTACTGTCTCCTTCATTAAACGTCAAGTATGTGAAACCCATTGCACCTGGCACAATTCTTATTACCAGGTTAGTATGATTCACAGGTCAATAAGTATTTAGATTCAAGAAGATCACACTGCAAAGATTGCAGAATAGCAGAATGTTTCGGAAGCCAGCATGATTTGGTAAAAGTAGGTTGTATCAAGGCATACAGCGGCTTGATACGCTGGGCATAATCGGGTACATATGTTGGTCCAAAATTGTAAAAAAAACAGCAAAGATTGAAGTTTTTTCAGAGTAGTGGGAGATCGCAAATGTGCGCATTTCTCCAGGAAGTGAGGTGCCAGACCTCGACCTTCATTATTGAGCTCATAGTCCAGAAACAACACTGTGTACTCTGCAATGTGTGACTTTGTAAAGTTAAATTTGTATCTGTAGTCCGCAAACATGACTATGATGCGGTCCACGCAACAGATGCAGCCATAATTAGTCGTCTGTGAGATAAATACCATCAACATACGAGTACGCATCTGGGTCTATGGCGTCTAACAGAAGACACGTGCGTCAAAAACGCCTGGTCTGTTTTTATAGCCCATGGCTAATCTTTTAATTGTTTTTGTTGCCACCAGAAGTAAAAGCTGTCCATTGACTACTAATTGCGTACAGATTATGACTAAAAAAGCCATTGGAAATGCTGAGTGTGAAACCTTTTTCTCATAAGACGAGGGCAGATCTGTGTGTATTCTGTACTGCGCATGTGCGACAATGAGAGTTCAAATGCCGATAATCTAAAAACAGGCGGTACGACCCATCAGGTTTGGTTACAGTGAAAATAGGATTTTTCATTGGTGACGCACGTCTCAATCACACCTTCATATTCCAATTGTTAAAGGATTTCTGCAACGGGACCCTTCGCTTCCCGCCGCATGGGATATTGGGGTTGTGGCTGTGGCTGTGGCATAGACCGCAGTGGTATCTCATGCCTGGGTGAAAGTTTATCCCATCCGACTTGAGTACGGTACAAAGCTGGTGCAAGCACCAGAGCCCACTCTTCTGCAAAGTTCTGCGCCTGCTCCTTGGGCACAGTGTGTGAAAAACTAGGGAGGATTTCCTCCTCCCCCCTCGGAGCGCCAAAACGGAAGGTGGGGGCCAATCTGCCTCTGCTAACAAAATATCATATGTAGAGGTCAGATTTTCCCCAACATTCCTTTTTATTACACGTATATCACCTTCTATTAAAAGTACTATATCATATACTCTGTCAGGGGCAGCCACTCTAGTGTCAGCAGTTTCCACCGTGATGAAAGTGTCAGTTGGTGTTGCCTTCAGATATGGACGCAGTGCTTGCTGCACTATTGTATTCTCCTCTGCACTATCGAGCAGCGTTAATGCCCATGTCCGGTTCCGAAGCTGTGTTCTAACTATCTGTCACATACCTTGCGGTTAACGCAGCAACTTTCTTTTTCTGAAACTGCTTGCCTTTACCAACAGCTGGATGAGGTTGCTCACGTCCTTGCGGGGCACCTAGACCTCTGCCGCGTTCTCCTTCACTGGCTTGTGAGTCCGATGTTTCCTGTGAAGAACGTTGATCAGGAATCTATCGGGAGACTAATTCTGGCACGGTCGTGCAAATCATATGTGCGCTCAGAAGACACTGGTATCGGTGACGCAGGATGCGACCCTTGTTTCTGTCGCTGCTTTCCCTGCTTTTTATTCTTTCAGTTCTGTTTAGGAAAAACAGGACGGTCGTCTTTATTAGATTTCGCCATCTGTGTTTGTGGTTGAGCTGCTGTTTTAGCAAAAGGCTTAACACCCAAACTTTTGAGGCCAATTATCTTATAAGCCTCCGCAATAATTTTTGGTAACGCTCCAGGTTTGTCGGCGACAAGGCGCAAAGCATTAGACACTTGAAAGTTAACCTCATCTTCCTTCACATTCGCGAGGATGAGATCAGCAACTACATCAAACACTCCAACAAGCCTCATATCCAACTCAGCCTCCTCCGGACCGTGCTCATCCTGAACACGCTGATCACGGAGGGCAGTACAGTCATAAACGGTGTGCCGAAGCACTTCGCATATACTGCTACAAATACTTTACCCCAATTCTCAGAATCGGTTACCTCTGGTACTAAGACTTTCTGAAAAACTAATTGTGAGGATCCTGTGTTTTTCCACAGGTGTCGTATTAGGAAATACTGCTTCCAGTTGGTCAGCAAGCCAATAAGGCATATCGTCAGTTTTGGGGCGATTGCCATTTACCGAATAAACCATGACGGGACTAATAGACATCCCGGCCGGTCCAACTGGTTGCACCGCAACCCCAGGTGCCCCCACCTGGAGGTTGCGAGAAACGTATTGTAATAAAGCCCTATGAACCCCAATCAAGAAGGTATGTAGTAGACCCAATTAGCCTACAGGGATATTTAGATATCGCGGATGTGGTGTGATTCTGACCAAGACTGGCCAAGTGGCCCCAGGGATTGACACAGGGCCTAACTGGACCAAAGTCACGGTGTGGGGTAGGGCGCCATTAAACCAAATCTGATGCTGCCATGCCAAGATCGGAATTTCTTGTGTCCTATATGGAGTGTAATTTGCAGGTGTCTTAGTGTGAGTGTAGGAGTGGAACGTTTCATCATTCGCATCTATTGCGGCAAATGTAATCCAGGAGCAGGAAAGCTTAAAGGGGAATGCTGCATCTGCACTCACACTAAAGATCACTGACATACCATCGTCAGGCACTCTAAACTGCGTCAGATGGCTCCGGAGCGCTGCGCGACTATGCGGGGCATTGTCAATCTCACCCATAAGGACAAAGTAATGAAAAACTATTTATATAAATTGTAGCACAAAAAGGTAGTAATTCAATATTTGAACCTTTTTAAATCTCAAGCTAGAATGAACCTATAACATATCTATATAAGTAGGTTAATCCATCACCACTGTTAACCGGAAACAGGAGTGGAGGGATTGTGGACTATTATAAGCACTACTAAAGTGTCTTGAAAATAAGACCAAATGTTAGGTGCTACATGTTGCAGGGATTCTGCTCATGCACAGAACTATGCGCAGGAACCCGGGACCTCTTGTGTACTGTGGTGTATCAAAAACCCACCTCAGTGCTCAGAACCCCACTCAGACTAGCATCAGTGTCTCATTCGTTCTCCGTGCTACAGCGAAGCTTCCAATGATTAGACAACTTAGAACAAGCGTCGTAGTGAACTCTCAGGAATAGTGGGAATCCCGAACACTCCTTTGTCTTTATTCTCATACAAGTCCACAACGTAAGTAATAGGACACAGTATAGTTTAAAATGTTTATTTTAACTACGTGCTCTAAGATGCAGTATTTTGGCCAACATGAGCAAACCAATGCATAGAAATAAAACAATCAACATTGTTACAATTCCATAAAAGACAAAGGGAGAAATCATATGATAGTGGAACCAGGTCTATAGCGCCTTGTGTACCACCCTCCACAGGCTAGAAGCTAGCTTTTATAATAATAGAAGATCTCTGTTAAAACGGGGAACCCCATACCTCCAAATCAGATGAAGTAAATCACATCCCAAGATCTGCACAGCTCTCTGTAGATGGAAAGGTTTTCTCCAAGTGCCCCCGACATGCCTGCAATGCAATATTAAAGGCATCCGAATTTCAGTTATTTGCAGCTGTGTGTGTGTTATATCTAGAGCGTGGGCCGATCAACCTGAATCAACAGCATACATTGTTATTCGACCTTGAACACACTGTACAGACTTGAGGTTGCGGTGTAAGTCTAGAGGTGTGAAAAACATACTGTTCTCATGTGAAGAAAAGCAAGAAGTTTGACTTACAAGAACAGAGGAATGTAGTGTTATGTGCAAAAGCGGCAAAATGGCGTTTAAGCATCAAAGTCACTCATGCTAACATAGCAATATGTGCAAGCCTACTCGTGTCTTCACTACAATTGTTGCAGGTGGCGGTATCACACTGCAGAGGGGACACCTGCTATATATCCTTACTAGCTCCTATGTGGGGTCAGCCCAGACAAACAGAAAAGCAGTCCCTTTTCTCAAGATAAAGTATAAGTAGGCACAAAAAATGGGAAAACAGACACTGCAGCAACCAGTGCTGCTATTTGAGGCCAAACATGCTAGACGGCTGACCGCTCAATCCATAGCAGCCAAAGTATCTACACCCACACAACCACAAGAGTTAATTGCCGAACCAGATATAAGACTATTATTGCTTGACAGGAAGCATAGTCTGGAGAAAATGGATTCCAAAATTTGCAGTCTGACAGACGGCTTGGATTGTATGAAGGAGTTTGTAAATGAGCGCAGAGGCGACATAGAGCAACGTGCATCTTACAAAGAACCCATAGCGGACAAAATGAGAAGTTTTGTAGCGTGAATCCTTCTGGATTCACTATGCTGTGCATTATTCCGCCATCTAATGGTTGGGTCCGAAGTTGTAGTATTTTTTTTTTTTTTTTTTTTTTTTTTTTAGTTTGCGTCAGCAAATTAGTACCATTTGGTGTCCTTCTGTGTCATTGACGGGCTTCCTGCAGAAGCTCCCACCTCTGGTAGCCATCTTCAGATTCAGTTTTTTCCGCCATGGGCCTGGATCGTTACAGAGAAGCTCCCAAGATTGGAGAGAAGAATCGAAGAAAATAAAGAAGAAACACTGTGAGGAAGTTCTTTCCACTGCCCGGAGCAAAAGGGGGTCAACGAGGAGCAGCCGAAAATAGAGATCTTCGACGATTGAAGAATGTGCATGCAGTGGGATCCCTGGAAGTGGTAATGGCAAAACACCGTTCAAATTTTGTCACCGAAGGATAAGCACCCAGTCTGTAACCTGTGCCTGCTGCTGGATCATCAAAGCGCCGACTGCATCGCCTGCTCCGTCATCATCCCAAAGACTTTGAGAGTGACAGAGAGACCGCGATGTACCAATCACAACATGCAGAGCCAAGGACAACTGCCTTAGTTGCGAGACCTGGACCTCTCCAGTGAAGAGGAAGATAATGTCGCCGAAGGACCAGAGGGCGACAAGAAAATATATTTTTATCGTGGAAGTCTAAAAGAAGACTTTGAAAAGAGGTAAGGGAGTCGTCGACCCTGTAAAATACGGAAGAGGCTTGAAAAACAGGCATAAAACTAACAGGAGTAGCACCAGAGCTGAACCTTTTGGCTACCACAACGGCATCCAAACCAAAACACAGCGTAGGATCCTTGGATAAGGACTCAAACGGCAAAGGTCCTCGAAAGGGCGAAGACGTCGAAAGAGGCTCAACAAAAGGACGGTTCGGCGCCAACAAAAGAGAGACAAACAACCCTCGACGACCGCTTTGGCAGCCTAAAAACGAGAGGCAGAAGATCTCAACGCCGAAACACATGTGGCAGAGATAGAAAGGAAGAGAAAAAGGCTGGAAGCCGAAATGGCAAATATACTACAACGAAAGAGAGACTTCAACGAGAGCTTGAAGCAATTCAAGATCCCGCTGAAAACAAAGGATACGGCCGGGGAGACAGTCGTCAAGGACATAATTCCACTGACGACCCCTGAGCTAGTCAACGAAGAACAACAAGAGCAGGAATAATTCTTCTTTGGGGATGACGTCAACGAAGATGAGCAAACGTATGCAGATTCGGTGATCTCGGACAATCAAGACTGCCAATGGCAAGATCTCTATGCCGAATCACTGGAGGAGGCTGTGGAGACGTATCCTTTCAGGCCTTCACCTCCAGATGACATTGGCATGTATAATCAAGTGGTTAAGAAGTAAGAAGGCAGCAGACACGTATGGGGTGCCTCTGGAGGTGGAAAAACCAGTCATATGTTTTATTAGAGACACGAATGCCTACGCAATCGAGAAACCAATTTCTACCAATGCTACCAAGCGTACTAGACCAGGGAAAAGAGGCATTCAAAGAGCCAGCTGCATGCAAGGCTATAACTACAAGAGTATACAAGAAGTACAAACACTCTTCTAAAGACCCCTTATACAACAGGAGATTGGTGCCGGCTGACTCCATTATCACATCAACTGCAAGGAAAAGAGCTAATGTCCCAGCTACAGTAGGTCCACCTCCAGACAGAGAAAGCAAAAGGAGGGACCTGGTAGGAAGGAAAGTGGAGGGGGGTGCAGCGAATCAATGGCGCATAGCCAATTCAAATGCACTGTTGAACCGACACGCCTACCAACATTGGGAAGAAGTAGGAAAGCTATTGAAACACCTTCCGGAACAATTCCAAAAGCGAGTTACCCACCTGGTAGAGGAAGGGAAGAACATCGCAAATACATGCTGCCTTAGATGCTGCCAAAACATCCAGCGGACAAATTATGATTGGAATCACAGAAAGGAGAAACGCATGGCTTCAAATTTCTGGATTCAAACCTGAAGTTCAGAGCAACATCAACTCACCATTCAATAGGGAGCAATTGTTTGGGAGTGTGGTGGATGAGAAACTCAATCAGTTGAAAAAAGGCAATGAAACGGCAAGGTCCATGGGGAGCTCCAGCTCAGTGGCCTACGAAGAGGAACACCATCAAGGAGACCAGCAGGTAGAGGTACGTAACAACCAACTACCTCTCATCAGGGTTTCCAGCAAACATACCAAACAGGAAAGCAGGGTACACAGCAGGGACAACAGCAAAGCTGGCAGTACCAAGGCAGAACATCCTTTCGTGGGCCCTTCCATGGCAGAGGACAGTCACAGAGGGGAGGACAACAAACCTCAACAAAGTGTCTTCAAGCACAAGACGGTACACCCAGCAACACTGAGGGTACACACACACACATTTACAGTTCTGCCAGCATACCCCCCCCCCAAGTAGGAGGCCGACTTTAATTTTACCATCAAAAATGGAGGGAAATACCCACAGACAAGTGGATTTCAAACATAATACAGTACGGATACTGCATAGAGCTAACCAAACAACCTCCAGACAAAGCACCAAAGACAGACATTCCAAAGAGGTGCAAGAATTCATGGAAAAACATGCGTTAGAGCACGAACCGCACAGAGAGAAGAACAAACGAGTATTTTCAACATACCTCCTAATCCCAAAGGTGAACGAAACATTAAGGCCACTATTAGACCGAAGGTTTCTATACAAATTCATAAAGACAGAAATTCAAGATGACTGCCCTACAGGAAGTGCTACTTCTGGTGCAAACAGGAGATTACATGGCAACATTAGACTTAAAGGATGTGTACCTGCACATCCCAATGAACAAAAGGCACACAAGGCTATTAAGATTTGTTGTGGACAACAAACACTACCAATTCAAAGTTCTAGCTTTCAGCCTAGAATCAGCACCAAGGGTGTTCACAAAGTGCCTGGCAGCAGTAGCAGCATATCTCAGAAGGCAAGGAATTCATGTTTACCCCTACTTAGACGACGGGTTAGTAAGGTCAAGCTCATACAGCCTATGCAAAAAGCATATACAACAAGTGGTAGAGACACTGGTTCAGCTGGGTTTCTCCATACACGGGGAAAAATCATCAATGGAAGCGGAACGCAAGAAAGTGTTCTTGGGCGCAGAGATAAACACTGTGTTAGGAAAAGCATTCCCCAGCGAGAAAAGAATGTCAGCCCTATTGAAGGAGACTCATCTGTACCAGAAGGGGCATCATCTGACAGTGTGGACAGTGGGTAAATTACTAAGAATGATGGCATCATGCATTCATCTAGTTCCCAATATTCGTATGCACATGAGACCGTTTCAAGAATGACTCCAATCACAATGGTCACAAGCTGCGGGGAGTTGGGAGGATCTAGTGGTTGTCACAAACAGAGTTCATCAGGAAATGGCATGGTGGAACAAAAGAAACATAGCACAGGGGAGAGTTTTTACAAATCCAACAATGACCATAACAGATGCGTCCCTAGTGGGATGGGGAGAACACATGGGCAATGTCAAAGTAAGGGGATTGTGGACACCACAGGATGCGGTGAAACGCATCAATATCTTGGAACTAAAAACTGTGTTCTTAGCCTTAAAAGCTTTTCAGAAGCAGCTGTACGGGAAAAGGGTGTTGGTAGAAACGGACAACACTACAACTATGTTTTACGGAACAAACAAGGATAGACTCACTCTGTTGCACTTTCAATGCTAGCACAACAGATTTGGAGATGGCCAATTCCAAGGGAAATAGACATCTTAGCGATACACCTGCCAGGGAAGGACAATCTGGAAGCAAGCAGACAAACAGCATCCCACGAGTTGGAACTGAACCAAACAGAAGTGCAAACGATTTTCAAAAAATGGGGAACACCACAAATAGAGACCTATTTGCAACACCCCAGAATGCAAAATGCCAAAACTTCACATCCAGGCAACCCTGCAAGCAGTCCCTAGGGAATGCACTATGGATAGACTGGTCAGGGAAATTTGCATACGCTTTCCCCCCAATACCATTGCTGAACAGGGTTATAAGCAAATGCAGAACCATCAAGATGACAATGATTCCCATAGCTCCACAATGAGCCAGACAAACATGGTTCTCTGCACTAAAGGAAATCTCACAAGAAACAATGCGCAGACTTCCAAGAAGAAAGGATTTGCTAACAATGCAGAATGGGAAAGTGCTTCATCCGGAAGCAGAGTGCCTAGGCCTAGCGGCATGGCTCCTGAGGACTTAGAATTTACAAATCTCAAACTACCAGAAAGCACAATGGCTGTTATAAGAGAAGCTAGGAAACCAACAACAAGAAAATGTTATACAGAAAATGGAAGAGGTACACCCAATGGTGTCTTCAAAGGCGTCTTTCAAGAAAGATTACAAAGGAAAGAACAATGCTAAAATATCTCGCACATTTACTACAAAGTGAATTAAGTTTCTCATCACTGAAAGTACATTTAGCTGCAATAGCATATACAAGAAGGGAAACGAGGGAAAGCTTCTTCACCTCACGTGGTCAAAATGCTCCTTGAGGGTGCAAAGAGGATTGCACCACCAAAAATGGTACCAGCACCGGCTTGGAATCTCAACATAGTGCTAGCACAAATGATGAGAGCACCTTTTAAACCATTGCACAAAGCAACGCTACAATTGCTTACGAGAAAGACTGCATTTTTAGTGGCAATAACATCCTTACGTAGAGTTAGTGTACTGAAGGCACTAACATTACAGGAAGCCTACTTCCAGATACATAGTAACAGAATTGTCATGAGGACAAATCCACAATTCATGCCAAAGGTGGTGTCAAAATTCCACATAAACCAAAGTATGCAAATACCAAGTTTCTATCAAAACCCTAAAGACAAAGCGGAAAGAGCTTTGCACACACTTGACGCAAGAAGAGCGGTCATGTATTCTGTGGAAAAGAATACAGAAAGACAAAACCGCTATTTGCATGTATTGGACTTGGCCCTTTTTGCAGGGTCATCCCTGAGCTTTTTGCCTTCCTCCTATATTTTTTCTGACCTGTTGTTGGCTATTTTATGACTCTGGGCACTTTACCACTGCTGATCAGTGCTGAAGTGCATATGCTCTCCCTATTGTAAATTAATGTATGTATTAATTGGTGATTCCATGATTGACTATTTGGTTTACTTGTCAGACCCTAGTACAGTGTACTGAGTGTGCCCAGGGCATGTAAATCCAAATGCTGCTGGTGGGCTTGCAGCACTGGTTGTGCCACCCACAGAAGCAGCCTGGTAAAATGTGTCTAAGGTCTGCCATTGCAGAGCCTGCGTGCAGTCTGGTACTGTCATGCTGACTGGGCAAGTGCACCCACTTGCCAGTCCCTGAACCTTCCTTTATCTTCATATCAGACACCCCTATGGTAGACCCAAGGGCAGTATAAGGTAGGACAAGCTCTGATGTGTTTGGCATGTCCTAATAGTAAATTACAGCTATTTTCGTTTTTCACTATTGCAAGGCTACCTGTTCTCCATAGAACAGAATGGGCTGTTAGATTATTACATGTTTATAACAGACTCAGAGAACATGGTAGAAATTCGAGTTTATTATGCCTGGACTCAGAATAATAAAATACATCTTTTAGTGAAGTTTATTTTAATGTTCTGTGTTTGCAAATACCACCTTTAGAAAGTAGGTATTTGCTTGCCAAACCTTTCAAGCCTTCCTCTGCTAGGTTGTGTATTCATTGTCTGGAGTTTGAGTGACTGGGCTGGGGGATTCCAGGAGACAGAATGGGTCAGCCCAGTGGTGAATAGAGAGATCTGCATCTAGATGGGAGGGAGGAGTTGCACCTGGGACCTGAATAGGACTGTGCCCGCCCCCTACAGTGCTGGCTCCGCCCCCTGTGGTGAGTCTGATGTCTCTGCCCTGCACACTGAAAGAAGAGAAGGAAGACTGTCAACAAAGTGCTCCAGGGCTGTACTTGCCTTCCGCAATGCTGGCTCCACCTCCTGTGGGGCGTCTGATGTGCCTGCCCTGCGCTGTGAAAGGAAAGGAGAAGTCTGGTCAACGGAGTGCTTCAGAACTGGTTTGGACTAGGCACAGGCCCTTCTCCCCTCAGAGAACAAAGGATTTTGGGGTATAAATATTGGGACCCTGATCCCAAGAAATTAGATCACTCCTGGAACTGACTCTGCTGAGGAGAAGGAACCTGAAGAAACTGAGGAGAGACTATTCCCAAGCTGAAGTGCTGCTTGGGGGATTGGCCTGCAGTGGTTGCCTTGCTGCCAAAGGGAGGAGAAAGACGTTGTGGACTTTTCTTTCACTTTTGCAAAGATCTCCAAGGGCTTGGAAGAGAGCTTGCCCCCTGACAGAAGTCCCAGGACCAGTGGACTTCATCAGCCTTTGTGAATTGCTGCTGGAAACAAGTGGCTACAGAGGCAGGGAGCTGTGACCAACTCTCACGACCGGCCCAGTGTCCTGTAGGCACCGCACCAAGCAATGTCTGTCTCGAACAACGCAAGCTTTGCGCTCACCAACTTCCTCCCAACGCCGTCAACGAGCCATAGCCTGCACCGCGACTGGAAGGACACCTTGACGTGCAACGCCTCGCTACACTGAATCGAACTGGTCTGACCGACGCGGTCACTGCTGCTGATTTAGAGTCCTGTGACCGCACCGGAGTTGGGCACCGCCTCGCACGCTTTGCGACGCACCGACCGACTCGCACCGCTGTCCGGACTGATCGACGCCAGATCCCGAACTCTGGCTCATTCGCCGCACAGTAAAGCTGGAAGCACCGCAATGAGCAACGTCTGCCTCAAACAACGCAAGCTCTGAGCTCACCGACTCCGTCAACGAGCCGTAGCCTGCACCGCGACTGGAAGGACACCGTGACCTGCAACGCTTTCTTTTCCTACACCGCGACAAACCCCGGAACCGGCTCGCACATCCGTGCCGGCCGCCTCAAGGAAAAGGTACTGTGACTGAGTTTGTCGACATCTGAGTGGGCCCGGACTGCCGCGGTCCGCTGGATTTGTTAGACTCTGTGTTCTTTTCAGCAACGCTGTATCCGGACAAGGCTACTGACTCGCACAGAACCTTGAACTAAGCCTTTTTAACCCGAACGCTTGAAATGTCATAGTACTGTGGATTCTTTTTGTCGTTTATTGGTCTTGTGATAACTCTATATAAAGTACACTTCTTTTTTTATATAAAACCTTGTGTTGTGTCCATTTGTAGTGTTGTCACTGGGTTACTGTATGTGGTCACAACTGCTTAACTTACATTGCCTCTGAAATAAGCCTTGACTGCTCCTGCCAAGCCGCCTAGAGGGTGAGCAGGGGTTATTTTGAGAGAGTAATTCCCTTGTCCTAACTAGAGGAGAGGGTCCCTGCTTGTCACAAGTACCTACCTGTGCCAACCAGAGACCCCCAATTCTAACAGTATCCTTTGCAAAACGTTTTCTGGGAAGGCCAGTAACCAAGAGCACAATCGCAATATGGATAGCACAAGCCATACAATTGTGCCACACACAAGCAGAACAGACTTTACAAGAGGAGCCGAGCGCATTTAACAAGGAAGAAATGAGCAACAATTGCCTTTCTCGCTAACACTACAATCCAGGACATTTGCATGGCAGCTACATGGTCTTCGGTAAACACATTCACTAAACATTACTGTGTGGACATTCAAATGAACAAGTAGGACAAAAGGTCTTAAAGCATCTATTTACAAACCAAAGTTTATCTTCCACCCAGCCACCACAAGACAGCAAACCACTACAAAGTCTATGCACAGCATAGTGAATCCAGAAAGATTCACTCTGCAAAACAAATAGTTTCTTACCTGTCGGTGTAGTTTTGCAGCTTGAAGAACTTTCTGGATTCACTAGCGAACCCACCCTCCTCCCCCAGGAAAGAGAACTATAAGGAGGAAGGATGAAAAGAGGGATAGCAAATAAAGAGAAAGAAGAATCCAAAGATGGCTACCAAAGCTGGGAGCTTCTGGAGGAAGCCCTTCGACATCACAGAAGGACACCAAATGGTAATACGTCGCTGATGCCCACCAACAACAACAAAAAGAGAAGAAATACTACAATTCCGGACCCAACCACCAAATGGCGGAATAATGTACAGCATAGTGAGTCCACAAAGTTCTTCAAGCTGCAAAATTACACTGACAGGTAAGAAACTATTCGTTACTCCAAATGGAAAAGGTTCTAGAAACTATAAAAGCTAAAAATATGACTTTAGAGGCGAGGCCCTCTAGAAACAACTTGAAGATCATTGTTGCAGAGTTCACTACCATGTTGTTGGTGGAGCGAGCCCACTTATCCCTGGGGCTGGGGCACCTGCTCAATTGATAATTTCATGTTTACTAAATTTCTGGGTTGGTGACATGAACCTAAGGATAGCCTGGCAAAATAGAGAACAGAAATAGGACAGTAACCACCTTTCAATCTACCTGGATTTCACCCTGACCGTGTAAGCAGCATGATGAAAGTTCCTGGCAGCAAAGAGGACATGAACAAACGCAGGAATCCAATATGCACTACTTTCTACCGCTAAGCTGTGTATCATGATAAAAGGCAAGTCACACCTATTGACTGACTTAAAGTTAGTTAAATAAAGTGCCACAAATAGAAGCCTGGCGAACGTTCAACTTCACTGGCTCACTATTAACTGCCTGCTTATGATACCTAAGCGTCTAAAACTGCAGTAGATCTCCGAACATAACATAACCTAGTTGAGGTGGGCTCCAAGGCTGGGGCTGAGAGGAGGGTCAGGTGAGATGCGCAGTCGAGCTGACTGAAAGCATGGGATCACCTGCCAGTTGCTGGCTGCACCAATTCGTAATTGTGCTTCACTAACCAACAGTTCCCCCAACAACTACTTCAATAGGAACTGGTCAGGACTCGCTCACTGGCATTGCAGTGGGCGACACCTGTAAACAGCTGTACATATGGAACAGGACATTTACCGTAAAATGATAAGGGGGTGGTTTGAATAGGCTTCCCTGGCAGGTTGGGGGTAGCCAGAGTAGTAGGGGGTATGGTTTCCATATTGACAGTACTCGCACAACAGGAAATCCAAGACACATTGATACAAAACCTTTGATATACACACACACCCCACCCTGACCCCCAACTGCAGGACACAATAGCAACTATCACACCATGATATAAAATACCCTTAGGAATTATGCACTCTTAAACTAATCTTTCGGAACATTAGAGGGCTGAACAACTCTTGCAAAATCAGGCAGGTACTGGCATATATGAACAGACATGGAATTAATATAAGTATGTTGAATGAATCGCATCTTGTAAAACCAGCTGGGAGCTGTTTACGGACTAAGTGGGTGGAGGCGAGGTAAATGGCCTTTTTTTTTCTTCATCTTTTGCCCCTGGAATGGCCATTCTGGTGACAAGACATACTGCTGTGCCCCTTGAAGGTCATTTTGTCCTGAAGAACAGTACATAATCCTTCATGCACTACTCCATAATCCCCCGGTATTAATGCATATAGTCTTACTCATATCTTTTTTTAACGATCTAGGCTCCAAACTTGTACATTTGGACTTGCGGGCCATTTTGCCGTCGGGTTTGGAGTTGCCAGATAGATCTAGCTGGTCGCGCCATCCACGGTCAGTTAAGCCAATAATTTAAAAAATGGTTGAACGGAACTTGCTAGACATCTGCCATTTCTTACGCATAGCCATGTGGGAAGGCACATGCTATTCATTAGTGCATGGCACATGGTCCCTGATAGATTACTGGTTTATGTCCAGAGCTATATGCCTCTGGGTCAAACTGATATCTCCGATGCCTCGCACATTGTCAGATCATTCCCCAGTCCTGGAGCTCTAAATTCTGTAACGGACATCTCCGATGTCGTCTACATGACAGCTACCCTTCAATGCCCTGCAGGTTTGAGCTTTCACCGAAAGTCTGAAAAACAATATAATAGAGTGCTGAGCACGAAATGAAGACTCCGTTGAGAATGTGGGAGTTGTTTGGGAAGCTTTTAAGGCTTTAGCCAGAAGTGCCTGCATTGCAAAACATTTGGGCATCTA
Source organism: Lissotriton helveticus (assembly GCF_964261635.1). NCBI lineage: Eukaryota > Metazoa > Chordata > Amphibia > Caudata > Salamandridae > Lissotriton > Lissotriton helveticus. Next base: position 1,770,696,812 of record NC_136065.1, read on the forward strand.
GCGAGAGATGCAAGTGCCTGGTTAGAGTAGAGTCTGAGATTAAAGGTCTATTGGGGTGCCTTGGCGATGGGTGGAATGAGGCCACACTGAAACAAAAACATTCTAAATGTGCTGAGTTCCAGAAACTTGCAGACAGCAAACTCAAATTTATGGACAGAGAAGGAAGGCCCTGAACATATGTAGAAGGGGATAGGCCAAGTACAACCCTAGCTGCATTTACTAGGCACCCTCCATCCTTTATGGAAGTTTTCACACTTGAATCAGAGCTGGGTGTGTCCTTTTGTTATGCTAAAGATATCCTTTACAAAATTTCATAACAATCTAAGATTATATAGATCCAAATACCCTACTGATTCTGACCAATTGACCAGCCTGGCTAGGGAAGGCTCATAGACAAAATCTCAGCACCTCACTCAACGGAGGAATTGGTACAGGTCATTATAGGTCTGCCCAGCATGAAAGCACCAGGTCAGGACAGCCTCAAAGTTCAATTTTACAAACAATATCCTCAATTACTGGCCATGGTCGAAATGGCCGCATGTGAAGAATCCTATGAAAGTGGACAATTTCTGCCCTCTTTTAAGTAAGTTTTCATGGTTACTTAATAAACCCCCTGACAAAAGTGAGTCCGATCGCCCACTATTCTTGATTAACGTGGACAATAAGATCCTTGCTTCCTCTCAGTGAGACCTAAACAATCTGGATTTATTCTGTGGCAGTCAATATCACACAATCTTTGCACTATTTTAGCTTAAGGCACCAATTCCATCCTCATCTCAAGGCATATAGGGATCCTCTATAGATGGCACCAAAGCCTTTGGCTTGCTATGGCTGTACCTTTTCAGATTGCTGATCAGGCTGGGATTTGGTGTACATTTACAAGATGGTTGAGGCTCCGATATTCTGCTCTTGTCTGATAGAGACTTCTAGGGGCAGATTCCTCACCTTTTGAATATTCCCCAAGTGTCAGACAGGATCAAGAAACGTTTCGCAGTACCTCAAATAATATTGTTTTAATGGCTGTTACAACAGTGCACTTTGCAATTCTCTTGATTGGATTAATTTTCTGGTACACTGGGATTATATGGTACAATTTAAATAAATTCTGATGGAAGATGGCCATAGCTAACCCGGCGATCATTGCAGCCAATGAATCTTCAGATTTGGCCACCTGTGACATATCTAAACAAAAATAGGTCCTGTAGGGTCTATATGGATCCAAAGATCAGTTATGAAATCCAGGCTACATTCATTAGTGTGAATTTGGACAGGTGTGATACATTTTCACTTTAACCTAATCTAAAAACTAGACATCTTTCTAAAAAGGATACAACTCACCCAAATTATTATATTCTTCATCAGGTTTGCTCCCTCGACCGCACCTTGTGAGTGCTAGACGAGCTCATTGTGAGGTCTTGGAGTCTTTTGAAACGTATTGTTTGTTGGGGATGCATGTTAGGGGTCTCAGTAACTGATAAAATTGCATTTAGATACTCTGGCAACGTCCATTTTGTTTTTGTAGAAGGATACGAATCTTAGGAGGAGCGGGATATTGTAGGTATTATGCAACCCTCTTGACTATCATCGTAAGGTTGACACGTTTCATCCCATCAAATGTGCCTAAAGCACCCTTGGGCTTTCATCTGGAACATGGATCCTTATAGCTGTATGTTCGAAGTTTCCTTCTCCTAATGACAAAATGATGCGAACTCGTTAACTGTATCAAGGTGGAGTAAGACCCAGAACTGTAGGAAAAAACATACTGTAGGTGTATTCTTAACAAATCAACATGTCGGTACACACACTATACCACCATGAAAGCACTGTACTTTTTTCCACAGCAAACTGCCGGTGTGGTGCACTAATTTCTGCTGCTCTACAAAACCTTAAAAAACTTGTTTATCTGGTGACTTGGGGATGAAGCACTGCTCCTACCCCATTTCATATATTGTCAGTGCTGTAGCTAACCTTTGTTACTGCAGAAACATTGGTATTACATAGTATTTAAACCTTTCCGAGCTCTCTTCCTTGTCTGTATTGGCGGATTTAAAAAGTGCCCTTTATGTTAAAAGTACTAATCGTGATCTGTGTGTAAATTATCACAGATTATACAGTTAACAGAGTTGCAGGACCATGGTTATAATAAAGAAATGGTAAGTCAAGAATATCTTAGGGCAAAAAGCAGCCAACTCCTAAATACCCATAGGCAGATCACATTGGAAATGTATATATTTTCGAGTTGGAAATTCTCATTAACAATATAGTGTTCTCCCATTTGGCCTAAAGTCTGAATTCGAAGTGTTTTCCAAACATATGGCGCCATTTGCAGAAGCACTACAAAGAAGAGCTTATTTTTATACACATACATGGACTGCTTGGTAAAAGTCACTTAAGCTTTGAAACTAGCAAGACATCTGAATGTTTCAGGTGTGGGGACACAGATCAACTCAGATGAGTACCCCGAGAATGAATCCATAGATTTTTCCTCATCTATTCCTTCACTTGTCAGTAGGTGGTGGTGTGCCGCTCCATGTCAAGTCCATCGTGAAAGTGTTTCAGTGGGCACAATATAACCACCACATCTGCATACCCACATCTGGAGCTCTTTCACTCAATTTCTGTTGCTTGACCAGACAATTTCCTGTAAAGATTTTCCAGTGTGCAAAGGGACATATCGCCTACTGAAATGCCATGGTTCAAACCGTTTATAGAGTGCAATAAACAGTTGTCGGTGACGGGCCAGCAGAAGGTCTGGCTCTGGTGTCTCGGCCTCTTTCAGAACTCTAAATTGTGCAACAAATGCATGCAAATGAACCCATAGGCCTTCTGGGATTGTGAGGCCAAATTCTACATTGCCAAGCACAGTAAGAAGGCTTGGAAGGCACCATCAAAGTAGAGGATGAGCATGCCTTCTCACACCCGATACTGCTCCAAGGGATCTTCATCCCACTTGAAATCTTCAGGTAAGTCAAAGAAAAAACACAAGAAGTCCAAACACAGCTTCCTCTCTTCCTGCCACTGTTGTCAGGAGATGTCGCATGGGTGTCAAGATAACTCCAGATCACAGTTGCCCATAACAGTATTAATTCCTGCTCTAACAGCGTAATCGCAATAAAATTCAAGCCTTCAAAGAGGCTATGTTGCAAGTTTTTGTACCCTTCCAGAGCTCTCTTGTAATCCTTTGTGCCCCAGAGATATGAGGAGTCCTCCAATCGGGTTTCCACAGGATGATCCATCCTCCACAGCATCTCTTGGCCTTGCTCTAGGGTCCTTCCCAAATCCAACATCGACACCTGTAGGAAAGTGCCCCTTTTGATGTGGTCATCCCCACTTTTTGCCTAGAATGTTATGTGATTTCAACAGGGCCCAGTGCCAGATCTCTTTTCCAAAGCTGACCGATTGTGTTTGAGGCATGTGTGCTGTAGATACACATGCTTGGCAAACTCCTGCCATCTAGTGTTGAGTCCAGATGTTTGCAAGTAGTTTTTCTTCAAAGAAGTCTTTCTAGTCGCAAAGTAAAGTGAGTCCTTTCAGTGATAGTACGCATGGTCATCGACTCCATTGTCAGATTGTTTTTTTCTGCCATCGGGTTCTGATGTGAATTGCTGCTCTCTGGTTTGAAACCGTTCTTTGGGTTTCCCTCAACGCGCAATCCCCTCTACCCTCGACAGTATTGTTTCGTATGCGTTCCCACTTCTCCGCATATCGTTTCGGTCAACGGAATCTACTGTTCGATTGAAAAATTTTGTGGACAGCCTTCAGGCCTAACCGCGTCGGTTCAGCTCTCCGTCGATGGAATGGACACCATTCAAATTCTGCCCTCATTGCCACATGAAGTATCCGCGTACTGTCTCTCACAACGTGTGTAACTTGTGCTCGTCTCCAGAGCACAAGGAAGAAGACTGCAACGCTTGCAGATCATTTCGATCAAAGACAACTCTTCATGATCTTCGGGCTCGATGTAGAGACATGCAGCATCAAAGCATCAAAGACTCACGGGAACTCTTCTGTGAAGATTATGGTCAAGAAGATGCTGAGGCATCAGCGGAAGAGGAGGAAGAAACCTTCTCCGTGCAGGACTCCGACTTGGAGCTCGAGATAGACCTCGACGCTGAAGAACTGCTGCAGGGACAAGGTGACGTGAGTTCAGAAGACCACTTGCCCCTCCAAATTACTCACAAAAAGCAGAAGGCTTCAGCACCACCTCTGCCTTCTGGCCAAGGTCTGCATTGAGACAACGTTGTTGACGCCCTGTCTCCAGGCCCGGCTCCAAAACAGGCAGTCAAGCCTTATGGCTCTGTACCAAGTCGGCAAAAATCCTCATCTGAACTGAAGCTCTCCGGTTCCAGGGTAAACAAATAGAGGAGTACCACCAATGAGAATTCACAAGTCGCTGTAGGGGTGGACGGTTTTCACAAGGTGGAGGAAAACTCTTTTTATTAGAAACCCCTCACTCATCACCTAGTGATGACATGCTTCATCATCGGGGTCCACCCTAATGACCTAGCGCCATCAGGGTGTGCTTCAACACCTGATTGCAGTGGAGCAGGTTGTGAGTGGTGGTGCGTGAAAAAAATGAAAAGTAAGTGTGTTAAAAATTGTCCTGGTTTGAACTTGAAAAATAAAGATTTTTTATTGGTAAGCAACTGGACAATGTTAAAATCGTGGCGAGATAAAATAAGGGCAGTGATGAGCCTGTGTATCTCTTTAATTGTTGGGTCTATGTGTTGGGTCTACATGTTTCAACCTTAGCGGTTATGGTCAACCAGGTTTTCGTCAGGACCTCAAAACCAAGTTGGTGGATGGTCTGCGTCCCCTAAAAGACGCACCCACTCCTACCACATGGGACCACTGGATGGCAAAAATGTGCCCGTGGTATTAGCTCGCTCCACAATGGGTGAGCTGTGAAAAAATCAAAACACTCTCAATGGAGTGTTCAAGGACTTCATGGGGCAGGGGAGGTTACCCTCGTAACGGGGCGGTGCAGGCAGTAGGTTACAAGCTGAATTCCTCGGAATCTAACTAATACGTTTATTTACGAGGGTAACCTCCCCTGCCCCATGAAGTCCTTGAACACTCCATTGAGAGTGTTTTGACCATCCACCAACTTGGTTTTGAGGTCCTGACGAAAACCTGGTTGACCATAACCGCTAAGGTTGAAACATGTAGACCCAACACATAGACCCAACAATTAAAGAGATACACGGGCTCATCACTGCCCTTATTTTATCTCGCCACGATTTTAACATTGTCCAGTTGCTTACCAATAAAAAATCTTTATTTTTCAAGTTCAAACCAGGACAATTTTTAACACACTTACTTTTCATTTTTTTCACGCACCACCACTCACAACCTGCTCCACTGCAATCAGGTGTTGAAGCACACCCTGATGGCGCTAGGTCATTAGGGTGGACCCCGATGATGAAGCATGTCATCACTAGGTGATGAGTGAGGGGTTTCTAATAAAAAGAGTTTTCCTCCACCTTGTGAAAACCGTCCACCCCTACAGCGACTTGTGAATTCTCATTGGTGGTACTCCTCTATTTGTTTATTCTACAATTGTATCCAGGAGTCCAGGAGTACTCCCCGTTCACTCCGGTGAACATAACCCTTGCTCTCTCCATTGTTTTTGTAGCTCTCCGGTTCCAAACACAAATCCGTCTCAGAGCCGAAATCCTCCACGCTGAAAGTCAAGCAGCTTTCGGAGCCAAAATCGCCATTACCCAAAGGACAACCCACACCGAAAACGTCTGCACCAAAACAGAAAGAGGCTACTTCGGATCCGAATTTAGACATAGTCCCACCAAAAACAGATCCCAAGCAAAAGAGACTGTATATTAATCCTGAAACTGGTCATATTCATACCAAACAACCTCAGAAACACAAGCTTCCTGATGAGGACACTACTTACAAGATCCCTTTAAAGAAAAAGTCTGTTGCCACCAGTCCTTTTCATCCACCACCATCACCCCCTCCACCACCTTTTTCTCCACCTTCAAATCCTTTACAAATTACACCTCAGGATTCTCCATAATCTCACCATGACGATGTTGATGATGGGGGACACATTTACCATTAGATCCCTGGATGGATTATACAAATGACCCTGTAGCAGATAGTGACCCAGACCTTCGTCAAGCCATCTCCTCCAGACGACAATGTATCCCACCAGGAACTCCTTGCCAGGGCTGCTCAATATTATGGGGTGGCACTGCACAAAGGATCATTAGAAGATTGTTTGTTTGAGACCTTAGCATCCACACAAATCGTCACAAACCATTCCTATGCTTAAGGGCATGATGAGACGCTGCTAACATTTTATAAGGACCCAGTACGAGCATGTATCTTGACTCCTAGGGTTGACAAAAAGTATAAAGCCTCTCCAACAGACCCAGTATTTATCAAGGGCCAGCTGCCACTAGATTCACTGGTAGTGTCTAATGCGTATAAGCGGACTGAATCCCAAACATCAGGGAATGCTCCTCCACCAGATAAGGAGTCTAAGTTATTAGACGCTTCTGGCAAGCGCATAGCTACTCATGCTGCAAATGAATGGCGCGTTGCAAATACACATGGCCTTCTAGCCAGGTATGACTGGGCACACTGGGATGAAATGGAGCAATTGCTTTAATATCTCCCAGACGAGAATAACGCTAAAGCACAGGATTTAGTAAATGAGGGTAAGCTCATTTTAAATTCCTCCATAAGGTGTGCTCTAGATGCTGCTGATACTGCGGCTCGAGAGGTCAACACTTGCATTTTGTTTAGGAGAAATGCTTGGTTAAGGATCTCTGGTTTTAAACCTGAAGTCCAACAATCCATTCTTAACACACCATTTGATAAGAAACATATTTTTGGTCTTGAAGTAGATCAGGCATTGGAATAAATGAAAAAGGCAACTAAAGTGGCCAAGTCCATGGGAGCGCTCCAGTCTCCATCAAACATAGGCTCCTTTCGTCATTCCTTTTACAGAGGGGGGTCCAAAACCACATACTCAGACCAGAGTGCCTCACCTACAAAGGTAACAACCAGTCCTCTCCCTCAAGAGGCTTTCTTCTATGAGGTTATAGAGGGAACAGCTTTAAAGGAAGGAGTAAGGGCAACACATCCCATACCTCCCCTTCCCTTAATAAGCAGTGACTTGCCCATGCTCCCCTCCGACTATACCACACTTGTCAGGCTAAGACTTCAACACTTTCTCCCAATTTGGCAACCTATAACAGACAAATGGGTAATAGGAATTATCCAACATGGTTATTGTCTGGAGCTTACCAGCAATCCTCCACAACATTCCACCTCAACCTCACAAATTGACTCCGGAACACCTACAATTGCCCGACCATAAAGTGCAATCTCTCTTACTGAAAAGGAGCTGTAGAGCCGGTACCAACACAGTACCAGTGCTCCGGGGTCTACTCTGTATTTTCTCATTCTCAAAAAGGACGGTTCCCTGAGACCTGTTCTGAATCAGAGCGTTAAACCATTATATATTGTCAAAACGCTTTCACATGGTGACCCTTAAACAGGTAATTTCACTCCAACAGAAAACAGATTTTATGTCTACAATAGACTTAAAAGACGCATATTTTTATGTTCCAATTCATCCTGCTCATTGTAAATACCTCAGATTTGTGATAGCAGGCAAGCATTACCAGTTCAACGTACTTCCCTTCAAAGTGACCACAGCCCCCAGAGTATTTACCAAATGTCTGGCAATAGTCGCGGCTCATCTCAGAAGACCACCTATTCATGTCTTCCCTTATCAAGATGACTGGCTCATCAAAGCAGGCACTTACCAAAACTGTCTACAACTCACAATAGACCTACTTCATCAACTAGGCTTCACGGTCAATGCAAAGCAATCTCGCTTCCTTCCGTCACATATGTAGTCTTACCTAGGAGCCACGCTAGACACATTCAAAGCTATAGCCTCTCCCAATGTAGCCAGAATTCACAATATTCAGGCTATTGTACTACAATTTCAGTCCAACCAAGCCTTACCAGCCAGAGTGTTTATGCAACTCCTGGGAATGATGGCATCTTGCATCGCATTTGTACCCCATACAAGACTTCTCATGCGTCCACTGCAAGAGTCCTTAGCACGTCATTGGAATCAGTCGCAGGGTCAATTAACCAATCTAATGTTGGTAGACAGCTGTACCCATCGTTCTCTGCAGTGGTAGAACCTACAAAACGTATCATAAGGACGGCCTTTCATTGACCCTATTCCACAGAGTGTGCTCACTGCAGACACATCTGACAGGTTGGGGTGCTTATCTCCAAGATTACACAATACAAGGCCTGTGGAGCAACAAACACAAAAGCCTCAACATCAACTACCTAGAGATTCTAGCAGTTTTTTTTAGCACTCAGAGCTTTTCAAACTCACCTCATGGGCAAAACTGTCCTAGTCCGAAGAGTCTACATGACAATGTATTATGTGCAAAAACAGGAGGGGAAACACACTCTCCAACCTTCAAGACTCGCTCAAGCCATTTGGAATTGGGCAATCCATCACAGGATTTATCTTCTGGCAGAACACCTCCCAGGAGTAAATAATCAAATTGCTGACTTCAGCAGAAGGAGACAACAAATTCATGAGCGGGAACTTCATCCCCAGGTTCTCCATCCCTACTTTCAACAATGGGGATACCCACAAGTACCTGTTCGCCACAGCAGAAAACACAAAATGCCCAAGCTTTGGCTCCAGGTTCCCACACCCACTCTCAAAGGGCAATGCCCTATGGATGAACTGGTCAGGGATATTTGCTATGCTTTTCTGCCTCTCATGCTCATTCCGTGTCTGGTTCGGAAGCTCAGGCAAACATCCCTCACACTAATTCTAGTAGCTCCCACATGGGCCCATCAGCCGTGGTACACCACCCTGTTGGAGCTGTCACTAGTTCCACATCAAAAGCTACACCTCACCTCCAGCTTCCTCACACAGTACCATGGAGAAATCCGACATCCAAATCCCAAAGAACTAAACCTAGCGATCTGGCTCCTGAAATCATAGAGTTTGGTTATTTAAATTTGCCACCAGACTGTATGAATAGTCTAAAAGCAGCAAAAAGGCCTACCACCAGAGCTTGCTATGCAGCAAAGTGGACAAGATTTGTTGTATACTGCAATAACAATAAAATCAATCCTTTAGATGCTACTATACAAAACATTATATGTTACCTCTTACACTTACAGCAATCTGATCTACCTTATACATCTATTCGTTTGCACCTTGCAGCAGTAGCTGCGTATTTGCAGAACAGGCAAAGTCTGTCACTATTCAGAGTTCCAGTAATCAAAGCTTTCAAGGAAGGGCTGAAGGGAATAATACCATCAAGGATTCCTCCTTCCCCAGTTTGGAATCTCAACATTGTTCTCACAAGGCTCATGGGTCCACCTTTTGAAACAATTGCATAGGTGCCCCTTGCAATTTCTCTCATGGAAAGTTGCTTTCCTCATTGCAATAACATGACTGAGGAGAGTTGATGAGCTACAGGCAGTAACCTTAGAAGAACCCTTCTTTCAACTACACAAAGACAGGGTAGCTCTACACAGAAACCCTAAATTCCTTCCCAAAGTGATTTCTGCTTTTCATAGAAGCTAATCAGTTGAGTTACCAGTCTTTTTCCTCAACCTGATTCTGTAGCAGAATGCACTCGTCACACGCTTGACGTTAGAAGAGGTTTATTGTACTACATAGATAGAACAAAAGATTTTCACAAAACAACTGTTTGTTGCATTTGTTCCACCTCACAAAGGCAATTCCATCTCTAAATCTGGTATTGCAAGATGGATTGTTAAATGCATTCTAACATGCTACGCTAAAGCTAGAAACTTTATCCATACCCCCTAGAGCGAATACTGCAAAATAGGGGCTTCTGTGGATTTTTTAGGCAACATCCCTCTGGCTGACATATGTAAGGCAGCTACATGGTCTACACCGCACACATTTACTAAACACTATTGTGTACATTTGTTAGCATGACAACAAGCTAATGTAGGACAAGCAGTACTTAAAACACTATTTCAGACAACTGCAACATCTACAGAATAACCACCGCTTTGGAAGTATACACCGCTTTGGAAGTATACTGCTCTCTAGTCTATGCAAAGCATATGCATCTACAGCACACATGCCTCGAACGGATAATGTTACTTACCTAGTAAGCATCTGTTCTTGGCATGCATAGCTGAAGAATCACATGAGCCCACCCGCCTCCCCAGGTAACTGTAGTTGTTGCAGTTCCTCATTATACAAGTTATATGCATGGGTATATTTATACTACACTTACTCCATTCTCACCCTCTTGCGGGAAAACAATCTAACAACGGAGTCAATGACCATGCGCACTATCACCGAAAGGAGGAGTCACCTAACCTCGTGACTAGGAAAGAATTCTTTGAAGAAAAACAACTTGCAAACATCTGGACTCAACACTAGATGGCAGGAGTATGCATAGCATGTGAATCTACAGCTCTACATGCCAAGAACAGATGTTTACTTGGTAAGTAACATTATCCTTCCCCTAATGGGCAATATCTTTAGCACTCTTGGGGCCATATGTAGGTAAACTACATTTACCGATTCTAAAATACCGAATTTTACCGATTCGGTATTTTAGAATCGGTAAATGCAATGTAGGTAAAAATTTGGTAAGTATTACTGAATCTGTTCGATTCGGTATTTACCGAATCGGTAATTCCCATTTATTCCTATGGGCCTGGAGACCCATAGGAACGAAGGGTAAAAAGGGGAACTCATTGAAGGGTGGCAGGGTGTCACTTTGACACCCTGTTGCACCCCTCAATAGTGCATGGGTGCTCTTAGGGCATGTATGTGTGCCACATGTCACTGTTTTAAATTGCAAAACATTGCTTCTTTTAGGGTTTTCGATATTTACCACCAACTTATAGTTGGTGGTAAATAACGAATCCTAAATGGGAAAAGCACTCATTTGAGTGTGCCCTACATTACAGATTTGGTAATTTACCAAATCGGTAATTTACCGATTCCTTAAGTTACCGATTCGGTAAAATACAGAATGCTACAATCATGCCACCTACATCTGAAAAGCCTAATACCGGTCAGTAACAGCCGAAATTCGGTAATTTCGGCCATTACCGAACGGTATTAGGCTACCTACATCTGGCCCTAAGTCCCTAGTAAATGGTAACCCTGGTACTTAGGGCCTGAGGTACTTAGGAGAGTCCCGAAGTACTGCAGCACGAATTGTGCCACCTTAAGGGACCCTCTCACCAAACACATGCAAGTCTGCCATTGCAGGCTGCATGTCTTGGTGCAGACAAAAGTGTTCACACAACGTGACACATCCCTGTGTGCTATACCCCCTAACACGGAATGTAGTATTTGAAAGTCACCGCTGTAGCAGACCATTCCACCCTAGGGCAGGGTGCCTTATACTACATGTAAGGACTTCCCTGCACGAGTGCATGAGTAGATGTGCCCCTGTGCTGGTCAGTTCTATTGCTATCAGTGCAAGAGAACAGGGAAGCCATTTTAAAACGTGCTGAAAATGAGTTCCTCATCTATATGATGCCTTCATTGAAAATACGGATGTTTGGTATTAAACATCTCGTATTATTAAACTCACACTGATACTAGTGTTGGATTTATTATTGCCCGGAAACCTACCAGACATTGGTGTGTTGACTTGATGGATTCTTCCAGCCTGCCACCAGAGACAAGTTTCTGACCCCCAAGGGTGAGGGAATTTGCTCTCAGGATGTCAGAAACAAAGCCTGCTTGGGAAGAGGGTGTTCACACACCCTCCCATAGGATGGCCTGCTGATTTGCTTTCCAGAGCAAACAAGCTTCTAAGAAGTTGCCGCCTTTGAAATGCGGATGTGGCTCACCACACAAGACTTCCTATGTCCAAAGCGCTTTGGCACCTGGACAGGTGGGAAAATTAGATAGTCAGGTAGGCATGCAAACCCCTAAACCAGTACCAACCCTATGGGAGCCTAACTTGAAGTGTACACGACTATTCAGAGGTGGCAATTTTTGTGATGGCAAACTTAGTAACTCTGCCACAAGGTTATGCCTACTTTCCACAGGAAGTGGCAATATAGGGTGCGTAGCCCATTGACTACTACCCTAATGCCCCAAAAATCAGTATTTAGGGACGCTACTGGCTCCAGAAAATCATATCCTGATGACCTGAAAGAAAAAGACTGACATGAAGATGCGCACAGAGCAAGAACACAAGACTCCGCAACTAACTTGGCACCAACCCTTCTGGCCTGCCTGTTGACTTCGACAAATGCACAACTTGTCCTGCAGCTGCTGTGTCTCCAAAGCCTGGGAGACGTGCCAGCACGTCACCCGGGAGCCAAGAACTCCTGTTAAGCATCCCGCAGGCACCCACAGACACCTGAGATGACTCCAAGACAGCAGAAACACGGTGCCTAAGGATACCATTGCACCTGTCACTCCTAGCCCGATTTGAAGTAGGCCAGTTCTTGAGCTACTTATCCATTCAACTTACCTTTGATTTACTCTATTTACGCGCTTAGACGCTACGGGTGTGCTCAGTGTTTGTCCTTACACGGAGTAAGGCCCTTCATTTTCATAAGAATTGGTTTAGACACTGTAGAGGTACAGGGCTCATGCTCCTGTGCCCTCACACTGGAATAGTGCACTCAGCTAGAGGTGTGGCTGACCTATCCCATGACTGTGGAGGTTCAACGCTGATCGGAGCGTCGTCCTACCCGCTGGATTAACTCCATACCTAACGATCTCCCCTATCTGCACCAATTTCCTTGGTCACGCAGAGGCTCCAGAGTCACATGCTTCCTGTGCCTTCTACGCCGATCCTCTATCATGGCGCTCCAGCCCAGAGGTCTGAAGCCTTGACCCTGTGGCATTTGTTCTTTCTCCCAAGGACTTCCTGAATCCGTCGGAGCCTCCTCACAATTCGCCACCCCCCACCTACAGCCGTCTAGTCTGGATTGATTCCCCTTGCCAGACTGTTGACACAGGACCGTGTGCTTTTCAGCCACCGGCTCACCCTCATGCAGACATTGTTCGCTGTGCCACTTCTGGACCACTCCCTCCCTCAACCATGCTCGTTCCACCCAGCCAGACCCTCAGCACTGCCTATTCGGCAACCCGGTCCTGAAGATGATCCTGAATCTCTAGGATCGAAACGTCGTCGACTCCTCAGGACCACAAAGTCCTCTGTACATATTTCACAATTTTGTCAACTTGCGCCTTTTGCTGATTTCACATTTTGACTTGTGTCGCCACTTTTATGTGTCACGAGCACAATTGTGCACTAAGTCAAATTCGGGCTGCCTTTGCATTCTATGCCTACAGTGTTACAACTGTACCATTTTTAATTGTTACTTTAATTATATGATGCCATGTGCACATTTCAAAAACGTATCATGAGCCTCCCTTTTTCCTTCTTTGTAATGTATTGCACATACTTGTTTAATTTACTTCCTTAATGATACCAGTTGAGATATTGTTGCTTCTTTTTGTGACCTATGCCAGGGCAGGGGGTTGTAGGCATGGCGCACAGTGTTGTGTGCCATGTCAACTATTCACTTTGTTCTGCACCAAAACATGCAGCCTGCAATGGCAGTGTGTGAAGTTACAGGGCCTCTAAGGGCGGCACAAAAAGTGCTGATGCCTTTAGAGGCCTTCTGTGGCCACAGTGCCCTTGGTACCTATGGTACCATTTACAAGGGACTGACATGTGGCCAAAGAGTTCCAATTGGGTTTTGTCTTAATACAGTTTTAAACACCTTAACTGCGGCGGCAATTCTGCCGCGGTGCGGGGCGTTCCATGGAGTTGGCAGGCCACATCTGCCAACGGACGTGTGCAGCACTACCGAGGTAGTGCTTGCGACGGCCGTTGGCCGACCGGCGCACTTAAAGGTTTAAGGAAAGAACATAGGCTCTGGGTAGCGGTTTGGTAGGAACACAGGGCACACTTAGTAAAAGTATATCAGCGGTTTGGCAAAAAATGGGGGTAACCCCAGGGGGTGGTGACACTCTGGGCACTGGGCCCTCCCCTCCTGTATGGATCACCCTGCTCCCCCTTTGTCGGGGGTTGGGGGATCTCCTGGCCTTCTTCTTGGTCGGCCTCTGCCCGCTTCACACCCTTCCTAGATAAATGCAGCTAATAAGTACCACGGAAATGTTTGTGCTTTTTATTTATTTTTTGGGTTGATTTTGTTGGCTCTTGTTCCTTCTTGCAAAAGTGCCTGGTGAGACATGGGGTCGATATTCAACATATGTCAGCCATTAATAGGGATAAGTTCACCTGAATCTTGTAAAGGTATCACTGAGAACTTGTGGGGAAAATGTGTTATATCTGTATCTATCTAATGATTTTGGCTTGTGAGAAGACTATGTTGAGCCTCGAAAGTTGTATAATTGTCTGTTCTGTGCTTTTTGGGAAAATGCAATAAAAAGAATTTGAGAAAAAAAAGGGCACATCTGAAAGAGACACATTAGTGATAGATTCCTTACCTTAGAATATACCCACGCGACAGACTGGATCCGGAAAGTTTTCGCTAGCAGTACCTCTGCGCATCAGTAGGTGGCGTTGTGCGGCTCTCCCTCCGTCACTGGCATCGTAAGTGCCGAGATAACGTCATAGAGACTATTTAGGCGACACCCATGCGCGCTAACGTCAGTTATTTCTTTTTCTGCGCCAGTAAGCGCAGATCTGGTTAGAGCACGTACCTTAGTCACTTTTTGACTACCTTTTTTAGGACTTTTGTGGTTCTTCTCTGGTGCACATAGAGATGCCTGGTTTTAAGTCCTGCGGGGCCTGCCGTCGTAATATGTAGGTGGCGGACCCCCAGGACGTCTGTCTCTACTGCCTGGAGCGCGACCACGACCACAACTCCTGTTCCTGTTTGGACTGTCAGGCAATGGCCCCGAAGGCCTTGAGGGAGCGGCGCCAGAAGTTGCTTGAGGTTCGGCGCTCGTCCCGGCGCTGTTCCCGGTCCAGGGGCCATTCTAGAGAATGCTCGCAGGGCCTCCATCATCGCTCCTTGGGCTCCAAGTCTTCACCCTCGGATTCGGGTAAGAGACAACACAAAAAGAAGTTGAAGAAGCGTTGCCGCTCTCCGACGTCCCCCTGTTGGTCCCCTGATGCGGACGAGGGTCCTGCGGCCTGCCTGCCTTACCTGGGTCCGTCGGTGACTCCCGTACAGGTGCAAGAGTTTCTTGCTGCCATGCACCGCCCCGTGTCAGGATCCTGTCGGGCCGTCTGCTTCGCTGGCTGCTCCGACGCTGCCGCCAGATACGGCCCCGGCGCTTCTGCCGGCTATGGCCCCGGTGCTGCAGGATTCTGCACTGCTGGCTCCGGCCATGGCACCACAAGGTCCCACGCTGCCGGCCCCAGCGCCACACTCGGTGCCGCCTCCAGCGCCACAGTGGATGCCGTTGGTTCCGCCTCTGCCCCGGTTCCCAGACGGTATTGTCCCCACCTGGGATCCAAATTGGGACACGGTGCTGGTTCAGGGCCAGCCGGCGCCGTTCCTGGTGCAGTTTCCGACACCGTTTGTTCCTTCCCCGGTCCCTGCTCTGCCGCCACGGTCTGCGCCACATACATCGGAGCCACTGCTGCCATTTAATGACACCCTCACTGACATCTTGTTGGGCACTTGGTCCTGGCCGGCCACAGGGGCCTCTGTGCATAAGAACTTCGCCAGGCGTCATCGCCCAGCGCCAGTTGACCCTGCCTTTTTCACCACTCATCCAACGCCCAAGAGTCTGGTCATTCAAGCTTCGACATACCAAAGTGCCTTTCCCACGGCTCCGCCGGATAAGAACTCTAAGAGGCTGGAGAAGTTCGGCAAGCAGTTGTTCTCCTCGGCCAGCTTGGGGCTGCGGTCGGTGAACACCGCATGTCTGTTGGGCTGCTATTCCCCCGGGGTGTGAGATACCGTTGCTCAGGTGTTATCTCAGTGTCCTGAAAAGGTCCAGGCTGTGCTGTCCCACGCTGTGGCCAAGAGTAAGGACGCGGCTAAATTCGCCATTCATTGTGGCTTAGACACCGCGGACTCACTCGATAGGGCAATTTGAGGGGGGAGGGAGTTCCAAGTCTTGGGCGCCAGGTAGGAGAAGGATCTTCCTCCGACGGTGGATTTGCGGATTCGTGGGACGGAGATGAGGGCGAGGCTGGCGGATCGGAGCTGGCCGGTGGGTGTGTAGAATGTGAGGCGGCTGTTGAGGTACTTCGGTCCCGTGTCGTGGAGAGCCTTGTGTGCGTGGGTGAGGAGTCTGAACGTGATCCTCTTGTTGACGGGGAGCCAGTGCAGGTCTTTCAGATGGACAGAGATGTGGCTGTGACGAGGGATGTCCAGGATGAGTCGTGCAGACGCGTTCTGTATGCGCTGGAGTCTTTTCTGGAGTTTGGCTGTGGTTCCAGCGTAGAGGGTGTTCCCATAGTTCAGTCGGCTGGTGACGAGGGCCTGGGAGACCGTCTTCCTGGTTTCGGTGGGGATCCATCGGAAGATCTTTCGGACCATGCGCAGGGTGTTGAAGCAGGATGACGAGACGACATTGACTTGCTTGGTCATCGTGAGGGAGGAGTCCAGGATGAAGCCCAGGTTACGTGTGCGGTCCGTTGGTTTGGGTGCGGTGCCCAGGGCAGGGGGGCACCAGGAGTCGTCCCAGGCGGAGGGAGATGGTCTGAGGATGAGGACTTCCGTCTTGTCTGAGTTCAGTTTCAGATGGCTGATCTTCATCCATTCTGCGACGTCTTTCATTCCTTCCTTCCTGGAGGTTGGCTTTGGTGGTGGCAGGGTCGTTGGTGAGGGAGAGGATCAGCTGGGTGTCGTCGGCAAAGGAGATGATGTTGAGGTTGTGATGGCGTGGGATGGCAGCGAGAGGGCTCATGTAGACATTGAAGAGGGTGGGGCTGAGTGAGGATCGTTGTGGAACGCCGCAGATGACTTCGGTGGCCGCGGAGTGGAACGGGGGAGACGGACTCTCTGGGTTCTTCTGGTGAGGAACGAGATGATCCACTCCAGGGCCGCTCCTTGGATTCCGGTGTTGCTGAGGTGCGGTATCAGGGTGCGGTGGCATACGGTGTCGAATGCTGCTGAAAGGTCCAGGAGGATGAGGGCAGCAGTTTCCTCGTTGTCGAGCATGGACCTGATGTCGTCAGTGGCTGCGATGAGGGCGGTCTCGGTGCTGTGGTTTCCTCGAAAACCGGACTGAGAGGGGTCGAGGGATCCGTTGGTCTCGAGGAAAGCGGAGAGTTGTCTGTTGACGGTCTTCTCGATGATTTTGTCTGGAAAGGGGAGGAGCGAGATGGGGCAGAAGTTTTTCAGGTCCGTGGGGTCCGCGGTGGGTTTCTTCAGGAGGTCACTCAGCTCGGCATGTTTCCAGCTCTCCGGGAAGGTGGCGGATGCGAAGGAGCTGTTGATGATGTTCCGGAGTTGGGGTGCGATGATGGAGTCGGCTTTGTTGAAGATGGGTGGAGTCCCGGCTCCATATCAACCTTTTGGAGCTTCGGGCAATCCAGCTTGCACTGAAAGCATTCCTGCCCTCTGTCCGGGGAAGTGCAGTGCAGGTGTTCAAGGACAACACCACTGCCATGTTATATTGCAACAAACAAGGTGGGGTGTTGTAGTGGACCCTATGTCAGGAGGTTCTGCGCCTCTGGACATGGTTGGAACATGTTCAACACCTGGCACGTTCTCTGAATGCCAGGGCGGACAAACTCAGCCGCCGGTCTTTGATGGATTATGAATGGCGTCTGAACTCGGACATGGCACAATGTCTCTTTCTGCAGTGGGGAGAGCCTTGGTTAGTTCTATTTGCCACCGAAGAGAACGCGCAATGTCATCAGTTCTGCGTGTTGGAATTTCCAGGGTGGCACTCGCTCGGTGACGCTTTTCGGCACGAGTGGAGTTGCGGTCTGTTGTAAGCCTTTCCGCCTAAACCACTTCACCCCAGAGTGCTGAAGAAGATTCAGGCCAAGTCATTCTTGTGGCTCTGGATTGGGCACAAAGATACTGGTATCCCGAGCTTCTTAGCATGGCGATCGATCCCCCGATCCGACTGCCTCTTCGGGAGCATCTTCGGTCGCAGCAGCAGGGGACGGTCCTCCACCCGAACCTGTCCAGCCTCCACCTCCAAGTGTGGAGATTGAGCGGCGACAGTTGACAGCCTTCAATCTTCCTCCCGAAGTCTGTGATGTCATCCTGGCAGCCAGGCGTCCCTCCACTGAAACGGTATACGCCTGCAGGTGGAACAAGTTTGTGGCATGGTGCACAGAAAGTCTGTGGATCCCCTTTCTGCCCCTCATTCTGAAGTTCTTCTGTTCCTTCTTTGGCCCAGCAGGGCTCTGCTCTGGGCACTATCAAAGGTTATCTTTCGGCCATCTCTGCCTTTCTACAGCTTCCAGATCAGTCTTCTCTTTTTAAGTCCCCGGCTGTTAACCATTTTCTGTAAGGCATTACGCACACATTTCCTCTAGTGCTGTTCATCAGTGGGACTTAAACCTTGTCTTAACATATCTGATGTGTGCTCCCTTCAAGCACCTTCATAACTGTCCTTTGCATCTTCTTACTCCCAAGACGGCTTTCCTGGTAGCTATCACCTCTGCCAGATGAGTGAGTGAGCTCCAGGCTCTTTCTTCTTTGTTGAAGGCAGTCAGTCCTCCAAGGGGTTCTATATGTTGCTAGCTGCAGGAAAAGGCAATTTTTGGTGCAGGATCTCTGGAAACTGGAGACAGCCCGGTTGGGCTGGGGCCAAGTTAGTTCTTATCTGCGGTCTCCTCTGCTGGGCCTCTTCTTTCGTCCTTCTTCTTGGTAGATTGCAGGCATCTGTCATCTAGGTTCAGAGCTGCCCCTTAAATACTATATTTAGGGGGCGTTTTAGGGGTCTCGAGGTCAGTAGCCAATGGGCTACTGACCTTAGGGTGATTTCACCCTTGGTGTGTTTAACCCACGTGGGGGAGTGGGCACAATCTCTAACCCTGATTGGAGAGTACCTGCCATCTGCAAGATGGTGGGCACTGAAGAGTGGGCTTCACCTCGTCTCCCCCACCTGCGGGGTGAGGTTGGCAGAGGTGGGTATACCTTCTGGGTTGTTCTAATTTTACCTGCCGAAAAAGAGGAGAGACAGGAAGTGGGCCTGCTCCAGATAGCAGGAGAGGCTGGAGGTTGCGTTACAAAGGCGGCAAGGCCTTTGAAGCTCCCAAGTCTTCATTTCTGGGCCCAGGGAGCGAGAAACCGGTCTTGTAGTGGCAGGCTGGTGTTTACCAGTCAGGGAATCTACCAATGGCTGGTCGTTTTTGGGGGAGCATCTCTAAGATGCCCTAAGTGCATGGTATAATAAATCCCACTCTGGCATCAGTTTGAGTTTTTTTATGCTGAGAAGTTTGCTATCAAACTTCCCAGAATTCGGAGGGGGGGTCGCCCTAGTCGATCCTTGGCGCAGAAATTGTCGGTGCTGCATAGTCAAGAGTGTATTAGGGAACTCTTAGATGAGGAGGGGGTGGCACACTACTTGACTCCCGAAATTAGTGATATAGTTTTGAGGTTTTACACCGCACTTTATGTGGCCAATGATGCCCCACCGATCGCAGAGATAGATTCCTATCTGGAAGACGGTGCATATGGGTGGCTTTCTTTCAAATGCACACAGGAAATACTTAATGCAACCTTTTGATGTAAAAGACATCAAACTGGCTAATATGTCATTGCCTACCTGTAAGGCGGCTGGTATGGATGGGCTTCCGAGCGAATTTTATAAAACCTATGTGGAAGATCTAGCTGATAGGTTACTGGCTGTGTTAGCGGAGGCTTATGAAGAGGGGAAACTCCCGCCTACCCTTAAAGAGGCTTTGCTGGTAACCTCGTTAAAACCGGATAAACCCGCTAATTGTTGTGAATCCTATAGACCTCTCTCAATCATCAATATAGACGCCAAAGTCCTGGCAATGATTATCGTCAATAGGCTGCAACCGTTGATCCCTCTGTTAGTCTTGCCTGATCAGTCAGGTTTTGTATCTGCGCGCTCTACTACACACAACCTGCGCACTGTGTTCTCCACGCTACACTGTTTCGACCCAGATTTTCAGCCGGTGTCTGTGCTACCTGCTGCAGCAAAAGCCTTTGATTACCTCCACTGGGATTTCATGTTCACAGGTTTAACTAGAACGGATCTACCCCCGTTCTTTCTTCAATGTGCGGGTCAACGGTTGGGTGTCTGCAGTTTTCTCCATCGGGAGGGGCACGTGGCAGGGATGCCCCCTGTCGCCAATGCTTTTAGGTGGAAGAGGTGTGGCGCCGCGGCCAGGGCGACTGACTCCGGAATCTGGGGATCACGGTTCGATCCCCGGCTCCGGCAGCAGATTAGCCCAGCACCATGTGACTCTGGGCAATAGCTTGCTTAATCTTCCCGATGGCCCCCAGCGCCTAGAGACCCTTACGGGTGATTGTGCGCTTTACAAATGTGGATTATTATTATTATTATCGTCTGGCGTTAGCAGCGCGCATGCCCTGCTCTTGCCATCACAAAGGGCCTTTTGGAATCGATACGATTCCAGCGTGCATGCAGAGGGACAGATGTGCACGCGGAGACTGGATGCTTTACTCGCGGTGTGACACTCTGGGGACTTTTGTTTTGCCACCAGTAAAGCATCCAGTCCCTGTGTGCACATCGATGAAGCTGTTATAAACATCATGCATTGTGAGCGCGAGCCACCTGGGTCGCGCTTGTTTGTCTTGGAGTCGGCTACCAGTCCCTGAGTGCCTCTTAAAGTTGACTTTCAGGACAGTTGATTCTTTTCTATGCTTTTAAAACAGTCAACACAGTCTCTAACATCTCCCATTTTCACTTTATATGTCTATTTATTTTTGCATTTTATATAGCACCAGCTAGGCCCGAAGGTATCAGAGCGCTTCATTGAACCACTCTCTATATACAAATATGTTATTGTGCAGTCCACGCAACTCCTCCTTACCCCCGCCCCCTCCCAAACACACACGCCTTGCATAACAGTGGTTACTATGCCATGATGCCGATGCAGAATTGGGGGTGCCTTGTTCCTTGCAGTCCTATGTCGCAGAGAAATTTTAGACTGCGCCCGGTTTTGAAAAAGCGCACGTTATCATATTGTGACAAAGTATGTCCAGATAAGTTCACTTTTCGAGGGATAGTTTTGATCCCATACATAGTTTGAAGTTATGCCCCAATCCTCACTGAGTGAGCTACTGCAAAAGGTATCTCCTTCAGTTCTATTTTTTCTTGGCTGCGGCAGGTGGAGGGCGGGGGCTCGTTTGGAGAAAGGGAAAGGAGAGAAACATCTTGTAAAAGGCTTGTCTCTTCAAAGTAAACCAGGGATGTCAGTCAGCGGCAGCCTGCAGGTGCTGACAGGGGCTGTGTTAGAAACAAGGCCTCGCTCGCCTCCCAGGGAGCACCCAGCACAGCCACCTTCCTTGCTGCACCAATGAAGGCCTCTCCAGCGCACGCCCTTGTCCTCCCTCACTCCACCTGAGTCTCTCTAGTGCTCCCTCTGCCTGTCCATCTTGATTTATTTATTTATTTATTTATACACAGTTTTCTATAGCGCGAACTAGACCCATGGGTATCAGAGCGCTTTACATCACATGGCATAGGATAAAAACAGCAATGTATATAACAAGCAATGAGGTTGAGAACCATAGTTGGTAATATTTCCAGCCTAGTCTGTAGGTAGATAATATCAAGAAAAGACCGCTACAAAATTACAAGACACGAATAGTATTGTTCTGAGGTAGTAGCTGATTGTTTTCTGTTCTCTCCTGGATTGTCTTTTGACTTCCGCCAGTTTTCATATTTCCCATTTTGATATCTAAAGACCCTCACAGAAAGCGAATTGCCTACCTATGGGAGGAATTTGCTCATGAGGAAGGTCCTAGCTTCCTTCTTAAATGATGCAGTGTTCAAAATGTTTCTGATGTTCGCAGGCAGAGAATTCCAGAATCTAGGGGCTGCGCCTGAGAACGCTCTCTCATAAGTTTTTTTTCTTCCTGAAGATAGGTGGTCTCAGCAGAAGCAAATTGGCACTCCGGGCAGGTCTGTTTCCTCCTGAAATTTCTATTTTCTGGGCAAGATATCTGGGTGTGTTGTGATGAATCGCTTTATGGGCGATACATGCCATTTTTAGTTGTATTCTAGCTTCAAAGGGTAGCCAGTTTAGCGCTTTCAGGTGAGGGGAGATGTGGTCAAATTTCCTCGTTCCTGTGATAAGTCTTGCCGCTACATTCAGGCATGCTTTTAGGGGGGCTATGGAAAGTTTTGGAAGGCATGCTAGTGTTGTGCATCCATATTCAATTCTTGAGATAACCAGTGATTGCACAGCTAGTTTTCTCTTAACACCCTTCTTACACAGTCATTCTCTCAAGTCTCCTCATTCTCACTCTCAATCCCTGCACCTACGCCTCTCTGGCTCACTTCTGCCCCCCTATTTTTTCTCAATCCCTTACTTTTCCTGCTCCTCCGGAGTTCTTCCTCTGTATATCTTGCTTTCAATGTACCCTCTTCCTTCCCTAACACTCGCCCTCATCCCCTTTCTCTCTGCATCTCACGAGCCCTCATCAGACCTTTACAAGTCTGATGGCGAGTGAGGTGCGAAGGCGGACTTTTCCACCCTTTTCTGTTTGTGGCATTTTCCTAAGAAGGATGTAAATATATATACTTTTGCATCTTGTATTTTCTTTAAAGAAGTCTCCGTATTCCTGGCAGAATGTTGGGAAATAAGTGCTCCGAATGCCTTTGAGTGAGGATGGGTAGTACAAAAGTCTCGCGGCCTTTGGCTCTCCCATGTCAATAGATCTTGTCCTTTTTCAGTTTCTGTTTTCATCTTTACTGGCCAGTTTCTCATTTCCACCCTAAGGCCACATTTGGTGAGCATTTGCCCGATCAAACGTAAGTCTCCTGTCCGTGGGTTAGGATGATTCTACTTGTTGTATTATCTCACTTAATGACTTTCTTCACGGGCCTATGATAGGTTATATGATATCTTACTGTTATGCTTTCCCAGAATGTGATGTTTATAGCTGGTTGTGTTGGGAAATACTGGCTCTGTGGCCTGGGATTCTGGTGAATATACTACCAGAGCTCTATAAATAGTGTTACCGCTAAATTGACACATGCTAGTTGTATCTTGATAGCATGCAATGCATTTCTGTATTATAATTGCTAAACATTGGGTTAAATTATTCTGACCCCGGATAAGCACAGTCTGATGTGTTCAACTTGAGCGCCATCCAGGACTGCTGTTAAGTTTACTGCTACTGTTGTCTAACTCCTCTGATTTTTTTGTATAGTTGCAATTAAAAACAGAGCCTAGCGTTGAACACTACTGCTAGTGCTTGTATGGTATTGTAAATTAACATTTAGACCTCGTGTGTCTCTAACATTTTTAAAACAATCAACAAAAAGGGACCAGTTGATTAAAGGGTAAGTTTAAATAAAAAAAATGCTGTAATTACTTCTTGATATTTTCATATTTTTAATTTTGATAAGCTATGACTTGACAGTTATCTCGTCGCCGAATACACTTCTAAGCAGATGTACAGTAAGTGAGTAAAAAGATGTAAATGATAAAAAGTAGCAATAACAATACGATACGTCGGCGACCTTCCTGTTGACTTCCTGTTGCACAATATTATAATTCAAGTAACTTCGAGGTGACGGTTCGAACTGTTGTTTGCTCTAGCATCTGATATGCTTAGTCAGGAAAGTAATCAATTTAATGACAAGTCTGAAGAGTAAACCAATAGCATATTGCTCACTTGATGGTTAATACATTTTTTGCCTCTATGAATGACAGTCTCAAGAATTTTCTTCATAAATCTTGAAGTTTTGGACAAATTCATATGTTCTCTAGTGATTCACATTTTTAGTAGCACAATCTGCATGATTTTAAGATGCATTTTCAAATTTTCTGTGACCCTTCAATGTAGTATATAATTGGAATGTATAATAGACAAAACCTTAAATATTTAACTTTTTTCCTGTGCCTCCAGATTCGAATCTATAGATGAAAGTTTTGATAAAATGATATGAGTCTAATAAAGTTGTTAGATCCCTTGTCCTAGTTGGGTCTCTAGGGTTTTTCTTATAGAACCTTTACACTAAAGTCTTCTCATCCGGGTCAGTAGGTCCATCGGTGGCAAGGTACGACCCTGTATCAGTTTTGCTATGGTGGGTAGATTAAAGTTGATGTTGGTCTTGTGGTTTGTTCTTAGTTCATCATAAGTTAACCTCTTCAGGGTGTCTTGCCCGCCTTGGTGCAATCACATTAGTAGTTTATCATTGATGAGATATGGAGCATTGTTACTGGTGTTATTTTAAGCTCCAGGGGAGGTTTAGCATGTGGTGGTGAGGCTCCTAAGTTGAACAGTGCTCTGACATTTTGAATGTAGTTTGAATTGAGCTCTTGTGCACGGTTGTCTCTGAGGACCAATGATGCATATAGAAGAACTAGAAGGAGTTTAGCATTCAATGATGTAATTGCCAGACTCATTGCTCTACCACTGTAGACTTGCGCAAACCTTTTGAATGATTGTTTGCTTTTGCTTTAAGAGGTGATAATACCCCGGAAAGTTTGGCATCTATAGTAATTCTCAGATATGTATTCACTTCATCTATAGGTTGCTGTCCTAACTTCAGTGTGTAGTTTTTTTCTTTCTTCCCCCCAAAGAACAGTATTGCTGTCTTTGTTATATTAGCCGTTAGAACCTTTGCTACATTAAATTCATTAAGTTCTTTTTGTAACCCGGAAGAGGTATGCGAGAAAATGTCCAAGTCACGTGCATAGGCCAGGTGACTTGTAATTTGGTTTCCTAGTTTGGTAACAAGGCAGTCTGAGTTATGTATATATTCTGGCTGGTATAAAAAATATAGGGAAAAGAGAAGAGGTGCCAGCAAGCAACCTTGTTTAACTCCAATTTTGATGAGCAGCCTCAAGGGAAGTTCATTTTTGTTAAATCGTTCGATTCCTGCCCAGGTCTATTAGTACATAGCTATTATAAGTCTTGCTTGAAAGCTTCCCCCAAAGCTGATTGTGGTTTCCTTTTCAAATGCCGTGCTGTAATCAATCTAGCATACATAAAGCGTATTGTTCTTTTGCAGCTCTTTATTGGCCAGCACAGATAAAGGTATGCTGTTGTAGTAGAATATGCTGGGCGAAATCCAGTTTAGTTTACAGATAAGAGGTTGTTGTCTTCACCTAATTGTTTGGAATGTTCAATATGTATATGGCAAGTAATTAGTAATGTGTTTTTTATATATGTTATCGGCTTTTTGAAAACATAATACAGCAACACAGATTGCATTACTGTAAAATATGGAGCAAGGTGTTTCCATGGACCATCACAATTCAGGTATATCTTTATTTATTTATTTGCAGGTTTGTACAGCGCTAGATTCGACTCCCGGAGGAGTATCTCCGCGCCTTTAGGCATCTACAGCATATGTTTGGGGAAGAACCAGTTTGGCAGCCGTTCTAGTGTTGGAATAGGAAGGTCTTAAGTTGTTTTCTAAATGGAAGATGTTCTACACATAGCCTGAGAGATTTTGGGAGACTATTCCATAGGGAGGGTCCTGCCACTGATAACGCTTTGGTTCCATGTCTGGCTTTTTTTGCTCTAGGTACACTGAGGAGGCCTTGCTCGCTCGACCAAAGTGACCGAACAGGTACATAGGGAACAAACTTTTTAGTCAGGTATGCTGGACCCAGCCCGTTGAGGCTTTTGTGTATTGTGCAACATACTTTGAACTTGGCCCTCTGTTTGACTGATAACCAGTGCAACTTTGTCAGCAGTGGTTTGGAGGGCGTACGAGGGGGGCGTTCAGAACCAGACGAGCTGCCGTGTTCTGAACCACCTGGAGTCTTGTCATGACTCCCTCGTTAGCAGACAGGAGCAGGCCATTACAATAGTCTATTCGACTCAGGACCAGTGCCTGTACCAACGTTCTTCTAGTTGCATCCGGTAGTAAGGGGAAGATTTTTCGTAACAGGCCAATAACATGAAAGCAGGCTCCCACCACCTGGTTGCCATGCTGTTTGAGTGTAAGTTCTTGATCTAATCGGACTCCCAGATTTTTAACTATTTGTTTGGGCTCGGGTACTGGGCCCAGATCTTGTGGCCACCAGTCCGGAGTCCAGAGGAGTTTAGCTTTACCAAACAGCATGACTTCTGTCTTTCCGACGTTGCATTGCAAGTAGTTGGACGACATCCAGTATGCCACTGCTTTCATACCCTGGGAAAAGAAGTTCCTAACCTCGGTGGTAAGGGACTTGAAGGGAAAGAGGAGTTGAGTGTCATCCGCGTAGGATACCGGGATGAATCCATAAGTTCTCATGATGTTAGCCAGGGGTGCCACATAGATGTTAAAGAGCGTAGGGCTCAAACATGAGCCCTGTGGCACCCCTTTGGAAATTTCAACCTCCTCTGACCGGTAAGCACCCATTGTCACTCGCTGAGTGCGGTTTGTTAGGAAACTCCTCAACCATGCCAGTGCCTCGTGCTTCAGGCCGATGTTAGCTAGCCTGGCAATCAAGATGGAATGTGACACGGTGTCGAATGCCGCAGACAGATCCAGCAGTACCAGGATAACGGAGTGGCCTTTATCCTGGTACATATGTAGATCGTCTGCGACTGACATCAGGGTAGTCTCGGTACTGTGTTTTGGCCTGAAACCAGATTGTGAATAGTCTAGCCCTCCTGCAAATTCGATGTAAATAGACAGGTGTCTATTAACATTATCTTTCTTCTTCTTATCATTAGATACAGCTTCAACCCCAAAGCAAACAAGCATTTGCAATGCAATAGGTCTCGCATTTACGCGACTTTAAGCTATTGGCATTGTAAATGACTATGCCTTTTATTTATGTTATAAAAGAAAACCAAAATGAAAGGCATTATCATTTGCAATTTCAATAGCTCAAACTTGTGTAAATTCAAGACCTGTTGCATTGCTAGAGCCTCTGGCCTGTAAACTCAGACAGGGGCATGCAGCTGCGGCATTAAGATTTCGGCAGTGACCACTTGTGGTCTCCTTATATGCCGATGATATGTTTTTATATGTCCAGGACCCTGCTACTTTTTTACCACAATTGCTACGGGAATATGTAAAATTTGAGCGATATTCAGGCCTTGGTATTAACTGGTCAAAGTTGGTGGTGTTTCCGCTGACGGCTGGTACTAAGGAGATGTAACTGGAGTTCCCGCTGACGTGGACTCACGATCCTGCACAATACCTTGGGGTGTGGCTGCACAGGGATCCAGATAGGGTGATATCCGAGAACAATGGTCGGGCTATCATGCGAATTACTTAACAGGCAGAGCGGTGGGTGCGCCTGCCCCTCTCCCTTACAGATCGAATTGCAGTTGTAAAAATGACCTTCTTACCCAAGCTGCTTTATTTTTTAGTTAACATTCCAATTAAATTGTATATTGCGCTATTTCAGATGCTCCAATCTGCAATCCTTTCATTTGTACGGGGTGGGAAGAAGCCTCGGTTTAGCTGGGATGTTTTATTGCAGCCATTTGACTGGGGTGGGTTTGAGGCTCCTGACTTCCGACTATATTATTTGTGCACGCAAGCACAGTTTGTGCACTATTGGCATTTTCCGCCACGGTTTCAACTTCATCTTGTTATTGACTCCAACGCTGTTCTTCCATTGCCTCTGCAGGCAGCGAACCTTTCTGGGAGTTCGGGAGGCCCTAGGACTGAAATTAACCCAGTGTTGTGCACTGCATGGGCTTGGAAGAAGCTTGCAAAAAGGGCGCAGCTCTCATATTTGTATGCCCCGCTGTTGCCACTGGCCTCACACCCTGACATTTGTGCTGCAAGGGAGAAGCCTGCCTTGTGGAACTAGCAGCTGTAGGTATATCCCGGATGGGGATCTGTATAAACAAGGTCGGTTTAGGTCATTGCAAAATGTACAGGGGACTACAGCTTGTGGATTCATGGTAAGTTTCACCTATGTCAGAGTCCGGCAAGCTGTCAAAACTATTTACCCGGAGGCACCAGTGACTTTGCAGGCACTGCAAGCTATGCTGGGGGGAGGAGGAGCCGAAGGGTCTAATTACCAAACTATACAATGCCTCCCTGCGAGAGCGGGAATTTGAGGAGCAACCTTCCTATTTTAGATGGCAGACTACACTGGGGCCTTTTCTTACGTTGGATGTTTGGAAAACCTGCTGTGAGCTGACTGGTCGCCTCACGGCGAATTGTAATCTCCGTATTATACACTTTAAATATTTACATCAACTATATTATACCCCTCTGCAACTTAGTTAGTATGGTCTGCATGAGTCTGCTAATTGCATGCGGTGTGGATAAGCTGACGCTGATTTCCTACACGTGGCTTGGATGTGTGCTGGCATATCTGCATTTTGGTCCAAGGTGATGAGTATACTCACTGATATTGTGCTGCAACCAGTGAATTGTACGCCTGAACTATGCCTGCTTGGTTGTGTGAAAAAGTTAAAGCCCTACAATAGACGGCTAATTGCAATTTCCACCCTGTTTGCTAAGAGAGCTGTAGTGCTCTGCTGGGGAGCGAAAACCACTCCAACTGTGAAAAAATGGGTCCGAGATTTACTTTATTGCAGGGATCAATTGGAGATTTATGCTGAGGAATTACCTGAAGCCTCATCACTCATCCGGATTTGACATGCACTGTTAGGTATGAACCCTTACTGTTTGTTGGAAAGTTGTTTTTATTTTGGGAAGCCTCACCTCGAAGGGGTTGCTGATCCTCCACTCATGCTGGTCACTGATGTACAGTATACTTCAAATGCACGTTGCACTGTTGCCTGTCCTGTTGGGGGGGAGGGGTAGGGGGTTTGTTCATTCATCAATATAGCTATTCAAATTGTATTTATTTGTTTGTCCCATCATGCTTATTGACACCAATAAACATATTTCTTTTAAAAACTTCCCAAAATTCAGTAAAGCCATTATGGTGCTCTAGAGTTAGTAATGACAAACACCCAGACCATATACTCTTTATGGTGTTACTGCACTTACAATGTCTAAGAATGGACTTGGACACTGTAGGGGTAAAGTGCTCATGAAACTGTACCCCCTTACCAGTGGTATAGTTCACCCAGCTAGAGAGGCGTCTTACCGATACCAGAGGCAGTGGGTTGCAGGCATGACACATAGGTATTTGTGCCCAGGGGCGGCTCCTCCATTAGGGCGGAGGAGCGTCGCCCCACTGCTTTCCCTCAGTGCGAGATGCAGAAACATAAAATAGAATTTTAAATACCATTTTATGTTTCTGCTTCTCGCGCTGCGATAAAGCACAAGGCAGGGTATGCCTTGTTGGGGGTGGACGAAAGGGTATGCCTAGTTGAAGGCAGGGGTAGGCGGGTCCGGGAGGAGTGGCTTGCCCAGGGCCTACCAAACCAGTCATGTGCACTCTGCATTTTTTCTGTGTAAGCTGTATGCAGCCTACTTAGAGAAAATGGCCCCCCTACAGGTCCGCACCAATCACAACACTGCCATAGCAGCATTGTGATTGGCTTAGGGGAGGTGAGATGAGAATGCGTGCTTCCTTCCTGCTCAAGGAAACCCTGGGTGTCACCCGGCCAGGAAGGGAGGCGGCACGGGATCTAGTAAGTTTTTTTTCCCCACATACTCCTCCACCCCGCCAGTCATGCGAGCCGTGACTGATAAAATAGATGTTCATTAGGGAGGCGGTGGTTTCCGTAAACGTGTCTGGCGCTTGGTAAAACAACTTGAATTGTTAACCCATGAGCCGTGAGCCGAGAGAGCATGCACAAACGTTGATGTGAGAGACTGAAGACATTGACAGTTAAAATCTGCACGCGACAATTACTTTTTATTTTCTTTGCTACATAAATGATCAAATTTAATGGCTGAGTGGGACACAGAAATCGGGCATTTAAAATCGCTGATAAAGTAGAAAGCCTCCCAGCTACCCGTCCATCCCTGTCAGCGGCCGCATATCTTTCTGCCATGTCCCATATCTCCAAAGCTTAACTTTATCCCGGTTATAGTGCCAATATCGGCAACATTCACCGTTCTCACACAGCAACATACATAAATAAACCACACAACACCTTCTTAGTGTAAAAATTTGTTGCAGGTTTATTTGCATAACCAATATGCCAACATGGTGGGTTATCTTACGGGCGATCCCAGAGCAGGCCATCCCCTATGTGGCCTGCCCGCCTGATGAGCCAAATTGCACCGTGGCCATCGCCTATCGGTGATTACCAATCATTGGAAGGGGCTACACCTCCCATCAGCGGACCGCCAGTCCACTCTCTTGCTCACGCCCCCCAAAAGGAGGGCGGAGCATTCCAGGCAGCCCGCGGTTGCTCAGACCCACAACCGCCCGTAGGACTAACGGTGCGCCGTAGTTCTTCCAGGGGACACGCTAAGACATCCTAGGGTATCCTTGGCTTAGCACCATTGTTGTGCTGCTGCAGTATAGTACCCTTCTGTACCTTTGCAGACTCTGGATCGCCCTGTAACTCCTCCTGCAACACAAAACAATAAGTTAAGTTTTCCCCTTCCCCGTACACCTTTTTTGGCCGTCCGCAGGGTAAGCGGTAGGGCGGGAAACAGCACAAAGGGCAGCGGTCAAGAGACTGCCCAGTGAGCGGGGGGGAAATTTTGTACCCCTGTCCCCCTCCCACTGAAGGAAGTGACGCGGGCAGCAGACCCCTTTGGTATCTCGCCCAGCGGCCGCCCTCTTGGAGGGTCCCCTACGGGGCCCCCCGGGCAGCCTTGGCATAGTGCCAATATCGGCAACATTCACCGTTCTCATACAGCAACATACATAAATAAACCACACAACACCTTCTTATAGGAAAAATTTGCTGCAGGTTTATTTTCATAACCAATATGCCAACATGGTGGTTTATCTTTTGGGGGTCCCAGGGCAGGCCAGCCCCTATGCTGCCTGCCCGCCTGATGAGCCAAATTGCACCGTGGCCTTCGCCAGTCGGTGATTACCAATCATTGGGAGGGGGTACCCCTCCTATCAGTGGACCGCCAGTCCACTCCCATGCTCACGCCCCCCAAAAGGTGGGCGGAGAGTTCCAGGCAGCTCCCGGTTGCTCTGACCCACAACCACCTGTAGGACTAACGGGGTGCCGTAGTTCTTCCAGGGGACACGATAAGACATCCCTGGGTATCCTTGACTTAGCACCATTGTTGTGCTGCTGCAGTATAGTACCCTTCTGTACCTTGCAGACTCTGGATCGCCCTGTAACTCCTCCACAGCTCTGGGGGTGGCCACCGTCACAACCAGGGCCCCCCACCAAGGTAGACATCTTTACCTTCATCCTGCTAATTCCCGGGCCTCTCCCAGGACCAGAAAAAACAAGTCCAAGCCTATACTGGACTGGATGCCAGCATGCCCCTCATGGACAGGTGCCCCCATCTTTTTTTCAACTCCCTGTGGACTTTAGCCTGATAAAACCCAAAGCCCTTCTGTTCAGGGATTGATGCATAACTTAGACCCAGGGGAACTCAATTCTGGCCGCAGGACCCTCCAACCATGGAAAGTCAAATCATTGCCTTCCAGTTGTCAGACCCCAGTGGTGAGAATGGAGACACCCAGCCCCCTGCCTGGGCTGCTGCTTCTGCAGAAGCTGTTCTAGTGCTTGCACAATTACACCACCCCTCCCAGGGTGGCTTACGGCCGGCTGTCCCCTTAAATGCCTTGGGATTCCCATGGCCCCACCTGTTAGCATGTCCTGCTGGATCTGCAACTGGGAAGGGGACCCAGTATCCCTGGTCCCCGCCTCGCCCAGCCCTTCATGTATATGCGCCCACGATGACCTAAAACCAATAGTTTGGTGTTGGTTCAATGTTAACATTGCCTGGCTGAAGAGCAATACCTCTGACAAGCCACTCCTGACAAGAAGTGCCGATGCGGGTGGAAGTAAGAGTTAACAAGCCCGCCTAGCTTCCTCTTTTTTCCCAGTTATCTGTATATAGCACTTGTCGAAGTATGTACATCGCATTCTGTCAGTCACCACCCTAGGTGACTTCTTGCTCTCCCACACTTCTGCTAGTCTACTCGGGAGCAGACAGGACAGTGTGAACCAGAGGGGAACCATAAGTATTAATACCTGCGCTTTTTGAATACTGGGAATGCCAAGTGTTCTTTAATACTATGTAGCCCATTTCTGTTTAACCCAAGGGTTGCCCCAATCTTATGGACTATAGCACACTCGCTGGATGACAACTTCCACAACCTGCATGGCACCCAGCCAAAGCTATAGGGCAGGAGAATTAGCACATGATATAGTTACTCACTCATTGGTATTAGTTTTATTGACCTCAGGAGGATGAACTGCTTAGTGGACCTACTCGGATCTGAACCTGTGACCAGCGCTCAAACCCAAGCCCCTTTCAGTTCCGCTGCTCCACCGGCCTGTGAACTTGAATCCCAGGGCATACTTCAGGCACTATAACCCATACTTGGACCTGCCTGAGCTAGAAACCTATGTCAAAAAGACCTGCCAACCAGCTAACCACCAACATTGCAGTCCGAATGTTCGCTGACCACTCCCAAGGAAAATTTGCTTCACTGAAGCAACTGGTAACCTGCCAACCATTAATCAATTTAACCTTAAATATGACTGTCAAATGTGCTCTGGTCATTGTCCGTATTAGTACTCCATCCCCTCCATATAAGCAGTAACCAGGCAACGGCACCCTCTTGGGAATGGCACACTCACGCCCCAGCTGACAGAAAGTGCCTATTCGTGTGTAGCCCACGACCTTACGTTTATCACTGACAGTATACCAGGATGATGTTGAAACTTAGCTGGTTCTACCACTGAGTGCCCGTTGCACCATCACAGGTATGTATTTGCCTATTCAGGTTCTGACTGCAAAGTTTGATGACATTGCCAGCTCCAATCCCATGCCAAATAAAAGGAAGCTTTACTGCTTCCCCTGTGAGCCGCTGCTGGTGCTAATGAGGTTACAAATAGAACCGGTAAACTAGATGCTGTACTATCGCATTAAGGGCCATTGCATCACTTATTCAAGTCCATTGCTAACCTATTCACAGTATGCAGAGACCAGAGAGGCTGTAAATTTAAAGCCCATTAAGATGATCGTTAGCTAAGCCCAACAGGGAGAGATCCTGATAAATGAGGTAGAGACCACCATACCCCGCATGTGAATCAGTCCTGGATTACTTTGCCATGTGCCGTAGTGTTCTGTTCTGAGCAGTCCCCCCCATGCTTCCACTGGGCACCCATGCCTGATGTGAGTGACCTAGGTATAAGGTTCCGCTGCATGGCGGCCTTCCAGTGAGGTAAGACATCACATACCCCATAAGTACTGCTACCTGCCTTTGCTAGAATCCTGCCTGGCATTCCTTCATGCCCAGATATGCCAAGCCAAAATGGCTGTACTCGGTCAATTGACCCGACCAAACATCAGACCCACCGCAACAAGGTTAACCTGCCCCAAACTGCAGTAAACAACAAATAAGCAGGATCTGACATAAAGGAGGGGATCCCCGGTTGCACTTTAAGATTTCGTACTGCCCAACCAGATGTGCCCCTTGGAAAGATACCACACCACTTTGGATTTGAGCCTTACCCAGCACAACCTTTCATCCTGGACCTACATCCAACATGACGTGTATTTGACCGCGCTGTCCCCCTAGGGGTCTGCTGGCACTGAAGGATCAAAGATTGAGCACCCATTAACAGGAAGAAGCATCAAACTCAGAAATGTGACTGATTCAGCATTTGTTGTATACAGTATCAAATGTCCCTGCGGCAAGCTATATATTGGCAAGACCGAGAGGAAGGTCAAAGTTTGCATAACAGAACATAAGAGCCGTATTCAAAATAAATCCACTATGTCAAGTTTGCAACACATTGGACGGAGCACAATCATTCAATCCCACAGTTACGGTTTCAAGTGTTAGAGGTAGTGAAACAGAGATCAGATGTTGATAATGCCAAACGCCTGCCACGAAGGGAAATATGGTGGATTAAGTTCTTGGACACAATGATACCCAAAGGGCTGAATGACAAATTAGATATGGTTTGCTTTTTATAAACATTCAACAAAGAATTTATAGGGTCCCCAATAGTCTGAAAATCTAAGTGAACATCAACAATAACTTTCATTTAATATTATGGATCCAATATATTGATTATCAGTAAACCATAGATTCGCCAAGGGTTATGTCAGCAATCACTCTAGCTTATTCAGATAGTTATCAACAATGGAATTAGAGATCTGAATGTTGATTGTGTACTAGTGGAGGTACTAGGTTACATTTTCTAGTTCTGTTTGTTTTTAATGAAGTGTCCGGTAAACACAGTGTCATCAACATTGCATGCAAGCAGATATGATGGATTGCATACAAGTATTTGTATCAGAGATAGATTGTATTGTACTTTATGGACATGTAAATGTATCCAGGTTTGAGCCATAATTAATAATTGGTTGTTGTTCTTCTCCTTTTTTTTCCACAACAAAATTTTTATTTTATTGATCAGGTAAAGCATATATGCAGTTCTCCACAGTCAGGAGAATCCTGCCAAACATCAAAGCTTGTATGAGCATCTCACAAACCCAATCAAAAACAACCCCACTTGTCCCCCCCCACCTCCCACATCCACCCAGTGACCCCCCTACCCACCCCTTATCCCTCCCTAACCACGTGCACGTGATCCCAGTAAGCCTCTAGTAATTTTTGTGTCGAGCCAGGAAACATGCGCCTCCTCAGGCCTGAACTCCATCTTCCAAATCTAGACCATCGTCAGGTTCCACTGGAGGTACCAGAGCTAAGCCCCTATATTCCGCCCACCGCTTCCAAATTTTGTAATGTTTTCCGGGGGCATCCTCTGGCTTCAAACACAGGGCGCTCTAGCCCCATAGCCCCATAAAATAATCCATCCCTGCCTTCCACGCGTTCAATGGGGGGGCACGATCACTCTTCCATGCACGTGCCAAATCCCGTTTGGCAGCGACAAGACCCAGCAATAAGAGGTGGCGCTTGTAGGTATTCCCCCCACGCCCTCCAGTACATGTAGAAGGCCCAGTCGAGGAGTATGGGGAAGATCCCACCCCAGCACCTCCAACAGACAGCCCCATACACCCCTCCAGAACCTGGTCAGGCCAGCACACGACCATACAGTATGCAACAGGGTACCCATCTCAGCTCCGCATCGCAAACACTCCGGGGATCCAATCAAGCCTGCTTTCCACAGTCGCTCCCTCGTGTAATAAGCCCTATGCAGATATTTAAATTGGACTAGCCTGAGACGCACCGACATAGCAGTCCCTCGCGAGGACTCCAAAGCCTCCCTCCAATCGTCCTCATCTAGGGGTCCAACGTCTCCTTCCCAGGCTTCCTTCAATGCGCTTAAGGTAGAGGAACAGTGGATGACAAGGGTTTGATAAATACGTGACACCTTCTTGTCTCCAAGGTCTCCCATGAATACTTTCGCTTCCAGGGGGCTGAACTCCGGTAGCGACTCCAGACCCGCCAAACTGGGCTCAAGCGCGTGGCGGGTTCTTCTCCCTTTTTTTTTACTTTAATTTTCAGTGTTTATATTGGTTAGCACGATTTATACTAACATCAACATTTTCGTTTTTGCAGCTCACAATTTACTCACAGCATCAAAATACATTGCATGTATGGATTTACATAGGCTTTTCGACGACATAGGCAGTCAGACAATAGAAGGGTAGGCGTACTAGAGGTTTAAGCATTTAAAATTGTTGGATATGGCATGCCATGGTGCATGTTTTAAGAATTTGAGAATATTTTATTGGAAGTAGAGTTTCGGCAATGGTGTTAGTAGAGATCGTTTTTTTGGAGACACAATAAATATACGGGTAATACCAGAGAGGCCATTCTTTAATAGCGGAAACGTATACGAGTATGTAAGTGGACGGTATTCAGTCCGTCATCGCTGTTAGCAAGAGGGCGAGTTCCCTCACGCGTACCGGGAAGCAATGAAATGGTTGAAACCGTGGACGGCAATCAATCCACGGCGTGGAACGATCAACCAGGGTGGTGTGGTGCCAAATAAGAAACGGAGGAGGTAGGGAGAGTTTTTTACTTGTTTTGAACCTCTAGAAGGCGTCACTATTTAAGCCGAGTACAATAGTTTGAACGTGGACGTTGTTTATGTGTTTTCAGAATCGGAAGAGGGCCACCGCGTTAAGGGGATACCTCGCAGTATTATCAAACACCGCGCTTCTATGAGGTATGGTTGGGAATCGAAGGGGGGACCTGGGGAGAACCGTGCGCGAGCCGGTCTCTCCCCGGGTAGATTCGCGCAGCATCAGTGGCCACGGCAGGTGGGTCTTGATGAGCGAGGGCCAGGTGGGTTAATTAGGGCCAGGCAGGGCAGGATAGCATTGTGCACTAGGGAGGCGGGCGGCGAGGTTCGTTTTGTGTGCTTTCCCTGGGCTTTACCTGGAGATGGCGGACTCGGAGGAAGTGCGGAGGGCGGTACGGGTCCTTTGCAGGGCCGGACGTGAGGATTTGCTGTCCCGCGGTGTGGGTGGGGCTCGCCGCCCCGTTCGCAAGGCGGCCGGGGGAGTTGCCAAGGCAGTATCGGCATGCCTTTCTCCACCGGCTGAGAGCGAGGACGACGGCGAGGCGGTGATGCCGGAGGCGGAGCCTTCAGGCGAGGCGGGTCCCGAGGAGCAGTGCCACGCCCCCTCTGGAGTGCCGGGCCCCCTGCCACAGGTATGTCCCCCCCCCAGTGGGGCTGCTGTTGTGCGTGGGATGTCCGGCGGGAGGCGGGGTCGCTCCGGGGGGAGGCTCCTTCGGAAGGGGAATACTTTTCCAGCATGCAAGGCCCTTAAGCCTACCTCGTCAGCAAGAGGGCGGCGGGGGAGGAGCTTGGTGTCTGGAGGCCCGTCCTCCGAGCCTGGTTTGCGGTCTGCTTCAGTGCCCGCCCCCCCCTCCAGTGGTGGAGCCCCCCCCAGCCTGGTTTGGGCCCTTTCCTGGTTTTCAATGGGCAGCGTTATCTGCTTTCGCCAGTCCCATGTGCTGCACCTGGGTTTCCTGCAATGTCAGAGGCTTCTGAGGGTCAGGTTGTGGGCCCTGTGGGGCCTGGGGGCTGTGTTTCCGGGCCTCCTTCCCCCTTTTTCCGGGGTTGCTCGGTTGCTGGTGGGGAGTCCACCCCGCCCGCTATTCTTTTGGATGGGGTTGCGCGCGGGCCTTCGGAGGGGGTGGTGGGCCCTCTTTCGCTTCCTGTTCTTTTCCCACAGCCTTCTGGGGGTGTGCATTTTGTGGGGGATGCCTCGGCTGCTCCGTGGCCTTCTTCCACTGTGTCCTTTCCCAAACCGCGGGGGGCGCCCCTTGCTGTGCCTGTCCAGAGGCGTGGCCCTTTGGGTGGTGGCCGGGGAGTAGGGTTGGGCACTGGTGCGGATTCGGAGGTGACTCCTCTAGGTGCGGCTGGGGGTTTCGGCGCCTCGGCGTCGGTGCGGTCCGGTCTGAGCGGCCGTGGACGGAAGACTCCTCTTACTGCGGGTCCTCCGTTTCCAATTCAGAGTGGTTCACGGGCTGCCCCAAAGGTGGTTTCTGGGGAGGGGGGAGCGGAAGGGGTTTCTGGAGCGGACCCCCTTTTTCAGCAACAGGGCGCGGTGTGCAGTACTGGTCTTCCTGCGGGTCCTCAGTTTCCCATTCAGAGTGGTTCACGGGCTGCCCCAACTGCGGTTTCTGGGGAGGGGAGAGCGGAAGGGGTTTCTGGAGCGGAACCCCTTTTTCAGAAACAGGGCGCAGTGCGCAGTACTGGTTTTCAATGGGACTCTTATGATGGAGGTGTGGGAGATGGGGAAATTCCTGGTGGAAGTGGTGACTATGTTGAAGATGATGTTTTACAATTGGATCTTTATGATGATGATTGGGAGGAGGGAGAAGTTCGGGATGAGGAGGTTGCTCCTGGGGTAACGGTTCGGACCGGGGGTTTGGGGCAATCCTCTGTTCTCAGTGTTTTGCAGGAGTCTGGAGCGGACCCTGCAGCAGCGAGAGTTCCGGCTAAGCGCCGCGCCAAGGGGATCCTGCAGTGTTTCGGCAGAAGTTGGCACAGTTGCCTACAGGTAAGAAGGGTTGGTGGTCTGTGTGGCAGCAAGGGGAGAGTCTCACCGTTAAACGGACTTGTTCTATTGGCGTTGGGGATGGGAATGTGGGGGAGCAAGTTGCTAATCCAAAGCTGTCTGAGCGGCAGGCTACTGTGCTTCTACGTCTCGAGGGGAGGAGACCGCTGCTTCAGCGGGGCGGTCAGGTGTTGTGGCTCCTGTGGCCAGTGCAGAGGACCCGGCTGTTCCCACGAAATTGCCATATTCTGGCATTGGTATGCCGTTAGGTTCCCACTTGTCGGAAAAAACTAAATCTCGCATTTGGGGTAATGAGTTTGTTGATGTTTTTAAATTGCTCCATCGGGATTTGCAGGCCAAAGAAGGGTCTAAGGAGGAGGAGTTGGAGTTGGCGCGGAGGCCGCGAGTTCCCAAGTCCATTGAAAATTGGACGTCTGCCTTTTTGATTTATGCTAGTGTCTACTGCCAGCGTCATGCGGATAAGGCTGTGGCTATGCTGAAATATGTGGACGTCATCAGGAAAGCCTTCAGCTATTTTGGGGGTTTTGCTTGGCTGTCATATGACGAGGAATTCCGTGCGCGGATGAGCTTGTTCCCGGAGCGTTTTTGGGGTGAGGTTGATACCGAGTTGTGGTTGCAGTGGATGTCTTCGGCCCATCTCCCCGCCACTACTCACACGGCTAGTGGTTTACCGATAACGTATCGGCCCTTTCCTTCTCGCCCCGCTCACGTTGGGGCGGGGGTTCTGGGCAGAGGACAGTCCACTCTCTTGGGCACCTGTTGGCATTACAACAGGGGGCTGTGTGCCCGGCCTTTGTGTAGATACAAGCATGAATGTGCCCAGTGTGGTGGTCGGCACGCACTCACCCAATGTTTCCCGGGCCACCGCGGGGGCGATGCAGGACGGGGTTCTTGGGGCAGAGGCCAGTCTTCTCACTTTGGCGCAAAGGGCTCCTACTCCTATTAATGTGGTGCTGTTGGATTGCTGGTTGCAGGATTACCCAGATGTGGATGCGGCAAAACGCTTGTCTTGGGGTTTCAAAGTGGGTTTTCGGATTGGGTACCAGGGCCCTCGGAGTGGGAGGTGGTCCGACAATTTGAAATCTGCAAAAGAACTCCCCCAGGTTGTGCAGAGGAAGTTAAATGCTGAGGTGGCTGCAGGCAGAGTGGCTGGCCCCTTTTCGCACTGCCCGTTGCCGGATTTGATTGTGTCCCCTTTGGGAGTTGTCCCCAAGAAAGCAGCTGGTGAATTCCGGCTTATTCATCATTTGTCTTGGCCCGAGGGTTCTTCCATCAACGACTTCATTGCCCCAGAGGATTCGAGTGTTTCTTACGCATCGGTGGACGATGCTTTGGGATTGGTGAGGACTGCGGGTTGGGGTGCTCTGCTTGCAAAATGTGACATACAGTCAGCTTTTCGCCTTTTGCCAATCCATCCCTCTGATTTTGGCCTGTTGGAGATGCATTTCCAGGGGAAGTATTATGTTGATCTGGTCTTGCCTATGGGGTGTGCGGTGTCATGCGCATTGTTCGAGACATTTAGTACTTTCTTACAGTGGCGATTTTCCTTCATCAGTGGCCATGGGCTGGTCTGCCATTACCTGGACGATTTCCTGTTCATTGGGGCGCGGAATTCCGGTCAGTGTCGGCTGGCATTGCAGACTTTTCAGGCGATGGCCGGGGAGTTGGGGGTGCCGTTGGCTGCTGACAAGACGGAAGGTCCCAGCACCACTTTGACTTTTCTGGGAATCGAGATTGATACATTGGCCATGGTGGCGAGATTGCCCGCTGCTAAAGTGCAAGAAATGTCTTCCTTTTTGTCTTCTGTGGTGGTGGAGCGCAAGTTGGAGCTCCGGAAAGTGCAGAAACTTTTGGGGTACTTGAATTTCGCGTGCCGGGTGGTTCGAGCGGGCAGGACCTTTTGTAGGAGGTTGGGCATGTCCTTGTCCGGGGCATATCTTCCGCACCACAGGGTGCGCATCACGGCGGCCATCAGGGCGGATCTGAGTCTCTGGTTGTCTTTTTTGCGGGACTTTAATGGCGTGTCTCTCTTTTTCGCGGAAGAGGACATGGTTTGGCAAGTGCAGATCTACACGGATGCCTCTGGTGCCCATGGGTTTGGTATCTTCTGGGAAGGGCGATGGTGCGCTGCCAGCTGGCCAGATCATTGGCGGAGTCAAGGCCGTAGTATTGCCTTTTTAGAGTTGTTTCCCCTGCTAGTGGCTCTGTGCATCTGGGGTGCTGAATTTCAGGACAGATCTGTGTTGTTCCACGTGGATAATCTGGCGGTAGTTCAGCTGATTAATCATCAGAAGGCAAGGGATCTGCGTGTCCTGAAGTTGCTGCGTGTGTTCATGTTGCAGTGTATGAAGTTGAATATTGTTTTCAAAGCGCAACATATACCTGGGACCACTAATTGTATAGCGGACGCTTTATCTCGAATTCAGTGGTCGGAATTCCGCAGATTGGCTCCTGGGGCAGATCCCAAGCAGATTCCGATTCCACAGTACGTATGGGCCTGGGGGGAGTGAGAGTCTCTCAGCTGGTGGAGCATTCGGTAGCTGCTTCTACTCGACAGAGTTATTTACAAGCTTGGAGGGAATTTTTGGAATTTGGTAAAGGCTTTGCAGTACCGCATGGAGGGTTGTCTGCAGAGCAGTTTTTGTTGTCTTTTGTGTTACATCTTGTTGATAAAGGTCTGTCTCACACGACCATTTCCAGCAAATTGGCAGGGGGTTTCTTTTTATGGTCTGCTGCACTGGGGGAGGGATCCAGTTGAGGGGGTGTTGGTCAGGAAGGTTTTGAAAGGGCTGGGTAGGTTGCAGTCTGTTTCCAGGTTGTTGCGCCGCCCAGTCACTTTTGCCTTGCTTCAGCAGTTGTTATCTCATTTAAGAGGTTGCTGTAATGATGATTTTGAGTTTTTCAAATTTCGTTTGTGCTTTGTATGGCTGTTCTACGGAGCCTTTCGGGCTTCTGAGCTTCTAGGTTTGCGCACCAGGGTGGGTTTGACCAGTGACGAAGTGATTTTGGAACATGATAGGTTGCGCATTTGGTTGCGCGCTTCCAAAACGGACCAGTTGGGTAGGGGTAAGTGGGTTTTCTTAGGTAGGAGTGGTGTTGTGGATTGTTGCCCGGTGCGTGAGTGGGAGTGTTTTTTGCAGTCTTGGGTTTTTTCGCCTGGTGTGGTTTTTTGGCATGCTGATGGCAGTCCCCTTACCGTTGCCCAGTTATTGGCTGTGCTCCGTAAGGTCTTGTTCACTTTGGGGTTGGAACCTTCCCAGTTTGGTACGCACTCCTTTAGGATCGGGGCGGCGACGGAGGCTGCTCGTTTGGGGTGGGATTGGTCTCGGATCCGTACAATTGGGCATTGGAGTTCGAAGTGCTGCGAGAAATATGTGCGAAAGTAGTGCATTTTTGCTCTGTTAACATTTCTTTTTCTTCTAGGTCCCTGGCTCAGGCGGGCTGGCTTAAAACGGAGAGTGTGGATTATTGGACACTCCTTCGTGAAATGGGCTGCTGTGGCTGCAGAAGGACAACTCTGTGGGCGCTCTCTGGGGCTCAGCAGTTTAACCCACGAGGTTGTGTGGCATGGGATTGGGGGAATGCGATGGGGGGGGGGGGGGGGGGGTTGCTTCAGTTGCTGGTTACTCTTTGTCTGAAGGGTGGGGGCCCGCCTGACCTGCTAGTGCTTCATCTGGGCGAGAATTACCTTGTCTCTTTATCTGGTTTAACTTTGATTAAGTCTATGCAAATGGATCTGGAAGTACTCAAGGTAGCATGGGAAACCGCCATGTTAATCTGGACTGAATTCGTACCTCGACGTCACTGGACTGGTGCAAGGAAGGATTCTGCGATGGAAAAAGCACAGAAAAGGGTGAACCGTGCTATGAGACTCTTTTGTAAGGATTTATGTATTTATGCATTGGCCCACCCTCATTTGCAGGTTTCGGAATGGCACCTATTTCGTGCGGATGGTGTCCATCTTTCTCCAATGGGTCAATCCTTTTATCTTTTAGAGTTACGTGATTTAATTGCCAAGGTGCTTGATGTTCAATTGTGGTGCTCTCAGCGTTCCTTTTAACTCTGCGGGTGGGGCAGGAAAACTCTAAAGGTTTTCCTGGGTGGCGGATTTTTAGTGGGGGGTGGGCAGCCTGGAGCGGGTTGGTCCAACCTCAAAAGGCAGTTGTAGGAAAGGAAGGGGTATACATAAGAGTTAGGGGCTTCTGGTTTGTTTAGGGTTAACTTGGTGGAGGGTTTATCAGTTGGGTAGGAAGGTTCTGTTAGGCTGAGAGCTGTTTGATTTAATAATTAATTAAATGAATAAACAAGATTGTTTGATCACTTGTCTTAATAAAGTGGCCTTTCTTGCTGACTAAGAAGTTGTGGACAATGACTTTCTTGCGCGAGGGGGGACCTGGGGAGAGCCGTGCGCGAGCCGGTTTCTCCCCGGGTAGATTCGCGCAGCATCAGTGGCCACGGCAGGTGGGTCTTGATGAGCGAGGGCCAGGTGGGTTAATTAGGGCCAGGCAGGGCAGGATAGCATTGCGCACTAGGGAGGCAGGCGGCGAGGTTCGTTTTGTCCCACTCACCCTCCCCCTTGGTTTTTCGTTGGGTCCTTTTTGTTTTTCCAGTGCCTTCATTCTGGTGGGCTAGGTTTTTTTTTATTTTTGCCACTGTAAGACAGGTTGTTTTCTTTGTAGGCGGATTTTTAGTGGGGGGTGGGCAGCCTGGAGCGGGTTGGTCCATCCTCAAAAGGCAGTTGTAGGAAAGGAAGGGGTATACATAAGAGTTAGGGGCTTCTGGTTTGTTTAGGGTTAACTTGGTGGGGGGTTTATCAGTTGGGTAGGAAGGTTCTGTTAGGCTGAGAGCTGTTTGATTTAATAATTAATTAAATGAATAAACAAGATTGTTTGATCTCCTTTCTTAATAAAGTGGCCTTTCTTGCTGACTAAGAAGTTGTGGACAATGACTTTCTTGCGCGAAAGGGGAAACAATTGTTATTTCAGCAGTTTTATTTGTAAACAACCGGTGACAGCGGTTTCTATGTATTTTTCGCTTGTAGAAACTCGGCGAGTTTTCACCAGTAAACATTTGTCGAACAGTTGAAGTCGGAAGGTTTAAATTGCACGGAACGCGAGGACAAGTCCTCTATAGAGGTACCTTGATGTCATGTCAGTTGAATTACTAAGAGTGAGTGATTATCGCACAGTAGCTCATATCCTATATTTTGCAAATTCTAGGCGATTGTCTTTACTGCAGGAAGTTTCCATTCGACGCAGCTTGTTGATTCACCATCATTCTCTGATTAAACTAAGGTACGATTTGTATTCTTGTGAAAGAGTTTTTATTATTCATTAGAGGCTGGTTCAACAGAATATTTTCCAACATGTTTTTTTCAGGAAGTCTTTATATTGTATGAATATGTTCACACAGACAGGTGACATTAGACTTTAAGCAATGGTAAGCAACTTTCAACGACATTAACACAACAGTCACTTGTTCACTGCGGGTGGTGACTTTGTTTTGGTTTTAAGGTGGAGGTTTTTGATTGACAATAACAAAGAATTGTTTCAGTTTGTGCCGGCTCTAGAGAATCTGAATAGATGTTGTCCATTTTTACCTGAACATACAATTGTTGTGAAATTTTCAACTACTTCCAGCGGATATTTACCCATTTTGTATATTTGACAAAAAAAGTGATGTACATTGCTTTATTTTTCAGTTCCCCTGAAGAAGGGATCATATCCCGAAATGCATTGGGACCCAACACAGCCTTAAACATCATCTTTTTAATGTTATTGTAACAAACAGTTATGATATGTTGTTGTTTTGATATCAAGAGTTATATGTAAAAAATAAGTGTGCATTATGGAAAAATAAATGCAAAAGATGTTCAATGTTCACAAATTGACTTTTGGAAATGTCTTAGGTTTAGATTTAACTAAAGAGCATTGAGAACAGACAAAGAAAAAGTTTTGGTTGAAAGAGAGCAAAACAAGAGGGTTTTGCAATCGCAGTGCAGGTAGGGTCAAGCGACAGGCAGCCACTTGCAGCATAGTCTTTGAAGTTGGTGGAGGGTAGCTACCTCCCTCCCTCCTAGCACGCCTGTTTTGAGTTTATATAGCACAAGTGAACTACTATTGGTAGGTGGAAAAAAGGTGTGCACAGTACAGTCCTATATTCATATCTGACAGAGAAGTGACATGATGAAGCATGCAACCTGCCCCCAAACTCAGCAGAATCTCCATGTGTGCAAGCTAACCACCAACGTCTGCAAAAGCATGCCAACCCCAATAGTGTTTTACTTCCCTTTGCTTAATG
Source organism: Lissotriton helveticus (assembly GCF_964261635.1). Lineage (NCBI taxonomy): Eukaryota > Metazoa > Chordata > Amphibia > Caudata > Salamandridae > Lissotriton > Lissotriton helveticus. The sequence continues at coordinate 1,770,741,213 of NC_136065.1, forward strand.
GGGGGCAGTCCTATCCAGAGGTGTGTGTATTGAACAACATGTGTCCTTGAAGTACCTATGATTTGAGTACCATTGTCTCCAATTTATAGTATCAGGTGTATTAACAAAACTAATAGCAGGTCTAACAACTCCCTCAGGCTTCTTCCGCTTACCTTAGGCGTGTTGAATTGAGGGGATCCAGAGTAATATGGAAGATATCTCCCTTGGCAAGCCCTCCCTTTAGCACCACATTTACAGCTATTGTGCATGTCGCTTAAATAGTCTCCATCGTGTGTTTAATGCTAATTCGTGTGAGTTCTGCTCTTCCCAACATCCCTTCTATCCAACAGTGTTGAGAACCACCATTGTTTGTTTCTTGTAAAAGTCATCCCCGTTAACCTGGCACCAAGGTATATCAAGTTGCCCAACTTGGGACACTGTTACTTCATCCCTACGTACGTTCAGGCTTGGAAATACTTCCAATGGTATCCCCACCTTAGTTCTGTCTAACCAATAAATAAATACTGTCTCAGGGAACAAAATGTTACCCGTGCACCTCACCATGGGCCTGAGTATGGGGATGAGTCTCTTGTCAGCATCACAGTAGCTCGCTCTACTCAGTTCCTAATTTTAACAAAGTGGCGTTGCATGAAAAATTCTCCTCTTATTCAAAGCTAAATACATGTGCCAAATATTTGAATTCCTAGGCATAAACATAACCCCCAAGTCTTCATTCTATAAGAGTGCCGCGTTATGTCTCAGGCTTGGGGAGGGGCAGCATCCTACCTTAATAAACCCCCCGCAAGTCACCACAGAGCCTAGAATATGTCTGCAAATTGACCAACCCCCTATCAACTCTACCTGTTTGGTGTAAATAATCTCAAGAATTCTTTATTGTTGTCTATCCAATAACGGGGCCCAAAGCGAGGGTAGGGTTACCGCTAGTTGCCGTCCACCCAGCACATCAGAGCAACACATGCTCTGTAATTCCCATCAGGCCGTAGACCACTAGACTGGTGTCATAAACTGCCTAGTATAGGTCTACTAGGACGTCCCTCTAAGTTGTCTGGTTCCCACCCAACACTTTAGGAACCTGACCTCTGGTAGTGTACCACTCATTCACTTAGGTCCTGATGAAGTGCCCTATGACTCATTAGGAGCGATAAGGGCACAAAACATGTTGACCCTTAGCACAGCAATAGCCCTTTAGGAACACTGCATCCACATAGGGCATCCAAAAACCATTTAACTAAGCTAGAACTACCTAAATATTAAAATTGAGAGATTTCCCCCTTATCCCCGCAGCCAAACCAGCCCTATCTTATAAAAGGGGACCCAAACCCTAAGGAAGTGTACCGCTCATCTGAAGGTGCAGCACCTGGGGGAGGTAATGAAAGCGTGAGAAATGGGCAGCTAGGGGAGGTAATGAACGCGTGAGAAATGGGCGGCAGGTATACTGGAGGATGTACAAATATTGCTGGTCTCATGCTATGTCGTGCCTTCCCAAAACTCGCAATAGGTACACGATCTGCATCAACAAGGAGCTCTGCCCATGTGACTGCCCGCATGCTTCTAGACCCGGGCAGGAAGGACAGTGATTGCCTCAATCTCCTTGCCCTACATCGGCCCAGCTGTGCTCAAAAGGCCTCACATAATCAGCACTTACAAAGCTTAACTTGTATAAAACTGTCTCCCAGGACAGACACCAGGCGGCCCCTTAAATTGCGCCATACCTACTCCTGCTGTGCTGCTAAACCTGTTGTAATCCTAACTACTGACCCTGACACTTGTGAAATAAGCCATTGCAGCACCTTAGGGAGTCCAGGGTTGACTTTCTCACATTGCGGAATGAAACACGCCGAGGCTGGGGCATAGATGCCCGTGCAACTGGAAAGTGTGTATCACTATGCTTCTATTGGCAGAGGTGAAAATGATTGAGTCCCTCCCCTGCAGTATACAAAACCAATAGATATTGCTTATACTGATATGTGGATAACAGAATGAGAAGTCATCCTTGTACCTTCCCATGTAGTTCCATACCAGATGCAGGGACCCAAGACATCCACCTAAGTGAGAAGCTCATGATTTTTGACCGACCCACAAGTTGCCCAACAATCTATCAATAAATGAGCTATGTGGCATAAACATTCTCAAAGAATCTTAATGTCTGCACATTAAGCATTCAGAGCTGGGGTTATGCAGGGACCGCATGAGTTAATTTCCAGGAATTAGATATTGTTCATGGTATCCTATCTGTGCCCCTACAGTGAAAATAAATGTGGCCCACTAGCCCGTAATTGGGAAACATGCTAAATGTAATTGAACGGGACTGAAGCACCCTGCCAGGTATGTCCAGATAAACAGTGCAGGCAGCAGTGGGAGATCACGCCACCCCTCACTTGCGAAAATGATCTTCCCTTGCTGATCACCTCTCCGGTGCATCCACAACATGGTATCCCGCTGCTGGAGGTCACGATGCTCAAATGAGCCATTCACTAATCTCTCGCCTGGAAGGCAGATATTCAGTGCCTGCAAGTCAGTGACGCAGTCTTGTGAGGATAAACACCTTCTATAGACACTCCTGTACATTCGCCTCTATATGGCTGCACTCTAGATGTTTACCCTCCCGCACTCACCATTCCCTAACCGTGAGCCCTACACTCCAAGGTTATAGCTTACGTCGATCCTGCAAGGCCAAATTCACACCCGCCCGGCCACAGTTCTAACTAGGGGCCCTTCTCGCACTGGTCTTTATTTTCTTTTTTTCTTTTGCTCACAGCACCGGGTGAGGGTATTCAAGGCGGGCGGCCTCGCCTGCTGATAAATGTGGGCCCGGTTTGCCCCTGACAACGGCACTGTCGCCTCTGCCGCCGAATTCCGGCAGGCGACCCTGAGCGATGTACATTAGGGTGGCCAACACTTGTCTTGAGCTAAGACTGAGCTTAGCTAGTGTGCCGCCTGAAATGCCATTCACGTTGTTTCATGTAGGGAATGTAAGTAATTCTTAAAACATAAATACTGTGATACGTTCCGTAAAATACACCACGTATCTCGTACACCTGGGTAGTGTATGAACCACCATTATACTGTGGCAAGGTTGAGGTCCCACACACTGTTGCACCCGGCAAGCAAAATCAAGCATGATAAAAGTCTTGCTTCTCCCCCCAAACCCCATCACAATTGCCTGCCTGCTGACCGCTCCGACTCAGTCAGTCCAGAGCACCCCTCTTCCTGCCTTCTGTTGTAAATGGCTTCTACCGCTTTCTAGTTGCTCAAGCCAGAGTGAATGTGGAGTCTATGTAGAATGTTAGAGTGCGTGATGTCAGAGAGTTCAGAATGTGTGTGTGCCTGTATGTCTGTGGAATGACAGTTGAGAAGAGTGGGCTGAGCAACTTACATCAAGCTCCTGGTGGGACTATCTATGGACTTTATAATTACTACTTACTTCTATTTATGATATTACCTGGAACTTGTATTAATTATCCAATAAACTTACATCTTGGATAAACAAAATGTCGTGGATATAAATGATGGATAGTCATGTAGTTTCTTGATGTTCCTTTATTCAAGTAGAATAGTAATAAGATCTACAGGAGAAAACCCCACCAGGAACAGGATGGTCACTGCTCAGCCCACTCTCATCAACTGTCATTCCACATACACACCAGGCACACTACCATTCTATTCACTCTGTCATCCAGCATTCAACATTCTACACTGACATCACATTCATACTGGCTGAGCAGCAACAAGGAGATGATCCAATGTACAACACCTAGTGCCAATATCGGCGCGCACACCATCCCCCCCAAACTACAAGAACCCGATCAAAATAATTGGACAAGACAACTTGTTGTTGGGAAAAAGTAGTTGCAGGTTTATTAGCATATCATTGCTAAGACATGGTGGGTTAACTTACAGATGATCCAAGGCAAGCCGCCCCTCGCAGCTTGCCACCTGATAGGCCAAGTAGCCCGCGGCCTTGGCCATACGGTGCTTAGCGGTTGATGGTGAGAGGGTAGCCCCTGACCTGTCCGGTGAACCATTGGTCCACCCTCTAGCTCACGCCCCCCCCTACGAGGGGCGGAGCGTTCAAGCAACCCCCGGTTGTCCAGGTAACCAACCGCCCGTAGGATAACGGGGCGCCGTCGCACCCCCAGGGTCCACCGCATGGATCTCCCAGGGATAATAGGCCTCAGCACCCTTTGTGCTTCTGCATAGGGTACTCCTAAGTATCTTTCGCCTCTGGATCATCATGTAACTCCTCCTGCAACTCAAATAACAATTCATTAAATCATAGCAACCCCCCCCCGCCACCCGAGATGTAGGGCAAGCGGCAGGGAGGGCAACATCGAGGGCAGCGCGAACAAAAGTGACTGCTCGGAGGCGTGGAGGAGACCTAAATACCTTGTCCCCCCACCCCCCCAATAAAGCGCGATGACGTGTCCATGGCAGCGGCCTCCGGCCGCTGGACGCCTGAGGGCTGGTGCGCCGGCCCTCCTGTGGCACTACGGTGCGCGCCCTCTTATGAGGGTCACCTGCGGCTCCGTGTCGGGCGGCCTGCATAGTGCCAATATCGGCGCGCACACCATCCCCCCAAACTACAAGAACCCCATCAAAATAATTGGACAAGACAACTTGTTGTTGGGAAAAAGTAGTCGCAGGTTTATTAGCATATCATTGCTAAGACATGGTGGGTTAACTTACAGATGATCCAAGGCAAGCCGCCCCTCGCAGCTTGCCACCTGATAGGCCAAGTAGCCCGCGGCCTTGGCCATACGGTGCTTAGCGGTTGATGGTGAGAGGGTAGCCCCTCACCTGTCCGGTGAACCATTGGTCCACCCTCTAGCTCACGCCCCCCCCCTACGAGGGGCGGAGCGTTCAAGCAACCCCCGGTTGTCCAGGTAACCAACCGCCCGTAGGATAACGGGGCGCCGTCGCACCCCCAGGGTCCACCGCACGGATCTCCCAGGGATAATAGGCCTCAGCACCCTTTGTGCTTCTGCATAGGGTACTCCCAAGTATCTTTCGCCTCTGGATCATCATGTAACTCCTCCACAGCCCTGTATGTGGCGACCGTCACAGGCAGGGCCCCCCACCATATCTACCTCCTATATGCAGCCTGAAGAGCTTAGTGCCTCCTGAATGTCCAGAAGAAATAAGTCCATGCCTAGATTTGACAGGTGGACGCCTTCTTCGTCAATGCAACCAGGGTCTTTGGCATGGAGTTCCCCATGGCGAATAAAACTGAAGCACATCAGCTCCGCAAATTTACGCATGGCGCAGTTTACTTTTCTTCGCGTCCCTTCCACTGCTTGCCCAGAGCGAGCACCTAACCAACACCGGCGTGATGTGATTTCTGACCACCAAATATCACAAGGACCCAATAGATTGCTGATTTTGATGATGTTTACTTTCATGTCCCTTAAGAGAAATCTTTTCCCAAGGCAAGGTAGGTCGTTCCCTCCCACGTGCAGGATGAGCACGTCTGGGGGCTGAGCGTTCCCTTGTAATTCACGTGTTAGCAAACCAAGCACCCCGCTCCAGCGTAAGCCAGTGACTCCATGCCAAGGAAACCGAGTTCTGTTAAACCCATGCTTCCACTTTCTCTCTTCTGCCCACTGGGCCAACCTGGAAACCCCCTCGTGTCCCAGCACCCAGACCGTTATTCCTGGTAAATAAAGAGAAGTTTTGTATGTAACTATTTATTAAACACACACCAAATCCAATCTCAGCCCAAGATATTCACTCATGGCGCAGCAACCCTCCTGCGAGCCAGCTGCCTTACTGGTCCATCAGGGCAAAATGCCACTGGAGCTCGGGATAAGAAATCGGACCACAGAGCTCATCTGTCACTAACGTGTGGGCAATTCCCCTAGTGTTCTTCTAAAGTGCCTGCTAGCCCCTGAGCTTAGACAAATTACCAATACTTCTCCAAAGCTGCCCGGCGACACAGCCTGGTGTCACAACAAGGTGGAGGGAAAGAGTCCTGACAACTTCCATGAAGGGCCCACAAGTGCAGGCACCCTGCTAGCTGACCCTATGACCGGACCCAGCATCCCGTTCCCTGTTAACCACCCGCGTGAGTCTAGATGCATACACCAGAACGGTGTCGGGCTATCAGGTTTTGCGTCACCTGCTTCACTGAGATCCCTTTGGGGGCTCCGCCGGGACCCATATATGTCCCTGCAAATACTGCGTCCTGCACTAGGCCCCTAATGCCCCTCTCCATCCCATGATGACATTTGACAGCCCGATGCCCCCTCGCAGCTTATGTTAATGGCATAGGGCCCCGCACCCCCAGTCAGAGTATGTTACCTGCATTACTTGAAGGTGACCAGAAAAGAGAGTGGCTGGTCCGGTCCTGTTAAGGCCTGTAACTGGCCGTTCACACCTGGTAGTGACTGTCGTGCCATGGGAAGAGTGACATGAGCACGGGTGTCCCAGAGTACCAGCCCGGTAGGAGGGGGAACTACCAGAATGCAACCTGCCCCTGACTTCGGCAGTGGGGACGCCAACGAGTCAAAAGACTGACAAGACAGATCCCGAGGATCAATTCTTTGTCCGTGCCTGCCCCCTCACCTAATACCTTAGTTGAGCAGCCCACCGCTGGTCGAAAGCCTCTCCCACAAGCGTATGAGGCCAGTGCGATATTCGCGCAGGCCACATCCCTTATACACTGTGTAGGGATCCCTTCGTGGTAGACACATGCCAAGACGTCCACCTGTGCCTGGCCTAAGTTGTACCCTATGAAGCATACAAGCAGCCTATACAACAGTATATGCATCCTGTGGAAATCAGGGAACTAAAACTTCCTCCTCTTACTACCTGGTAAGTGAACACTGCCAAAGGAGTCCCGACTATCTTACCTGAACCATAACTAAGTCGCTGCTGTCTGGGTGAAAAGCTTACCCAAGCACCTAGCCAAGGGGCCCTCCCTGCGAGTCAACCCCTGATGAGGGACTTAGACTGGGGAAATTCCTGTCCCTTGCGGACCCTACACCAAAAGACAGCAAAAGCAATCGCCTACATGGGCGACCCAGCTTGCACAGGCAAAAGTGCTGAGAAGTGCTTGGTGATTGGCCGCAAAGACAACGCCTCCCTATCCTTACGTAGAAAAGGAGCGCTAACATACAAGGCCGACTCATAGTAGAATCAATGCTTCAAGGTGCCTAAGAGAACTAAGCCACCATAATAGCTTTCTTGCAGCCAAACAAGAAAGAGTCGCCCCCATTAATAGCTACCAAGGTGTAACTGCTAAGTGTGACATTTCCATCAGTCCAGTGCACTATGAGTGACATGAAAGGACCAGAACACTTTCGTGCCAGCAATCGAACATGAAGCGGAGTAAGACCCAATCAATAAATACACCAAAGACTAACAAAAGACTCTAAAAGGCCAAGGATAAGGCTGCATTATGTCAGAAATTCCCAAGCTAAACGTGTGCCTGTGTGAAACAAAGACATAAATACGCTCATATGGAAGTCACAGTGCCAATCAATGCTGCTTAGTTGCACAAGATAAAGGGCCACAATAAAGCTTCCTTGCATAGTCAACCCGACTAGCCACCCTTTATCAGAGGTACCCGGGATCAACCGTTATGTGTGACATTTCCATGGTACAGAGCACAACGAGTGACATTTGTTCTTCCCCTGCAGTTTGTACCAAGACTTATTATCTTCCCCCTCTGGGCCCTACCAGTAAAACCCATTCAAAACAATATTAAGGCCTACCTGCTAAGACACAACCCAAACTGGGTGAAACGTGCCAATAAGGGTCCAACTTACTCTGTGCACGAGAAATAAAACAAACCGATAAATCCACAGGCAAAGTCACCACTAAACTTAACTTACTCCGTGGTGTAGAGCGGTCCTCTCTGAACGCCATCAGTGCTGAGGAAAACAATTGAGGTACGGTGCCGCAGACCAGAAACAACAACCCTGCTCAATCGAGCACTGATAACTTGTATCTGCAAAACAGTGGCAGGCCATAGCCGCACCTCCGGGAGTCCAGGCTAGACTAACCTACAGGGTAAAATGTTACCAGTATGACAAGTGTGTGCCCCGCCGCAAAAAAGCAGGGAAATCGTGAGGGCCCCTCCGCCCTTGTGGGACCCGGGTGGATGTCATGACATCAACTTATAATTAAATAGTGTGTCCAGGTACAATATTGCCCAGCTAGCTACAGGAATTCAAAATAGCTGAATTGGACAGATCAAAATTATTAACACCATATTACTAGCTGCACTTAAGCACTCCTACGATCCCTATCAAGAGGAGGCATGAGCGTTGCCTGCTAGAAACATGTGCATGAGACAGATTGTCCCAAAATACATGTAACTACCTTTACTTCATGTTAGTAAAACGTGCCCCATAGAACTAACGGTGAAAGCTTTTACCCTGCCCGCTTCCTGGTGCATCCGGTGGAAAGCAATAAAATATATATATATATATATATATGCAAGATATGCCCACACTCTGCCGCTGCGTACCAAGAGAACACCCCAACTGGTGCCTAGTAAATAAACAAAGTGTCCAGGCTCTTCAGTTGTTTTAACGAAGAAGACATCCCAATATTGCCCAGGAACTACCTGCTCTGTTCACCTACACCAGATTACTGATCATGATTACTTCTAAGGGGCGTAACCTGCGCGCGCCGCGATAACAGGGACAGGAAAGACTCCTGTGGAGAGACTGGGGGTCCCAGACCCTAGCTCACTGCCCCCCCCTGACCAATATACCTGCTGGTAGTTCAGGTGTCCACCCATGTGAGTCGGGCAGTTCTCCAGTGTGGTTCCTGCCAGTGACACGTAAAACATCCGATAGAAGCCCTGCCCCCCCTAATACCAATACATAATTTCAGCAATGAGGCAGGGGCCAAAAATGCCCCCCCGCGCAAGCATGTTAGTCATGTGCGAGAACTGGTTTGTCCCATTACCTTCCCGAAAGGAGATGGGCCTTCAAAACCGATCTCAACGTTCTCCTACTTCAAAGACACTTCCACAATGTCATGCCCTCGCTATTATCTGAAAGACCTTGAATTAGAGAAAATGTATTCTCCTTGACTCTGGAAGTGTCCTCCCAGTGTGTTCTTGTGGTATGAGAGTATGCCAATTACGACGTGTTATCCTGCTACCTGTGTTAGGTACTCTATTGTAACATGGGCACTTCGCTTTTCTCTTCTAACACCCTGTTTGCGACTTCTTACAAAGTGTTTGGTTCCGGTTCTTGCACAAGTGCCAACATTGCCTACGGACGTTTGATCTTGTTTTGCGTGTCCTCCATTTCTTGCAGTACTATACCACTACTTGTACATAGTACGCTTTTGTAGCTTGCACACATGTCCCTTTCCTCCTGTAATGCCCCGTTTGCGACCTCTTGATTGTTTGTACACAATATACACGTTCTATATGTAGCTTTTGTAATGTGTTCACTTAAAGTGCTCTCATGTATCAGTTCTGTTCATAATGTGAAGTGCTCTGACACCTTCTGGTAAAGTGCACGCTATATGAAGGCATGAAAGGGAGTGTACATGAATGTCCACTGCTGCGGGAAGCGGAGCGGCAAAACAAGACTCAAACCTGCTTCCCCTGCAAAATTGTCGACCGCTTATGCAGTAAGGCCCCATCACCTCCGATTATAAACGAGTGCCTAAAAGCTGCCATGCCTTCTCCAAGTGGCCTTCCGGACACTCGCTTGCTGCCTATAAAACATTTCAATACTTGCCTCCCTTGCAGCCAGGCGCCACTGAAGACACTGAATTACACTGCATAATAGAAGGTCAAAAATTGCTCTTCGGACCAAATTGGCACCAGACAGTTGTATTTACAGTACTATGTTCCTAAAAGGCTACGTCCCACGGGCACCTACCTGCACTGGGAAGGGACCAAGTACGCATCCAACCAGTCCGTAGCCATGCGCTAAATGCCCATATGCCTCATCTAAGTGCAGGCAGCGCGGCGGCCACAATCACACGGCTGATACCCGCCCGCGGGACAGGTTGCAAAACTGAAATGCGCAAAATTAAGTTCTTGTCCGAAAACTGTGAGCACTGTGGATATCATGGGGCAAAATGGCGCTGAGGCACCCCCATGCAATCTTGCATGTATTCTGATGCTTGTGCCGATAATCACATTGGCTTTCTAATTGAGCACAGTTGCCACACCCACTAGCCGATTAATGGCTGACCCTAAAGCCCCGTGGCCTCTGCCGTGCGTTCCGCGCAAACAATTCCTGAGATGTGCATACACACATTCGCCATTTTGGCTTTAGCTATGTAAAGCCTTGGCTAGTGGTAGAGTAATGAAAAAAGAGCAACACTAGTATGAAGACCACCACTGGGCAATTGTGCCACTCCCCAGCTGTGTAAAACGGAGAGTGGCGCATACGGTGTGAGGCCGCGATGGAGGGAGCCTATAGTGCTTACTACCCTCCCCCAGCTAACGGCCAGCTCGGGCCTAGGCCACCATTACCTGCTAATGCTTGTCCACGCGGGGCCAACAGAAGGGGGGGAAAAGCCTTCTGTCCCAGGCAAGGAGGTCCCAAGTGAAGGAAAAAACGGCAGAGACACGCGCACAGCATTGCGTTAAAATCAGGTCTTACCATGATTGTTCTTCTCCGGGAGGATAACTGAAAAAATCTCAGACTGCCAAAGCGCAGGGTGCAGGCATTGGTAGTGGGCTGGACCTTACCCCGCCAAGGAGCTTAATCTAACATAAGCACTCGCCGCTCCTCTGCCCACAAATTTTCACATGTTATCCCCATGGCTCAAAGAAGAAGTGAGTCCTCATAAAGGTAAAAAGCTTCAACCTAGCAGTGCCACTCGTGAAACACAGAGAGGCAAGAATAAATAAACCCCTCGTAAAATAACTATCTAGCAGACCCGAGACTAGAACCGTAGTCTGCAGGGCTGGAGAGGCTGAGCACTGCCTGCGTGAGCCACGGAGTTCCACCCACATGACCGTCGAACATTCATTACAGGTCACATTCCCCACAAGGTTTATGATGGTATCCTTATTACCGGCATGGCAGGCCACGCTCTCTCGCGCCAAACTGCTTCATGCCCCCAGGGAGTGTGTGTGTCGGCATGTCGAGGAGGGGGGGGGGGGGTACCGCAGGGGAAGCTTGCACCGAGAGGAGGCTGATATAATCTTCGAGCCTCTGTTCCCAAAACCAGCGATGCGGTGACCCTTCCGCCCTTTCAAGGGCCGAGCATCCCCACCCGGTGAGCCACGGAGCCACTCCGCCCAGCCGCTGCCATGGCGACCGGCATGGCATTCCCAGCCTTTGTAAAATGCACAAAAGTGGCAGTCGGACTCAGCACATTGCACCAATAAAATCCTGAGATTCCGGGCCAAAATCACAGGAAGCTGGGAGCAGGGGCTCGAAACTGGTGCCCTAGCTCCAAAGTCGGCAGCGCTGGCAGAGAAGCCACAACCTCTCCCCTCACGCAAGCAAAGGCAGCGTCCGGGGGCATTGCGAGCTGCCTGTGCCCACGGGCACACCCAATTGAATTAGCAGCGGACGCATGCAGCTTGAGAGAGAGGCAAAAGCCCATATAATTCCTAATTGAAGCGCTAGGTTGCGAGTGCACTTACATACATTACGTGAAACAAGACTACCTTTAAAAAGCGCTCCAATGATCCTAGCACGTAACACGAATCCAAACTGGACCATCTTGAAAAGAAAACCGTGCTCGAGGCATAACCTAGATAAGTATCGAGCCCATAGCTTACTGCGCCTCAGCAGAGCATGCCGAGCGAATCTAACCATGTCCTCATCGCGCTTCCAGACATAAAGGCCCGAGACACAAGCAACGCGCCATTGGCAAAGCCACGTAACTCTGCCCGCAACTGCCTTAACATCTATACCTATAAATTCTATCACTCGACCTCGCACATCCCCCGTGTGCAAATGGCATGAGGTCGTCGAATGATAAGCTGGTGGCCGGACCATAAATACACGTAATAGATCAAACCTCTGCTGCCTGCCCCCCCGCCGCACCGGGAAGAGGGCGCCTGGCAGGAGCAGGGATAATCCAAGGAGCGCCCCCCCTACCCCCATCCATCGCCACGCACACGGACCAGAAGGTGACATGGAGGGGTTGCGAGGCAGAGGCGGTGTTGGAAGTAAAACGTCCTACCCCCCTGCCCGTTGTTGTGGCTCATAAAGATCAAAGGGCGCCACAAATGGTCAGGGTAAAGCCCGGTCACCCTGTGGTGTCACCCGCCGTAAAACGCGCGGGTGGCCTATCTACAACCGCCCATGCCGCCAACTTTGGTTGAATGAGTGGGGGGGTCGGGGTAGAGGTGGGAAAGGGCAGCCTCACCACATTCACACGGTCCCTGCCCGCAAATGCTGCAACGCCTCAACTGCCCCACCACTGCCGGAGAGGTGGAGCGCTCTAGTCCCCGACACCGGAGGCTAGCGTGCAGGACCTGTGAGCCAACACCCACTCAAGTCGCCTGGGAACCCAGGCGGCGACCTCGCCGACCTGGGGCAGCTCGGAAGAACAGAGTTGTGCACGAAAGGTGCTGCTCTCCCCCCACCCCCGGCGGTCTACAGCCCTGGCCGGGCCGCCATGCCCATGATGCATCCAATGGGAGCTCGGGCAGGGAGGGGGGGGCTTGGGGGCAACAACGCACTCACCGTGCAATGTATACAGCAACGTATACAGCAGCTCCCCAGGGTCCAAAACGGCGCAACATCGAGGGCAGCGCGAACAAAAGAGACTGCTCGGAGGCGTGGAGGAGACCTAAATACCTTGTCCCCCCACGCCCCCCAATAAAGCGCGATGACGTGTCCATGGCAGCGGCCTCCGGCCGCTGGACGCCTGAGGGCTGGTGCGCCGGTGTTCTAACTAGATTTCCACCCCCGTCGTTTTGTACACCCCCTACGTCGGAGGGGTGCTGATTCATGCAGTTTGTACCTGTGTATTGGCGCTCCCCCGTCTGGCTGTGCACTCCCTACGCTAGTCACTCACGCATGCGCACACACGAGGGGGAGCGGGGAAAGGCATATATACTAATACTTGAACATGCAGCCACACTCGGCTCTTTATGGACGCCTAAGTCCTTTTTATGTCTTCAGCTCATTTGACGTCACATGCTCCGGCGGCGGCGGGGGGCTTGATTATTAATAATTAATTAGTTTATTTATGCATTTTTCTATAGCGCGGACTTTACCCGAAGGCGTCAGAGCGCTTCACAATAGGAACACAAGTGAAACATAATGAGAACATTACACAGGAACCTATTGCAAAATTAAACGTTACATTACCTACGGTAAAAGTGACATTTGTGAGCAAATAAAACACATGAGGTAGTAAAGAGTGCACAAGAGGAAAAAGTGACAAGTGTGCAGGACATAAGAGAAAACAAGGTATAGTTAGAGGTATAATACTGCAATATGAGCTAGACACTCAGGCACAAGAACAGGCGTTAAATAGGCAAAGGAGGCCCTTGTGCAAGTATCTAAGGCAGGTAGCAAACCGTGTGTTACAAGGGCAAAGTGGTGTGTGCATGTTACAAAAGGGTACCAAACACCAGTACATGGAAAATACTGCATAAAAAAGGCAGGCATTCCAACCACAAGAACACACAGGGAAAGCACTACCATGGTCATGGAGAGTAGAGTTTTCAGTAGTGGGAGGTCTTCCTTCAAATAACAAAGAGGACGTGAATTACTTTTGGAGGTGTCTCTGTAGGAGGAGAACTTTGAGGTCCCTTTTGAAGGCCTGGGAGGAGGCGGTGGTCCGGAGCTGAGGCGGTAAAGAGTTCCATATTCTCACCGCGTTGCCTGAGAAGGATTGGGCCATCTATCTTTCCTTCTTGAAAGTGGGAGGTTCAAGCAGTAGGATCTCCGCATTGCGTGAAGGTCTAGAGCCTCCAGAGAGTTTCAGTTTATTCGCCAGGTAGCGGGGAGAGGAGAAGTGCAAGGCTTTGTGGGTGATACAAGCGGTCTTGTAGATAGCTCTAGCCTCGAAGGGAAGCCAGCGGAGGGTGGATAACATCGGTGTGATGTGATCGCTTCTTTTGGCCCCATAGATGAACCGAGCTGCTGAGTGGAAAACAGACGTAAGTGGAGACAGGTGAGATTTGGGGAGGCCAGTCAGAAGAGAATTGCAGTAGTCTAGTCTGGAGAGGACCAGCGATTGTACCAGGGTTATAAGGTCCTGCTCCAGGAAGAAGCGACGGATTCCCCAAAGAAGGCGCAGTTGGTATCGAGCAGATTTTGCAATGGAATTGATGTGGGGAGTTAGATTGAGTTTTTTGTCTAGTATGACACCAAGGGATTTTGCGTTGTCAACAATGATGGGTTTATTGTTTAGTAGATTCATCTGATCCATCCATGATTGAACCGGGGGAGGAGAGAGTGAGCAGGAGAAGAGGATGAATTCAGTTTTGGAGGGATTCAGAATCAGTTGATGCGTTGACATCCAGTTTTGAATGGAGTCGAGAGTCGAACTTAGGATGGAGAGGTCATGAGTGGAGGCAACCTTGAGGTAGAGTTGAGTGTCGTCTGCATAGAGATGATAGTGAATCCCGGATTTGCTTAAGAGATTTCCCAGTGGTTCTAAATAGAGATCGAACAAAGTGGGTGCAAGAATAGAGCCTTGGGGGACACCTTGACCTACCGCCACAGGAGAAGAAAGACTGTTCTCTATTTTGATCATATGAGATCTGTCCGAGAGGAACGATGCAAACCATTTAAGCACAGTGCCCTCCATGCCCATTCTCTGTTGAAGAATATTGAGGAGTGTATTGTGATTGACAGTGTCAAAGGCTGCAGACAGGTCAAGGAGAATTAGAAGAGTTAAGGTTAAGGTTTCGAGTATCTCAGAAGCCGGTTAGCGTATCTAGCATCAGAAAGGGAGATTTGAGGACTTTTCCATCCGTTTTATCATTTATTTATTTTATTTATTTATTTATGCATTTTTATATAGCGCGGACTTTACCCGAAGGCGTCAGATCGCTTCACAATAGGAACAGAAATAAAACATAATGAGAAACATTACACAAGAACAGATTACAAAAGCATACGTTACGTTACATAAGGTAATAGTGACAATTGTGAGCAAACAAAATACATGAGGTAGTAAAAATTGTGAGCAACCAAAAATACATGAGGTAGTAAAAAGTGCACAAGAGGAAAAAGTGACAAGTGTGCAGTTACAAGAGAAAACAAAGTATAATTTGAGGTATAATACTGCAATAGGTGCTAGACACTCAGGCACAAAAACAAGCGTTACGTAGGCAAAGGTGGCACTTGTGCAAGTATCAAAGGTAACAAGCACTGGCGTTGCCAATAGGTCTCGCAGTAGGAAAGTTGGAGCTATTACAATTGCAAATAACAATGCCTTTTATTTTTGTTTTCATTTTAAAAACATAAAGGGCTTTGTCATTTACAAAACCAATAGCTCTAACTTTCCTACTGCGAGACCTATTGGCAAAGAGTGCAACCGAGGTTACTGAATGTTCTTCACAATTTGAGTTTATAATTGATATGTATGTTTCCTTAATTGTGCAACACTTGTTTATGAAGGGCATCATGCGCAACTACATATATTAGTTCTGTTACATATGTATTTGTTTAGGAGACCCAATTGTCTAATAACAAGGAGTTACTGTTTAAACTTATCAACTATTGCTTTACAGACGTTTAAATTTATGTAAGTAAAACGTGATCAACATTTCTAATCTTGTCTGGTAACCCTACTATGGTAAACAAAAATCCTAATATCGTCCCCATGCCTTACATACGCACGTATCAAGAGTAGCTCGTGCTGTATTATCCCTAATGAAAGTAAACAGCATTTGTAAAGTGAAAGTTAAGAACAGGCTACTAAGAGAGCAATGCTTCTTGCTAAATGAATGTGTCTATGTTAACTCTGGGATTACAAAAGATCACGATAACATGTTTGTCACTTGAAGTATGTGTTGTTGTGGTATACGGTGTCCAAATGTCAAACATGAGGGTTTCTGTTCAAGGCACGGTGAAAGTCTGGCCTTACTATAGGACTGTGCACTTTTTTGCATAGCAAACTTCGTGAGCAACAGAAAGAGCGACCTTTTTGACGTTTTATATTTTGATGTAGCTGTTGTTTCAGAGCGTTGGGAATCAGGGGTCGCATGCATCTCTGGGACCAGTGAGGCCAGCAGGAAATGCACTGAGTTTTGTGTACTTGTTAGTTATGTTTATTGTTTCTGCTCAAGATCGCAAACTGTCGGGAGACTTCCGGCTTTGCCACCCAGGACAGGCGGGATGTACACAAGTGTGAAGAGGTGTCAGTGTCACTGGCTGTAACTCAACTATCGACACAAACAAACTTGGTAGTGCGTAACCTAGAAGCCGTGGGAGCTTCGAGTCAACAACCGGATGAGGCATAGAACACAACACCATTTGTGGCCAGCTCAGTGAGGAGAGCTGCAAACTGCCATACCAGGGACGGTAAATACACACCAGATATCATACCATGGACTGTACCCAATCAGAAGGAGATGCCATATGAGGGTGAATGCAGGCAGAGGATACACAGGAAGGGGGGAGAATCCGGAAGAAAGAGTCGAGAGAAGAGAGACGGGGAATGGGGTAGACGTGGTATGGGGAAGAAAGAGGCTAAAGGAAGGAACGGCATTAGAGTGCATAGAAAAAAAAGTACGGCCGGCCAGCCATGATTAATTAGGGGAGGAGAAGCCGCAGAGCGCACGCTGGGCGAAGCCCTTTGATGTGCTGTGTGGCCGTAAATGCAATTAGGAGGGAGGGAGGCTGATGCGGCAGCCTGTGGTTCGACTGCATGTCTCCTGGTGCACAGATTACTAGCCCTGTTGCATAGTCTGCACGACCACTGAAAGTAAAGAGAGGAAAGGAGAGAGAGAGAGAGAGAAAGAATGAGAGCGAAAGAATGAGAAAGAGAGAAAGAGAGGGAGAGAGAGAGAAAGGGGGAGAGAGAAAGAGATGGAGAGAAAGGGAGAGAGAAAGAGAGAGAGAGAGAAAGAGAGAGAGAAAGAAAGAGAGAAAGAAAGAGAGTGAGAAAAAGAAAGAGAGAGAGAGAAACAAAGAGAGAGAGAAACAAAGAGAGAGAAACAAAGAGAGAGAAAGAGAGAGAGAGAGAGAAAGAAAGAGAAAGAAAGAGAAACAAAGAGAGAGAAAGAAAGAGAGAGAGAGAGAAAGAGAGAGAGAGAGAAAGAGAGAGAAAGAAAGAAAGGAGAAAGAGAAAGAGAGAAAGAAAGAGAGAAAGTGAAAGAAAGAAGGAAACAAAGAGAAAGAGAGAAAGAGAAAGAGAAAGAGAGAAAGAGAAAGAAAAAGAGAGAGACTAGCCCTCTGCAGGTACATAAACAGCCCAGGCCTGCAAAGAGCAGTAACAGGCAAATGGCCATCCATCACCCATGGGTTATTAAGGCAGGCAGCAGCAATCTATCAGGACAACACTAGGGCATACATCTTGTGTCAAACATGGAAACGATGCATTGCAAGGGCACAGGCTTAAGGTGCTATCGGGGATTCACCAGATTGCTTGAATTATGCGGCCATCTGTGAAAGTACGGCCGGCCGGCCAGCCATGATTAATTAGGGGAGGAGAAGCGTGTTAGGGGAGGAGAAGCCGCAGAGCGCACGCTGGGCGAAGCCCTTTGATGTGCTGTGCGGCCGTGAATGCTCGTGCTTGTTTGGTCACGTGATTCACGTGAACTTAATGAAAACGGCAGCGCAAGAAGCCCTTGGTTTCACGAGCGTTTTGAGGACATGAATTCTCGCTCCGCTCAGTGCGCTTGCGCGCATTGATAGGTCGCGAGACCTAAAAACATGTGAGAGGTAGCAAACCGTGTGGTACAAGGGCAAAGTGGTGTGTGCATGTTACAAAAGGGCACCAAACACAAGTACATGGAAAATACTGCAAAAAGGCAGACACTCCAACCACAAGAACACACAGGGAAGGCACTTCCATGGTCAACCACTTGCAGTAGGGCTGTTTCAGTGCTGCAGTTTTGGATGAAGCCGGACTGACAATTGTCAAGAAGATCATTGTCCTTGATATGACGAGAGAGTTGTTTAGCTACACATCTTTCTGTGATCTTCGCAAGAAAGGGAAGGTTAGTGATGGGGCGGAAGTTGTTGAGGTCCTTCGCATCAGCAGTGGGCTTTTTAAGCAGAGGGGTGACCTGCCCAGTTTTGAAGGAGACAGGCAGGGAGCCTTGTCAGAGGGAGAGGTTGATCAGAGTGGTCCGATAGGAAAGGGAATGGGTATAGAAGTCGAAGGCAATGGCACTGGGGATAGGGTCAAGAGAATGGTTGGAGGGCTTTGTTTCGCGTATGCACTTAAGGGCATCTTCAGATATGGGGTCAAAGCTCTGCCAAATGGCTAAGGATTTGCGCTCCTCTGGAGGTGTAGGATGAGCGACCTGATCCACAAGTGATTTCACTTTTTCATCGAAGAAAATAGCGAAATCCGCTGCTCTCTTAGTAGAATCCTCCACCTCGGAGGATGGGGGAGAGCAGCTCGGAATCTTGATGAGATCGAATAGTTTTTTGGGTCTATTTTTGGCGGAGTCAAGGAGGGTTTTGAAGTGTGCCGCTTTCTCAAGGAAGATATGCTTGTGGTACTTGGATCTTGCTGTGCGAAGCATGGCTAAATTGTCTGTGGAGGGCACTTGCCTCCATTGCTTCTCCAGGAATCTTAGCTGCTTCCTTTCCTCATAAAGGGATTTGTTGAACCAAGGTGCTGAGGGAGTGGGCCTTATCCTTTTGCTTTTGAGTGGAGCGACGTTATTAATTTCAGCTGCAAGAACTGTGAGGCATTGGGAGGTGAGGTCGTCAACAGCTATGTTCGGGTCTAGCCTTGGAAGTGATAGCAAAGCTGACTCACAGAGGGGACCGACATCAATATTTTTGGCATCACGGAACCAGGAGATGGCCCTCTTGGGTTGGCCAAGAGTTATAGAGTGTGAAAGTTGGAGAGAGAATGGGATGAGGTGGTGGTCAGACCAATCTACATGAATTGGGGTAGTGGTAGAAAGCATGCCTGCTTTAGAAATAACAAGGTCCAGGATTGCGCCCTTAGAGTGGGTTGGTTCAATGCAGTGTTGGATAAGATCGTTTGTAGAGAGGAAGGTGGCCAGAGAGTTCGCAGAGGAGTCTTGTGGTACGCCCTAGTGGAGATTGAAGTCACCCACGAAGGTCTGATTGTCACTTTGTGTGTATTGGTCGCTGATGAAGTCAGTGAGATCTTCTATAAACGAAGGGCCACTACGAGGCGGGCGGTAAATGATATGGAATCTGAGCGGTGAACGGTGTTTCAATTGAAGCTCAAAGGTGAGGGAGGAACTGATTGGAGAAGCCTTAAGTTGGAGGGCGTTTCTAAAGATGACTGCAACACCTCCCCCCGTGTTGTCAGTTCTGTCATTCCTAAAAATTGAATAACCTGTGGGTAATAGGAGATCAAACATCGAGTGAGATGTATCTTTGAACCAGGTCTCTGTGAGGAAGAGCATGTCAAGTTTGTGAAGAGTGATAGTATCGGAGATTTCAAGTTTGTGTTTTACTGCAGATCTGCAGTTGTGAAGCATACAGCGCAGCTCTGTCAAGACTGTTTTGGTGACGGGGGCACTTGGGCTCTGAAGGGTGACCGGGATATTGTACTTATGTGGGGGTGCTCGGGAAGGTTTAGGTGGATGCTTTGTTCTGACAGAGGTGATGGTCGGAATAGTGTAGATAGTGGGATTGCTAGGGTATGTCTGTTGAAGAAGGGTGGCGTTCAAGGGCTTGTGTGAGTTAACGACGTTTGCAGACGATAGGTTGAGCTTGGCTGTAATGGAGTGAGGGGGAGATGAGCATCTCATTGAAAGTTGGGAGGGAGTAGAGGTGCACGGATGGGTGGAGATCTTAGAGCATAACAGTGAAATGGCAGCTGTAAGCTGGGAGATGGAGGTGATCAGAGAGCCTAGCGTATTTTCCAGTGAGAATGAGGCAGAGCACGGAAGGTTGGGTGGCTCGATTGAGACAAGGGGGGGTGGAATTGGTGGTGGAAGGCAAGGAGAGGTGGGGGGACAGGAGGTAAGTTGGGGTGTGGGGTTCACAGGTGGAGTAAGTGAATTGGGCGTTAAGGGAGAGTTGTCATTGTTGGTGTTGCAAGAGGAAGAGGAATTAAGGACAAATTTAGAGGGAGAAAGGTGCGGAACACGGTGGTAGGGAAGTAGGAGGGGGGAGGCCTGAGTGGCGTCATGGGAATGTAGGAGGTTTGGGAGGAAAAGAGGTGCAGTGGTTGTGGAGGTCCTGTCAGTTAGGAGAGGTGGCAGTGAGGGAACAATCATCTGGCAGAGTGAGGGGGGTTGAGAGAAAGGGAAGTTGAGGAAAGGAAGTGGTCCTGCTGGGCCCGAGGGAGGGAGATGGA